>NC_044979.1:98370300-98995994 GCF_008728515.1 Papio anubis
ATAAACATACGTGTGCATGTGTCTTTATAGCAGCACTATTCACAATAGCAAAGACTTGGAATCAACCCAAATGTCCATCAGTGACAGATTGGATTAAGAAAATGTGGCACATATACACCATGGAATACTATGCAGCCATAAAAAAGGATGAGTTTGCGTCCTTTGTAGGGACATGGATGCAGCTGGAAACCATCATTCTTAGCAAACTATCACAAGAACAGAAAACCAAACACCGCATGTTCTCACTCATAGGTGGGAACTGAACAATGAGATCACTTGGACTCAGGAAGGGGAACATCACACACCGGGGCCTATCATGGGGAGGGGGGAGGGGGGAGGGATTGCATTGGGAGTTATACCTGATGTAAATGACGAGTTGATGGGTGCAGCAGACCAACATGGCACAAGTATACATATGTAACAAACCTGCATGTTATGCACATGTACCCTACAACTTGAAGTATAATAATAATAAATGAATTTAAAAAAAAAAAAATGAATAAATAAAAGAAATGCATAAAGCTCCTGTTTTCACTAAAATGCATTCTAATCTAGGCTAACTCTATAGGAAATTACAACTTTTAATTTTCCAGTTAACATTTTTTGGGGATGTGGTTGAATGCAAAAAGAATTAACACCCTCTGGATTTTTTTTCCACATGATACATTTAATCATTTTCTTTCTATTTAAGTGAAGGAAAACATTTAAATTTTGCACATTTTGACTTCTGTATTAGATAATTTTCACATTGCTATAAAGAATACCTGACACTGGGTAATTTATGAAGAAAAGAGGTTTAATTGATTCAGAGTTCCAGATGACTGGGGAGGCCTCAGGAAACTTACAATCATGGTGGAAGGTGAAAGGGAAGCAAGCACATCTTACATGGTGGCAGGAGACAGCCAGCATGAGGGGAGAGCTGCCAAACACTTTAAACACCATCAGATCTCGTGAGCGCTCACTCACTATCATGAGAACAGCATGGGGGAAACCGTCTCCATGACCCAATCGCCTCCCACCCACCAGGTCCCCCCCTTGAGATGTGGAGATTACAATTGGAGATGAGATTTGGGTGGGTACACAGAGTCAAAACATATCAACTTCAATCTTTCATTATTCATGTCTCTTCTTAACTGTTAACCCCAGATTCCACTAATTTTTATAATAGTGATTATGTCTCAGATTTTCTGGTTTCAATATTTAGTTTCTTTCTACTTTATTTTGATCTCCTCCTCCTCCTTTTTCTTTTAAAATAAGGACACAGCTAACCTAATGATTTTGCAATTCAGTATTCCCTACCCAGGACTGACTACATAAATTCTAGGTGTAGTGAAAAATAAAAATGCAGGGTCCCTTGTTCCAAATATCAAGAATTTAAAGACAGCAACAGCAGAGCATTGATCCAAGTGTGGGTCCTTCTGAGCCCAGGGCCCTGTGAGACTGCATAAGTTGTAGGCCCATGAAGTGCGTCTGTGCGGTGGGTCCTGTCCATAGCAAGGACATTGTCTTTGTACAGGGCAGTGATTTAGAGTGTAGATTCTAGAGTCATTAGATCTGGATTTAAATCCTTGCTTTGCTAATTACTAGCTGAAAGGCCACAGGCAAGTTACTTATTTTCTCTGGGCTTTAGTTTCTTCACCTGTGGAATGGGGAAAATAATATCAACAAACCATATTAAGTGAGCTAATATATATGTAAAGTGCTCTGGCATAGTATTGCTCAATAAATGTTTGCCATGTGTTTGTGCACACATGTGTGCATGTGTGTGTGTGCGTGTGCGTATGCCTGTGTGTGTGTGTGTGTGTATTGCCCTTCATTGTCTGATTGCCTGTAGGCATAGCATTCACATCTTTGAGAATTGAAGCTGCATCATTTTTCTTTCTCCTCTTTCATTTATTGAAACAGCTTTTGTGTGTGTATCACAGTTGTTAAGAGTTATCCTGCTCCTTCTCAATCCCAAGAATTTCACATGAAATCTTCATAATTTGTAACCACAGGTAAAAGTCAAATGCTCTAATTTGCCTGCATCTTGAAACAGTATGGGCTAAAGGCACCAGAACAGCTTGGCCTGTTTTCTGTTTCTTGCTCCATTACCTGGTCTGTGTGGCATCACACCAAGTACTTCCCTCTGCTCTCTTTCCATTGCACAATGTATGCTATGTAACATTTCTACATCCTGATCTTTTTGATATGATATTTATTTAGTTATAGGTGCTATAAAAACAGACAGATCAAGGTGATAATCATGTCTCCAAAACCAGGCCGGTGACGAAGAGTGGGTCTGACCAACTCCAAACTGAACCCATTTGGAAGAGGGCTTTCTCAAAGGGAGAAATGTCCCATGGCTCATTGGAAGTGAATACAGACTTGTCAGGAATATGGCCTTGGAGCATCTACCAGTGGTGCTGAGAAGACAGAGGTCAGAGACAAAAGCCTAAGTCAGAATGAAGTCTGTGCCATTTAGTTGCTGATTGACCAAGTCCTTCCCTGGACCTTTTCTTGTCACTTAAGACATCGGGATACTATTCCCTGCCTCAGGTGGTTGGAATAAGGATTGGGAAAACATAAGGGAAAGTGTTTTGTAAAGATAACCAAAGCTCCTATACTCTGTCACGATCTCAAGGAACAGCTGAGGAATATATGTCTGGTTGGTGAACAAAAATCAGTGCTTATTATGATTCTTCCTTCAGGAGTCCCAGGGTCTAGAAATTTGCATATAAAGGAAACTAGTGACTTTGTGATACAGAATATTTATACCATGAAACAAAAGCTGGTGCTCTGTAGTCAGATAGACTTGGATTCTGGTCCCTATCCAGTCATTTACCAATTGGGCGTCTTTGTGTAAATTGCATAAACGCGGTTAATCTCAGCTTTCTCTTTGGGTAAATGGAACAAATAACAGTGACTTACATGGTCATAGGATTGTCATTTTACAATTAAATGAGATAATGCAAGGCCAACCACTTGGTGCTGTGGAATTGCAGTTTGCAGACCACATTTTGAGTGGAAGAGACTAAATTACATACAGTGACAGAGGCAAGTTACAGTTTGTTACGACCAGCCCAGCAAGCATTTTTCCAGGAACGATTTGGAACGATCCCACCACCCGTGGAACACTCACTTTGGCTCACAGAGTCAAAGAGAATCTTTTAACTTTATTCCTTTACAAAGCAAATTAATAATCAGTAGCCACGGATCATTTCCAAGGGGGCCTTTAAACACTTCTTGAAAAAGAGCTTGGCATGGCTTTAGGCAGTTTTATGAAGGTTTTAGCTGCATTTTAACCTATAAAAGCCAACTTATCAATCTATGAAAACCACATTCAAGTTAGATACATTTCAAAAATAATTGAGGTCAGAAGTAGCTCTTCTAATTTTCTTGGGCCATTACAGCATTGGATTAGGAAAGAAAATTGTGATTGTGAAATTGAGGCCTTCTCCGGGTTTATTCTGAAGATAGCCAAGCTCGATCTTTATGACCATGGCCTCAAAGCAGTTGAAGCTATTCTGTTCTGATAGTTAATGTTGTGGTACTTTCTTCAGATCCCCCTTTCAGGACTGGGGGCTCATCCTCTCAACTGCCAAGAGCATGTTCACAGCTGGGCTTGTCCTGGGGAATGGCCCACTAATGGAAGAGAGCAGCCTTGACAAGGTCATGCCCATCCAATGATGGTTGGGGAGGAGGGGTAAAGGGGGAAGAACTCAGCTCCTTACCTGTATTTGGGACAACACTGAAGGGCTCCAGAGCCCCTCAAGGGATCTGTTGAAACCTTTATTGTAACTGCATCTCTGTTCAGTGTTACTCTCTGTCCAACCCGCTTTCTATAGATACTGTTTGTGTTACTCCCAATAAACCCCTTACACAGGGAACCTGACCTAAGATACTTCTCTAGGATTCCCTTCTGAGACTTCAGTAACCTAAGACCAGTGGTCTCAGCTCAGGATAATTTTGTCCCCTAGGGCACATTAGGTCTGGAGACATTTTTGGTTGTCACAAATAGGGTGGCAGTGGGGAGAGGCATCTAGTGGGTAGAGGCCAGGGATGCTGCTAAACATTCTACAATGCACGGGACAGCCCCGATATGGTTTGGCTCTGTGTTGCCACCCAAATCTCATGTCGATTGTATTCCCAGTGTTGGGGTGGGGACCTGGTGGAAGGTGATTGGATCATGGGGGCAGATTTCCCCTTGCTCTTCCTGTGATAGTGAGTGAGTTTTCATGAGATCTGGTTGCTTAACGGTGTGTGGCACATTCTCCTTCACTCTCTCTTCCTCCTGCTCCAGCCATGTAGGACTTGCCAGCTTCCCCTTCACCTTCTGCCATGATTGTAAGTTTTCCAAGGCCTCCCCAGCCATGCTTCCTGTACAGCTTGTATAACCATGAGCCCATTAAACCAATTTTCTTTATAAATTACCCAGTCTTAAGTAGTTCTTTATAGCAATGTAAGAACAGACTAATACAAGCCCCCACAACAAATAACTATCCACTGCAAAATGTAATAGGGTAGAGGTTGAGAAACCCTGGATTATATATGTTTTGATCATGGCTTTTTATATCCAAGTATAAGAAAGAAGATGGAAAATAAGTGTTGTAATTCTAATTATCAAATCGTGCTTAAGGTGAGAAGAAAACCTATGATCATGAGCTCCAGCTTCCCTCCTCCAGCCTCATTTCTTCTTTCCATGTGGCTGTTGACTGCAGATACCAGTTTGCTCAAAAAATGCCCTCTGTGGTAAGGCCCCAGAACTTCTCCTATTACCAATTACAGCAGACAACACTGGAAAATATGAAGCAGCACTTCTCATTAAGAGCGTTTCTTTATTTCCTTTTTGTTCGTTTGTTTTTAGAGACAGGGTCTGGCTCTGTTGCCCAGGCTGGAGTGCAGTGGTGCAATCATGGCTCACTGCAGCCTCAAACTCCTGGGCTCAAGCGATCCTCCCACCTCAGCCTCCCAAGGAGCTATGACTAAAGGTGTCTGCCACTATGCCTGACTAATTTTTATATTAATTTTTGTAGAGACAAGTTCGCCGTATGTTGCCCAGGCTGGGATAGTGTTTTTTAAATGAAGTTTTTTCTCCGCCAATCTGCCTCTGCTACCTCATCCTCCTTGTTTCCACATCAATAATGACTCTATTCACCTATTTCTTTTTGGGAAGGAATTTTTCATCAACTAAGAAATAGCTGATTTGCTCCTTGACTTAGTGCTGGGAGGTCTCATGCTTTCATGAACTGGAGCTATTTCTTGACCCAAATCAGGCCAGACTGAGTTTGTGTTACAAATGTGCCACATTCAGCAAATAGTTGACATTGCAGACTGTGCTGTGCCTTTGAAGGCCAATGCTGACTCCCTGAGGAATCAAAGCCTTCACCCCAGTGAGGGCCAGGCACCTGGTGACTTCTGCATACTCCTCCTCTCCCATTTGTTCAGGAATGAGACACATTTGAGGGCTTAGACTACGGTTTCCTGAATTGTTTTCATTCAGAGGGTGAGATGGGCGAAAAGTATGTGGTGGCAGAAAATAAATGATGAGTTCTTTTTTCGATATGTCAAGTATAAGATACCTATTAGCCATTAAGTAGAGAAAGCGGGTGAGAGGAAACGAGAGGTCAGGGACAGGGAGAAAATCTGATTGACATTGAACTGCCCATGGGATAGAAGGAAAACTAGTAGATTGTAGGGTTAAGGACAAAGAGGGGAAAGCATTTTAAGAAGAAGAAGCTGGTCAGCCGTGTCTAATGTTGAAGAGAGGTTTTAGTAAAGTGGGAACAGAGAAGGGAAGTTAGATTCCCAAACTCAGAAAATTAAATGAGAAAGGAACAGGCGGATAGGACACCCACCTGGCGATGGTAAGAGTTTGTGCCTTGGCTGCAGTACATTGATTAATAACAGTCTGCTGAAATGGTCCTTAAAGGTAACTTTGAACACCCTCTGCCACTGTCCCTGCCTTCTCTTCCTTCATCTCACCCCAAATTGCAAGGCCCTGAGCTTTTCATCATTACAAGAGTGTTTAATGCCCTCTCCTAACTAATCAAGAGGATTCCCCCCAATGAAACAGAAAGGGAGAGGTGATAGAACCATGGCCTTGAGCGATTTGTGCTCATGGTCCCTTGAGTTGCCCCCTTTCCACACCACACCCTCACTACATTGGGTATGGGCAGAGCTGTTAGACATGGCAGAGCAGCAGAGCATTGGTATGAAGCCACTTTACCTCTTTGAGCCTTGGTTTATGTTAAGGGAGAGTTTGGGACTGGAGGATCTTTCAGGCCCCTTCAGGCTCCAATATTTAATAGATCTGAAGTGGTTCCATTTCATTTACCAGCAGTGAAAAGCAGCATGCACTCAGCTGTTCCGTCGATTTAGTCAAAGCAACACATTTCCCCTTCTTGAATTTACCTTCAACAGAGGGGGAAATGTAGGCTGCATTATTCCCAGCATGTAGGAGCTCTGTTTGAGATTCTTAGTATTGCAGGGTACATTTACTTTTTGCTAATGATCCCTGAAGCTGACTGGTTTCAATCATGTGATTCCAGCAAAGCACAGACACTCTGATTTGTAATAACGACACCGTGAAATCAATATCGAAAAACCTTGGGCTATATGAAACTGCTACTACTCAGTGAATCATACTATGCAATATTTCCTGAAAGATAATGGGTTTCAAAACCAAACATAAATCTTCAGTGACATGTTGGCTATTTGTCATGTTTTCTGGTGGTGGAATTACAGCAGCTTCAATAAAATCCATTTGGTGGTTGGGTTTTAGATTAATATCTGATACAATCATGGTCTTCGAACCACAAGAAGTAAAGCTTAGGGGGAGGGAAGCAAGTTTGCAATTATTCTAGGGTTCTAGTACCCCTTGTGCCAAATGTTGGCACAGAAATTGCTCAAAAATTACAAAAAAGCAATATAATGTGAGACTTTGAATACTAAGCACTGTAAAGTGATACTGTATTCTTGAAATAGTAAACATGACTTCCATATGTGGCTAAGTGTGCCCAAGACTGCCAACTGTAATGCAAAGCAAATTGATTCGCAACTGTTGTGTTCTTACCACTTGAACTCCTGGCTTTCCATTTGAATCCTTGACACAAACTAATTAACTCTACACTTTTCTCAACTTAGCAGAAATATTTCCCCCATGACAAGGAAAATGAAATTGATTTTCTGATTAAATGACTTCACTTAGTCCTTCTGAGTTAATATTGCTTCCCTGTGACAGATGAGTCAGCAACATTTATTGAGCCCCCACTGGGCAGAAAGTATTTACAAGGTGTTACATGAATCTATATGAACAATAACTTTCTGGCCTTCCTAACCCATCCATGTTTGGAATTAAGCAGCTATTTCTGTCTAGATGCCAGGCTGACACCTAATTCTCTCAATATTGTGGAGAAAGGGAAGGTTGTCTTGACAACAGTGTGGAAAAAATCAACTTGAAAAATGTATTTAACCAAAACTGTAGTCTTAGCAATTGAATGTGGATGCAAGTTCTCTTGGTAATTTAGGCCAGTATCAGGATGGATACCTCTTTTTAAAAAAATGAATAAAACAATAAGTAACATAGTCACAGGTTACAAAAAACTAGGAAAGTACAAAGGATACACAGTAAAAAGCCTCCATCCCATCCCAGTCCCTCAGGTACCACTTCCAGTCCCCATAGGTATCCACAGTCCCCAGTTTTCTTTTATGTCCTTCTAGAAATATGAAATGCATAAACAAGCAAAAACATAAAGAATATCTGTTTTTTGTTTTAATATGAATAGTGGCACACTATATACATATGCTTTCCAAATAATAATATTTCTTGGCCGGGTGCGGTGGCTCAAGCCTGTAATCCCAGTACTTTGGGAGGCTGAGACGGGCGGATCACGAGGTCAGGAGATCGAGACCATCCTGGCTAACACGGTGAAACCCCGTCTCTACTAAAAAATACAAAAAAAACTAGCCGGGCGAGGTGGTGGGCGCCTGTAGTCCCAGCTACTTGGGAGGCTGAGGCAGGAGAATGGCGTAAACCCGGGAGGCGAAGCTTGCAGTGAGCTGAGATCCGGCCACTGCACTCCAGCCTGGGCGACAGAGTGAGACTCCGTCTCAAAAAAAAAATAATAATAATAATAATATTTCTTGGAGATTCTTGCATAACAGCACAAAGAGAAATGTCCCTGTTCTTTTTAATGATCCCCTAGTATTCCACTGCATTGATGTACTATGATTTATTTAACTTGTTCTCTATTGATGGATTTGTTTCCTGCCTTGGTTTTTACAAGCAAAGTGCAATAGATAACTCCATAAATGTCACCTTTCTTATACATTGGCATAGCGATAGGGGAATACATTACTAGAATTGGGATCACTGAGTCAAAAGGTATGCAACATGTATTTAGCAGATAAATGGAAAAATGAATGCATGGACAGATGGAGGATGACTTCATGTAGATGACTTAGTGTCATTTTAATTTACATCTCTCTTATCGAAAGTTTACTTGAGGCTGGGTGCAGTGTTCATACCTGTAATCCCAGCACATTGGGAAGCCAAGGTGGGCAGATCACTTGAGGTCAGGAGTTTGAGACCAGCCTGACCAATGTAGTAAAACCCCATCTCTACTAAAAATACAAAAATCAGCTTGGTGTTGTGGCGTGCACTGTAATTCCAGCTACTTGGGAGTCTGAGGCAGGAGATTGCTTGAACCTGGGAGGTGGAGGTTGCAGTGAGCCGAGATCATGCCACTGCACTCCAGCCTAGGCAACAGAGTGAGACTCCATTTCAAAGAAAAAAAAAAAGTATACTTGAACATTGTGTCATGTTTCATGTCTTCATGGGAAGCAGTTTCCCTAAAAATTACAAATGGAACTATCATATGATCCAGCAATTCCAATTCTGGATATATTCATACATTTTCAATTTTGATAAACACTGACAAGTTGCCCTCCACAGGGGCTGTATTAATTTATTTTTCCACCAACAATGTATGAGAACGCCTATTTCTTCATATCCACCCTAACATAGCTGTAATAACATAGCATGTTAAAAGTATGTCAGCCATGATCGGGTGCAGTGGCTCACACCTATAATCCCAGCACTTTGGGAGGCCTAGCCGGTGGATCACCTGAGGTCAGGAGTTCGAGACCAACCTGACCAACAAGGTGAAACCCTGTCTCTACTAAAAATACAAAAATTAGCTGGGCGTGGTGGCAGGCGCGTGTAGTCGCAGCTACTTGGGAGGCTGAGACAGAAGAATGGCGTGAACCCAGGAGGCGGAGGTTGGAATGAGCCGAGATCATGCCACTGCACTCCAGCCTGGGCGACAGAGCAAGACTCTGTCTAAAAAAAAAAAAAAAAAAAAAAAAAAAAAGGTATGTCAGCCTTTTTTGACTTTTGCTAACTTGAAAGTGGAAAATTATATCTTAATGCTTTCACAGTGTTGGGAGAAGGCAGATCAGGAGCCGGATCTAGATAGAATCCAGGTCTACTGTCTTCTAGTCCAGAGATCTTCTCTTCAGAGTCTCATACAGAAGTCACAAACAACACACAGTAGGCATGTGACATATGTTTACTGGATAAATAAAGAGGTGGATGCATGGGTGGATGGAGGACGACTTGATGTAGATGGAATGGTTAATGTCATTTTAACTGATATCTCGAATATACTTGAACACTGTGTCATATTTCATGTCTTCATGTATGGCAGTTCCCCTAAAAATTAAAAGTAGAATTACCCTATGGTCCAGCAATTCCAATTCTGGGTACATACCCAAAAGATTTAAAGCTTATAAAGACTTGAACAAGTATTTGTGCACCCACGTTCATAGCAGCATTATTTCAACAGCCAAAAGGTGAGGGCAACCCAAGTATCTATCAACGAATGAATGAATAAACAAAATGTATATCCACACAATGGAATATTATTTGGTCTTAAAAAAATGGGAAGTCTGACACATACTACAACATGGATGAGCCTTGAAGACATGCTAAGTGAAATAAACCAGTCACAAAAAGAAAATATTGCATGATTTCACTTTTCAGAAGTACCTAGAGTAATCAAATTCATAGAGATATAGAGACAGAGGCTGTGGAATGGGAGGATTGGAAGTTAATGTTAATGGGTATGGAGTTTCTGTTTGGGAAGACGAATGATTTTTGTGATTGTTGTGTGGGTTCCACAACACTGTGAATGTCCTTAATGCCACTGAACTGTACACCTAAAATGGTTAAAGTGGTAAGTTTTGTATTATATATGTTTTATAACAATAAAAAGTGGGGATATTGAGTTCTAACAAATATCTTTTCAGCATCTATAAAAAGGATCATATGAATTTTCCCTTGTGCTATAGCTATATGATGAATTAAATCAATAGATCACCTAATATTGAGTCTTTCTTGGCATTTCACAAAATAACCTCAACCAAGTTATGGTTTAATTATTTTTAAATGCTGTTGGGTTCTTTTTGCTAATACTATATTCAGGATTTTAAAAAATTGAAGCCCACAAATGAGATTGTTTTGTTTTCTCTTCTTTCTTTCCTTCCTTCTTCCCTTCTCTCTTTCTCACCTTCCCTTCTTCTCTCCCTTTTTTCTCTCTTTCCTTCCTTTTGTGCTAGGTCTTCTGTTTTTCTCATGAGTCTCTCCTTAATAGCTACAGTATTTTTCTCTGACTCAGCTATGCCATTGCCAGAATAGTCCAGCTATATTTCAACTTAGTCACAAAATTCTGAATGTTTTATCCTGTTGATAAATTATTTCTATTTTGAATAAAAAATACATTCTAAGGAGACTGAGCTTTTCAAATGATGTTGCTATTTGAGAAATTAGATAACAGTATTTTGAATCATATTAATACATTTCACAAACATTTGTTGGTCACCTTCTATGGGCCAGTGACTAAATTAGATGTGGGGAATAAAAATACGGCTGAGATAAAGCTTTTGTTTGGTGGAGACAGAGGAGTAAACAGGCAATTGGTAGGCTGTAAGATAAGGCCTATGGAAGAAGCATGTTCAAGATGCACAGTAGGGGGCGCCTGGGGGCCTCAGGGAAGCCTTTGTGGCTGAATCCTCCACCTCGAATCTTGTTTCTTATAGATTATGCTTCTTCACCTAAACTCAGAATTGGCACGTAGCCTCATATCTGGTAAAATCTCCCTCTTCTACTTATCCAAGGATTGTCTCAGGATCCAAAATACTTCCGGTGATTGTTTGTACCTTCTTTGGATTCATAGACGTCTCTGGAGATACGCCTCCAGAGCTTGTAAGTGGCCTGCCCAAGGACACCCAGACAGTAAGTGGAGTCAGTGAAGGACTGATTTACTGTCAAAAAACAAATTTGCTAGGTTCCCACTGTGTGCTGAGAACAGGCTCTGCGGACAACAATGGAGAAACTGGAGCAGAGCCCTTCTGAGAAAGACTTCAAAATCCTCAGGAAATAGCCAGACCTGGTGTGGGCCTCTAGTCCCAGCTACTCTGGAGGCTGAGGCAGGAGGATCAGTCGAACCCAGGAGTTGGAGGCTGGGACTATACCGCATCACTGCAGTCCAGTCTTGGTGACAGAAACAGACCCTGTCTGGAAAAAAACAAAACAAAACAAAAAAACAAAAAAGAAAAACCAATTCAAGAGGTAACGAAGATCTTTGCACTACTTACCTAGTGCCAGTCTGGGTAATTGTGTTTGTTCAGTCTTTGTCTTTCTGCTAGGACTGCCAACAAAAGTATCAACACATGCTAAGTGGGTCAATGTTGTGTTCATGTCATTTTCTTAGGTTTAAGCTTGCTCTCTCTGCATTTGTGCCGGGGAAGATTTGCAGCTCCTGTCATTTTTTTTTTTTTTTTTTTTTTTTGAGACGGAGTCTCGCTCTGTCGCTATCTCGGCTCACTGCAAGCTCCGCCTCCCGGGTTCACGCCTTTCTCCTGCGTCAGCCTCCTGAGTAGTTGGGACTACAGGCGCCCGCCACCACGCCCGGCTAATTCTTTTTGTATTTTTTATAGTAGAGATGGAGTTTTACCGCGTTAGCCAGGATGGTCTTCGATCTCCTGACCTCGTGATTCGCCCGCCTCGGCCTCCCAAAGTGCTGGGATTACAGGCGTGAGCCACCACGCCCAGCTGCAGCTCCTATCACTTTAAAATGTCCCTTGGAGTTACATTTTGTAAGATCTTGAGCTCCAGCAAGATTCTCTGCCAGACTTAGCATAGTCTTGGGGCCTCTTGAGTTGTGGAAGCCGGAGGTGCGCCATCTCTTTACTTTACAATCACAATGAATGCTGTATGGAGCTGGTTATTTTCAGTTCGTTTTTTTTTAATTTCCGAATTTTATTTCAATTTCAGGGGTACATGTGCAGGACGTGCAGGTTTGTTACATAGGTAAATGTGTGCCATGGTGGTTTGCTGCACAGATTACCCCATCACCTAGGTATTAAGCCCAACATCCATTAGCAATTCTTCCTGATGCTCTCCCTCCTCCCCACCCATCTTCTTACAGGCCCCAGTGTGTGTTGTTCCCCTATTTTCAGTTTCTATATAACTTTCTGTTCCTTAGACATTTGCTTCTTGGAAACTACATCTATAAGGAGCTTAGCTATATTTCATATTGAGTATTTTTCCCATGAGTGGAAATTCTAAATTGAAACAAAAAAATCAACTAATCCTACACGCAATTCTGTAACAGTGTAGTCCAGGTAAAATGCAATACCAGAATGCCATTCAAATTCTTTACCCGAGAATTAGCTACAATAGCCAGAGACTAATGTGGCTTTTCAAATATTTAGGTTTAGCGTAATTATAAATGTACATAACTAATGATTCATGAACTCCCAAATTATACATCTGCGTTTAATTTTATGTTGAAGTGTTTTTAAATCCTCAGAAAATGATGTTACCAAATGTTTCTGGCTCACTAAATGTTCTATTTAAAAAAATTCTTAATCAAAGGCAAAGACTCATCCAGCACCTTCATATAAAATTTGATGAGTGGGAGATACATTTCTTGTAATGTAAATACATCGGGCTGAAGGAATTCAGAGACAATCTTCTGGAATCTTAAACACAACAGCCCACCAAGATGATGATCACTGGTGTTTTATATTCCTTCTGAGAAAGGCTATAAGACAAAGCATGGATTGACTGACGATGGAAATGCGTGTGACAAAGTCACAGTGTGAATAGACAGGTTAGGTCCCCCATCCCATCATTGTCACTGTCTTACCTGACTGCTTACCGCTTATCATCGCGATGGTGCAGGATTCTTCCTTGGTCAGAGAGGATTCTGCTGGAGTCAGAAATTCAACCAACCATATTGCCACTGGGTGGCACAATTGGAAATCTCTAAAGAGGTCTGGGCTTTAAAAGGGCCTTTTTCCCTCTGTCCAAAGGACTGCGATTTATAAATACTAAAGCTGCCGGCCATTGTGATTCCTTTTACTTTGGGACTGTTTATAAAAGTGGGGGGAGTCTGTGACCTTTCAAAGAGTGTAGATTTCACAGTGGAAGCCTCTGTGTTGTTGTTCTATAGGAAATTAACTGGAATATTTTTTAGATTTGTCTTATTTTTGATCTGATGAATCCAAGGAGTGGAGCAAGAGGCAGATTTTGGACACGGTTATGAGAATGACAGAAAGTGCCTAAAGCATTTATGCTCTGGCATTCCTCCCTGTTTCTGGAGGTCCAGTACGGTAGGCAACAGCCATGTGTAACTATTTAAATTAAAATTAATTAAGATTGAATAAATTAAAAATTCAGACCCTCAGTCATACTAGCCACATTTCAGTTGCTCAACATGTGGCTACTAGCTACCATATTGTACAATACAGATATGGAACATTTCCCTCATTGCAGAAAGTTCTAGACAGGGCTACTGATATTCTTTTCTTATTGTCCTCAAAAGAATAGACAAATACTGGATGTTTTCTGTTCATGCTACCTGAAAACCTTAGGAAGTGTTATTCACTAGTATTGATTGTGCGATGTGACCCGACAAACATTTGCTTAACATTTACCCTATGTTAGATAGATATATTTTGCAATGCTGTGATGTTTTGTTACCAAAGTTTAGGAGGTAGGGTAAATTGGATAATGTGTTTGATGGACATCAACGTGGTCTTGAAATCGAATTTGCCTGTTGCATATTGTAAGAATCAATCTATACCACTAAGATTTTGATAATTAAATGTAATTATTCAGTCAATCCTAATTTCTCCAGATCCATTTTTGTGTAATGTGTTGCCCTTTTCATCCTGTTTTCCATTTTGTTATTTATACTGCTTTTTAGCTTTATTTATTTATTTATTTATTTATTTATTTATTTATTACTACTTTAGATGTTTCTTTTCAGTCATACAGGGAGGGATGCTCGCCTTGTCAAACTTTGACCCTCCTTTACCTGTACAGGCATTGTTTGAACTAGGCTTCTCTCTTTCCTTGTGTAGTGCTAGTTCTCAAGCTTTGGCTCCCATTGAGAATATCACATTTACACATCGACTGAATGGGCTGTGAGAAGATAATTTGCTTGTCTAATATTTGTGTCAACATTCAGGAGTTTTGGTTACATTTATATGCTGTCAAAGCAGCTTAGTGAAAAATGAAAATTTCAGGCAATTTTGTCCTTTTCTCAACAGAGCATATGTCCATCTCCAGGTGGCTGGTGTTGGGTGGACAATAAACAGATTCAGCTCTACAGTTATTGAACATGTCTATGTGCCATGCCCCCGTGTGTAGTACCTGTGGGGACAAAGGTGCATTCAAGAAAGCCCATGCTTTTGAGGAGTTTTCATACTAGCAGTAAAAAAATACACATTTAAACAAAAATCCCACTGAACATTTCCTGTTGCTGAAACATTTTGAAGCCATGGATAGTCTGTGCTGAAACTGGTTGAACATTAGTGTGTGTGATTTAATGTGATGAAACACATTTCACACGAAGTATGGGAACTAATATGGTTTTTTTATGGGCTCATCTTTCTCTAGGACAGTGATTATCAAACTTGGCTGCACATTAAACTCTCATGAAGGGGTTTTTAAAAAAAAATGCTACTCTTCAGGGCCAACTCCTGAATAGTGGTTCTCAAAGTGTGGTCCACAGACACATAAAACCTTGGAACTTGTCATACATGCAGATTCTCAGGCCCTGGTCCAGACCCACTGACTCAGAGACTGGGTTTGGGATCCACCAATCTGTGTGTTAACAACTCCTTCAGTGATTCAGATATTTAGAAATTTAAGAACTACTGCTCTGGAGACTGTGATTTAATTGGTCCAGGGTAGGATCTACATTTTGATTGTTTTAAAGGCTCTTTTTAAAGGTGACTGTAATATGTAGACAGATTTGAGAACCACTGCTCTAGCAGAAAAGTCGTTCAAGCTTACTTTTTGATTGGGAACTGTTCAGGTTGGTGTGACATCAGAGAACTAGTTGTTTCAGCTGTCCTTGGATTGTGGTCAAACTGTCTGACAGGGATTTTCATGCCTTTCAAATACATGAGGGGAAGAATCCACTCACTTTAGACTAGTGTGTGTGCGAGCAAACTTTAGTATTGACCAAAACCCATTGGAAAATAATTCCTAAACTGAGGTAGATGAGTGCTACTCAAACACAAATGTTCATACAGATTACCTGGGGATCTTGTTATTATACATGCAGAGTCTGCCAAGGTAGGCCCAGGTTGGCCTGAAAGTCTGAAAGTTTGCATTTCTAACAAACTCTGAGGTGCTAATGTTGTAAACTCTGGAACTTTGAGCAGTGAGTTAGAAATTACGACTCAGGTCCAACCCCAGATATACTCAATCAGGATCTACATTTTAATAAGATCCCTATTGTCTAGAGGGACTCTATATTCTAGAAGAAGAGAAAGCATTCTCACCTCTGGAAGACACAGCCTGGGTATGAATTTCTGTTGTCTGTATTGCCAGTCCTAATCCTAGAATTAATTGTAGCTTATCTAATTCCAAATGTTTGTTCTGTTGTTCACAGGTTTGTTTTGTTTAGCTCAGAGGAGGAGGATGCACAAGGCACATCCATGTGACTGAGTTCCCAGGGTTACTAAAGTGAGAGAAACAATTGTTTAAAAAGAATTTCTTTGGATTTGATGTCTATTCTTAAAAAATTTCACCTTGAGACAAATTCTCTGGAGGTTTGCCAAATAGGAAAAGTGACTGAGTGAAGTCAGAGCTTTGATATCTGGAGAGGTGTTTTAAATGGAAGCTACTTCAGAAATAATAAGCAATTGGGTTGGAAATTCTTTAAAATAGATAAACTCAGAGAATATTTGAGTGGCCTATGTACCATCAGCAAAGTTAATTTCTTTCATAATAAATGTGGTATATTACTGAAGCTAAAAATAACAAAATGTGAAATTTCAGAATCCCTATATACTGCATTAAAATATTAATCCTCTAATTTAAAGCACCAAATAAACAGCTGCTTATTTCGTATCACATTAAGTATTTCATTAATAATTTGAGGGTTTTTTTGGACTGATTTTTTGGTTTCTACTGAGAAGACATACCCATGTCAAATTAATTTCAAAACAAATATTTATGCGATTCTCTTTATCGAATATCACATGTTAAAAATCTGCCTTAGTTCAAATGATTCATACATGTTGAAGCTGAAATTGACAATGGACTTCAATGTGTTTTTGTCATGTTTACTGTTTGGAAATCAAACTACATGGAACATAATTATCTAAATTGCAGGATTTTAATATGATGAATTCATAGGATTTAGAACTGGAGGAGATTTTAGATTTTGAATCCAATCCCTTTATTTTATATGTAGGGAAGCTGAAAGCCAAAAAGTTTTCATGCCTCTTTCAAAGTCCCAGAAAGGAGGATTTAGTGTGTGATGGGCTGGGGCCAAAAGAGGCAGGCAAGGCCATGAACGTCCTGCTCAGGAGCTTGTGCACACCCCCTTTCACGTTCCATGGAGAGCCAGCCCTCTCTCCAGCATGGAAAACAACCGCTAAAACACCACCTTTAAAGACCAATGTGGAAAATCACTTTAGGAGAACAGAAAACCACATCTGTTTGGCTTTGGACCCGCAAGAATTACATAAATCACCTCTTCTTTGCCCACCAATTATGGTGATTAAATTACTATAAAAATCAAACTTGAAAGAAAAGGAATGCTATTCACAGGATGATGGCAGAATATAGCGTTGCTCTCCCACCCCCCCTTACCAATATTTTTTAAGAAAATTCAGAGCATAGGTCTATATTGCTAGTCCTAATCTTAGAATTAGTTGTAGCTTGGGAGGTGCCAGAAGGAGAATCGCTTGAACCCGGGAGGCAGAGGTTGCAGTGAGCCAAGATTGTGCCATTGCACTCCAGCCTGGGCAACAAGAGCAAAACTCTGTCTCAAAAAAAAAAAAAAAAAAAAAAAAAAAAAAAAGAATTAGTTATAGCTTATCTAATCCCAAATGTTTGTACAATATATGTTTAGTAAGCAGATTGTGATGAACCTTATTTATTTGGGTAAGTGTGATTGGTTTTGGACTGCCCCAATTCATAGGTATAATTTTTGAGGCCAGCTGAAAATTTAGGTCTTCACTTAAATGTTGGCGCAGTTAACTAAGACCCAATAGAAAAACAAAGTAACGTAAGATTACATTTCATTTTACAAGATAAAAGCAACCAAACATTAAAAAATACTATAGCAATAAGTCAAGAGGGGGAAATTAGCCAGACTTTATCTAGTTAACATTTGAGCATTTTAATGTAGAGAGGTTCTTCCCTCTGCTTTTCTAACTTTGCTGATGTAAAAATACACGAACACCTAATAAATGCATATGTGCTTTTCGATTAGGTTGCTTGACACAAATATTTGCATGGTTGCTGAAGATGAACAGGAATTGTATATTGTGTTGGACCTTATATGAGGCAGTAAAATAATAGGATTGATATAAATATCTAGTTTTGCCTCCCTGTGGCCAATTTCTCACTTTCTAAAACTTTATGGATACAATCCAAAATATACACATATACATACATATTTAACTTAATGTTATTGCAGATAAGAATTTGAGAAATGTGGACCTGATTAATGTTAATGGGATTTTACAGTATTTTTTGCACAAGTGTTCAAAAATAAAATTTAAATATATGCAAAGAAAAACACACATTTAATTTACATTGGCAATAAAAATGGAATAAAATAAATACAGTTTTAGAATAAAAATCAGGCAACCTTGCTAATAAGAGAATAAATAGCTGAAAAGAACAGCTGCTTTTTTATGATTCCAATATTGGCATTTGGAATGCTATAATGTAGCTCAAATGTATAAATCAAACAGTGTTATTCTAGTACCTAATGATAGCAAGAATAAACATAAGGCTTCATCCTGTTTTCTTTATCTATAAGTCTTCTATTAAAGATGTGAGTCTGGTCTCAGGGGAAAAATAAGTGAGAGTCCTGGCAATTTTTGTGTGTGACCAGGACATAGAAGAATATCATGGTTTAACCATCCACCAAACTATTATTTAAATAAATGAAGATTTATAAGAAAAGAAAATGAATGTATATATGTGGCTCTGTCTCAATCATAGACTCATAGTGCAAGAGGATATGTGAAAAATCCATCTAATGACAGGCATGTGGAAAAATGTTCTTCACAAGTAAACAAAGACATTACCATTTATAGTAGATATTTCATTTTCTCCCTTTTAAATTCCTCGTTTTCATCTCCTCCTTCAAATGCTAATACCCCCTTTGATTGGGGTGGAAGGATGGAAGGAAAAGCACTTTCTTAGCCTGCTGGTGGGAGTATTTGTTGATTCTTTTCTGGAGTACAGTTGGGCAATGGTTATGGAGAACCACAAACTTGTTCCTATCTCTTTCACCTAGGAAATCTCAAAAGCAATGAGAGGCATGCATAAAGATTAATGTTTTTGTAAGTCCATAAAAGGAGAAGCCACATAAATATCCAATAATTGTGGACTAGTAGATAAATTTTAGTACAGTATACCAGTACCATGGAATATGCTATAGCTATTAAAACTCACATTGTGAAAAATTGAATAGAATGGAAACATTTCCATGATAGACTATTAAGTGGGGAAAAGCCGGCTGTAAGACAGAAAATAGTGTATGGTTCTGATTTTTATAAAAATATGTATGTATTTGTAGAAATGAAAGGCTGGAAGAATATACACTGAAGTGTGCACAGTAATTATCTCCGGGCAGTATACGTACTCTGGGAAGTATTTCTTCACTGAAATCTTTCATAGTTCCCAAATTTGCAACATGTTTGTCAAGTTTTATAACTAGGAAAAAATACATTTTAAAAAAAGTTTAGCTCCTCCAGCCTCTTGTTCTAAATTACAAAGCTATGAGTTGCCAATCTTGTCCTAAAACATAACTTAGGAATATTTAGCATCTCTCTTTCAGCGAAGTTCTTAAATATACTTCTCTTACAATTCACATTCATAGTCTCCCATGTTCTTCTGGGGTAGAACTGTCTTTATTTTTTACAATACCTTTGATTTCATGTTGAAACACAATTCTGAATCCACACCTTGGCTTTCTCATCTCCAATCTTTACAGTATCTCTTGTCCGGCCTTTTGCTCTTTCTTTCTTTCTTCTTCTCTGAGTCTCTCAGAGAACATCCCAGGAAAACCTACAGTCCACTACTGAACACGCCTGGAGGCCAACTCACTGTTTCCTTCAACAACAGTGTAGATGTCAGAGGAACCCAGCTTTCCCCTGGGAATTCTAGCTCTGTAGCTCAGTAGAGTTGCGCCAGTGCTGTGGAGGAGTGGGCACTTACCCCGAAGCTACTGCTTTCCCTTTGGGCATTCTTGGTCTGACAGTGAAGAGTGAGACTAAGAAGACCTCCTGAAGTGAGTTAATTGACTTGATGGGGACTCTGCTATTCAGAGCTCCCAGTAGCCACACTTTCTCGTCCTTTCCTGGATCACTCAGCATTAGCCTTCATGGTGAATATCACCTGTCTGCTTGTTTTTCTATTTATTTATTTTTTAAAAAACTTCATTATTTCCTTTTAACTGACTATTTCATTCATTCAATTATTTACCTTTGATTGATTCAAGTAACATATTCTCCTTGTGAACTAATTCAAACACCACAGAAGTATATAAAGTTTGCCCAGAGGTAACAACTAATATTATGCATGAACCCATCCAGATATTTGTCTATACACCAAAAATAGTGTGTGCGTGTGTGTGTGTGTGCATTTACACATGTGTATGGACATGTATACTGATTTTAATTAGTGTTTTTGCAAAAATGATATGCTATTGATAGCAATTTAGGTTATTTTCAGTTTTTCATTATTACAACCAATGCTACAGTTATTCCTGGATGGTATCTTTGTGCCACCTGTTTGAGAAAGACAGACTCTCTCCTGGGCTCTAGCTGCAGCCAGCCAAAGCATCCATAATTGTAACATTTGCTCTTCATGCCTAGGGTAGGCAGAAACCCACAAAGTGTGAAACTGAATACTAGTTGTAATATTTATTGTTTACTGAGAGCTCTTTATGTGCCTGCTGTGTTACTCTTTTCTACACACCCATTTTACAGAGGAGGACACTGAGGCTCAGAAGGTAATAGCTTGTGAACCATCACACAACTCTGAAATATCTGACTCTGACCGCTGTTATTTTTTTATTCCACCACACCAACTTCCCTCTGAAACTACAGCCCATTCCTAATTGGGCTGATGTCCACCAGGGCAGACTCCCAAATCAAAAATCTTTTTTGCTTATAATGCCACAAGATTTTAAATGGGCGATGAAAAAAAATTGGTGTCAGTACATACACAGTTTTATAGATATAAAAAGGTAGTCATGAATACATATGAAATGTGAGAATGATGATTGGAGTAGGAATCTAATAGATGACAACATTTTGGTTTACTTGCTTTTGCAGTACAATGATTGCTCCAGCAGTTTTTACTTGTTCAGATAAGAGCCACCCTCATACTTTTTCTTTAAATTTTATTGACTGCTATGAAACCTAACAGTGTTTCAGGGAATGTTCACTCTTAGCCGATAAAGAGATGGATGTCAGATGCCCTTGTTCCTCCTCTAACGTCCCTTGTCCCTGGCAGATGTTGCTTGTGGTAGGATGCTTTCACACTCAGCCAGTGCTGTGGTTTGAATACATTCCCTCCAAAATTCATGCTGAATCTTAATACCCCTGGTGGTGCTACTGAGATGTAGGGCTTTCAGGACCTGATTAGACCACTAAGGCTCTAGCCTCATGAATGGATTAGTGTCTAATAAAGGGATTTGAGGGGGCGAGTTTGCCCTTCCATCCCTCTCAGCGTGTGAGGACCCAGTGTTCATCCCTTCCAGAGGACACAGCGACAAGGTGCTGTCACAAAAGGGGAGACTGGGCCCCTCACCAGATACTGAACTTGCTAATGCCTTGATCTTGGACTTCCCAGCCTCTAGAACTATAAGAAATAAATTTCTGTTCTTTATAAATTACCCAATCTAAGGTATTTTACTATAGCAGCACAAATGGGCTTAGACAGTTGCCATCTGACAAAGCTCCAGAATCCTTCTCAACCTGGCTTCTAAAATGCCACTGGAAATTAGTTGGACTTAGCTGAGAGCTGAAACCTGTCATCTCTAGATTTATTAAATTCTTGCAAACATGTATTTGCTGAGCACAATGTGCCTGGCACTGTGCTGGGTCCCAGAGGTTCAACTGTGAATGATGCAAACTTGATCCCTAGTCTTAGGGAGCTGGGTGAGAAGGAAGACAGATAATGATTGCACATCGAATTCCAACGCTCCTGATGATTGATGCGAAGAAGAGCAGGGGCTACAGAAGCATACCTTGGAGAGACTTTTCCTTAAACAGAACCCCTAATGATGCATGGGAGCTGGTAGGTAAGCAGGGCAGGACCCAAGGAGGGCTGCTCCAGGCATAGGTGACAGCACTGCAGAGGCCCTGAAGATAACTCAGGGAACATGGAGAAACCTGGCAGCCCTAGTGCTTGGGGATCCCGGATGAGCGAGGTAAGAAGTGAGTCAATGTAGAGACACATCCAGAACAAATCAGGCAGCCTTAGAGGCCCTGATAAGAACATGAGTCTGTTTCCTAAGGCAACAGGAAATCTTGGAAGAGTTTTAATTAGGTAGCTTAAATAAAATTGCCTTTTAAAAAGACGGGACTGAAATATAAGACAATCTTTATATGGCTTAGTCCCTTTTCGTTTTGTATTATTTGAAGAAAAATTTCAGTTCAAAATTTCCTGAGTGCTTAGAGCACAATATATAAGCTGCTCTAGTGCTTTTGACTAATACTAGCAAACAGTTCCACAGCACTTCCATGTACCAGGCTTCACAAATATTATTTGTGCTTTATAATAATTTAACTTATTGAATTTAGATATTATATTTGATTTAGGTATTACCGATAGCCTCATTTTGCAGAGGAGAAAACTGAGATACAAAAAGGTGAAGTAACTTATTCAAGTTAGCAACGGGTAGACCTGGACTCAAATCCAGGCTGCCTGGTTCCGGTATTGTGTGCTAGTGGTGAATGGCTTGCTCCCTTGCTCCCTTCCCTCCAAGAGCTTAAAAAGCTGCCTGTCTTATGTCAGTCCCCTGGCACCGCCCCTTCATATCCACCCCTACAAGCTCGTGGGCTCATCCTTTCTTGCCCATTGCAAGAATCTTATAATGACCTGGATCTTCATCCAGGTATAAGGCCTTTTAGTCTTCCAGTTTCTGCAACGAGTTGAGATCTTTTCTGTTTGTCCCTAATGGTTATTTTTATGTGTCCATTTGGCTGGGCCATGGGATGCCCAAATATTTGATCAAACATGATTCTGGATATTTCTGTGAGGGTGTTTTGGGATGAGATTAACATTTAAGTGGGTGGATTTTGAGACTTCCATAATGTAGGTGGGCCTCAACCAATCAGCTGAGTAGAACAAAAAGACCAACTATCCCCCCAGCAAGAGAGAATTCTACAGCAGACTGTCTTTGTGCTCAAACCAGAATATTAGCTCTCCTGGGTCTCCAGACTGCCCATTTTGCCTTATGGTTGGAACTGCAGCATCGGCTCTCCTGGGTCTCTAGTCTGCCAGTCTACCCTGCAGATTTTGGACTTGCCAGCCTCCTTTATCATGTGAGACATTTGTTTATTCCTTATAATAAATCTCTTTCTTTCAATGCACACATGCTATTGGTCTGTTCTTCTGGAAAGCCCTGACTAATACATCCCTGTATCCTTGGCATTTGGCTTAGAGTATGTGCTTAATAAATATGAGTGAAATTAATGCACTTAGAACACCTGCTCACAGAGCCTTAGTCTCAGGCCCCTCTTTTTTCTTGATGCCATCACCATGGCCAGTGAATTTGCCTGGCTTTCTGGCACATGCTCCTGATTTGTGTCCACTTTCTTCTGTATTTCCTGTCCAGGGATAGAGGCTTTCCTGGACCCAGGCCTCCTGGATGACATCCTACTTAACCCTTACCAGCTTCCCAGTTTGAGAGCCTGGCTGGTATTGCCCTGCCCTCATTGCTGAGCTGCCTGACCTGATTTTGCCAATGCCAGGAGAGCCCACCTACCAGCCCTAACCCCTCAGGCTGGCTCCTTTTGGATACTGATGTTCCCAGCTAGGAAAAGTTCAGGTTTCCTTCATACTCTTTAGAAATGATGTTTGGATCTTGGCCCAAACCTGTATCCCTCCCTTGCTATTTCCAGGACAAGCCACATCATAACTCCTGGCCCTACATGGCCTCTTTGCTTCTGGCTTTCTCCTTTTCTTCTCTGATTTCTGCCACTGCATCTCAGCATGCCTGACACAAGAGCATTGAAAGGGCAGGTCATACATGTGCTTAACCATTAACAAGGAAGGAGATAAGGACAATAATGAGGCTCAAAACAAGGGCTAGGGGTGTCCAGAGAAGGAAGGGAACACTTTCTACTGGAAAAGGGATGAAAGGGTTCATGGAGTAGCTGCATTGTCCTGGGCTTTGGAGCTAAGCAATGTTTTAGCAGGATAGGTTAGACATTGGAAGGTGGACACAGACACCCAAAGTTCAGTATGAGGTCAAAAGCATCAAAGAATGCAAGGATCCTGGAGGATGGAGTGTCCTTGGGGATGGAGAAAGGAGTGGAAGGGAGTGGGGTTGGGGGGGGTGAGTCTGCAGAGAATAGGGAGAATTATTTCATGCAAACGTTTACTCAGAATGAGCAAAGGAAGTGTTCATTTGGCCTTTGACCAGACCCGCTTCTGTAAAATAATCATAGTACCCTGTCTGAGAGTTTATAGCACAAAGATTAGAAAGCAACATTCTTATGCTTGTCTAATGGTGTTTGGTGTAGGAGCTCTGGACAGAAAGCCTAGAGAACCAGATTCTAGTCCTGGCTGGGCTATTAAATAGTTGGAAGAGCTTTGGAGTTCTGAGATCCCTCATCTGGAAGACAGGGATGGGTGGAGTGGACTGGACAAGGTCTAACATTCTTTTCAACTATGAAATTTTTAGAGTTTCACATCAATTTTGCTCTTAGGAGTAATTGCAAGAGCAGGATGATACATTTCTCTATATATTTGCCTAAGGATTTTTAAATTACACAATTTTAAACACACACGAATGTATGTTTACCTAATTGTTAAGATCTCGCTTTATTTGCTTCATCTATTCAGTCCTCTTTTCCTCTTTTCGGTTGAATTATTTTAAAAGACTGACTTCATGTCATTTTTACCTCTACGTGCTTCAGTGTTCTGAATTATGCAGGCATTAAAAAGAAGAATTACAAATAATTATTACACTCGATGAACACAGCTTTGTATCATCCAATATGCAGATCATAACCAAATTTTCCCAATTGTCTCAAGAATATCTGTTTACAGTTGCTTTGTTTGAATTATGATCTAGATAGAGTCCACATGGGACATTTGGTCATTATGTCTCTTTAATCTCTCTTAAAGAATAAATATTTTAGGCTGTGCGCGGTGGCTCACGCTTGTAATCCCAGCACTTTGGGAGGCTGAGGTGGATGGATCATGAGGGTCAGGAGATTGAGACCATCCTGGCTAACACGGTGAAACCCCGTCTCTACTAAAAATCCAAAAAAAAAAAAAAAAAAAGAATAAATATTTAAATGCAAAAGCGGTTTTGTGAAACTAGTGAGAGTGAGTGAGCCTACACTGCATTTAAGGAGACAATGTAAACGGCATTGTGAGCAGACACCCCTGGGTTGGCTTCCTATCTAAGGGAGGCAGGTACTGTTTCTATCTCTCAGTTCCTTTTTCATGGACTCTTGAGCCCTTAGGACGTATTTTCAAAGAACTGTGCTGAACTTTAGCTGTGTCTGCATCATTAAAACCAATGGGAACTGAGCAGTTAAAACCCTGGGCAGTGCTTTGAAAACATATCCCCCACTGTCCTCTCTTCCCTCTTCCCGTGGAACATTGATCAGAAACAGACCTTTGGATCTGTCCTCCTTTTACACATTTAAAACGTTTTTTGGTCCTACACAGTGTACTTTATATTCTACCCCAGCAAATTATTGTAGCCACTATGTTCTTAGTCTCTTTCTTTAATGTTGACCAGTTTGCCACAGACTCTGATTTAATACTGTGTTAAGACACATTTAGAAAAGAGGGAGTCAGGAGCCCTGAGCGCTGGTCCTGGCTGTGCCACGCCTGGCCAGTATACTCCTGGGCAAGGTATGACACCTCTCTGGACTTCCGTGGCTTTTGAAGACCCTGACTAAACTAACCAGTGCATGGAGTCGCTGACCAGAACATTCTCTGCAGCAAAAGCGTCATGTGGCAGGCACGGTCTCTGCTGTCTGCACTCCTCCCTCCCCAGTGACAGTCTCCCTGCTGATGCGGCCCCTCCCATAGGCCCTTTGTACTTCTCAGGAGGTTTGGGCTGTTAGGACCCTGACTTCTTCTCCCTTCTTCCTTCCACCTCCTGCAGAGCCAGTCCTGTGTTCTGCACCCCTTTGTTCTTCTACCTCATGTAGAGACGATTTTTTTGAGTTGGAAAAGATCTAATTAAGTGAATTCACACCCTAAGATGTAATTGGCTCTTATCAACTTGATGTGCTCTTCCTTTGGGGTCATTTTCATTTCATTTCATTTTAGTGGAAGGAAATACTTAACTAATTGATGAAAAAGTGGAATTTTAGCTAGCAGTGCCTTGTTGGCTTATAAGGGTCTTCCTGGAGGCCCTCATATCACGACCCAAAGGCAGCCTCTTTTTCTGCTCATGGATGGTGAGTTTTGAGGGCAGTCAATGACAGCATGTTTGCGAGAGAATGAAATACCCATGATACCTACTCAGATTTCACAGAGGGGGAGGCACAGAGTGGTGGAGCTGCAAGAAATGCTAGCATGAGCTGAGGGGGCTCAGTGACAAGACCAGTGCAGCCAGAGAGCAGCAGCACGGTGGCTTGGGGGACCATGGGCATGGAGAAAGTCTCTGGTGTACAAAGGAGGAGGGAAGCAGGTAGAGGAGAAGAAACATGGGTGCTGAGTCTGGCATTTACTGGCTCTGTGAACTTGGAAAAGTCACTCAACCACTTTGAGACTTTTTCATCTGTAAACACAGGGATGGTAATAACACCCATCTCATAAGGTTATTATGGAGACTAAATGAAATAATTAATATGAAAGTGCCTGGTAAAAAGTAGGTCCTGGTGTCATCTCCAGAAATTAGTCCCAGGTATTGGTATTTTGTTTTATTTTAAAGCTCTTCAGGCCATTCTAATGTCAGAGTTTATAACTATTGTAGTGATGTATTCCAGTTCTGTTTCCATAACTCATAGTGTTGCCAGTGGTCAAGCCTGAGTGTTGGTAGAGCATCAGTTCCTCATTCCCAAAAAGAAAATAATGCAGACCAAAGAACCTTATGAGACTCGTGAAACTACAGAACTGAATGGCCATCCAGTCCAATCTCCTATCCAATGGTTGAATGCTACCTGCAGTATTCTTGACCAGTGGTAGTTTAGGTCGGTGTTTCTCAAGCTCCAGCAGACATTGGAGTTACTAAAACCCACAGTGCTGAACCTCAGCCACAGAGTTTCTGAATTAGTGGGTCTGGGATGGGTCTTGAGAAATTTCGTTTCTAGTATGTACCCAGCTGTCTGGGCACCACCGTTGGAGAACCACTGATCTAGATGGTGCTGGAATACCTCTAGTGACAGAGAACTTCCTGCTTCATGAGCCTGCTCATGCCATCTTCTGAGAGCCTAAAGCACGAACACACTTAATCTGATGGAAAGTTTCTTCTCATATGAACTTGAAACCTGTTTCCTTTTACCTATAGGCTGTTTGTCTTGCCCTTTTGACAGTAGAGTTAAATCGTATTCATCATAGTTTTAACAGAAAGTATTGTTATTACTTTTGGTCTGTGATTCACTATCCTAAGAATAAAAGACGACCTGACTGTATTGGCACTCTGAAACTATGGCAAAAACCTCAGGCCATTCTAAGGAGAAAAGAATCTGATCTATTCCTGGGAAAACAACTTCAATTGAGCAAACGTATTTTGAGTGCCCAATGTGTTTGGGATGTGGGAGATGCACAGGTGAACAACCACTTCAGGGATTTCTGTGGAAGGTGGGAATAACCACTGAATAACCACTCCTCACTCAATGGATGTAGATTTCTAGTGATGGACAACTCAATACCCCTTCATGGTTTTAACACAGCTTTGTGGACTTGTGACCATTTCAGCAATGAAATGCATATTTTGGCACATATGCCACTTGCTGAAGAAATAAAAATTTAATAGTCATATATCTGAAAGTTTCTAGCACTTCAGGGAGATTTTGAGATTTATTCTACATACCATACAATGAGTTTTATTGGGAGCTGCAAAAATATATAATTTTAATAGATATAGGTAAGCATAAAACATTGACACCACTGAAAAAATATTGGCCATGCCAAAGCAACTCCCATAAAAGTCTGCAGAAAGTTTCAGAAAAGAATCAGAGAATTATTAAGGGCTGATTTTTCTAGTGGAGCTTTGGCCAGGGTCTCATTTTTAAGGAAACATATCTATGTTTCCAAGGAAAAAGCAGATATTTGCTGCCTTTGAAGTGCAGCTATCCTGATGTTTCTTATAGCTACGTGAAGAAAGATCATGGAGATTGTTTTGTGCAGATTTGGTGAAAAAGCTTAATTAATGATTAAAAGCACAACAGTCCTGTTAAATCAGACATGTTTGAGGAAAACACTTCAAGATGAGATGACAGTGCCCTCCTACATTCAAAGGCTAGAAATTCGAGGATTAGAACATTCATCACTTTTTCATGGGAGTTGGTGCTGTCTTTATGATCCATCTTCATCACTTGCTCCAAGTTAAAATGGTTGATTTCTTGCTGCTGATTATAGGGCCTGAATCTTAGTCCTATGGAGCTTGAAAGCACTGTGCCTTTGTGTTCTTCAGTATCTCTGAGCTTCATTTTCATTGTCTGGTCAAAACCAGGAGAGTAACATCTGCCACTCAGATTATTGTGATACGACAACACACAC
This sequence comes from Papio anubis, assembly GCF_008728515.1. Classification (NCBI taxonomy): domain Eukaryota; kingdom Metazoa; phylum Chordata; class Mammalia; order Primates; family Cercopithecidae; genus Papio; species Papio anubis. The sequence goes on from NC_044979.1 coordinate 98,398,757, forward strand.
AGCACAGTGTTTGGTGACCAAGACATGCCTCTGTCATAGTTCATATACTATGGGGTAAGGCTTAGTGAGCAGCGACACATCTACCCCAAGGCAAAGAAAACCAGAAGGGCACTTCCTGAAGGGGAATCTTGCTCCAGGTCCCCAGTGTCTCTTTGCTGAGAGCCTGTAGCTGTTCTTCCCCAACTGGATCACTGGTGTGCAATTTGACCTTAAGAAGTTATGTTGTAGAAAAGTGCTGTGTGGTCAATAAATTTGGCAAATGCTGCTAATGGGCACATCAGCATGTTGAAGGCTGTAGAAAGCCTAATAGTAAAGAAACCTGTTCAACTTGGTTTAATGTAGCATTTTTCTAACCATATTCCAGTGACAGGAGCATATTTTCCTGCCTCAAGACTGGTATGCCTCAAAACACTGTTTGGGAGCTGCTAATCCAAGCCCTTGAAGTCAGTAGGAGATAAGGGGATCTTATCTTATCCTTGGTGTTTAGTGCAGTCCCACCCTATAGTAGGTATGGAACAGACGCTGGGTGAATAAATGGCTCAATGTATATGTCAATTTCCTGATGATTCTTGCCAAAGCAATGACTTCCTGTGGGCAAAATTCATTTGAATTGTCACCACCAACAGGGACTACAGCACAAATCCTACCCACATAAGCTGGCATTGCTACTATGTTGCCAGTTTAATGAATTTTGTTAAACAGACTTCTGACCAGCCAGGGTCCTGATTTGACAATTTTATTTTTTCCGAAAAAGTCACTATGATGTCTCTGTTTGCAGCAGTTGTCCAAAGCTGAGGTTGCCTTCTGTTAGCCACTCCTCTTAGTTGGACCTGAGCAATGGGCAGGTGCCAGAGAACCCTGGAGAAGAAGATGCTTCCAGCTGGGCACTGCAGAAAACTTGTTCTGCAAAAGCAGACAGGAGACACTGAATGAAGTACTCTGTTCTCCAACAACAGATTTCATCATTGCGAGGTTCACATGGGGTGTGTTTTCGTTTTGTTTTCCCCTACAGTTTCAATCTTCTTTCCTCCCAGAAAGGGTTCTTTTGTGTTTGACCTCGTCCCGACGCGTTGGAAAACTTCCTGCTGCACCAGCTCTTAATTCACCTTCCTGTGTGGACTTGCCTCTGTGGCAAAGTCACACTCATTAACAAGTTCTTCCTCCCTGCGCTCTGCACATCACCCAGCTATATATCTTCCAATGTGTTCCCTTCTGTGGGGAAATGAGCTATTGCCAGAGTCGGGCTCTGGGACACGGAGGACTGGCTCATTGGCTGGCTGCCCTAGTGATAATCTGGAAGTGATCAGTGGAGGAAAAAGATAACACAGCTGTGATTTTCAAGGAGACAGGTCCTGTTTTTTTTTACCTGCCAACCACGTTTCCTCCGGGGAGTTTTTCGGCAAGTGCTGTAAAAGAGACCTTTTAATCTTGTTTCAAAAACCTGGAGACCCAAGTTGTTCCAGATCTTGAGTAGAAAACAGGCCAGGGAAACGTGCGTTGCCGAGGAGGCGGGTGGGATGCCATTGCGATTCCGTGGCTTAGTTTTGCATGTGCTTGAGAGGACTTGGTGAACTTGGCCTCCAAGTGCTTTCACCCACAAGTATGATATGGTTTGGGCTGGGGGTGGAGGGTGTTGCAGAGGTTGATGAACATAAATCTGTCAGTGGGTGATTTTCAGACATCTGCCTGGAGCACTTGCAGACAAACATTGGAGTCATTGGAGCCAGAGAAATGCCTGACAATGCCTGGGAAAACCTGAGCCAAAAAGCTGGCCCAGGACACTGCTGGGCCAGAAAAAAAGGATGTGTCAGTAATAAATAGTTTATAATTTAAATTGGGAGCAAAAAAAAAGGAGAGAGGAAAAAAAGAAAGAGACAAATCAATCAGGATTGGGAGCTTGGGAACTAAATATTGTCTTTGTTAGAAGTCAGTGAATGCTGCAGAAATGCACCGCCAGATCCTGGCAGTGTCTGCCATCCATTGGGCATCTCGTATCACTCCTGCCAGCAGCCTGGCTTTAGTTGAGCAACAAGGCCCAAGAAGTCCCCAGTGTGTGGTTTCAGAGATTTACTCAATTAGGGCATTTCATTTTTCTTAGTGTATAACTGGCAGAGTTACCATCGTATTTTCTAGCTGAAAATTCTACTGCTTAGTGCAGCATGATCAAGTCAACAGCTCTAACTGTGGTTACATTTCAGAATACTTTCAAAATCTCCTTCACAGTGCAGAATGTATATAGTAGATGGCAGCTGGGTTTCTGTGGCTTCCTCAAGCCTCAATATCCTAACCTTTAAAAGGGGGATGATAATACTTGTCTTGAAGATTGTTGAAAGAGCAGACACATGGTTAGGTCAACAATAAATATGACTTCGCCTCCCATAAAATGCAAGATTTTCATTCTGAAGGTGAGTCTTGGTTTACGGGTTGTCTTCTCTGGCTGGCATACTTGATACTTACAGAACTGACACCCACATAGGTATTTGGTAGAAATATAAAAGGAGACCCATCCCATCTCCTCCCTGACAGTATTTATCTGATGATTTTTTGATTTCTGCTGCCCATATTTCTGCTTCAGCTTCAGTTTCTCCCTGTTGCATGGTGTAAACTGGCATCTCACACAGAAAAGGAGGGTTCAGATTACCCTCGGAAAGTGTAATGCAGAGAAATCGTCGTCAGGGTGAAACCAGGGTGGGCACAAGCAATGAAAACCTTCGAATCAGAGGTGAATTTCTGGCTGTTGTTTCCCATGTGACAAAGAGCCAACAGGTAGTTTCTCCCTTATTCCACGTGGGGCATCCCATAAACTTCAAAGTTCAAAACACACTTTGAGTGGGCAGGGGAAGAGGCGTCTTCCTAATAGCCTTGACCTTCCTCATCTCTGAATTTCTAAGGCAGCAATAGCTGGTGCTGTGGTATAGGCATCAAGAGGCAAAAGAACACGGGAGCTAAAAGCAATGGGCTTGCATTTATTCAGACAGACGTGGCTTAAAGCTCAGCTTCACAATCTACGATTATGTAATTTGGGGCATATTCATTTACTTGTCTGATTCCCATTTATCTTCTTCCTTCATTGTGCTGAGAGAATTAAATTAGGTAATGTATGTAATTAGCACAGTGCACTGCACATTGGTAAACATCAGTAAATATTTTTCAATAATGACGTACAGTGTGTTTTATATTATTGTTCCGTACCTGTCGGGCTAATCTCTTCATTTCAGTTCTAAGCACCTTAGGAGAAGGACTGTGTTTCTATTTGTTGAGTTCTGTATGGGATTACTGCATTTCTAATTGTACCACATAGTAGATGGCCATTCAATATTTGTAACATTGACTATCAGCAGAGAAAGATGGATCTTGAATCTATTTAAAGCTCTTTAAGTCCTTTAAAGAAATTTCCAAATACACTTCTGAAATTTGCCAGTAATACCAAAAAAAAAAAAAAAATCCCCAAATTTCCAATAAATTCTTTTATTTCTAGCCAACAGTTTTCCAAATATATGAAGTTATCTGATTTTAAAACCTGCCAGATATTCCTAGTATTTATTCCTAGAATTTTAAGTTTGGAATGATTCCGACATTCCAATCTACCACAGCCTATGTTTCTTCTATAAATCCTATGATATTAAGCTCATTCCCTCAGTTCAGATTACGACAGAGGGCTGTTCAATTTGATACATGAATGTTGTGTTATTGACGTAGCCAATCTGCAATGTGTTGGTTCTAAGAACAGGCGGCAATAATGATGCCTCAGCAAATAAGGTGCAGATGTTCTAGGAATATCCACACCAGACAAAAGTGTGTTGTAAAAATGAATAGGTGCTATTTGTAAAAGTATAGAAAATTATTTTCTAAGTTTCAAAATATGTTTACTGTATGCCTTGAGGCATTGGTGGGTTACATTGAAAATGTATTATTCATTTCAGAAAAAGTATGACCAACAATACATGTATTTCCAACATCACTGATTCTCTATAGAGCCTCCCATCTCTGCTACAATGCCTCACTCTCAGGGTTGCCTGAGACGGGAGCTGGACCACATGGCTTGACCTAGGAGGCGTGTTCAGGCTGGAAGAGACCAAGAGACAGAACCATTTCCTAGTTCAGGGATTGTGCCCAAAATGTCCTGTATCTAGTTCTACAGAATGAAATACTAGACTCTTAGAAGAGGCACAGAATATCATCATAAATACAGCATCCTATGCTGCTGCATTGAAGAGGAAGAATTTCAAGGCTCACCAAAATCAAATTGCTTAGGCATCTGCAGATTGATAATATAACACCTGGAAGTAATTATGTGGGGAAGAAAAATAAAAAGTACCAGACAAGTCCTCCCAAATATTTACATCTACTCAACAGATTTTGATTCTGGACTGACATTCTATCTGTGACATTTCAATCAATTCGACTAAAGGAAGCCCGCTTATCTGTATGTTAAATGTACCAATTCAGTGGGTGGAGTGACACATGGGGTCATTCCAATACTCTTTTCTAGTTTCTTTAAGGTCAGAGCCTAGAATATACCTTGGGACCTGTTCCCTAGCTCGAGAAGGACAGAAAGCCATAAGGAAAAACTCCAGCGGAGGGAAAGGAAGAAAATGGCATCTCCTATTAGGTCTGCCATATTACATGGCCTGTAGAGAAGACTGGTGGGTCAAGGGCAACTGAAAAACTCACTAGTAAGGGCAAAAAGGGCTTGTTTCTCTTATAGAGTAATTCCTGTATATCTTATTTATCTTTGACTTGTGCCACTCATTTATATAGAATACCTTTGTCCATAAGTTGGAGTATTTTTACCCCTCAATGTTGGCAAGTTGCAAGATAGTTTTAGTGTAAAAAAGAGCAAAAGTGTGTCATCCTTTGATTCTCAAGATTCCTAGTGGAAGCATTTTCTTTGTTATTCTCTGAACAAAAGATAAAGAGGAAGCTGGACTTTCGAGGATTTGTGAAAATGCAATTTCTAGCACTCCATCCACACGGCACCTTTTGGTATTCATCTGGAGGTGATGAAGGTAGATGCAGGTGACTCCGCTCTACCCATGCTCACAGCCCAGCCCACTCTTCTCAGGAATGCCCACTATTTCCCCATCAAGTCCAAAGGCAGCACCGGAAGGGTAGAGTGAGCATCCCCGGAGTCTGTGTCTTTATTACTTCCATGGTCTGCTTCAAGTGTTATTCCATGTGCTTGTGGTAATGTGTTTGTTTAATTGGTGAAAACTCTAGGTTGCAGGAGGGTGGGAAGATGGCTAGGCTTTTTCTTATTTATTCTAATGGAAAACATTCTCCTTTATAAATCTTTTTGCTACAAATAGTGTGGTTTTTTTTCTTTTATGTAATTTTCTTAATTTTTTTTTTTTTTAAATTTTTGAGGCAAGGTCTTGCTGTGACACTCAGGGTGGAGTGAAGTGGCATGATCTTGGCTCACTGCAACCTCTGCCTCCTGGGTTCAAGTGATTCTTATACCTCAGTCTCCCGAGTAGCTAAGACTACAGGTGCGTGCCACCACGCCTGGCTAATTTTTGTAGTTTTAGTAGAGATGGGGTTTTGCCATCTTGTCCAGGCTGGTTTTGAACTCCTGACCTCAAGTGATCCGCTTGCCTTGGCCTCCCAGTGTGCTGGAATTACAGGCATGAGCCACCACACCTGGCCACTTTTATGTAATCTTGATGTAACACCAATCTCATGCAGTCAGCACAAATTATAAAGGGTGTAAATGGTGAAAAAATAATGCCCTTCTCAAAGAGACGATAATTCCATTACAGAGAATCTAGGGGCCGTTCAATGCCAGAGGATCCCACCAGGAAAGCTGGTAGCTGCAGGGATAAAAGCCAGCAGTTTGGAAAGAAACACCTATAAGTACATGGACCGTGTAGGAGCCTAGCTTCAAGCTCCCCTTACCAGGCTTCCCTTCCCCTTTGCTGAATTGCAGGTCCTGATCCTGCCTGCATCCTACTGGCCTGTCTTACATAAAGATCTAGTTCCAGAATACAGGAAATATGGTGGAGGTTGTTCTATGTTAAGGTTCCAAGCCAAGTACGGGCCCATATCCTCAGCTAAGATAATTATTGGTGGGTGAATAAATTAGGCTTGCCGGCACTTGTTGTCTGTTTAAGCAAAGACAACATTTTAAACATTAGAAGAATGTCCACTTCACTCTACAGAGTCAACATTATTCAGCACTTCCATTAGCTGTGGATTACTAAAGCAGAAGACAATTCTTAAGAAAAGTTTTATGAGTGGAAAAACAAACGTAAGCAACGTGGATATGTATTCTGAAAGTTTTATGTGAAAACCAAGATGCAGGTGCAAGTATATGTAATTGATATATAATGCAGAGAGGCAGAATGGGAGGGCAGAGGAGAACATGGACTCGGGAGCGAGATGGCCTGAGTGTGGAGAATGGCTCTGCGATTGACTGCCTGGGAAACCCTGGGCAAATTACCTGACCTCTCTGGGCCTTGCTGTCTCCTCATCTGTGCAATGGGGCAATGACAGAACTTGTCTCAAAGGATTGTAGAGAGGATTAAATACCCTAGAGCATGTAAAGAACTTGGACACACTGCTTGCCACTTAGTAAGTGCTGTGAAAGTATTAGCTTCCTAATGCAAGCATTGTCTTTGCCCTCTTCATCCTCTTTTTTTCTTTTGTCCCCTTCATCCTCCTCTTCTTTTTCCTTCTCCTCTTTCTGTCTCTTCTCTTCTTCCTCCTCCTCCTTCTTTATCAGCATGATTGTACATGCTAAATGGCCAGGGCTGGCTATATAATATGTGGAGCACAGGGCAAAATGAAATTTCAGGGCCTCTTGTCCAAAAATCAGGGGAAAAAACATTTCTCTCTCTTCTAGCTCTCTCTCATGCCCAATCTATCACGGGGTTCTTTGTTGGCTATTTATTGACCCATTTTCTCTCAGGCACAAGGATATTCTCTCGGCAAATATAGACTCACGAGTGCCTGGAGTCCCTCCTCGAAATTTGGTGTGTGAGTGTGCGCCCAACTCCACCCCTTGCTATGTTTGTGTCCAGTCTCTCGCCAGGGTGGGGTGACAGAGATCACTGGGCTGAGGGAAGCAGTGGGTTGGCAGAGAACCCATCCCGGGGAGGCAGGGAGGTGGTGAGCGGGGTACTGCACGGGAGCAGAGGCCCCAAGCCCTAGCGCATGCTTCACTGTTCACTGGACTTCACTTAGGAGAAACACACTAAAAGGTAAAATTAGTAAGAATTTTCTTTTTTTTTGTTTTTGTTTTTGTTTTTGAGACAGAGTCTCGCTCTATCACCCAGGCTGGAGTGCAGTGGCGCGATCTCGGCTCACTGCAAACTCTGCCTCCTGGATTCATGCCATTCTCCTGTCTCAGCCTCCTGAGTAGCTGGGACTACAGGCGCCCGCCACTACGCCCGGCTAATTTTTTGTATTTTTAGTAGAGACAGGGTTTCACTGTGTTAGCCAGGATGGTCTTGATCTCCTGACCTCATGATCCGCCTGCCTCGGCCTCCCAAAGTGCTGGGATTACAGGCGTGAGCCACCGCGCCCGGCCAAGAATTTTCAACATGATCACAGAGCACTGATGCTCCAGGGGGTGACCCCCTTCTGAGTGTGGGACCCTGTGTCAGATGTCCATGAAGTTGGCACTGACAGTAGCAGAAAAGATTTGAAGTTAGCAATCAACTAAAGCTCCATTTTGGTTATTAAGCAATTCTTTGGTTTAAGATGTAGAAATTGAATTTTATTATCAGTTTTAGTGAGGCCAACACAAATTAGGTAACTCATTTTATCCATTTATTAAACTTGGGAGTGAAATGCACATTTTAACCAACTGGTCTACCCCAGAGATGTAGTAAAAAAGTAGCTTTTACAAAGATCTTTGTGCTCTTCTACCCAAAAGCATTAGATGGGCATTTTCCAAAGTGTGTTACTTGAGAAAAGGGTTCTGTGAGGAACAATTGGCTCCTTGGGTAAAACTGAATTAACAGGTTTTTGAAATTCAGGACAACCCACTTACTAAGTAAGTAGTATAATTGTTTTTCTGTTTATTTACCTTAGGTCTTACTCTTTTCTAATTAATCATCTTAGACTTTGGAAGGTGAGGGGAAACATGGAAGCAGAGTCCATTTAGCAAGCTGAGATATTGTCAAATTTCAAAATGAATTTTTTTAACTTAATTTAATTTTTTTATTTTAAAAATTTTACTTTAAATTCTGGGATACACGTGCTGAATGTGAAGGTCTGTTACACAGGTATATAAGTGCCGTGGTGGTTTGCTGCACCTATCAACCCGTCATCTAGGTTTTAACCCCCTAATGCATTAGGTATTTGTCCTAATGCTCTCCCTTCCCCAGCCTCCCACCCCCCACCAATAGGCCCTGGTGTATGATATTCCCCTCCTGTCTCCACATGTTCTCATTGTTCAACTCCCACTTATAAGTGAGAACATGCGGTGTTTGGTTTTCTGTTCCTGTGTTAATTTGCTGAGGATGATGGTTTCCAGCCTCATCCATGTCCCTGCAAAGGACTTGAACTCATCTGTTTTTATGGCTGCATAGTATTCCATGGTGTATATATGCCACATTTTCTTTATCCAGTCTATCCAAAACGAATTTTTAATCTTAAATGTAACTGGCCTCTCAGTTTTTTCACCATGTCACCTCCAATGATCATTTTCTATAATTATCCACCCCTAAGACCATATTCTTAGTCCCCTCCCTCTGTCCTTTAGCTAACCAACTCTATACTCACTAGTAATTCTTCTGCCTTGTTGATGAATTGACCACCAACAAATCATTGACCAGCACTTTAATATCTCCCTTAGTGCCCTCATTTCCTTCTGTGTCCAGCTTAATGACCATGCCCTGTCATTAGGGACATTAATACCCTAATTCTTTCATACACTCCCCTCACCAAAATTGTCTGGGAGAGCCCCAATCCTGGTTACAACCCACAACCACCTACTCTGGACTTGGCTGGAGAAAAACCCACAACTGTGCTGACTGTTCTCACTTTAAATCCTTGTCCTCAAATCTCAAATGAACATTCAACGTAGCAGCAAATCTTATTTACTTCATTTTTCCATGCTTCAAAATTACTCTTTTTATTCTTTCTCCTCCTCCCTTCCTCCCTGTTCTTATCTTGGGACCCTGCTTCATTCTTCACTGGAAAAATAGAAGCAACTAGATAGTAATTCCTTTGCTTTTTTTCAGCAGTTAATCTACCTACACCCTTTTCCTTTCTTTCTTGTGTCATAAACAAAGTGCCCCTTCATCCTCTCAAGGAGTTATTCCTACTCTGTACCACTTTTCAGCCCATGAACTCTTACCAATATCTCCCCTCCTGCATCACTTGCTGCGCCTCCAACATCCCTACTCCATCTACGGCAGTGAACCTCAGCCTTTTGGCATCAGAGACCAGTTTTATGGAAGACAATTTTTCCATGGACTTGGGGTGGGGAGTGAGGGATGGTTTCGGGATTATTCAAGGGCAGTACATTTATTGTGCGCTTTATTTCTATTACTATTACATTGTAATATATAATGAAATAACTATACAACTCACTATAATGTAGAATCAGTGGGAGCCCTGAGCTTGTTTTCCTGCAACTAGATGGTCCCATCTGGGAGTGATGGGAGACAGTGACAGTTCATCAGGCATCAGAGTTTCATAGGGAGCATGCAACCTAGATCCCTCATACGTGCAGTTCACAACAGGGTTCATGCTCCTATGAGAATCCAATGCCCTTGCTGATCTGACAGGTGGTGGAGCTCAGGCGGTAATGTGAGCGATGGAGAGTGACTGTAAATACAGAGAAGCGTTGGTCACTCGCCCGCCACTCACCTCCTCCTGTGCGGTCCCTGTGGGGGCTGAGGAACCCCGGTCTAAGGGATATACAACTAGAGCCAAAAATGCGCTCTGAAAACTCCTGTTTAAGGAACAAAATACAAAACAAACCTTACATGATCCCATTTTATCCTTCCAGCTTCTGCTGCATTTCTCTGCGCCCCTTCACAGCAAACCTTCTTTAAGAGTTGTCTACAAGCACTATCTTCACTCCCTCATTTCAGTTCTCTGCTTCACTCATTCCAGTTGGGTTTCTGTCCCCACTCTTCGTCCTGAAACTGCTCATGTCAAGGCACCATTACCTCCATGCTCTCAAGTCCAGTGGTTTTACTTTATATAATATTGCCTCATTTTTGATATGCCTTTAAAAAAAACTTGACTTCCATGATGCCACATACTCCTGGTTTTTCTCCCATATCACTGGCTATTCCTTCCGTCTCCTTCACTGGCTGTTCCTCCTGTCTCCTTCACTGGCTCTTCCTCCCTGCTAGAGCTGTAAATGCTGGAGGCTTTTGGAGCACATTCCTGAGCCCTCTTCTAATCCCAAGTAATATTTTTTTCCTGTGGATGATATCATCCAACCACAAGGTCTTCAATATAATCTGCACACCAATGACTCCCAAATCCATGTCTCTAGCTCTTTGCTTTGACTTTCAGATTTTCTATATGCAATTGTCACAGACATCATCTTCACGTGGATGTTTGCTAGGAAGCTCAAATTGCTATGGTCAAAACAGAAAGGCTGATACTTCCTTTCCCTCCCAAATCTGGTTCTTTCACAATCATCCTATTTCAGTAAATAGCCCTGTCATCCACTTAGCTACTGAAGCCAAAAATCTAGGAACTATCTTGATGTTCTCTTTTCTTTACCTTTTTATGTCAAATGTATCAGCAAGACTTGTCAACACTTCTTTCAGAACTCATCCCTAAACTGCCCACTTCTTCTACCTCCTATGTATGACTCTACTACATACTGTCATCTTTTCTAATCTGAACAACTGCAATAACTTCTCGATTAATTTCTTTGCTTCTACACTTATACACTTATAGTCCTTTCTCTACACAGCAACCAGAGAGATGTTTAAAAAATGTAAATCAAACCATGCTTAAACCATTCTGAAGGCTTCCATTGATGCTGGGAATAAAATCTCACCTTCTTGCACTGGTTATGCCCTACCTGGTCTAGATCCTGTCAACATCTCCACGTATCTCATATGATTCTTCCTGTGCCTGCTATGCACGCTTCAGCCACTCTGGCCTTCTCTTTGTTCCTCTAATATGCCAAGGTCATCTTAACTAAGGGACCCTTACTCTAGGTTCCCACTGCCTGGAATGCTCATGCCTCTGATTTCCATATGGTCAGCTTCTTCTCACTCAGATGATGACTTAAATGTCACCCTTGTTATTTATGTCATTATGTAGCAATGAATTCCTGTTGTATTCAATGCGTTATAATCAATTACTAGCATTATGCGTTTTGATGCTCAAATTGTTCCAAACTTGGGTATTAGGAATCCCTTCAAGCTGGCTTCTGTGTCCTTTTGACAAACCTCTGTCATTCTTTGAGTACTTAATTATATTCTGCCACAGAAAGATGTTTCAGGCTCATTTTATTCTTTCTCTGGAATCAGTTCTTCAAGGAGCTTTAATTCCTTTTAGTGGAGGATTTAGTAACCAAGTCATGGACTCTAGATGTACTCATCGTTACTGTGATGTCATTGCTTTTAGGCCTTCTCAGCAGACAGAACTGGTACACACGCACATTATCTATCTATCTATCTATCTATCTATCTATCTATCTATCTATCTATCTATCTATCTACCTATCTATCTATCTATCTATCTATCTATCTATCTATCATCTATCTATCTTTAAAAACATGAGTTCACACTGATACCCACAGTTCCAACCTAATACTACATACTTTTTAAAACCAACCTCCTTTCCATATTTATAGCTTTTTATTTTTCCAGGAGTGAGAATCCTGGCTCCCATTATCCTTGATATATTTATTTGCTAAGTCCCTCCATATGTAGCCAATCTCCTTACCTGGACTGTCTCCTTGGCCCAGCACTGCTGGTTCACAAAGCTCATGCCAGTTGGGAATCCATGCTTCCAGCCCCACTGCTGTTTGATATTAACAACTTGTAACTTTCCAGTAGGTACATTCATTCTGTCTGTTCATTCATTCGTTCACCTGTGAAATATTTACTGAGTGTTTAGTCACATCAGGCACAATGCTGAATGCTGCATAGACACCAGTGAACAAGGCAGCCAGAATATCTGTCCTCATGGTTGCTACCCTAGACCTTGTGTCTCTGCTCTTGACAATTCATCTTTATTAAACTTGAAAGTTTGTTGAACATAAATAGGTTGAGGTTACATATAATCTTTATTATAGAATTAGGGCTCAATTATTTTTAATATACCCTTTGGATGTCCATACAGTTCTAAGTTAAAGAATATCCTAGGTAGACACAGGTGGATAAACATATAGAAACTGTATTTAGGCTGGGCGCAGTGGCTCACACCTGTAATCCCAACACTTTGGGAGGCCGAGGCAGGCAGATCACGAGGTCAGGAGTTTGAGACCAACCTGGCCAACATGGTGAAACCCTGTCTCTACTAAAAATACACAAAATTAGCCGGGCATGGTGGCAGCTGTCCATAATCCCAGCTACTTGGGAGGCTGAGGCTGGAGAATCATTTGAACCTGGGAGGCAGAGGTTGCAGTGAGCTGAGATCACCCCATTGCACTCCAGCCTGGGCGACAGGGCAAGACTCTATCTCAAAAAAAAAAAAAAGAAAAAAGAAACTGTAGTTAGTGGACTTTATCTGAATATGATTCTGGAAGGTGGAGTAGGCACAACCAAGTGAGCAATGCTTATTAATCTCTGCTATGTTATGCATTAGCCACACTCAAGAGTTGTAAATTTTGGCTCCAAGAAATGCTTCCAACCCATGAATCTGCATTTTGTCACGTACCTCAGAGTGACTTGATGACCTGCCTCATACATTGTAATAAAACACCATGGGCTGCTCTAAAGGAAATGAGATTTAAATATATAGGCCTAACACTCATCTGCAAGTCAGCGGTGTTCCTTGCACACAGTAGGTGTTGGATAAAAAGTGATTATTTGAATTAAAATTTGTTATTATATAACTTATCTTCTGCTGTAGTATGTGTTAAGATACTTATTAATAGCATTGTTTATTTGTCTCTGCCCTTCCCATTTCTCCCATAATTGGGCGTTTCTGTTGCCTTTGCAATCTGATCCCTTGAGAGCTTTAATTCTTTTTTGCCTTTTTCTTTTTACCATGGCCGCACTTCCTGCTAAACAGTCTTGCCAAAAACATTCTTCCTCCTTTTAATATCTGTAAATATAGGTTCTCAGAATTTCACTGAAATAATTTTTGCACCTCCCCCTGAGAGAGAAAATGCTAACACAGATATTAGAAATTGTTTATGAGGCCTGATTTGTGGCAGATAAGATGGCTTCTTCAAGACTCAATTTGGGGATAAACGAGTTACTTTATATTCCATTTCCTTTTTCAAAAAACAAGTCTGGTTTTGTTCAGACCCCTTATTACATTTAGCCTCTGCTCTCATAATCCATCAAAATTACTAGCTGAAAGATCAAAAAATAAAAATCTTCTGGTGTAGATTGAGAACGTTCCTGTTCTCAAGCCTGCTGTTTAAATAGCTGCAGCACCCCTCAAACACATGGGCCTATCTCCTACTTGCTTCTAGGATTTCCTGCAAACCAGAGTCAGTTGTCTGCGATATCAAGTGAACTTGGAAGAATGGATGAGAACAAGCTACTCCTTTTCCATGGCAACTTTTCATGACTGCTTTCAATCTAAGCCCATCATCCTCATTTGGTTTTAGCCTCCCTTCTTAGTAAAATCCAATTTATAAACTTTATTGTCGTGTCTATAGTTGGCCACAAGAAAGAACTAAGAAACAGAGCAGTTGAGACAGATTCCCACACAAAAGGGTTATGACTGTGTCTCAACTGTCATTTTTGGTGAGGCACAGACCTCATTTTCAAATCGTTTCAAATATCTTTGGCAAGAGAAAGGCCTTCAAACAAGGTGTGTGAATGAATGACTAATTGCTGTATATTTTTAAGGTGTGGCCATGTTTCTACCTGGCTTTTCTTCTTTTCCATTAGGATGCCCTGTCAAAAGGCTTTTAAATGCATTTTCCAAATAATAAAAATAATAGGAATAATATTTGCTGAGCACTTATGATCTGCAATGACTTCCAAGTTTAGAGGGATTCTGCTTTATGTACAGCCATATGCTGTTGTTAGGCACTCTGTTCTGGGAAGTGGTTCTCATACTTATCAAAAGTCATCAGCTGCTTAAAAGGCAGGTCACCACCAGATATCTGATTTCCGTGCTTAGGAACCGAAAATGTTCAAAAGTGGCTGGCAAATTTCAGCTATCATGGGTCAAACTTTGAAAACCACTGTTTAGGGTATTGAGAGGGCTCTTGGCTATCACTCTATACACCATGATGTGATGGATAGTATTCCTGGAGAGTCATATGCAAGTACACTTTTGGTGAAGCCAGTTGAATTTTGTCGGTGACTTACCCCGCCTTTCTGAGAGGTGTGTGTCATCTGTTCTTTTGTTATGTCAAGTAACACAGGTGTCTGTAAACATCACTTCAGTGTAACCCATGAAGCTCTCCGTTCAGAGGAATATCTTAGTCGTTCATTTTGTAAAGCTGAGAATCCATTTCTTGGGTAAATAACCACCCTTAATAGATGAATAGGGATTAGCATATGGGGAAATTTCTCACAGAAAGGGAACCACCATTCTGTCTCATGACACCATGACAATTGTCAAATCTATGAGCTGAAATGACTGGGGTTTCATTTTTTGGCATCATGTTCTTCATCACTACAGAAATGGTTCTAGTTTTGCTGCTAGCAGATCATAGACTGAGGTAGAGGCTGTGTTTGCATTTCCAGAAATTTCCAGAGTTGATCCTCCCACTGGCCTTCCAGCTACAGAATGGGGTAACACTGGAAAGAATAGACTGCACTGGGGCTGAAGCCTCTCAGGCTGGCTCAGTGCCCAAGGTTCTTGCATTCGGAAAACAAATGTAGATTCAAATTGTAAACATTCATAAAAATCAGAATGACATTTTTGACTTCTCGCCAACTTGTTTAAACTTTTCAACTTCTATCTTTTAAAAAATCGACTTGCTGGAATATGGTGTGTGAGAGATTTTAGACCCAGCATTTCTCTCCACCATTGAAAAAAGTTCCCTAGAATGAGAACTTTTGCATCTGGTTTTAGCCATGAAAGGGTGCAGCGCTTTGTCAAAGATAACACTGTAATTCTCCCCCACATAATGTGATGATTTATGCCCTTGGCACCTTGCAGTGTTAATAGGACAGAGGGGCATGAATTCTCTGTTGTTAATACAGAAATAGTTCTCACAGCTTTAGCTGTGCCATCCCATGTGGTGCTGGTCAGAGAAGGAAACCAAACCAAACACATCCAATAAGAGCAGATGCTTAAATACTTTTTACACTGATGGGTTTCTGGAGCTGTTTTCTCTTAAGGATGGAATAATTTGAAACACCTTTCCCACCAGTTCATCCACTCTGGCAGCAGCTAAGCAGCTCCATGGGGCCTCACTATTCTTGATGCCTGCAACGTTAGGTCCCCTGAAGGGCGAGCGTGGCCCAAGATGCCCTTGCTTGGCTACAGGTTTCAAAGGACATCTGCAAATCATTGTGCAAAACTGAAAAGTACAAATTCACCGCAGCTCGATTCTCTCGTGTTGAGTGTGATATTTCCTGTTTTGAAGGTTTCCTTGGTATCGTACACTGGCTGTGAAATGCCAGCTGCTCTAAGTGACTCAAATTTATAGATCCTTTCATCAATTATCTTGTCATGTTACTCAATTTCTAGATAATTGAGAGGAGGGTTAAACTCTCTCCTTATGTAAATATGACTTAATTGTTTAAAAATTCTGTCTTTTAGCATGTGCTAAAAGAGGCTTACTATTTTTTTTTTTTTCATATTTAGTTTGCATCATCAGTGGAGCCTTTTCTCCCTAATGATATCTCATAGTGCTTTGCAGGTAGACCATACTGGAAATATTATTAATGACAGATTGAAAGTAATAGAATGACTTATCTAAGTTTTGCGTTCTTTGGTGATTTATTTAGTTTGTAAGATCTGAGATCTTTGCAAAATAGAAAAGTGAAAGAGAAGTCGCGAGAAACAACCTCAGACTATGAACTCAGCCTCCCAGCTGAAGGGCAGGTTGAAAGCAGAAGCACCAATTTTCATCATGTTCTTGTATTTTCCTTTGTGGTACAAATTCCAAAGTGATGGTTAGGGTGTAGGTATGGTCATAGAGAGACATTTGAATTTGCAATAATTGGACTTGTTTTGCCTGAGAGCCAAAATGGCTGGAAAAATATCCAAGGAAATTTATGGTGTTATGACATTGGTGTGTCATGTACTTGTGAAGCTTAATAAATATTTCCTTACTAATCCTGACACTTATCTCATGAAAATCCTCATCTAGCCTCTGCTTGCAAACTTCCAAGGACAGGGTATTTACTACCTTGTGGGGACAGACCTGGTTCACTATGAGTCACTGTATCAGTTACAATGCTTCTCCTCATTAGTGAGGCCCACTTTGTCTCCCTGAAGTTTTATCCATTTATTCAATAATTGAGTTAACAGTTACTGAGCACTACTCATAAATGACCATGCATGGTTCTTAGTTTTGAAGGAGTTCTAATTCAGTATTCCTCAACAATTTTCTATTATTGCTCCCTAAAGGAGTCCTTTCAGGTTTTTTCCTCCCTAATCATGCATCCACCCCATGAAAATTTAATACCATAGTTTGGTGCTCCTAAGACATTTTTTATTATTGTTCCCTTAAGGAACCTTTTTAGAATTTTTCCCCTAATTACCTCTCCATCTCATGAAAACTTGATATTGTAGATCTGTTTATGTGCTATAGGTATACCTGTGCTTATTACATAAAAAAGTAAGGTTTTTCGCCCCTCATGAACCAATTTCTGCCCCTTGGGGAAGGGAATGCATGGTCTAGTGGGAACTACAGACGTGTGTGCAAATGACTAAAATCCTGTATGGGGATGCCAGCATACTCTTCCCTCTGTCCTTATTCTTTTACTCCTGCATTTCCACTACCTTTCCTAGCCTCTGGTAACTATCATTCTACTCTTTATCTCCATGAGTTCAATTGTTTTAATTTTTAGCTTCCACAAATAAGTGAGAACATGTGAAGTTCGTCTTTCTGTGCCTAGCTTATTTCACTTAACATAATTCCCTCAAGTTCCATCTATGTTGTTACAAATGATAGGATCTCATTCTTTTTTATGGCTGAATAGTATTCCATTGTGTATATGTACCACATTTTTAAAATCCATTCATCTGTTGATGAACAAAAAGCAATCTCCTATTGCTTTTTGCACATGCTTTTAGAATTTTGGGAAGCCAAGATGTGTGGATCACTTGAGGTCAGGAGTTTGAGATCAGCCTGGCCAACATAGTGAAACCACATCTCTACTAACATAAAAAAATTAGCTGGGTGTGGTGGTGCATGCCTGTAATCCCAGTTATTCTGGAGACTGAGGCAGGAGAAGTGCTTGAACCCAGGAGGTGGAGGCTGCAGTCAGGCGAGATTGTGCCATTGCACGCCAGCCTGGGTGACAGAGCAAAACTCCATCTCAAAAAAAAAAAAAAAAAAAGCCTGTTTCATATTTTATTTTAATTATTTGCTTAGCCATTTGTAGTGAGTTGAATGATGACCCTCCCCCAAAAGATATGGTTTACCCAGAACCTTTGAATATAACTATTTGGGAAAAGAGTCTTTGCAGATGTAATTCAGGATCTTGGAATGATATCATCCTGGATTATTTGGATAGACCCTAAATTCAAGGACAAGTGAGTGTCCTTATAAAAGAAAGGCAAAGGATATTTGGGACAGATACAGAGGAGATGCCCACATGAACATAGAGGCAGAGATTGGAGTGATGTGGCTGCAAGCTGAAGAATGCCGACAGATGCCAATAGCCACCAGAAACTTGGAAGGGATTCTCCCGAGAGCGTCTGTGAGGAGCGTGGCCTGGACTGAAACTAGACTGTGGACTTTTGAACTCCAGAACCGTGAGAGAATGCATTTCTGTTGTCTGAACCACCAAGTTAGAAGTAATTTGTTATGCAGCTTTAGGAAACGAATATACTGTCTCTCTCCTCCACTCTACCCTAGTCTCCAAAAGGCACAGCATCTTATTTATCTAAGTATTTCTAAGTGCATAGTCTGATGACTGGCATATAGTAGGTGCTCAGTTTATGTTTGCATGGTAGAAACAGTGAGTAGGAAGTGACTCTAAGCTTGCTGCCTCACCTGCTACATGGACTTGGAAGTATTTGAAGATTACGATCATGTACACCTTCCCATCTCCTCACACTCCCAGCAACCTTCTCCTGGGCTACAGGCACAGTTTCTGAGTCTTATATTTTAAGTTTAGAAATAAACGTTTAAAAAATGTCAAACTATATAGACCCACAACTTTATACAAACTGGATAATAACATATACGTTTTTCTGTAGTCTGCTTTTTTTCCCTCACTAACTTGTCGTGGGCATCTCTCCACGTGAATAAGTGTAGCTCTACATCATCATTTTACTAGCTACTTGGTTTTCATTGTATGGATTCCCATAATTTATTTAACCAGTCTCCTATTGATGGATGCTAATGTCCTTTTTGAAATGGAATAGTCATTTTGACATAAGATACCGTATATTGGCTAGATTTGCCTCACCAATATAATGAGACTATTTTTGCTTTTGACTTGAACACTACACTAGTTTTAATGTGATTGACAATTTCATTAGCTTTGAGAGATAGTTGCTACTTTCTTTTGATAGCAGACTGCTATTGTCTTTTAACTCTGTAATTAACTAAAACCCCTACGACTTTTAACCTGAACAGCTATGAAGTGGGAATGCTCCTAACTTGTGTTTAAATAATTGATTATATAGTTAAAGAATTCATGTGGGATTTTTACATAACTGTAATGTAAGCTTCAGCATGGTCTTGTTTCTACTTTTATATTTTGTTTAGCATATTGGTTTTATAATTTTTAATTTTTGTGGGTACATAGTAGCTGTATGTATTTATGGGGTACATGAGATGTTTTGATACAGGCATATGATGCGTAATAATCATCTTGGGGTAAATGGCATATCCATCAACTCAAACATTTATCCTTTCTGTTAAAAACAATCCAATTATACTCTTTCAGTTATGTTAAAGTGTACAATTAAATCATTATTGACTATAGTCACCTTGTTGTGCTATCAAATACTAGACCTCATTCATTATTTCTACCTTTTTTTTGGTGCCCGTTAACCATCCCCACTCCATCCACCCACTACATTTCCTAGCCTCTGGTAACCATCATTCTACTCTTTATCTCCATGAGTTCAATTGTTTTAATTTTTAGCTTCCACAAATAAGTGAGAACATGTGAAGTTTGTCTTTCTGTGCCTAGCTTATTTCACTTAACGTAATTCCCTCAAGTTCCATCTATGTTGTTGCAAATGATAGGATCTCATTCTTTTTTATGGCTGAATAGTATTCCATTATGTATATGCACCACATTTTAAAAATCCATTCATCTGTTGATGAACACTTAGGTTGCTCCCAAATCTTAGCTGTAATGAATAGTGCTGCAAGGAGCCTAGGAGTACAGATACCTCTTCAATATACTGATTTCCTTTCTTTTGGGTATATACCCAGCAGTAGACTTGCCAGATTATATGATAACTCTATTTTTAGTTTTTGGAGGAGTCCCTAAACTGTTGTTCATAGTGGTTGTACTAATTTATATTCCTACCAACTGTGTTTCCTTTTCTCCATATCCTTGCCAGCATTTGTAATTGCCTGGCTTTTTGATGTAAGCCATTTTAACTGGGGTGAGAAGATATCTCATTGTAGTTGTGATTTGCATTTCTCTGATGATCACTGATGTTGAGCGCCTTTTTTTTTGTTTGTTTTGTTTGAGATGGAGTTTCACTCTTGTTGCCCAGGCTGGAGTGCAATGGTGCGATCTTGGCTCACGGCAACCTCCACCTCCCAGGTTCAAGTGATTCTCCTGCCTCAGCCTCCTGAGTGGCTGGGATTACAGGCGTGTGCCACCATACCTGGCTAATATTTTGTATTTTTAGTACAGACGAGGTTTCACCATGTTGCCCAGGCTGGTCTCGAACTCCTGACCTCAAGTGATCCATCCACCTTGGCCTACCAAAGTGCTAGGACTACAGGTGTGAGCCACCATGCCCAGCCAACCACATTTTTATATAGCTGTTTGCCATTTGTATGTCTTCTTTTGATAAATGTCAACTCAGATCTTTTGCCTGTTTTTAAATTGGATAATGAAATTTTTCCTGTAGAGTTGTTTGAGCTCCTTATATACTCTGGTTATTAATCTCTGGTCAGATGCATAGTTTGCAAATATTTTCTCCCATTCTGTGGTGTGTCTCTTCACTTTGTTGATTGTTTCCTTTGTTGTGCAGAAGTTTTTAAACTTGTGATCCCCGTTTGTCTGTGTTTACTTTGTTTGCCTGTGCTTGTGGGGTGTTACTAAAGAAATCTTTGCCCAGTCTAATGTCCTGGAGAATTTCCACAATGTTTTCTCTTAGTAGTTTCATAGTTTGAGGTCTTAGATTTAAGTCTTTAATCCATTTTGATTTGATTTTTGTATATGATGAGAAATAGGGGTCTAGTTTCATTCTTCTGCATATGGATATCCAGTTTTCCCAGCACCATTTATTGAAGACTGTCCTTTTCCTATTGTGTGTTCTTGTCACTTTCATCCAAAATAATTCACTGTAAATGTACGGATTTGTTTGTGGGTTCTCTATTCTGTTCCCTTGGTCTGTGTCTTTATGCCAATACCATCCCGTTTTGGTTACTATAGCTCTAAAGTATAATTTGAAGTCAGGTAATGTGATTCCTCCAGTTTTGTTCTTTTTGCCCAGGATAGCTTTGGCTATTCTTGTTCTTTGTGATTCCATATAAATTTTAGGATTGTTTTTTCTATTTCTGTGAAGAATGTCATTGGTATTTTAATGGGGATTGCATTGAATCTGTAGATTGGTTTTGTAATGTGAACATTTTAACAATATTGGTTTTTCTAATCCATGAACATGAAATATCTTTTCATTTTCTTATGTCCTTTTTTATTTCTTTTATCAATTGTTTATAGTTTTCATTGTAGAGATATTTCACTTCTTCAGTTAAATTAATTCCTAGGTATTTAATTTGATTTGTTGCTATTGTAAATGGGATTACTTTTTAAATTTCTTTTTTCAGATTCATTGCTGTTGGCATATAGAAATGCTACTAATTTTTGTATGTTGATTTTGTATCCTGCAACTTTACCAAATTTGTCAGTTCTAGTAGTTTTTTTTGTTTTTTTTTTTGGTGGAGTCTTTAGCTTTTTCCAAATAAAATATTGTATTATTTGCAAACAGGGATAATTTGACTTCTTCCTTTCTAATTTGGATGCCCTTTATTTCTTTCGCTTGTCTGATTGCTCTAGCTAGGACTTCCAGTACTATGTGGTATAACAGTTTTGAAGATGGACATCCTTGTCATTTTCCAGATTTTGGATGAAAGGCTTTCAATTATTCCCCATTCAGTATGATACTAGTTGTGGGTCTGTTGTATATGGCTTTTATTATGTTATGTTCCCTCTATACCCAGTTTTTTGAGGGTTTTTATCATTAAGTGATGTTTAATTTTGTCAAATGCTTTTTCAGCATCAATTGATCATATGGTTTTGGTCCTTCATTCTGTTGATATGATGTATCATATTGATTGATTTGTGTATGTTGAACCAGCCTTGTACCCTGGGATAAATCCCACTTGGTCATGATGATTGATCTTTTTAATGTGGTATTGAACTCAGTTTGCCAGTATTTTGTTGAGGATTTTTGAATTAATGTTCATCAGAGATATTGGCCTGTAGTTTTATTTTTTGATGTGTCTTTGTCTGGTTTTGGTATAAGGGTAATACTGGCCTCATAGAATTGGTTTGAAAGTATTCTTTCCTCTATTTTTCAGAATAGTTTAAGTAGGATTGGTATTAGGCTTCTGTAAATGTTTGGTAAAATTCAGCAGTGAAGCCATAGGGTCTCGGGCTTTTCTTTGCTGGGAGATTTTTTATTATGGCTTTGATCTTGTTACTTGTTATTGGGCTGTTCAGGTTTTGGATTTCTTCATGGTTCAATCTTGGTAGGTTGCATGTGTGTAGTAATTTATCCATTTCTTCTAGGTTTTCCAATTTATTGTCATATTGTTGTTCATAGTAGCCTCTAATGATGTTTTACATTTTTCTGGTATCAGTTGTAATGTCTCCTTTTTCTTGTCTGATTTTATTTATTTGGGTCTTCTTTCTTTTTTCTTGGTTTGGTTAAAGGTTTGTCAGTTTTCAAAAAACCAACTTTTCATTTCATTGATCTTTTGTATTGTTTTCCTTATTACAATTTCACTTATTTCTGCTCTGATCTTTACTATTTCTTTCCTTCTACTAATTTTGGGTTTGATTTGATCTTGCTTTTCTAGTTCTCCAAGATGCATTGTTAGATCATTTATTTGAAGTTTTTTAACTTTTTTTGATATAGGTACTTACAGCTATAAACTTCCCTCTTAGGACTGCTTTTGCTGTATCTGGTAGGTTTGGATATGTTGTGTTTCCATTATCATTTGTTTCAAGAAATGTTCCAATCTCCTTCTTAATTTCTACATGGACTCACTGATCGTTTAGGAGCATATTGTTTAATTTCCATGTGTTTTTATAGTTTCCAAAATTCCTCCTGTGATTGATTTCTAGTTTTATTCCATTGTGGTCAGAGAAGATACTTGATATTATTTCAATTTTTTGAATGTTTTAAGACTTGTTTTGTGGCCTAACATATGGTCTAGCCTCAAGAATGATCCATGTGCTGAGGAGAAGAATGTGTATTCTGCAGCTGTTGGATGAAAAGTTCTGAAATATCTATTGGGTCCATTTAATCTATCGCGTAGATTAAGTTCAATGTTTCTTTGTTGATTTTCTGTCTGGATGATCTGCCTAATGCTGAAAGTGTGGTGTTTGATGTCTCTAGTTATTATTGTATTGGAGTCTATCTCTCTCTTTAGCTCTAATAATACTTGCTTTATACAACTGGGTGCTTCAGTATTGGGTGCATATATATTTACAATGGTTATATCCTATTGCTGAATTGACTCCTTTATCATTATATAATGACTTTCTTTGTCTCTTTTTTATAGTTTCGTCTTGTAATTTATTTAGCCTGATATAAGTATAGCTTATCCTGCTCTTTTTTGTTATTTATTGGCATATATCATTTTCCATCCTTTATTTCAGTCTATATGTGTCTTTATAGGTGAAGTGTGTTTCATGTAGGCAACAGATCATTGGCTTGGTTTTAATTTATTTTATTTTTTAATCCAGTTAGCTACTGTATATCTTTTTATTGAAAAGATTAGTCCATTTACATTCAATGTTATTATTGATAAGTAAAAACATTCTTGCCTTTTTGTTATTTGTTTTCTGTTTGTTTTGTGGTCTTATCTTCCTTATTTCCTTTCTTCTTGTCTTTCTGTTAGTGAAGGTGATTTTCACTGGTGATATGTTTCCATTTCTTGCCTTTTATTTTTTGTGTATTTGTTGTATGTTTTTGATTAGGTTACTGTAAAGCTTGCAAACAATATCTTATAATTCATTACTTTAAACAGATGCCAACTTAATACTGATTGCATAAACAAACTAAAAAACAAGAAAAAAGAAAACTAATAAAAATTCTACACTTTCACTTCGTTCCCCTACTTTTTTTTTTTTTTTTTTTCTGAGACGGAGTCTTGCTCAGTTGCCCAGGCTGGAGTGCAGTGGTGCCATCTTGGCTCACTGCAAGCTCTGCCTCCGGGGTTCATGCCATTCTCCTGCCTCAGCCTCCTGAGTAGCTGGGACCACAGGTGCCCACCACCATGCCCAGCTAATTTTTTTTTGTATTTTTAGTAGAGACAGGGTTTCACCATGCTAGCCAGGATGGTCTCGATCTCCTGACCTTGTGATCCACCCACCTCGGCCTTCCAAAGTGCTAGGATTACAGGCGTGAGCCACCACGCCCAGCCCATTCCCGTACTTTTTAACTTTTTGTTGTTTCTATTTTTATCTTATTATACAGTCTACGTCTTGAAAAGCTGTTGTAGTTATTATTTTTGATTGGTTCATCTTTTAGTTTTTCTATTTAAGATATTAATAGTTTATGCACCACAATTACATTGTTGTAATATTGGGTTTTTCTGCATACTTACTATTGCCAGTGAGTTTAGTTCCTTCAGATGATTTCTTATTGCACAACAATGTCCTTTCTTTCAGATTGAAGAACTCCTTTTAGCATTTCTTGTAGGATTGGCGTGATATGATGAAATCCCTCCATTTTTGTTTGTCTGGGAAAGTCTTTATTTCTCCTTCATGTTTGAGGGATATTTTCAACACACATACTATCCTAGGAAAAAAGGTTTTTCCTTTAGCATTTTAAAAATGTCATGCCACTTTCTCCTGGCCTGTAAGGTTTCCACTGAAGAGTCTGCTGCCAGATGTATTGAAGCTCCATTGTATGTTATTTGTTTCTTTTCTCTTGCTGCTTTTAGGATACTTTATTTATACTTGACCTTTGGGAGTTTGATTATTAAATGCCTTGAGGTAGTCTTCTTTGGGTTCAATCTGCTTGGTTATATAACATCTTGAATTTGACTATTGACATCTCTCCCTAGGTTTAGGAAGTTCTCTGTTATTATTGCTTTGACCTAAACTTTTTACTCCTCTCTCTTTACCTCCTCTTTAAGGCCAATAACTCTTAGAGTTGCCCTTTGAGGCTATTTTCTAGATCTGGTAGGCATGCTTCATTCTTTTTTATTGTTTTTTCTTTTGTCTCCTCTGACTGTATACTTTCAAATAGTGTGTCTTCAAGCTCACTAATTTTTTCTTCCGTTTGATCAATTCTGCTATTAAGAGACTGATGCATTCTCCAGTATATCAATTGCATTTTTCAACTCCAGAATTTCTGCTTGATTCTCTGTATTTCAATCTCTTTGTTAAATTTATCTGACAGGATTCTGAATTCCTTATCTGCGTTGTCTTGAATTTTTCTCAGTTTCCTCAAAACAGCTATTTTGAATTCTCTGTCTGAAAGGCTACATATCTCTGTCTCTCCAGGATTTGTCCCTGGTGCCTTATTTAGTTCATTTGGTGAGGTCATGTTTTCCTTAATGGTCTTGATGCTTGTAGATGTTTGTCAGTGTCTGGGCATTGAAGAGTTAGGTATTTGTTGAAGTCTTCACAGTCTGGGCATGTTTGTACCCATCCTTCTTGAAAAGGCTTTCCAGGTATTCAAAGGGACTTCAGTGTTGTGATCTAAGTTTTTAGTCACTGCAGCCATATCTGCACTGGGGGCACCCAAGCCCAGTAACACTACGATTCTTGCAGTCTTTTAGAGGTACCAGTGTAGTGGTCTTGGATGATCTGCGAGAATTCTCTGGATTACCAGGGAGAGACTCTTGTTCTCTTCCCTTACTTTCTCCCAAACAAATGGAGTCTTTCTCTTTCTTTCTGGGCTGAACTGCCTGAAGCTGGCAAAAAGGTGACATAAGCACGTGGCCCCCACTACTTGGGCTGTGCTGGCTCAGACCTGAAGCTAGCACAGCACTGAGTCCTGCCAAAAGGCCCACTGTACCACTGCCCAGCTACCACCTATGTTGACTCCAGGCTCTAGAGCTATGCAATCAGCAAGTGGCAAAGCCAGCCAGGCTTGTGTACTTCCCTTCATGGTGGTAAGTTCCTTCTGGCCCCAAGCTGGTCCAGACATGATGTCCGGGAGTCAGGAACTGGAGTCATAAACTTTGGAAATCTACCTGGTATTCTATTGTATGGCAGCTGAGTGGACACTCAAACTACAAGAGAAAGTCCTTCCCACTCTTCCTTCCCCTTTCCTCAGGAAGAGGAGTTTCTCCCCAGGGCCAGCACTACCACAGGCCCAGGGGCAGTACTGGTAGGCTACCGCCAATGTTCACTTAAGGCTGAAGGGCTCTTTAGTTAACTTGTGGTGAATAACACCAGGTGGGGGACTGACCCCTCAGGGTAGTGGGCTCCACTCTGGCCCAAGGCAGTTCCAGAAATACTATCCCAGAGCCAAGGCCTGAAATTAGGGACTCCAGGAGCCTGCTTTGTGCCCTACCCTACTGTAGCCAAACTCGTACCTAAGGTGCAAGATAAAGTCCTGTTTACTCTTTACTCTGCTTTTCTCAAGCAGCGGGAATCTCTCCTCATAGCCACCACAGTTAGGAATGTTTTAGGTCACACCTAAAGCCAGCATGGCTCTGAGTCTTACCCAAAGCTCACAGCAAGTACTGCCTGGGTACTGCCTGGGTACTGCTGCTGATCATTTAGGACCCAACAACTCGTTAGTCAGCAGGTGATAAATCCTGTCAGGACTGACTGCTTCCATTCAAGGCAGTGGGTTCCCTTCTGGTCCAGGGTATATATAGAAATGTTGTCTGGGAGCTAGGGCCTAGAATGGTGGCCTCAAAATACGCCTACTATCCTACTATGGCTAGGCTGGTCTCTAAATTGCATGACAAAGTCCTCCGTAGTCTTCCCTCACCTTAAGTGAAAGGAAGGAGTCTCTTTTGGAGCTGTGAGCTGTGCTGCCTGGGGTTAGAAGAGGGATGGTGCAAGTACTTAGTTGGCCACTCTGGCTGGTATCTCACTAGGTCGTGTGCCCCTACAAGTCCACTGGCTCTGAGCCTAGCACAGCACCAGAACTTGCCTAGGAGTTGCAGTCCTTGTAACCTAGATTGCCTTTCAAGTTTATTTAGGATGCCAGAGCGCTTTAGCCTGCAGTAGTGAGGCTTGCCAAAACTCAATTTCTGATGGCTGGGATGGGTGATTCCCCTCTGACTAGGGCTCATCTAAATGTTCCCTCAGTGGGCATCAGTTGAATTCTGCTCTCTGTTGGTAGCACTGAGTTCTAATGCAAAGTCCCACAATCACTGTGCTGTCTCTCCACACATTTTCTCTCTGCACAGCTTTTCTCTGTGTCACATGGCTGCTGCTGGGGGATGGGGAAGGAGTGGCATTGGCAATTGAAGAGTGTATTTCTTACCTTCTTCAGAGCCTCTTTCAGTGATATGAAGTTAAAATTAGGTACTGTGACTGCTCCTCTGATTGTTCGTTCTTATGAAGCTGCTTTGTTGGGTAGATAGTTGTTAAATTTGGTGCTGCTATGAGGAAGATGATTGGTGGAGGCTTCTATTTAGCCATCTTGCTCCACCTCTTTTAGTTTTGACTTTAAAATTTTACACTATATCATAAGCATTATTTTCTACTGATTTTCATTAGTTTAAACCTATACGATTTTATATTTATCTCTGTTTATTGTTGGAAAAATATTTCCATCATTTCAACTCACTGAGATAATTCTGGAACTAAACTTTGTTCTCAATTATACCAGTCATTCACACCCAATAAGCAGGTATTTTATATTTTTGTCTATGTTAGGGATTGCAGTGTTGACTAGTGCAAGGCAAGAGATGGAACTCTGGCTCTTACCTCAAGATGTCTACTTCCTGGTTGATACTAAATTCCTAATGGACATCTTGCCTTCATCATCCATATACTACCTCCATCTGATTGTATTGGCTTTCATCTCGGCTCATGTAGGAAAGGGCTTGCACTTTATTTTGTCTTGCATTCTTTGTAGTACTTAGTTCAGTGCTGGATGTGCAACATAAGAGGTACCCAATAACCGTTTATTGTTTTACATTGAATTGTCCTGGAGAATATAGTGAATTGTATGTAGTGGACCACACAGCCACTTAACAATTAGTACTTTCTCTTGCCCTTGCTTATTTATCACTTATTCAATAATTCATTCTAAAATTCACAAGCGATTGATGCCAAGTTCACTAGAATATATGTACCTTTGCCCCTTTCTTGAAAGTCAGCAGTGAGGGCTGGGAAAGTTTTGTGCAGGAAGTGAGATTTTGAGTTGATATTGATGGACAGTTATAATTTGAGGAGAGGGAAGGGAAGGAAAAGGCCATTTGGAAATCAGGAGCTCTTCTTAGTAAATGTGGTTGGAAGTCAGAATTGTTCACAGACACAGAGAATCATTTTATATTAGTGAAATTTCAGCTCAGCCAGCACCTGGACAATCTTGAAAAAGTGAAAGTTGTGTTGGAAGCAGAGAACGTCCTGTCCTCCTCTGCTCTTCCCCTATATCCATTGACACTCATGAGCCTTAAATGTAAGCCTCAAGTATGTAAAAATATTAATACATTTATTATCACCATTCCTCTTTTCCATTTGGTGCCTAGATGTGGCTATCATCCTTTGACACAGTGTGGAAGGATAGATGGGGGTTAGTAGGAAGATCAAAGTGGTATAGAAGCCCCCTTTTCCCATGAGCTGGTAATGGCTAAGAAAGTAACTATATAAGATATCAACTTCATTGATTCAGACTAATTAGTACAAATACTAGTAAAAGTGCAAAGTTTGAATTACTGAATACTCAAGAAAAAAAAGGAGATTTGTAAGTGATCAGTAAATCAATCAACTCAATTAACAAATGCTTGCATCTGCAATGTTCATTATAATATAGCATCATAGTTACAGAATTAAAATGGCAAGATTATAAAATATAAGATTTCTGGAGTTTCAAACTTCTATATAGTAGTAAGAGCCAAAAAGTAACTCTTCATTTCTGTAATATCATTCCATCTGTATTTGTAACTCCTCTCTCTGTTCTACTTCATCCTGGGCCTGTGTAGCCTTGAAAGGAACAGATTACAGGAGGAACAAAACCATATCCCAATTTCAGTTGTCACTTTTTAAAAACTGACACATAACAACTGTACATATTGATAGGGTACAACGTGATGGTTTGATAATGTATAATTTGTGTCATGATCAAATCAGGGTAGTTAACATATCTCATAAATTCATCATTTCTTTGTGGTGAGAACATTCAGAATCCTTTCTTCTGGCTATGTTGAAATACGTAATACCTTTTTTTTTTTTTTTTTTTTTTTTTGTTGAGAACGGAGTCTCGCTCTGTCACCCAGGCTGCAGTGCAGTGGCATGATCTCAGCTCATTGCAAGCTCTGCCTCCCGGGTTCATGCCATTCTCCTGCATTAGCCTCCTGAGTAGCTGGGACTACAGGTACCCACCACCACACCCAGCTAATTTTTTATATTTTTAGTAGAGACGGGATTTCACCATGTTAGCCAGGATGTTCTCGATCTCCTGACCTTGTGATCTGCCTGCCTGGGCCTTCCAAAGTGCTGGGATTACAGGCATGAGCCACCGCGCCTGACCTGAAATATGTAATACTTTATCATTAACTGGAATCGCCCTACTGGACAATAGAATACCAGAACTTATTAATCCTGTCTAACCGTAACTTTGTACCCATTGACCAACCTTTTCTTATGCTATCCCCCGATGCTGGTAACCACTTTTCTGTTTTCCATTTCTGTGAGATCAACATTTTTAGATTTCACATATGAGTGACATCATACAGTATTTGTCTTTCTGTACCTGCCTGGCTTATTTCACTTAACACAGTATCCACTAGCTTCATTCATATTATTGTAAATGACAATATTTCATTATTTTTAATGGCCAAATCATATTCCATTATACATATCTATATCTGTATCTATATCTATATCTACATATACCACATTTTCTTTATCCATTCATCTGCTGATGTACACTTAGGTTGATTTCATATCTTGGCTATTGTGCAGTAAACCTGGGAGTGCAGATATTTCTTTGACATACTGGTTTCATTTCCTTTGGATGTATACCCAGTAGTGGGATTGCTGAATCATATGGTAATTCTACTTTTTACTTTTGGGAGAAACTCCATAATGACTGTATTGATTTATATTGCTACCAACTGTGCACAAGGATTTTCTTTTCTCCACATTCTTGCCAACCTTTGTTATCTTTTGTTTTTTTCTTTTATTACAGCCATTCTAAGTGGAGTAAAGTGATATCTCACTGTGGTTTTTACTTGCATTTCCCTGATAATTGGTGATATTGAGCATTTTTTCATATGCCTGTTGGTCATTTGTATGTCTTCTTTAGAGAAGTAGCTATTCAGAATTTTTGTCCATGTTTTAATGGATTTTTTTTTTGCTATTGAGTTGAGTTCCTTATGTATTCTGGATATTAATTCCTTGTCAGATGTATAGTTTGTAAATATGTTCTCACATTCTGTAGGTTGTCTCTTCAGTATGTTAATTGTTTCCTTTTTTGTTGCTTTTGTTGCCTGTGTTTTTGAGGTCTTATCCAAAAAATTCTTTCCAAGACCAATGTCATAAAGCATTTTCCTATGTTTTCTTCTAGTAGTTTCATAGTTTTGAGTCTTACATTTAAAGCTTTTATCCATTTTGAGTTGATTTTTATATATGGTGAGAAATTGGGGTCTAGTTTAATGCTTCTGCATGCTGATATCCAATTTATTCAGCAACATTTGTTGAAAAGACTATCCTTTCCCCAGTGTGTGTTCTTGGTCCTTTTGTTGAAAATCAGTTGGCTGCAAAGGTATGGATTTATTTCTTAGCTCTCTATTCTGTTCAACTGGTCTATGTGTCTGTTTATGTGCTAGCACTATATTGTTTTGGCTACTATAGCTTTGTGGTATATTTTGAAGTCAGGTAGTATGATACTTCCAGCTTTCTTCTTTTTGCTCAAGATTGCAATCAGAAAACAACTAACAAAATGGCAGTAGTAAGTTCTTATCTATCAATAATTATTTTGAATGTAAACTGATTAAATTCTCCAATCTAAGGACAGAATGGCTGAGTGCATGTAAAAAAAAAAAAAGACAAGATCCAATTGTATGCTGCTGACAAGAGACCTACTTTAGCCTTAACACAAATGGACTGAAAGTAAAAAGGTGGAAGAAGGCATTCCATGCCAATGGTAATCATAAGAGAGCAGGGGTGGCTATACTTATATCAGATAAAATAGACTTCAATTTAAAAAGTCCACGAGAGACACAGAATGACATTATTTAATGTATAAAGGGTATAATTCATCAAGAAGACATAATAATTGTAAATAATATATGCACCCAACATCAGAGTACCTAAATAGATAAAGCAAATATTAATGGGCATGAAGGGAGAAATAGACAGCAATACAATAATAGCAGGGCACTTTAATGTTCCACTTTCAATGATGGGCATATCAACCAAACAGAAATTAATAAGCAAATACTGGAATTGAACTACACTTTAGACAAAATAGACCTAACAGATACATGCAGAACTTTCCATCCAAGTGCAGCAGAATATACATTCTTCGATGTAGGGAGACCCCTGGAAACCATTGCTATGGAATAAAAGATGAAATGCTCCTGATTATTGTAAATATAAAATTACATGCAGGATTGTGTAAAGACAATGCCAGGTTGGACTGCCAGAACGAGCCGACAGCACATGCTGTGCTTCCCCTTGCAGAGAGCCTATGAATGGACATGCAGTCAGGGAAGTTTCACATCACCAAGATTCCTATCCCAGAAAAGCAGATGTTCATAGCTCTGGGAATGGAATGCGACCCTCGTGGAGAGCCTGTAAATGGACACAAGAAGGGCGCCTGTCCATATGGATAAGACAGGGCTATAAACACCCTCATCTTGCCACGGCTCTTCTAGGGCTCTTTAGGGTTAAGGCATACTCCCTTCTGAGAAATTCTGGTCTAACTGGTTGTCTAACTTCACGTCCTTTTTCTATGAATTGTTTGTAACCAGCTTTTGCTGTAACTGTTACTGCTGATTAATATCTTGCTAATCATAGGTTATGGAAAGACTGTGTTCCTGTTTTAAGACTCTGTTAGAAATTACTGATGCACATGCTATATTGTAAATTCTTATCTCTGTATACTGTACTTCTGCATACAGATGCTATGTTAAAGAATTACTTCATCCCCATGTGACCATCTCACCTCATAATCAAATGACCCTAAATCCCTCACTAACCTACCCCCACCCTCACTAAACTTAATAATAAATGCTGGCATATCCAGTGCATTGTTGGCACTGCAGGACCAGAAGGCAGTGACCCCCCGGACCCAGCTTTCACTATCTTGTGTGTGTCTATTATCTCTCAACCTGCCTATCCACCTGGGAACAAAGAGAGAGCCCTGTTGCATTGCAGGCTGTTGGCCAGATCCCGCAATACTTCTCTAGTGCATATGGAACATTCTCCAGGATAGACCATATGGTGGCCCACAAAACAAGTCTTTTTTTTAATATATATATCTTTTCTCTCTGAGTGTGACAACTAACACAAAACAAGTCTTAACAAATTTTTTAAAAATCAAAATAATGACAAGGATTGTTTCAAACCACAATGGTATGAAACTAGAAATCAATATCAGTTGTTACTTTTGAGATCCCACTGAGCTAACAATACCATTTACTGTATAACAGGGTTTGTTGTGATGGGGTGTGGGGATGGGATGAATGGTGCTGGGAGGGGCCAGGCTTGACCTCAATTTATCCTTTAGGGCGGGGCAGGTCCTGCAGGCAGAGAGGTACAGAGGCAGGGATTGTGTCCTGCTCATTGCAGAGTTTCAACCCAGTGGGTGAACCAGACACACTGTTCAAGGGGACAGGAGTTAGCAATATCTTGTGTTGGTTCTGGCAGATGGTTAGCACTGGGCAAGTGGGGAGGTGATTGGGATTGTCCAACAGGATGGTGGGAGCTGCTGATGCCAGATGAAGATAGGCCAGAGGCAGGAATCCATGCAGGCTCTCAGCTATCATCCAGGGACTTGTGCACAGGTGGTGTGACCCAAACTGACACAATGGAGCTCAGGAACATAGGGAGTGCTGGTGATGAGGGTGGGTGGCATGGCAGGGGCTTATCCTCAGCAGGAGACAGGCAACTTTAGTATGGTGGCCCATCAGAAGCCCCACCCTACAAACTATAGGGCAAGGCCTCTGCTCAACTCAAGATTCAGACACAGATACCATGTTATCAGAAGGGGGGCACTGTAGTGATGGGTTAAGTGTCCCAGGTTGGGTTTTCTGGGGAAGTAGATTCTGAGATGCAAATTATCATATTTGGGAATGCTCTTGTGATCAACACCTGTGGAAGGAAGCAATTGGAATATTGAGCAGAAAAAAAAATTGACCAAGACACCATCTGTCTTAGTCTATTTAGGCTGCTAAAACAAACCACCATAAGTTGGTTGGCTTATAAACAACAGACATTTATTTCTCATAGTTCTGGAAGCTGAAAGCGTGAGATCAAGGCATCCACAGATTCAGTGTCTGCTGAGGGCCTGTTCCCAGTTGGTAGCTGGTGACTTCTCACTGTGTCCTCACATGGGAGAAGGAATGAGCTAGCTCTCTGGGGCCTCTTTAATAATGGCATTAATCCCATTCATGAGGGCTCCACTCTTATGAACTAATCGCTTCCCAAAGGTCCCACCTCCTAATACCATCACCTTAGGGGTTAGGATTTCAACATGTGAATTTTGGAGGAACACAAACTTTCAGGCTACAGCACCATCCCAACAAAGGCCTTAGCCAACTCCATGGGGAAACTTGAAAGAACCCCTCAGAATTGCCCTGAATTAGGGGAATCAGGAATCAGGCCTTTATACCCCTATATTGATTAGTCTGGATGCAACAGGAAGCAGGTGGGACTTTGGGCCAGACACTTTTCTTCAACAGAAGCAAATCTTAAAGGTGGTTAAGAGCTGAGGGCCATCTTCTGGCTGAGCTCCCAGGAGCTGAGAGAATAAGTCCTTCCTTCCTATAAAGGGATCTGGGGCCTGCATCACAACATCCACCACAGTGGGTCTACCACAAGCTACAGCTTGAGAGATGTGAGTGCCAAATGGTCATGCATAATAGGATGGGGACATTAGAACTTTGATCAATATAAAAGGGAAGACATAATATTATATTAAGTACCACTGGGTTGGCCTTGGTAGGAGAAGAGGCAAGGACAAAGGAGGGAGTGGAAAAGAAAGAATGGGAGGAACGGGCCAAGACAATTTGCATATTTGAACCCAATTTCTCTGTGAATATCCATGGCACATTTCTCCCTGTTCATTCTAGCAAATCTTGTACACTATGGCCCTGGGGCTTATCATGCCCTAAAAATATTCAAACAGTCAAATCTGCTCATCATGTGCAAACATGCAATGTTAATTTTAAGAAGTATTTCTTAAGGCACTGATGTAATTTTGTCCCTTAGACTTAAATTAATGTTTTATTGTGGGATTTCCAGTGTGTTGTTCCAGCCATTTTGCATTACAAGACCAGAACAGGAGATTTTTGATTAATTTATTTTAAGAGAGACCTGTCTCCTCTCTGCACAGCTCAGAGTGGTCTTTGATTTAATGCTACTTAGAAGGCAGGAAAGAGGACAACAATGTTTAGATTGAGTTCAAGAATAGAAAATTCTTGTATCAAAAAATCTTTCCCCTTTAAAAAATGAAGTGAGTAAGCAGAGAGGAACTCATATTAAAGCATATTTCGATGTCAGCATTTAATGTGTCACAACATTTGGCTCATCTTGGCAAATTATGAAATTTTTCTAAATCTTAGAGTGTCATTAAACAGCTGTTGTTTCTTTTCTAAATAATACTAACCCTGCCCCACTCCCCGCCCTGGAGTGTCCAGGTTTCAATAGCTTGAAATTTCAATGCAATAGCTTCAATTTCACTTTGAAATCCTTTCACAGATTATGTATGTCCACTTTGCATGTGGGGTGTGACTCTGCATGAGTCTGTTGTTCATGAAAAGATTCAGCTGTAGCAGCATATGGACAACACACTTTAAAAAACGTGGTTATTTCATAATTGCATCAACTCTGTCCAAGAAAAGGGAACACATTCGAATCCCCTATAATTCAAACCACTTGTTAGCAGAGCCCTCCCTCCTGAGCTGGGGAGGACTGGTGTCCTTGAGGGATTGTTGTGTTCCAAACCAGCCACCTGGTTTGAAAACTCATCCTGGAACCAGTGCCCTGGCCCGGGAAATTGTAGGGAGAGAGGGTCCCCAGGTGTGAGCTATGAAGTGCTGTCCTGGGTTGGGCATGGGTTATGTTCGTGTGCTGAGATTCCACGTGTTATTCAGCCAAACACTCTCACTGGTCAATCCAGAGGTTTCATGTGCACAGGATCACTGGTTATCCATGTGGCTTCTTATTCCATAAGGGCAGAAGCAGGTCATGGCAATAGATAGCGTGACTCAGGGAGAACAACGTGGGCTCAGGAGCTGACGAAAACTGAGTCTGCATCTCATCGCTGGCACATTACTAGCCTTAAACAAGTCATGCCAATTCTCCAAACAGCAGCTTTCTCATTTATAAAATGATCAACATGTGCCAGCTTTCTCTCTCTCTCTCTCTCCCCCCGCCACACACACACGCACACACGCACACACACACACCTTGCATGGTAGTGGTGAGAATTAGAGATAGGTCTAAAATGCTCAGCATACTATCTGGCCCACAGTAGGGACTCAATGCTTGGAAGTTATTATTATTATTAGCTATTACTAAATAAGGTCTATGGAAAGAGTCTTTCTGTATAATCAAAATTCCCATTATGCTCATCTTATGCCCAATCTGGCTGCAAAAACAGCTTGCCAACAGCATCCATCTTTCGATTCACAAGTCACATGAAATATATGGCCTTTTTCCTAAAGGGTTCCCAAAGGTCTGCTAGCTTTCCTGGCAATGAGACAGCAATTCAAGCCCGTCCAGGTACAGAACAAAGTGGTGCCAAGAGCCACATTCCTTGCACAGAATACTCCCCAGCCAGGCCATCCACATGGCGGCTGTGTGTGCCAGCCTCTCAGGCCTGGCTCACCAGACAGCTGCATAAATTGCTTCAAACATGGGTTTATTTATGGCATAACCAACCCCGATTTTGGCCTAGCTCTTGTTCTCGTTTCTTAAATGATAGTATTAGTGCCGGGGAAAGACACGTGGTGTAGGAAACTGAATTCCACAGACAAACGTTGCCAGGTGCAGGCTTACCAATGCAATTGCATTGGGCCTTGTCGGTTTATTGTCAGCTCCATAATTCCAGGCTCTGGGGTGGCATTAAGTATCCTAAGTGAAGATAGTCCACTGCACATCAGTGATGCCTGGGTGGAGAGGAACGGTTTGACTTTTCTGTAATTTTGAAGTTTCAAGAGCTCTCAGCAAGGTTTTCGGACAGTGGTTATAACCTTATAAGTAAGGTCAAAAGAAAATATCAAAGTGTACCTATGATATTTTCCAATTTTTCCCTCTTAATTTACTCTTCATCTGAAGTTTGGACAGATGGAACAGTCTTTCTTTCTTAGCTTTCCCTAATTTTCAAGCCAAAGTAGCCATATATTGAAATCCAGAGTTAAAATTCAATTTTTGATACAAATTTCCCCCATTCCCATTCAATCTAGTATCCTGTTGGGGTGGGAAAAGGGAAAGAGGGGATATAAGCCATGGTGTTGATTTTAGGAGAAAGGGCCAATAGGGAGATGTGAACTTTCACAATTTTATAATTTTGCTTTTGCTCCAAGTTCTTATGGCCTATGAACCAACTAAGGAAGTAGGCCCACCATCAGCCCCTACAGTTTAAATCCAATATAGAGACTTTTAAGCCATGCCAGTGTGAATAATTGTCTGCTTGACCAGGGACTTTAATTCCAGCGATGGAGGGACACCAGGGAGGATGTACAACTGGGGGGTGTGACAATGATGATTACTCCTTTTTACTTTGATACTTGTGTTTGTATCTTCAATCATTCATCCAGTCAGATGACTATTTGTTCAAATATTTATTCTACTACATGACACACTGTGCTAGATACTTCAGAGGTAACTGAGTTTTGCTTCCTGTGTGGTAGCTCTGTGGTAAAGGTGATGTGATGTCACAAAAATCACCAATTCTGATTTTATTTGCAGTTGAATTACTTACATTATTGCTTTCAATTCTAGTCAAGGCCTTTTAAGTCATAGGCTGACTGCTATACAGAGGCAATTCAACAGGTAAGTTAGCACCTTGAATTTACCCTATGGATACAGGCATTCAGCCACCATTGGTGGGATGCAGGACAAAGTGCTTACTTTTGTCTTTCAGAGTCAAAATGGGAAAGGTTAACATAAGGAGTAAACTAAGAAAATATATCCATATCCATATTCATAATTATATCTCTGTTTATCCATATCCATATTCATAATTATATCTCTGTTTATCTAAAAGATAGGTCATTTTTTACTCCTCCAACACCCTCTGACGTGTTCCATCCCATGCTATCTCTGAGAGAGAAGACTGGCCGCCTGTGGAGGAGAAGCTGCCTCAGTAGAGGTGGTATTATTGCTTCCTGCTCAGCACGTGTTGCTTCTCCTCACAGCTTATCATCCTTCACATTCCTTTTGGGAAAGCCCTCTTCTCCATTTTTATCATGTGATGTGGGTGGAATTTTTGCCTCCTTAAAACTTCATGGGAAAGTACTAACTGGCTTCAGCCAACTACTATACCTGTTTCCTCTGGCTATAGTGATTGGTTCAGGGAGAGGCCCTTAATCTAGTAGTCATTGAGATGGGAAAAAAACAAGCAAACAAAAAGCAAACAAACAAACAAAGCCTCTGCTAGAATTTCTGGAAGAGAGAGATTCCTCTCTTCGCTCCCTGGAATCTATTAGATTTCATAGTGTGTGTAAGCACGGAGGCCAGACATTCATTCTGCGATCCCAGGGAGAGCCCTGAGCTTCAAGGGTAGGCAAGGAGAAGAGGGCAGTGTGGGGAGCTGGAGGAGGAAGCCAAGCTGCAGAAGGAAGAGCTGGGAAATGGAGAGAAGTCAGATCACTGGTGATTACTGTTTGCGCTGCTAGATTCAGCCTTCTGTAAAGTCAGCCTTATCTCTGCTTTCCAATCATATGAGCCAATACATTTTGCTTTATTTTCTGAAGCCTGTTTGAGTTGGACTTTGTGTCAGTTATGACATAAAGAGACTCAACAGGTATCATGGACTTTGAGCTTTTCCTGAATGCCATCCATACAATGAGTCTTGAAATGACTCATTTCAAATGAGAATTTCCATCTGACATCTTTATGTAATGATAGAAGTAAAATGCATTCTAAAGATGGATTATATCATCAGAAGAAACAGACTTTTAAAATATTTTTAAATTACTTGGTAACTGTGATAAGTGGCTGGGATGGTAAGGAGAAACTAGAGCTGAACCTATGTGAGAGTGAAAATAGCATTTTCAATTTTGGGGAGCAATATTTGATTTTCTGGAATAGCTTCCATTCCCCCAAGTATCTTCATGAAACAAATCTGTAAGAATGATCCTAAGATTATATAGATTTTTCAAAGTGTTCCATGTCCTCTTCCACTCATAGGAGATAGTTCCTATTTAGGACACACACCCGGTGCTTGCAGATCCATACTGCTAGACTACATGAAGGAGGAAGAAAGATGTTTGCAAAGGAGCCAAGGGGGAAAGCAGGTTGCCTGTGCCAAGAGTGGACTGTCTTTTGTGTTCTTTGATAACTTTGAGATTTCCCTTTCCTATTCCTTTCTTCCCATCTATTAATGAGCATGAACTACATCCTGGCCTTTAATCATTGATATCATTTCATATATACTTTTTCATTATCCTCATCTCTCCTTTGCTTCTATGAACATCTGTTTCCCAGACCTCTTGAGAATGGAGTGTGTACATGGCAGCTTTCCCCATCTCTGAGCCACGAAGCTAAATTTCCTATGCACTTTCAAGCATTACATTGAAAATTAAGCTAAATGTACCATATTTTGTTATAATTATGGTTTAGAAAAAAAAATCCTTGTTAATTAGGTATTCAAGAAAGTTATGTGGTCCATATGCTATGGAGGAATTTATAGTCCACAGTAATAAAGTTTGGTAATAAAGGGATAGTGATGAGTGAAAGGGACAAATGTAAATTAACATCCCCCAAATAAATCAAGCAGTTTAGGAAATTGGGCCATTCATGGAAACCACATGCAACTAGTTTTAATTGCCAGTTTTAAAGTGTCTGATTTTTGTTTTTTTAAAAAAGTTATTTTAAAAAACCAAATAGACATGATTTGAGGCTTAATATTCTGTTATCGTTTGAAGGCACAGAGCTGCTATGTTATCATCAAAAATTATTCTGATGATTTTTCATAGAGTCTTTGGCATTGGGTTGGACAATGATGGAAATTAGCGAGTTTTACTGACAAGGTCCCTTCCTTTGAGGAATTTATCCTCCACAACAATCTGCACTCACCTGAGCAGTGTTGGGAATAGTCTCTCTTCCTTGGCCTGGAAGAGTCCCCTGGGTGATAATGATGATGGACATCAAGTATCAAGGGCTTCCTCTGGACCAGCTCCAGCACATGAGGTCATGCTTACAGTCCTCAGAGAGAGTATGTTACCTAAGATATTTTTTAGTCACAGGTATGAAAAACATAAATCAGAAATTACATAAGTGGTAAAGAAATCTCTCTTGTAATAAGAAGTTTAAAGATTGGGCAGCTCCAGGATTGATAAATTTATCATATGACACTGTTAAGGACCTGGATTCTTTGTTTTTGCTCAGCTCCTCTCAGTGTATGAGTTTCTCTTTGGGTTGGCTTCCTTCAAAGTCACAAGATGACTGCCACAATCTCAGAGTCACATTCCTCATGTCAATCCCCAGAGGAAGCAGAGGGCAAAAACTTTTCCTGGCATCTGGTTTTCTTTATAGTAGGAAGACTTTTGCAGAAAACTTTCACAATAGGTAAGGAATAGATGTTGAGTAGGAAACCAACCACATCTATTGTAGATAGAGGCTACCATTATGCCCATTTTACAGACAAAGAAACTGAGTCTTGGAATGGTTCATTAATGTGCCCACTGTCTCCCAGCTAATAAGTGGAGAGCTAAGGTTTGAACCAAGGCATTCAGACTTTACACGTATTCTTATCCACCGCACAAACCACTTGGCCGTGGCAAACACATCCCTACCTCTGAATAGCACCATGGAGTTAGTCCAAGCGAAAGAAAGGGGTAAAAATTTTCTTCAATTTTTATCTTTGTTCTTTCCCTTAGAAGTGCCTCTTTTTCTTTTTGCTTCTTTCTTTTCTTTTTTTTTTTTTTTTGGGGGGGGGGGAGTTTTTTTTGTGTGTTTTGAGAGTCTTGCTCTGTCGCCAAGGCTGGAGTGCGATGATGCAATCTTGGCTCACTGCAACCTCTGCCTCCCTGTTCAAGTGATTCTCCTGCCTCAGCCTCCCGACTAGCTGGGTGGCCCGCCACCACACCCAGCTAATTTTTGTAGTTTTAGTTGAGGCGGAGTTTCACCATGTTGGCCAGGCTGGTGTCGAGAAGTGCCTCTTTCT
Organism: Papio anubis; assembly: GCF_008728515.1. Classification (NCBI taxonomy): domain Eukaryota; kingdom Metazoa; phylum Chordata; class Mammalia; order Primates; family Cercopithecidae; genus Papio; species Papio anubis. Next base: position 98,439,069 of record NC_044979.1, read on the forward strand.
TTCCAAAGTCCTGTCCTAGATCCCATACTCTGAAAGAGAAGTACAGGGTATTGGGAGGGTCTATGGGAGGGGCAGGTAACTTGGCCTTGGAGTGAGTGATGGCTTCTCAGAAATGAGTTACAGTATCTCCAGCAAGATGTGAAGAACAAGGAAGACTAGCCGGGTGGAAAAGTATGTATGTGTACATATATAGGATAAAGTGTTTCAGGGAAAGGAAGCAGCATACAAAAATGGGAGAATGGGGTGCAGTTGGAAAACTGAAAGTAGCTTGGATAAGCAAGGTGTCAAGCACAAAGGGTGATGAAGTGGACAGACAAAGCTCTAGAGGTAGTAAGACACCATTAAAGACATTATTAAGCAGATTAAGGAGCTTGGACTATATCTGGAGATAAGCAGGAAGTCATTTGGAATTTTTAGCGGAAGAGGGACTTGATCAGAATAAAATTTAGGCAAGATCCTTCTGCCAGCAGGATAGAGAATGAATTTCTGTACTACTAAGGAGTGCTTGCATGTCTAAATTAAGTATGGAAGGAAGGTGTGATAGTTACTACTGAGTGTCCACTTGATTGGATTGAAGGATGGAAAGTATTGATCCTGTGTGTGTCAGTGCGGGTGTTGCCAAAGGAGATTAACATTGAGTCAGTGGGCTGGGAAAGGCAGACCCACCCTCAATCTGGGTGGGCACCATCTAATCAGCTGCCAGTGCAGCCAGGATATAAAGCAGGTGGGAAAACGTGAAAAGGTTAGATTGGCCTAGCCTCCCAGCCTATGTCTTTCTCCTATATTGAATGCTTCCTGCCCTTGAATATCAGACTCCAAGTTCTTCAGTTTTGGAACTCAGACTGGCTCTCCTTGCTCCTCAGCTTGCAGACGGCATACTGTGGGACCTTGTGATCATGTGAGTTAATACTTAATAAACTCCCCTTTATATTTCTCTCTCTATCCTATTAGTTCTGTCCCTCTAGAGAACCCTGACTAATACAAAAGGCTACAACCTAATTCAAGCTCCCACCTCACTGCAGTGCCAGGGCCCTCCCTGTGCCAGACTCTGTTGGTTGACTCATCAACTCTTCCCTCCTTTGCCCACATCCCACTTCAGAGACTTAAGAACCCAGATACTTGTTTTCCCAGCCATTTGGCTAGGGGTAGCCATGTGACCCAGTGTGGCTGTGGGTTTCTGGGAAAGAGTTTAACTTGTTGATAAGAGGAGAGACGCACTAGGAGGCTGTGTCAGAAGCCTATGTCTGGACTCCTCTTTTGACCGTGAAGTCACAGACTTAAGGATGAATGCCAACTTGGAGCTAAAGGATGGAAAGATCCTGGGTCCCAGATGACAGCATGACACCCTTCACCCCCGCTTGTCTTGTTAAGCAAACAGTAAATGTGCCTCTGGTGTAAGCCACTGTTGGTGATGTCTTCTGTTGCAGCAGAAAATATCCCTAGGAAAGTCACATGCATTAATGCAAGAGACTTGCAATTATCTATTTCATTTTGACTGTGTATGCACTGCCTGGATTCTTCAAGCAAAAGAAAGACATTTCTACAGTGCATTTGTTATGGTGACAGGTTACAAGACAGAGCTCTGTGAAGCTCCTGCTCCCTTTGGGATGAAAGCATATGCATGTGCAGCACTGCTCTGGACAGCACAGAGGAGGTCTGGCAGATACCTTCAGCCGTGGCTCAGTTTCCTTCTGCTGACCCTTGGCATGGCATGAAATAAAGTCCATTTGGTCTGTGATTTCATCTGAGACACCCATAGCCATAGTAGAGAGGATCATGAAAATTTTTTATTACGTGATTTTAAAAAATCATGTAATAAGACTTTATGTTTGGAGAAAAATATTACAACATACTTTTCCTTCAAGCAATTTATGTTAATAGAAAAGTGTCCTAAAGAAAAGATTAAACACACCAGTGGAGGCTGTTATATTTTTCTCAGACAGACACAGCCCTTTTATTGAAATTCTAATGAAATATATACCCATAAAAATGCTCCCCCTGCCACCACTTAAACGGTATTCTCATGTATAGCATACCCACGCCAACAGCCGCTGATTAACGTGTCATCTGAGGTCTGCCATCACCTGACAGGATAAAGCTAATCCGAATCGACTACCTGCCGCATTTTTATGACATGCAGCTATTGAAAAGTACAGGAATAATTAACTGGAAATGTAATAAGAGGAGGCTCTCTCTGAACTCGGGGCTGTCACAGAACATAACACCTGATATGGCTTCCCTGAGCGCCAGGCCCGCTGCAATAACACTTTTTATGCTACTTTCTGAAGAAACGAGTGACTCAAGTCGTCCATCAGGGCAATTCGTTGTGAGGAGAGCATGACAGCTGTGGCAGGTACAAAACAGAGGTGCCTTGTTCCACTGAGTGACACTAATTACCGGTAAGGGCTTTGTAAACACGCCTCTCTGTTCGGGAGAAGTGAACAACATAGAGTAAAGCACCAGCATAACCAAAATGACGTCTATAAATAAATAGAAAAGAACAGCACTTTTCTAATTGAATGCAGATAGGTAAATAAATCAGGGGGCACTTAAGCCCATTTTAGATACAATGAGTCATTTTCTACTCTTCGACAAAGTGAAAGGCAATTGGCTCTTGGAGTTTACCCAGATGTAGCATGCTGGAAAGAAGGATTTCCACCTCCACAGCTGCTATCTCAATGAAAAGTGCGTATGTATTTGTATTATAACACACATATGTGTGTGCATACATGGGTTTGTGCAACACCCTCTCTACTTAGCAATAGGTTTTATTTTTACAACGTTGTTTTAGGCAATGGTTTGGTACTGTGAATGCATTTAACGAGAGGTGAAGTGATACATGTGTTGATCATTTACCCAGGCTGGCCCACAAATATAAACCCACAGGCAGTCCGATCAATAGGCTTTCGATAACCTACCTTCACCTGTTGTCTTGGTTAGCATTGCATTCAGCTACAAGTGAGATAAAACCCAAAGGAACCACTTGAATAAGTTCTTTTATGCGTCATGTAAAAGTACATGTAGATTGCCTAGGGCTGCTATGGTACTCCTGGAGCAGGGAGACAGGCTGCCCCTGCTGTGTGGCTTTGCTACACCGAGTGCTGTGTTTCAGCCATAGGATGAGAATCGACAAAGGGCACACACACACTGTTTCTTAATTAGGTTCCTGGATGCTGCCACATGGCACTTGTCGTTGGCCAGAGCTAAGTCACATGGCCATCTCTGGCTGCAAGGGAACTGACAATGTGTTTCCTTTCCTGGGGGTTAAGAGTGTTATCACCATAAAGAAGAGCAACAGGGATAATGGGGAACAACCAGCAACTCTGCCATATGTATATAGAGGAGGAAGCTGTTTTGTAACAAGTAATAAGACAAAAATGCCAGGGGCTCTGGCACACGCTCACTTTCTTCTTTCTTCTTTCCCTGCATCTTTCACTAAAGCAAGAGATACCTGGTGTGGGTCAAGAAACAAACGCTAAATTGAAGAATATTTCTCACTCTCCAGAGAGGGTTAAAGGGAAGCCTGTGTTGCTGGCTTCTTAAATCTTACCTTGCTGATGTCTAAATTCTACAGCACATCTTTCTTCAGCATGGATCTAGATTCTTCTTTGAAAGGCAGCTTCCTGTGGGAATAACTTTCAATGTCTATCAGCCTTTTACATTTTCATTTGGAAGGGTTTCTGAGTTTCCTGTCTTTTCTTGCAAGCAGACGTCTTTACTGGGAGAAACATCAGGTTGGACCTGCCCATATAACTTGCTGAAGATGAAGGGAGGTATAGTAAATTGGGTATTTAAGTGTTTGTATGATTTATTTAGGATTTTGCTGTTCACAGCCATTGGATAAGAATTCTATTAATCTGGATTTTTTAAAGAAAATTTTGTTTTCATGGGTCTTTTTTCACTTAAGCGATGAAGAAAAAGAAAATAAAATTACTCTCAATCCTTCTTTCCCTTTTATCTTTTATCTCTCTACTTTAGAGATGCGTGACTTCACGTGTATGGATGTATGTCACTTAGCACATGCTCCTGGGGAACATTTAGCATATGCATTGGAGTTCTTCTATGTACAAGAACTAAGTAAATACAGTATTGCACCAGAAGTTAACTGTGGAGGCAATTGCTTGGAATAGCATTTAGTACCACTCTACGCAAGTCAGAGCTTTCATTAAGGAATTATTGGAAGTGGCTGTGGTTCATGAAAGACAGGAAACATCCTTAAAGTGAAAGGAGAGGGTATTTTGGGGGGTTATGGGCTGAGTAAGGTGGGTGGGGGCAGAATCTAAACTCATATCATTGGATTTAGTATGTGCTTATTGATAGCAGAGGAAGAGGCCAATGTGGAGAAAAGAGCCCGAGTGTTGGGGGTTCTATAGTGAAGGAGCTGGTAGCCTTCACTAAGCACCTACTGTATGTCATGCATTGTCTGAAGCATCTTGCATACACACATTTTTTTAGTCTGCACAACAACTGAAGTCCAAAAGAAATGAAGGACCATGGTCAAGGTCATGTCCTCTGAAAATCAGAAGGGGGGCTTAAATATGCTCCACTGACCTCACAGGCTCTGTCTACCTTACCATAAACACTGAGTTAAAACATAAGGAGAAGAGCTGGTAAGCTGGTTTAACTGGGGGCTCCTGCTCACACGACTCTCAGATCTCCCACTCTCCCACCCGTGGACCCCAACCGTCACACATTCCCCAGCTGAGGCAGCTGCTGTGTCTCTGGGACTTGACATGGCTGCTTGTGGCTGGAGAGCCTATTGCTGGTGCGCAGTCAGCATCAGGACCATTAGTGGTTCTTGGATATCACGGTTGGTCACCACTTATTAGCAGATGGGACAGGTCGGGAGCTCTGGTGGTTAACCAAGGCATGTTGTTTTCTTTTTAGACATTGCCTTGATTGCCAATTAGCCAGAACTTTTGTTTTGCTTTTAAGTCACGAACATCCCAGCTGTCAAAGTCTTTCTTTCCCCAGCATCTGCAGCCATCCTGCCTGGGGCCATGAGCTCATCTGATCTCTTACTCCAAGCTGCCTCGCATTTGACCTGGTCTTGGCCATGACTCTGTCAATGAAAGACCAAGTGGTAAAGTGGTATTTGTGAGTCAGTCCTCCCTCTGAGTCAGAAATGAAACAATGCCTCAGCATGGTTAGAGGGAATGTAGAGCCATCCTGACATGAAGCCTAAAGGATTCTTCACCCTTAGTTCTTTGGGGTGCAAAGTGACTTGGTATACATGTTGGGGAGTTGTTAGTAGGGTTGAGAAGAACTCCTCAGGGCGGCTAGATGCATTCTCATTTTTCCTTCTTTCTTTTCCCCTGTCCTTTCTTTTCTTCTTTCTGACTTTTCTGTCAAAATATAGAAGTTAATCATTCAAGGATGATTTGTTTCTCTTTAACACTTTGATCAATGAATTTATTCCCAATTTAAATTCTGTCATTTGTAAAACTGTGGTAGGTAGAAAAAACACTGGGTAGGGTGGGAAAGAAGGAAAAAAAAATTCCAAACCCAGAACGAAAAAACAAACAAAAACCCAAAAAAGCAAACACACACACAAAACAAATAAACCAAAAAAAAAAAAAAAAAAAAGTTTTAAGTACTGGCTGGATAAAGAGATAGTTGAGATATGTTAAGCAAATCACAATCTCTTTGAAGCTGCATTTCCTCAAAAGGAATATGAAGACAGCCAAACTTGTCTTACCTCTCCCATAAGAGTGTTGTGAGACACTAATGAAATAATCTGTGTGAAAGTACTTTGTAAACCCGTGCATTTACGGCCAATTGATTTTTGACAAAGATGCCAAGAACACACAATGGGGAATGGACAGTCTGTTCAATAAAGGGTGTTGAGAAAACTGGATATCCATGTGCAGAAGAATGAAATTGAACTCTTATTTCATACCATACACAAACATCAGCTCAAGATCATTTAAATACTTAAACATCATATCTGAAACTGTAAAACTACTAGAAGAAAACATAGCAGGGAAAACCACACAACACTGGTCTAGGCAATGATTGTTTGGATTGGACCTCAAAAGCTCAGGCAACGAAAGCAAAAGTAAATAAATGGGATTACATCAAACTTAAAAAGCTTCTGTACATCAAAGAAAACAATTGACAGAGTAAAGAGACAATATACAAATTTGAAAATATATATTTGTAAGCTACATATCTGATAAGGAGTTAACATCCAAAATATATAAGGAACTCAAACAACTCAATAGCAAGGAAATGAATAACTTGATTTAAAAAATAGGCAAAGGCCCTGAAGAGACATTTCTCTAAACATGACATACAAATAGCCAACAGATATATGAAAAAACGCTCAACATCACTAATCATCAGGGAAACACGAATTAAAGCCACCATAAGGTATCATCTCATACCTGTCAGAATGACTATTCTCAAAAGATGAAAGATAATAAGAGTTGGTGAGAATGTGTAGAGGGAACACTTGTGCACTGTTGGTGAGAATGGAAATGGGTACAACCACTGTGAAAAACCATATGGAGGTTCCTCAAAAAACTAAGAATAGAATTACCACATGATTCACAATCTACTTCTGATTATATATCTAAAAGATTGGAAATCAGTATGTTGAAGAGATGTTGGCATTTCCACGTTTTTTGTAGCATTATTCACAACATCCAAGTTATACAATCAACCTAAGTTTCTATCGGTGAATGAGTGGATTAAAAAATATGGTATCTGTCCACAATGGAATGTTATTCAGCCTTTGAAAAGAAATTCTGTCATTTTCAACAACATGGATGAACCTGGAGGACATTAAGCTAAGTGAAATAAACCAGGCACAGAAAGACAAATACTACATGTTGTCACTTACATGTTGAATCTCACAGAAGCAGAGAGTACCGTGGTGGTTATGAAAGGCAGAGAGTGGGGGAAATAGGGAGATGTGGTCAAAGGGAAGAAATATTTCAGTAAGACTGGAGGAATAAATGGAATTTGAGGTAATAGATAATCTAATTAACTTGATTCAGTCATTCCACATTGTATACATATAATATCACTTTGTGTCCCATAAATACATATAATTTTTCAATATGTAATAACACTTAAAAAATAGAAAGTGCCTTATAGAAGGTGTAGTCTGTCACAAGCATAGTTAGCAGTTTGTGTTCTGGGTTGGGACTGGTCTGGGAGCAATCCTTCCTAGTGGTGTGAGATGAGAAAATTAGTTTTTATCAGTGATTCTCCACTGGAGGAAACTTTGTTTGATCCCAGGGATATTAGGCAATTTCTACAGACATTTTTAGTTGTCACAACTGAGGGGCAGGGTGCTACCAGCATCTAGTAGGTAGGAGCCAGGGATGCTGCTGAACATCCTATAATGCACAGAATAGCCCTCCACAACAAAAAATTATCTGACCCCCAATGTCAATAATCCTGAGGCTAAAAACCTCTGATTTATTTTAATAAGCCTCAGAGAAAAAAAAACTTACTGTAGGACAGAAATAACTAATAATAAGAGTACTTATTGCACAGAGGTTGAATAAAGCAGCACAACTAACTCATAGCTCAGTGCCTGGCGTATGTTGCGTTCATAAGTCTATTTCATGCTCAGTGTTCCTGTTATTGCTCTTTCTAGAATCCTTCCTACGTATTTGAAGTCCTTCATCATCAACCCTTCCTAATTTTACATGAGTCAACGTTCATATTGCTTTGGCTGCCTACTCTCCATTTCCCCTCTTCAATAGCACACCAATTTCCTTTTTGAGAATTTCTTCTCTCCAATCATTGTGAGGCCTTGGTGGCAACATAAATCCAGATGCCTCTCTAAGGAAGCAAAAGAGGCCACATCCTTCTCCCTGCCCCAGCCCAGCTAGGCAGTGGGCATATGACCTGACATTGGCCAAATAATTTCTTCTAGAACTTGACTCTTGAGTGGAAGAAGTGATAAAAACATGCAGCAGTTTGCTGACCTCAGGGTTCCTGCTTGAGTTTATTCCTCTGGGGCCTGCTTTCCAGCTCCACAGAGCCTCTTGGTTTCTGTCTTTTTCAGGGCCTCTTTTCAGCCTCCTGCGGACTCAGCAGGGCTCCCACAGCATTCAATACACTTCCAGAGTTTGTTCTGTTGCTTGCAGTCAAAACTCTTGACTGATCACTTGCCCACCAATGACCCAATGCATAGAACAATAGCACTCTGTATTGTGTCTTTTGGTAGAGAGGATGGGGATGGAGGCATGGATTTGTAGCCTAACAAAACAGCAAAGAGCTTCTAATTGTATTTTTCCCACTAGCACTGCAGCAATATTAAGTTCTAAGTTCTTTATTGAAGTAAAAGTTGAATCTTCTTCCTCCAGCCAGGTCCTTATCAATAAACATAAATTAGCAAAGTGTTTTAGCTCTTTCTTGCGGTGAACCCTTTACATTTGGCTAATAGAATTGGGCAACAATATGACTTACAATATTGATTTAAGCAAATTCTCAGAAGTACATAGTATACTTATTGTAAAATATACATTTGAAGCTATCTTTTTTCACACCATTTTATCTTTAGTGTTTGCCAAAACCTGTTTTAATATCTGTATAGAATGGAAACTTACATTTTGTGTCCATCTGGGAATAGTCCAGCCAAGCAATGACACTGGCTAGTGATAAGCACAAAAAAGAGAAATTAGCAAACTCATTCATTAATAGTTATTTTTAATTTAGGTTGTTTCTCTAGACCTGAAGTATGACTGTTAGAAAAAGAAAAATCTGATAAGCTTCACTTCCTGTTTTGAAAAAATAGCTTAATAAGAAATCACATGTGTTTAGTGGCTTAAAATACGCCGGTCATTTTTAAGTTTGTAAAATAGATTGTGCATATGCCTTTTCTCATTATAAATATATACCTGTGAAACTCAAGTGCATGAGAGATTTAAGCAGCTTTTAATTTTCAAAGGCACAAAAGACAATATTTGGAATAGAAATAAAAAATACAATTGCAATTCTTGATTTTGTCACTAATTCTCAATAGATAACACTAGCGGTTTTCCAAGTTTAGGCTGAATTGTATGAGCTGTAATTAATAGGTATTTGTAAAATCAAGTTATGTGTTTATACGTGGCTGTAGTAGTAGTTACCATCCTCATCGTCCTTGGGTAGAGGTACACACACATGAAAATTGGATAAACAAGCTTTGCAAATATTTTTAAATAAAATCATTATGTCTCTGATGAAGCTGGTTGAAAGTTTAACACCGCTAAGACTCACTTTTCTCATCTGGAAAGTGGGGATGATAATAGTAATTATTCCAGCTGGTTGTTTTGATGACTAAATGAGACCGTGTGTGTACAGGGTTTAAAATGTATTTGAAGGGCTATGTTATGGGGAAGGATTTTATAATATCTAACACTAGGGGGAGAAAGCATTTTCTAAGTTAAGATTGTGCTAAGGATAAGCTCAACCAAGCACTAGAAGCAGCCATTGTGTATCACTTTGGGTCCATTTAAAGAAGGAACGTATTATGGATGACAGTACTAAAGCAGCCAGATATTTCAGGAGGATATTTATGACTGGAGAGAGTTTGGTCATCCTGTTATTAGTGACATCCTGGGGACAACTAACTTTCTTCACTTTTCTTCCCCCATCTTTCCCTAACATGGCAACACAAAGCAGGTGTTCTTGGTCCTGACCCATGAAGAAGGCAAGCACATAATTTTCTTTTGATCAGGCTGAATGCAAGCAAAGGAAATTGGCTAGGATGACCTAATTTTGGGATGCTGACCCTGAAAGGAGTGTGACTGCTGCTTCAAGACTGAGCCTCGTGGCTGTGAATGTATCTTCTCTTGTCCACCTGCTGCCTTCTTGTCCATCCTTCGAAGCCTATCTCAAGCAGCCTCTCTTCCATGTAGTCTTTCCTGATCTTTCAATTAGCTTTGATCTCATTCACCGAGAATGGGTTTGAACTTCTCTATGGAACTTACTGTGAGTCTGAATCCCCCACTAGATTATAAACACCTTGAGGGTGAGAACTACATCATACTCATTTTTGTATCCTCCTTATTCACAATACACTGCCCCACATAGAGTAGCACTGTGGCATCGAAGAAGAAGAATGGATTTTTGGAGGCAGCACAGCTGAGCTCGAATCTTGGCTTCCAATTACCTAGCTAGGGGACTCCAGAATGCTACTTAATCTCTCTGAAACCCTTTGTTCTCATCTGTGAAATGGAGAGAATAATGCCAGAATCTGAGGGGAGAATTATCATTGGTCTCAAATATTAGTTTCATGCATCATATTCCCTAGATATGCATTATTTCTGAGTTGAGTTAACATGCACAAGGAAGTTTTGACCCCATATTTACAAGAGCAGTGTTTATAGTAAAGGTACATTCTAGTTAAAATCTATGAGCCAAATTAGGCTTACAACTAAAGTTTAGGTTAGTTGAAATGGATAAGTGAACGTTTATCTAATTGCTTATTTCTCTAAAATTTTCTCTCAAGTCTTATCTGTGAATGGCTTAATGTTTGGTATTTTCAGTTTATCTCATAATGAACTTATGTTTCTTCAATTGGGTGTTAAAAACTTTTTGTTGGATATCTTCAGAAGCGTGGGCAGAAAGATCCCTGGAATAAACAAGAAAATGCTGGCCTCAAGAGCTTATGATTTTTGCACAACTGCTCCCTGGTGGTGACATACCCAAATTGCAGGAACATTAAGAAAACACAAAACTCTAGCTCTATATGGAAAGTTATGAAGAGACAGTTCTCAAGTACAGTTGCTCTTTGACAAATTCCTCAACATCTATTGCTTTTTCTATCAGTGTAAAACAAAAACGTTGAGTGTCAAGAACACGTATCTTCTACCTAAATCCTCTGGACTTTAGAATGCACTGATAGTGCATCTCCCTTGTAGAGGCCAACAGGGCAAATTCGTTCATTACTGACATCACCAGCAGAAGCTCAAGCCTCCTGGACCATCCATCATACTCCAGACCCCCTCCAATGTTCTTCCATTATGCATGCTGGTACTCTCAGTCTGTCATCAGCAAACCCCCTCCTATCCTCAGGCTCCTCTCTGAACTGATCTTGACCCTCTTGCTCCATTTGCACCTACCTTGCCAATATTTGTCTAAAGTGGCAGCTGCCTTTTCTCTTACGCTCCTTATGCCTCAGATCATAGAGGTAGAATAGCTGTCCTCCTGGCTACCTATCATCTGCTAGAAACTATTTGTCTTCCTTCATCTTTCAGAAATCACAACTCTTCTAAAGCTCATGGCATCTTACTATTTCACCCAACTTTCTTTTATAGCCCTCTTTTACTGGCCTCCCAGTGATGCCCCTTTATTTATGAGATTGGTACCTGGTTCATGGTCTTTTTCATTCTACTCCTGTTATTATTCTTGGTGACATCAACATCCACTCAACACCCCGAATCTCAGCTCCTTAGCTTTATCACCTCTAATTACCTTTTCCTCCATTCCACCTCATCATTAATTTCCTTGACCAAACCAAGAATTGCATTTCCTCTAGAATATCAGTCTCAAACATTCTTATCTCTGGTCCTTTCTATTCTTCTAGCTCATTTACTCTATTAATGTCACTGCAATAATGTTTTGGACCATATCAAGATGGCCAATTCCTTACCCCCACAACATTTTCCACTATTCATTATCCTTGTTATAAATGAACACAATAGTACCGGCGTCTATACCCATACATCACACACCTTCCTTCTTACTACAATGGAAGGCATGTTCACGCTTCACTTGTGCTCTGGATCCCACACCCTCACCTTTGCTCCCGGAATTATCCCCTTTCTTCCATGCATTATCTGTTTTTCTATCTCTGTTGAACTCTTCCCATCAGCCAACAAATGTGTTGTGATATCTTTATCTACCTTTTCTTGATCCCGTCTATCCCTCTGGCTCCCACCCCCTTTCTCTGCTCTCCTTCACGGCAACATTTATTGAAAGTTGTTCTTACTTGCGGTGCCTACTTCTTTACCTCCCATTCTCTTTTCAACAGATTCCAACTGGGCATCTGGCTCTTTCACCCACTCTACAGAAACTGTGCTCCTTGAGGTCGCCCATGACCTGTCTGTTGCCAATCCAAATGTATTCTCATTTTACCTCTCAGCAGCATCCAACGCAGCCAAACACTCCCTCTTTAAAATATTTTTTTTCTTTTGGCTTACTTGTGTTGTTTTCAAACATTTTTACTCATATAGCACCTAAAAGAATTTTGTAAAATTTTGTAGACCGTTACACATTTTTAGAATTGACATCTATATTTTTCATCATAAGTTTAAATAGTTGCTAGGGATAGAGTTTCCAGTATGTTACAAATATTGACAACTTAAAACTGTTATATGATTCTTTTAAAATGTGCCCAGTGGAATCTAAACACCATAGAAATTTGATACCATAATTTGTGTAGAAAATACACAGACTTCTTTAAAGAATTTTTACATTGTTTCCTTTTCCCTTAAATTTATATTTTCATTCAACTTTCCCTGCAAAAAATTTTCCCAATATATTTTATCACTCCATCAACTTCTCTGCAACTAATCATGTAATTTGAAATTAGAACTTGAAAAGTTTCCTATAAGGCTCTATAAGTCAAAACTTTTTAAGATGCAGTTATTATTGTAGTTATTTATTTATACACTTGATCAAAATAACATAAACATTATAGATTACAAATTTTGATGAAAAAGCATTACCCTAAAATACAATTGTATTGTAAATATAAATTCTTAGGAGTTGGCTAGGACTTTTTTCCCCACCCGTTTAACTTGTGTATCTGAGGATACTACTATTTATTGTTATTGCGAGACAGAGTTCAGCATTAATCCTCTCTATATTTTGTCTTTTTAAAAGATGTCAGCTCTGAGAAATACTGTTTATATACATAAGTAGATAGGAACTTTGTCATAGAAGTGTTATCCAATTCTTTGAATTCCTTTTGAATTATACATTCACAATCAGAGTAATTTATTTTTCTAATGATTTAGTTTTCTAATGATCTAGCTCTTAACTACCAACTTTCTACTCAAATTCTCCTCTGATTTTCTGGAAAGCAAAATATTGGACATCCTTGTGCAAGTCAGGTGATGTCCAATATTCATTACCTAGATATTACAGTTATTAACTTAATCAAACTGACACCAGTATTTCTAATTGCTTTGTTTTCATGCCTAGGATGTTTTACACTGTTGCACATTGCAATATAGTAAGATTTGGGACAGATGCAAGTGGTAGATGGGTAATCATGAAAGGAAGTTGGGATGGAGAACATCTTTATTTTATTAGGTACATTCTCAGGCTGAAAGGGTTTGGAGAGAGTACATGGGAGGTTGAATATCTGAAAACAACTCTCCTTAAAACTATCTATGCATATATTCCCCTTGGAAATTTTCAGCATACTCTTAAGACCCCTGTTTTTTCTCTTCACTCCATAGCTTTCCTTGTGAGTTCCTTTGCTGGCCATTTCTTCCATTTATCCCTAAATGTTGAGCAACATGGGTATCATTCCTGGGCCCCTGTCCATCTCCTTTTTGGACATCTCTTCATCAGTCCCAATGCTTCAAGTGCTGGCCATAGGCTAACGGTCATCCCACCAGCTCAGATTCATACATACAACTTCAACTTGTTTGCCCCATGTGAAGGCCCAATTGGCATCCCACACTGCTCATGTCTAAAAGAGAAGTCATGATTCTCTGGTACCACATCCAATCAACCCATTCCTCCACAATCTCCCACATCTGAGAAAATGGTAACATCATTCTTTCAGCTGTGAAATGAAAAAACCTAGGAGTTATTCTTGATTTCTCTTTTTCATCACTTCCCACAGCAAGCTCCAACAGTGCTACCTTTAAAACATAGCCTGGGCCGGGCACAGTGGCTTATGCCTATAATCCCAGCACTTTGGGAGGCTGAGACAGGCAGATCACGAGGTCAGGAGTTCAAGACCAGCCTGACCAACATGGTGAAACCCTGTCTCTACTAAACATACAAAAATTAGCTGGGCGTGGTGGTACGTGCCTGTAATCCCAGCTACTCGGGAGGCTGAGACAGGATAATCGCTTGAACCCAGGAAGCGGAGGTTGCAGTGAGCTGAGATCCAGCCACTGCACTCCAGCCTGGGCAACAGAGCAAGACTCCATTTCAAAAAAACAAAAACAAACAAACAAACAACAAAAACAACAAAAAAACAAAACATAGCCTGGATCCATCCACTTCTCTTCGTCACCTTCCCTGTTCCCTCCCTAGATCAAGATGCCACCATCATGGCTTGCATGGAGGACTCGAGGCTTCCTACTGGCCTCCCTGCTTTCATTCTGCCACATCCCACCAACGACCTATGCTCCACAAAGCAGCCAAAGTATCTTTTCATAATGTCAATTGGATCATGTTACTCCATTGACTAAAACACTATATGAAAAATAATTACAGGATGAAACTGGAGGCCATTATCTTAAGTGAAGTAACTCAGGAATGGAAAACCAAATACCGCATGTTCTTACTTATAGGTGGGGGCTAAGTTATGGATGCACAGGGGCATACAGTGGTATAATGGACATTGCAGCTTCAGAAGGGGAGGTAAGAAATGAAAATTACCTATTGGGTACAATGTACAGTATTCGGGTGACAGGTACATAGAAAGCCCAAATTTCAACACTATACAATTCATCTATGTAACCAAAAACCACCTGTACTCCTAAAGCTATTGAAATAAAAATAAATTCATTTAGAAAAAAGAAAAATATTCAAATTTTATATCTGCATCTGTAAGTGCTCTGTGGTCTGGGCCCTGCCTACCTTTCTGATTCCAGTTTCATGTCTATCTTGCTGTCTTGCTAACTGAACTCCAACCACGTGGACCCTCTCTTGTTCTAAAACATGGCAAGCTTGCTTTTCACTCAGGGCCTTGTTCTTGCTGTATGCTGAACCTAGAAATTTCTTCCCTCAGATGGTCCCATTGCTACCTCATTTTCTTTCCTTAGACCACAGCTCACATAACATTCCCTTTTAGAGGCCTTCCCTGACCACCATGCTAGCTCATTATCATATATTTTTAAATAGCAAATATTCTACTAGAAATTGATTATATTGGTTGGGCCAAGTGGCCCACACCTGTAATCCCAGCACTTTGGGAGGCTGAAGCAGGAAAATTGCTTGAGCCCAGGAGTTCGAGACCAGCCTGGCCAACATGGCAAGAACCCCTTTCTACAAAAAGTGAAAAATTAACTGGGCATGGTAGTGCACACCTATAGTCCCAGCTACTTGGGAGGCTGATGTGAGAGAATTGCTTGAGCTTGGGAGGTCAAGACTACAGTGAGCTGGGATGGTGCCTCTGCACTCCAGCTGGGCAACAGAGAGAGACCCTGCCTCAAAAAATCAAAACCAACCAACCAAACAAAATAAACTGATTACATCTGTTGTTATGTATGTAAACTTCACAAAAGCAGAGATCTTTCCTGTGTTGTTTATCTCTGTATTCCCAATGCTAAAAATGAGTCAAACATGTAGTAGTAGGTGCTCAATACGTACTTGTTGAATAGATGCAGAAATTTTTACTGTTTGCTGCAGTTTTATGTAAGCACAGGAGCATGGCCCAGTGGTATTTCCAGGGAAGAATACATTAGTAATGCAGGCTTGGGTAATAACTCGCAGCTCACCCCACTACTGAGCATTGACCTGGAATTGGAGCTGATATCACAGAACAGGGAATGATCATGGGCTCTGGAGTCAAATGAGGCTTTTCAAGGATTTAACCCCTGAACTGTCAGTGTCCAGTTCTATGGACATTGTGGGCAAGTCACATTATTCTTTACATCCCAGTTTCCTCATATATAAAATGGAGATAACTTCTAGGATTGTTGTAAGAATTGGAAATAATACAGACAAGAGATTGATACATAGTAGGCATTCAACTAACAGTAGTTGTGGTAGATGCTGTTATCACCCCATCTGATTCCCCTGAGATTCCTTTTACTGCTCTGTCCCTATCCCAGTGGCAGACTGGGATAGGGTTATAAAATCCCCCCTAGGATAGGGTTATAAAATGCCTCAAGGCAGGGTAGACCCTGGGGAGTACTGCAACAGGAGACCAAGACTTCTATGTCTGCGAATCTTCCTGCGAGTTCAGGCTAAAGCTAATCTTCACCAGACACCACCTCCTTCCCCTTCTCTATTCTGACTGCTTCACTTGGTATTACTTTCTCCTAGGAGCAATGCCTCAATAAGTCATGGGTACGTGAATCCCTGGCTCGCATTCTGCTTCTGTGGAACCTGAATAGGGTAGTGGTCATCACCTTTTGTTCGGCTAGAAAATCCTAGCAGCTACTTTTCTTTTTTTCTAGCAATGCTGTCTATTAATTCTACTTAGCTGCTCATAGTAAAAACCATAGCTAGAAGTAAGAATTACTAAAATGTCTTTGCATTAGTTTAATGTTGATAAGAACAGCCAACTATTATTAATAGAAGAAAGAATGGGAAGGGTAAGTAGTTACATTTCTCATTAGTGGAAATGGGAGAGGCTCTATAACTTAAACGCTCAGGCCTTTCTATCTGTAAGGCCACGGTAGGACGTACCCTAGCCTCAGCCTCAGGTATCCCGAAGCCAGGCCTCTGCCACTCACTGCTGAGCTGTGAGGTCTGGGAAGAAATACTCAACATCTCTCTGCCTCATTTTGTCATTTGTAAAGCGAGAAAAATAATACAGAGTTGTTGAGTGAAGTAAACGAACTCTTGTATGTGAAAGAGCTTGGTAATTATAAAACACCTCATAAAGGTGAGGTGTTTGGGAGGATAAAAGTGACATCCTGGTTCGTTCAAGAATTGGAAGTAAATGCATTAAGATATTGCACAAAAGTGTGAGCCTCTTTAAATATGTAGAAATAGGGAAAATTGTGTTTGAGTTATGTGTATTATGTTTTAAAGAAATTACTTTTGGGGAAAATATATTTCATACTTAAATAGTAACAAATAAGGTAGAAGCACTTTGTAAATGATATAAAGTATGTAAACACTGCAGAAAATGTATGCACACGAACACATACTCACTGTAGCTCCAGTGACTTCTGGGAACTATTTGGGGGAGTTGCAGTAACAGAATTTCATAGGATTTATTAGCAGTAGAAAGTTCCCCAGAGCTGACTACATAAGGCTTTAATTATTCAAAGATTGCACTTTGGCACTTCAAACATTGCCAACCCAAGAAATCAGAAAAATGAGCACATTTCTGGTGGCAAAGAGAGGCATTTTGTGCAGGAAGCAGCAGTGAAAATGCAAACCGGAGCCTCTGAGGAAGCCATCCACTGCAAGGTAACTTTGAGGTCTGGGAATGAGTTCTTCCCTAGACTGAAGGAAAGAAGCACTTTCCTTCAAAGGATTGAGCCAGAGCCAAGAAGAGAAAAAATAAATGACAGGAGACAGCAAGTAAGGATGAGTAAAGTAAAGCAGGAGCGGAAAGGTTCAGAAAGTGGCAGACAGCGACAGCTGGGGGAAACCACAAGAGGTAAAGGGACCAGGTGGCAGCAGAAGATTCAGAGAGGCTGGGCATAGTGGCTCATGCCTGTAATCCCAGCACTTTGGGAGGCCGAAGCGGGCGGATCACAAGGTAAGGAGATCAAGACCAAAAAAAAAAAAAAAAAGAAAAAGCTGGGCATGGTGGTGTGCGCCTGTAATCCCAGCTACTCGGGAAGCTGAGGCAGGAGAATTGCTTGCACCCGGGAGGCAGAGGTTGCAGTGAGCCAAGATCACGCCACTGTATTCCAGTCTGGGAGACAGAGTGAGACTCCATCTCAAAAAAAAAAAACAAAAAAAAAACAAAACCTAGAAACGATTCAGGGAAAACGGGGAGGTGGGGAGGCCAGGCCTGAGCTGGAACAGGTCTTCAGCCCTGGAGAGCCCTGCGGGCAGCACCACCATGGCCCCAGCAGTCGTTTAGTATCTGGCCTCCTCAGGCAGCCCTGCTTCTACATCCAGGAGGAAGGCTGCCGGTTTGAAATGCCTCCCTCTTTTGGTCCTCCAGACGGAGTTGGAAGTCCCGCCCCTTTGTCCCCTCTGCAGGTTGTTCACTGCACTTATTCTAAGACCCAGTGCTCATGCGCGTCCTCCAGTAGTCTCCAGTGGGAGCCCCGAGGGCAGGCTGTCTTTGCCACCTGAGCGCTTGTGGCCGGCCTGGTAGACACCACGCTCCCGACGACGGTTAAGTAAAATCTGCTTAAGGCAGGAAGACTCTTCATCCCAACCTGTATCATTTGAATGGCCCAGGACTTAGAGGGTTAAGATATCAGCTATTCAAAGGACCTACGGGTCCGTCTATTTTTGAGTGAGCCAGACTCTGTTCTGGGGAGTAGCGAGCCCAGAATAAAGTCAATAATAAAGATGCTGTTAACAGTGGGGAACATCAGGTCACGCTAGCTCTGTGCCAGGCGCTGGGCTAAGTGCCCCATATATACAATTAGTTAATTCTCACAGCAACTCTCTGCCCTCAAGGAAGGCAGATGGATTGGTGATTTAAAGAGGAAGGTATACACATACATTACTAATAAATGGCAAATAAATTATAATAAAATGCAGCAAGTAATATAAAAGAGTGAGAAACAGGGAGTGAGTTATTTTGTTTCTCTGAATTTGGGGAGGGTTTCCCCTAGAAGGAATGGCCAAGTAATAACGAAGATGTCCTGGTAATTTTAAAATTATTTATTCCTCAAGGAGACAAAGAGTCCAAAATAGACCACGAGAAGTCCTTCCTTGTGTGTTAGCCTAGTAAAAAGCAAAATAAAGCTCAGCAATATATTTTATCTCACTGAAAAGCAAAAGTTCCACATTACAATCGTATTATTTGGGAAGGATATATGAATTGCGTAAAGGTGTAAATATTATTTATGATGCTTATATTTAACTGGGACGATAGTGTTATTGCTCTTATTTCTCCAGTTTATTATAGATTGGTATTAAGGCATGACTATAAAGCTCTTTGAATAAATCACTTTAATTGCCTGGTAATATGAGTGTTCATGTTAATTAAGTAGATATTTTACACATGGCAAAGATAATTCTTTTCAGCTTTTTCTTTGGAAAGACAGCCTTATAAAGTACCCTTTGTGGAATAAATGACTTTCCTATTATCAAACTGAGTACCATGCAACTCTCTTAAAAATTGCATTAAAACATTCAAGTTTGATCTTAAAATATAGAGCTGCCTAGCAGAAATTGGGCCCCAGATAGCTAGAATGTGTATGGCTTTGTCATGCTGCATTAGCAGTGTGGTGTGGTGGGGAGAGTGTTTATGTGGGGTAGGGACACACTACTCTGGCTCCTGCCTGGCTCTGTTTTGCTGAGTGGTCACAGGAAGTTCTCTGGGCCTCAGTTTCCTCACCTGTTAAATGCAGCATCTGGATTCCAGCTCTAATAGTCTTTTATCTGTGACCAATTCCTAGCATAAGACCTAGATTCTATCTTCTCTCATGGAGTAAGTCCAGACTCGTGATGTCTCTCCTGACTGGACATCAGAAGGGGCATGTCCCTCCCATGACAGTCAGGATAGATGAAAAGGCACAGAGAGTTCAGTAAGTTGCTCTTTGTTATATTGCAATTTAGAAGTATATTAGAAATTGCTGTTTGGTTTTTTAAATGGTACACATTATGTCAAAAAATGTACAGAAGTGACAAAATATTAAAAAGTGGTAGTATGATATGGGGTCTTTAATTTTCTTCTTTTTCTTTCTCCCCATTTTTTTTTTTTTTTTTTGAGACAATCTTACTCTGTTGCCCAGGCTGGAGCGCAATAGTGTGAACTTGGCTCACTGCAACCTCTGCCTCTGGGGCTTAAGCCTCCCAAGTAGCTGGGACCATAGGCACATGCTACCATGCCCAGCTAATTTTTTTTTATTTTTGGTAGAGATGAGATTTCACCATGTTACCCAGGCTGGTCTCCAACTCCTGGGCTCAAGCAATCCACCTGCCTTGGCCTCCCAAAGTACAGGGATTATAGGCGTGAGCCAATGTGTCCTGCCTAATTTTCCTCTTAATACCGTTACATATTTTCTAAATTTTCTATGATGAATGTATTCTACATACATATTCATATACATACATTCAGGAAAATGAAAGCACTTAATTAATACATGTGGTTAATGTTCATAAAATGCCGGCAGTGAACCAAACTCTATCCAACACTTGTTTCTGCCTCCATGTATAACTTTCTAGTTTTATAAACACTTTTATGCCCGGCAGGGACACACCAGTACCTTAAGTGAAAAGGGGAAATAGAAGTTACCAAGGTTACCACTGGTCAGCCTTTGTTCTTAAAAGCCTGAGTTTCAATGGATTTGAATAAATGCTTTATTAAAGAAGATATGCAGATGGCAAATAAGCATATAAAAAGTGCTTTACATTAGTCATCCAGAAAATGCAAATTAAAACTACAAGGAGATACCACTACACACCCACTGGCATGGCTAAAATAAAAAAGACTGACAATACCCAGTGCTAGAGATGATGCACAGAAATGGGAACCCCCTGTATTGCTGGTGGGAATGTAAAATGGTGCAATGGAAAAGTTTGGCTGTTTCTCAAAAAATTAAACATACATTTACAGTATGACCTAGCAACTTCACTCTAAACATATTTCCATGCAAATACTTGTATGGAAATGTTCATTGTGGTGTAATTAACAATAGCCCCAAACTGAAAACGAACCAAACATGTATTAACAAGTGAGTGGATAAACAAAAATGTGGTATACTCATACAATGGAATAACTCAGCAAGGATAAAAATAAGAACAAACTACTGATACATGAAACAATGTAGATGAACTTCAAAAATATTGTGATAAGTGAGCGAGGCCAGGTGCATAAGACTACATATGATTCCATTTGTATGATTCCATTAGTATAAAATTGCTAGAAAAGGTGTATCTATAAGGACAGCGGTTGGTTGCCTGGAGCTGGGGGTGTGAGTGGGTGTCGGCTGTTTGAAACAATTTCAGTTCCCAACTCGTCAATCATAGCATTATAGCCTCAGAGCGAGATAGGCCTTTGGGAATATCCATCCCAGGCTGACCTCGTGCCCACGTAGCCCTTGATAGGAGCTCACCCAGTCTCAGTGAACATGCACAATAACAGAGAGCTCTTCCCTCTACAAGGGAACTCATTCTATGTATGGACAGTTCTGTTAGAAAGTTCTTCCCTCATTGACATCTATCAGTTGGCTCTCTTCTGCCCCAGGAAGCAGAAGACTGTGAAGTCATATGTGGGCAGTAGGGGGAGGTAATGGAAGTGGTTTAAAACTGGATTGTGTTATTAAATCTTGTTGAACTCAAAAGGGGTGAATTTTACGGTATGTAAAGCATACCTTCATAAAGCTGTAAAAAATTAAATCCAAAATTACCTAAGACCTCCTTAGAAAAAAAAGTTTGGGGCATCTAAGATTTTGTCCTGTTTGGTTATGGGAAATGTACCTTCAACATTATTTCTTGAAATAAGCCAGGCACAGAAAGACAAACATTGCATGTCCTCACTTATTTGTGGGATCTAATAATCAAAACAATTGAACCCACGGAGACAGAGAGTAGAAGGATGGTTACCAGAGGCCGTGAGTGGTAGTGGGGGTTGGGAGCGGGAATGGTTAATGGGTACAAAAAATTAGAAAGAATGAATAAGGCCTAGTATTTGATAGCACAACAGGGTGACTATCATCAAAAATAATTTAATCATACTTTTAAAAATAACTAAAAGAGTATCATTGGATTGCTTGTAACACAAAGGATAAATGCTTGAGGGGATGGATACCCCATTTTTCATGATGTGATTACAAATAAATAAATAAAAAGAAAACCAGATTTCTTGAGGGGTCAGGTGGGCGTCATGAAAATAGTTTTAAGTTCTGAGATGGGTTGTCCATGCACCTGTCCACAAAGATACAGCCACTCTGATCTGGAAGTGAGTACTGTTCAAAACAGACCACTTCTGTTATTGGAAAAAAAAAAAATCAAATATAGAGGCCTGGAGTGTTCCTAGACCAGGGATTTTTCAACTGACAGTAAGAAAAGAGACGGTGTTTAGTCTGTAATAAGTATTTTACATGGGTTATTTCCATTAATCTTCACAACTCTGAGATAAGTACTATCATTACTCCCATTTTACAGATGGGAAAACTGAGGCACACAGAAGTTAAATAACTTGTCCAAGGTCACATAATTAGTGAGAGGCATGAGCTTGAACTCATGTAGTTGGCCTCCAGAGGCCATCTTGTCTCCCACCATGCCCCTTCCAGCTTCTCCCAACTACTGTTGCATGTGGATTATAAGAGGCTGGCTCATCAGACTGATTGTTTATTCAGTTTTGGTCAGACTGACTATATGCTGGTGCCAATCATCAGCTGCTGCAGATGGCGAGGCCTGGGACTGTGACTTGGTTAATGTCACACAAGCAAATGGTCTTCCTTTGTGGACTGCTTTCCTTTTTGAATAACACTTTCAGGAGTTCCTCCAGAGAGGTTTTTGTTTTTTTTTTTTTTTTTTTTTAATGGGGTCTCACTCTGTCATCCAGGCAGTGCAGTGGTGCAGTCTCGGCTCATTGCAAACTTCACCTCCTGGGTTCAAGCGATTCTCCTGCCTCAGCCTCCTGAGTAGCTGGGACTACAGGTGTGTGCTGTCATGCCAAGCTAAATTTTCGTATTTTTAGTAGAGATGGAGTTTTGCCATGTTGGCTAGGCTGGTTTTAAACTCCTAACCTCAGGTGATCCACCTGCCTTAGCTTCCCAAAGTATTGGGATTACAGGCATGAGCCACTGCACCTGGCCAGAGAAGTACCTTTATATTCTCAACATGTTGATGAATTTAATGCAGAACTGAAGCTAAAGGTGAGCTGGTTGGATGAGTGCAGCAGTTAAGTGTATATGTTAGACACATGTTCTAGGTGGGTTATTTCCAGACTCACCTTAGCTCAGTGATGTTATAATAGTCTCTCTTCAGCCTCATATCAGAGCCTGAGCCAATAATATGAGCTGTCTTCTTGGATAGCTTAGGCTGGGCTCCACACCAGAAGAAGCAGGGGCAAATTGGCTCTGTTGCTGAGACCTGCCATGTATTTGCATAACTAGGTTGGCAAGATCTTCTTAGAAAAGGCTGGCTGGCCACTTGTCCCAGAATGTTATGAAGCTGATGATTCAAACAATTTCTATTCCCAATCATACAATTATAGACTTAGAGTGAGAATTAACTACAGGGTTATCCATCCTAGCCCATGCCTTCTGTGGAAATGCCTTAGTAACCCTTGACGCGTTATCTCCCAGTCTGAATGAGAACATATCCAATGACAGCCCTTTTTACCCTGCAAGGGGTCTTCTTTCATTTTAGATGCTTCTATTAGAAAGGTATCCCTTCCTAACATATAGGAATTGGCTCTCTTTTGCTCTGGGAAGGTACAGAGTTGTATTGTCCAGTATAGTAGCCACCAGCCACATATGGCTGTATGGAGCACTTGAAATGTGGCAAATCCTAATTGAAATATTCTGGAAGTGGAAAATACACACAAGATTTCAAAAACTTAGTATGAAAAAACTTTATACTGATTATATGTTGAAGTGATAATGTTTTTGATATATTGGGTTAAATACAATATATTAAAATTAATTTTACCTCTTTGTTTTTACTTTTCAATGTGGTAACTAAAAAATTTTTAATTGCCTGTGTGGCTAGCATTTTATTCCTACTAGATGGCACTACTATGGAATATAAGTCTTTACCCTCTTTAAAATGCAGCCTTCAGATTTCTGGAACACTGCTATTGTTTTTCCCTTAAAAATTTTTAAAGGGTAGACTTCTCAGGTTCTTTTCAATGTTCTTTGTTTAACATAACTTCCTTCACCATTAAGTGTGTTCTAACTTTTCAGTCTCTACATTGAGCTGAATACTGTAAGCTGAAGATTAGAATTAAGATGTACCATGCCCTGTCAGGCATCTTGGCTAACACGGTGAAACCCTGTCTCTACTAAAAATACAAAAAAATTAGCCAGGCGTGATGGCGGGCACCTGTAGTCCCAACTACTCAGGAGGCTGAGGCAGGAGAATGGCGTGAACCCAGGAGGTGGAGCTTGCAGTGAGTCGAGATTGCGCCACTGAACTCTAGCCTGGGTGACGGAGTGAGACTCCATCTCAAAATAAAAAAAAAAAAAAAAAAAAAAAAAACCAAAGATGCACCATGCCCTTTAGTGCTATTATCTCCCTTGTTTTAATATTACACTTTTGTTAAAACAGCTGGTTTGCTATAATTTGTATGGTAGCCCAATTATACCATCTATGAGTCCTTAACTTAGGATTTGTGAACCCTGGTTGGTCATAGATGGGCTCCAGGTTTCCATGATCCACCTGAAATTGTAAACAAAATTTTATGGCTATGGGCATTTGTCTATAAGTTAGTCTTTAGCTCTCTTAGGTTTTCAAAGAGATCTGAGGCTTTTAAAAGTTAAGAACTATTAGATTGTATTGCAGCTACAGTCACTTACAACTCCTGGGATTTTTTTTTTTTTTCTCACAAGACTCTTTTTAATTTCAGTCTTCCATACATTTGCATTTAATTTTTCTAAATGGATGATTTTACATTTATTCCTCTTAAGTATATACCTGTTCCTATTACCCTTCTATTTTAGTTTATTGATACCTTTTGCCTCTCTTGGTTTATCTGACATTTAATGAATTAGGCTTCTGTCCTGGCTTTGTCACACCTGCAATTTTGATAAGCATGTCTTTTGTGTGTTCATCCATCACTAATTGAAATTTTAGACTGCATAAACTATAGATAGCACTTGGGAGTCTGCCATAGTGACTGCCCTTTGGATAGGCAGTGATTCATCAAGTAGTCAACATTCCTTGGGTAGAGTTATTCAACCACCTACAAATCTGCTCCACTGTACTGGCATTTGTGCCTTCAACTTATCCAGTGGATGTCAAATTCTTCGCTGAAATGAAGATATATTTTTGTCTATGGTATTCCCCCGATCTTCCTGACCCATAAGCCTGTCAAAGAAGGAAATGTGGCTTGGTGAAAGATTCATTTGAGGAACCTATGCTGGCTCCCACTGATCGCTGCCCAGCGTCCTTAAAATAGTTAATTCCAATGTTACTAGAGGTTTGACATAAATCTTGCCAGGTCGCAGTTTCTGGCATCTGCTTTCCCCCGTACTTTCATGGCTTTCTGAAAATTGGAACAATTGTCTTGATAAAGGGGTGGTTGAAAAATTACATTTATATTGGATTGAAAATGAAAAATAACACGCTTTTAAATTAGCTGAGCCTCAGTAACAAAGTGGTGATGCTGAATAATGATGCATTCAGTCAAAGGGTAAAGTTACAGGATAGCAGGGGCCTGGATACAGACACTATCTACTACACTCATATGTTCTAACCACCAATTTAAGCTAATTGCGCTCCCAAAGCAATTCAATTTGTTTATCACAATGTGTTCTGCTGACCCTCAGCGTTTTAAGGTTCTGAGAGCTACTGTCTTTGAAATATCCATTTTGTTGTAAAACCTAGAACAGCTAAGTTCTTTTCTACTAATAATCATAAACATGTTCTCTTCTATCAGATGAAGTAGATGTCAGATGCTTCCTCTGCTTAACTCTCAGGAGTTATGGAGAAGGCCAAGGCTCTGCTCTCACAGATCCAGGGCCAGTGGTGCCCAATCTTGGATGCACATGAAAATCACCTGCTAGCTTTAAACATCCTGGTGCCTGGGCCACACGCACCCTGAAAGGTTCAGATTTAATTGGTCTGGATGTAGTTGGGCATCAGGATTTTAAAAAGCTCTCCAGGGATTCTAACGTGCAGCCAACATTGAGAATACTGATCTAGGTCAATGGTTCTCAAAGCAGAGTTCCAGACCAGCAGCTTCAGCACCACTTGAATTTGTCAGAAATACAAATTCTTGAGCCCCCACCTCAGATCTACTGAGTTAGAAATTCTGGAGGAGGAGTTCGGAAATCAGTATTTTGTTTTGGTTTGCTTTGTTTCTCACTCTGTCACCCAGGCTGGGGTGCAGTGATATAATCATAGCTCCCTGCAGCCTCAAACTCCTGGGCTCAGGTGATCCTCCCACCTCAGCCTCCCAAGTAGCTGGTTTACAGATGTGTGCCACCATGCCTGACTGGAAATCAGTGTTTCACAAGCACTGTAGGTGATTCTGATGCATGCTATGGTTTGAAGACTACTGCGTGCAGTCTTCCTTCCTCCTTGGGAAAAGCTTCTCTGTCAAATGTTATTGACCCCAAGGACGTCTGGTCTGAGGCCAGTGAAAGCTCTCTACAGCCATAGGTAAATTACGAAGGAAGCTTTGGGTGCTCAGTTCTCCACTCAGCCAGTGAGCTGGCCCTGCAGAAGGCGCTAGGAATGCTTTCATCTAGTATCTGCACACTACTGTGCTATCTTCCGTGGAGGCTGCTCATCAACATTTGCTGTCTACTCCACTGTGCCTTCCCTTCCTGCCATTTATTTTATTCTCTGACAAGTGGTTTTGACCCATAATGGCTGATACCAGGTCTGCTGCGATGGTGCTACATTGCTGCAAAGAAACAAAGGAAGAATCCCACTGTGGGCATTAAAACACAAGTTTTACAGCCATTTGAGGCACAAAGAAAGTAAACATCAGTATGCAATTAGAAATGAGTGGAAGGTCTTTGGCATCACATCCGAGGGGTGGGTTGTGGGGAGGCGGTTGGGAGAAACTCTGGCCCAGACTTGTAGTGTTTGTGGCTGCAGAGTCACATGTCTTAGCGAAAGAAGGCAGCCACAATGGCCAGGTGGGCACTGAAGGAACCTGTCACCATTTTTGGCTCTTCCTTCTGGTAGTGTGAACTTGAATGGCCCACATAATTTTTTTGACCTAATATGTAAACATTTTCCTTCATGCGTAAAAATAGGGACAACGGTGCTACCTCGTGGGGCTGCTGTGAGAATTGACTGAAATCCTAAATGTGAAAATACCCAGCACAGCAATAGTAAGGGGTGGTTATTTGACAAGCCTCCCATGCACGCTCCATGAAATTAATAATGTTGTCTGTAGTGAGTTTTTCAGAACTAGGGCTTAGTATAAAACTAGGGGGCAGGTGGTTTGCTCATAGATGCTCATTACATCCTGGTTCCAGAAAATTCTTTTCCTCATGGTATCTTTCCTCCTTTTCAAGCTAGGATCTTGACCTCTCTTTACCCTCCTGAAACTCACCCTTGCTTATTGGTCAGTCAGAAGAGTGCTAAGGTATTAATCAAGATTAGGGTGAACATGACTTAGAACTATTTCATGTGTTAGTGTTTCAGAATGAGATGAATGTAACAGTAGTTAAACATCTTTTAACCCCAAGGAGGGAAGGGAACCCATGAAAATTGAGTGCCTTCCTCATAACAGGAAGTTTGCTTTCATAGTCACAGTCACTTAATCCTCAGAAGAGCTGCTACTATTATCCCCATTTTAAAGGGAAGGAAACCAATGAGAGTGAAATTTAAGAAACCCATCAGACTATTGGGAAATGGAGTAGACTTCCCAGAGCTCCTCAAAATATCATGTAGCTTTCAGACTTTGATTTCCCATAGGGTTAGCATAGATCACTGGAAGAATTAGAAAAAAATTGTTTTCAGATACAAGTTATTTCTTTGCCTAACTGTGAAGCATTACAGAATGATTAACAACAGCCCAGAAAGCACATTCCTCTACCCTCATTGTTTAATAAAACCAAGAATACCCTAGCAGAATGAGCTATATGGGTTTGCTAATTGGTTAATCTCTGATAACATTGGAATCTTTCTTAACCCACCTGAGAAAGTAATCGCTCCTAAGTACAAAACAGAACCATAGCGAGGTGGATAATCTCTCTCCAAGAGGAACTTGGTAGTGGCTGAGTTTTGCTTATGTCTTGTTACATTGTGTTTTAGTCAGTGATCTCCAGAGTGACAGAACTGACAGGGTATTTATGGAGAGACACCATATATAGAAAAAGGTTTTATTACGGTAATTGGCTCACTTGACGACAGAGGCTAAGTCCCACCACAGACCGAATGTGTGATGAAGAACCAGGGAAGCCTGCTGGATGGCTCAGTCCAAGTCTGAAGGCCTCAGAACGGAAGCCAAAGGTGTAGCTCTCAATTCAAGGCAGAAGGCCCGAGAGCCCAGGGGCCACTGGTTGCAAGTCCCAGAGTCCAAAGGCCAGGGATCCTTGAGTTCTGACATCCAAGGGCAGAAGGAGAAGGGCGACCTGGCTCCAGGAAAGAGAATTCACGCTTCCTCTGCCTCTGTGTTCCATCCAGGCCCCCAGCTGACTGGACGGTGCCTGCCCACGTTGAGGGCACATTTTCCCCACTCAGTCCACAGACTCACATGCCTATCTTTCCAGAAACACCGGGGCAGTCCAGTCATTCTAATCTAGAAGCAAAACCATCTGGGTTTCGCTTTCAGCAGAATCGTGGTAGGCTTGGGGCCTTCTGAAGCATTGAGAATAATTAATGCAATGATTGAGAATAAATAATGCTTTATCAGCTATCTGAGTACCCTTTAATTCAGTGAGGTAGACACCCAAAAGCAACCATTCCGCATTTTTTCACATGAGCATTAATAAAGTCTATTGATCATTGTAGAGTGTTCTGGAAAATGGTCACTTCTCAAAATGACAACTCATCTTTAAATCATCTCCTCCTTTCCAGAGTCGTTCCTACCCTTCCCTCACCTGAAGAATCGATCTGTCAGCCCCGGTTGGTGCTCTCACAGTAGTCATTTACAATTGCACTTAAAATGCTGAGTAGCTTATTGGTCTGTTCTCAGCACCCCCCTCACCCTCGTTAAACCACAGACTTGTCAGAAAAATGGGTCATGATACTCACCTGGCAGCAGGGGAGATACCAGATCAAGAAAACGGGGTCATTGTCTTATTTAGCTTTGTCCCTTTCTCCCAAGTTATCATGAGAAAAAAAACCCTAAATTTAATGAATCAGTGAAAATTGCCTGGCTGTCTGAAAGAGGGAAGAAATGTTGAGTAGGAGTAGGGAACAAGGCTACATTCTACGTGGGGTTAAGCCTTGAAAACCAAGCAGAGGGATTTATACTTAAGGTTGAAGCAGCTAGAAGCCACTGTAGAGTGTTGAGTGAGTGGTGTGGAGATGAAGGCAGAAAGAGGCATAGATTTTACAGAATTAAGCCAAGTGGGAGGATCTGGAGGCAGAGACCAATGCGCATGCTAGTGGCTGCATGGGATTGGCGGATTCATGTTAGGCATAATGTACACATGTTAATGGGGAGAAAGATGGGATGCAGAGAAAAACTAGGACTTGGTGAGAACCTCTTCTAAAGGGCTAAATCAAAGGGAGAAAAAATGTGATTTCAAAGCAGCTAGATCAGAAAAGTGGCAGAAGGATGGAAAAGTTAGTCGGAAAAGGGCAGCTGTATTAGTCCATTCTTGCATTGCTGTAAAGAAATAGCTGGGACTGGGTAATTTGCAAAGAAAAGAGGTTTAATTGGCTCAGGGTTCTGCAGGCTGCACAGGAAGCATGGCGCCAACACCTATTCAGCATCTGCTGAGGCCTCAGGAAGATTTAATGGTGGAAGGTGAAGTGAGTGGAAGGTGAAGTGAGAGCAGGCTCATTTCACATGGCAGGAAAGCAGGAGCAAGGGTGGGAGGAGGTGGCACACACTTTTAAACAACAAGATCTCCAGAGAACTCACTCACTATTGTGAGTACAGCATCAAGGGGATGGTGCTAAACTATTCATGAGAAATCGCCCCCATGATCCAATCACCTCCCACCACGTCCCATGTGGAACATTGGGGATTACAACTGGACATGAGATTTGGGTGGGGACACAGATCCAAACCATATCAGTAGCCAATTTGGGGAGTACAGAAGATGGGGAAGGAAGTTAGGATACATTTTGTTAGTTGACATTCTATTTCTTTGAAGTGTCAAGTACACATACAAATCACTTAATATTTAAATTTTACTTTTTCCTAAAAGTGTAACGAAGGGGTGAAATAACCTCATTGCTCTTTACATTTTAAGGAGTCCTTATTTTATCTGCTACCAATGTAGGTTTTAATTCTCTTTGGAAAATGAATACTCTTCTGGGTCCCATGGGAGCTGTTCCTTGTGGCATTTGCACAGACGACCATCTGAGCTGAGTGCTTATTAGATCGGATGAAATATCGTTTAAGGTTAGCAGCCAGACATTACAGGCCACCCACTGGACATGCTGGGAATGAAAAAGAGGCCAAAGGACGAGCGTCTTTAGTTAGCAAAGTACAATTGCAAGATTAACAATGGCAACCCCAGTGCGCAGTACTGCTGGTGGAGAGCGAGTGCATGATATCATAACAGAGTAAGAAAAGGCAGAAAATTCGTATTCAAAGCTCACAGTATGACAGCTTTACAACTGTCTTTTGAATCGTGTCTGTATTAGTTTCCTATTGTTGCTGCTGTAACAATTACCACAAAGTTAGTGGCTTAACATGACTTTGCCTATCCCAGTATTGTGGCATTATGCTTCCAATGAGGTTCCCATCCTTGCCCCTCAGATAACCTGGCATGAACAGGCATTAAGGTCTTCATATATGAAAACACATCATTTCATTTTAAAGAGAACCTGAGCTGTCAAAGCAGTTACTTCTCCTAATCAAAAAACCCCAAAAGATAGATTATTTGTTTAATGTTTTGGGGATGTATTAATTAATGTGTATACTAGATGCAGTCAGAGAAGGAGACAAGTTTAAGATAGTATAGTAATCATCAGAGTATTGACAGCATATTTGGTACAAAGAGAAAAGCAGAACATTAAAATAAGGCCACTGCAGAAGTATTTATTTTTCCCACTGCAATGAATCAAAAAGATATTAATCTGAGTTCCTGTGAAACCCTTGCTGTTGAATGCTGTAATCAATTTAAATTGGTAAACATTTCCTTGTTAAAACTAAAATAATTTTATGTGAAAATTCAAATGTGGCTCTCTGTCTTAGTCCAGAGATGTTTAATATTCCAAATTCACTTACACGTACCAAACATATATCAGTGTTTATATAATTAGTTCTCTCTTTAAAAAAAATCAAAGTATTAACATTAGTTTTCTTTGAGAAGGGTGTTTCATTTATTATGTGCATCTATATTTTTAAAGAGAAGTATATATAACTCATAGTTTAAAAGAAATAATGATAAAATAGTACTGTAGCATATACAAACACTTAGTTCCATGTTAACTTGTGTAAGTATGTATTAACCAGTTGAAAGATAAAGAGTATTTATGTCCTCTGAAAATAGTTCTTACCTGGCAGCAGAATTGTGCTTTTAAGTCATATTTTTACAAAAAAAAAAAAAAAGAATCTTGCTCATATGTATCACCTTTGCTAGTTAACCAAGTATCTACAGATATGATTCTTCTGCAGGTTTCTTGCCTAAATTGTTCAACTTTGAAGTCAATGGAAGAAGTATGTATATGAGGCCAGGCGTGGTGGCTCATGCTTGAAATTCTAGCACTTTGGGAAGCGGAGGTGGGCAGACAGCTTGAGCCCAGGAGATCAAGAACAGCCTGGGCAACATGGTGAAACCTTGTCTCTACAAAAAATAAAAAATAATCTGGCCATGGTGGTGCGTGTCTATAGTCCCAGATACTTGGGAGGCTGAGGTGGGAGGATCACCTGAGCCTGGGGAGGTGGAGGCTGCAGTGAGCCATGATCGTACCACTGCACTCCAGCCTGGGTGACAGAAAGAGACCCTGTCTCAAAAAAAAAAAAACAAAAAAAAACCAAAAAAAACTCTGTGGATAAGAATGAAAAAAGAGGTAAAATGGTATGAGGTTTTTTATAATTAGTTTTTAGAATAAAAACATAAATATTACTAAAACAAAGTAACAGACATAGAATGTTAGCACCACATGGCTTCTCAGATATAATGCAGTCACGTGAGTTTCTAGATCATTTTTTAGAGCCCTGTGGCTTCAAGGTCATAGCTTGTGGGTAAACCCTGCTGGTAGGAATCTTGGTCTGTGGCCCGCACTTCCATCAGAATGGCTCCATTTTATCGGATTTATATGTGTGTATAAACAGACTTCTACATCCACCAGTTTAATCACTTTCCTCCCATCTTACAGAATATTGTTGTCCACTATTTTGGGGCAATCTTTTTCCACTTTCCCAATTTAGACATTAATATTGTTGTTTTATACTGTCAATGTTTCTTTAGATTCACCCACTTACTCGCATTTTCTTTGTCTATTTTCCTTTCTGGCATCTCAGACCTTCCTTCTAGAATCATTATCCTTCTTTCTGAAGTACATCCTTCAAATTTCTTTAATTCAATGGCTTCTGGCAGTAAATGGACTCGGTTTTAGTTAGTGTAAAATATATTTCACCCTCATACATTTTCTCTATGTAAAATTCTATGTCGATCGTTCCTTTACACATTTTGTAGACTTTATGTCATTACAGTCTGGCTTTGGTTGCTGCTGTTGAGAAATCTGCTGCTGGTTTAACCATCCTTATTTTATAGATAATCTGCCTTTTCCTCCAGGTGCTTTCAATATTGTCTTTATGTCTGGTGTTTTGCAGCTTCGTTTTGATGGGTGTAGGTGTGAATTTCTTATTATTTATCCTCCTCGGGACTTGTGCTTTCTGAACTTGAAAATTTTTATCTTTCATCTATTCTCAAAAATTCTGTGCCATTTTTACTGGCATTTCTCTAAAACCATCTTTTTAAACTCCAATTGGACATTTATCAATTTGTGTTTCTATTCTCCATTTCTCTTAAGTATTCTCTTGCAGTTACCATTACTTTGTTTCCCTTGCTTCTGTTTTGGTTAATTTTTTTTTTTTTTTTTGAAACGTAGTCTTGCTCTGTTGCTCAGGCTGGAGTGCAGTGGCCGGATCTCAGCTCACTGCAAGCTTCGCCTCCTGGGTTTACGCCATTCTCCTGCCTCAGCCTCCCGAGTAGCTGGGACTACAGGTGCCCGCCACCATGCCCGGCTAGTTTTTTGTATTTTTTCAGTAGAGACGGGGTTTCACCATGTTAGCCAGGATCGTCTCGATCTCCTGACCTCGTGATTCGCCCGTCTCGGCCTCCCAAAGTGCTGGGATTACAGGCTTGAGCCACCGCGCCCGGCCCTTGGTTAATTTAATTTCTTGAGTGTCATCTTCCCAATTCTTTCTTTAGTTTTGACAAATTTATTGAATTACCCTGTGCTTTTAAATTTAATTTTTAATTTTTAAAATATCTCTCTGTTCCTGCATTAGTTTTCTGAGGACAATGGCCTCCAGCTCCGTCCATGTCCCTGCAAAGAAGATGATCTTGTTTCTTTTTATGGCTGCATAGTATTCCATGGTGTGTATATACCACGTTTTCTTTATCCAGTCTATTATTGATGGAAATTTAGGTTGATTCCATGTCTTTGCTATTGTGAACAGTGCTGCAGTGAATATACATGTGCATGTATCTTTATAATAGAATGATTTCTATTCCTTTGGGTATATACACAGTAATGGGATTGCTGGGTCAAATGGTATTTCTACCTCTAGGTCTTTGAGGAATCACCACTGTCTTCCACAATGGTTGAACTAATTTACACTCTTACCAACAGTGTAAATGCATTCCCTTTTCTCCATAACCTTGCCAGCTTCTGTAGTTTTTTTTACTTTTTATTAATAGCCATTCTAACTGGTGTGAGATGGTATCTCATTGGGGTTTTGATTTGCATTTCTCTAATGATCATTGATGTTCAGCTTTTTTCATGTGTTTGTTGGTTGCATGTATGTCTTTTGAGAAGTATTTGTTCATGTCCTTTGCACACTTTTTAATGGGGTTCTTTGTTTTTTTCTTGTAAATTTGTCTAAGTTTCTTGTAAATGTTGGATATTAGACCTTTGTCACATGGACAGATTGCAAAAATTTTCTTCCATTCTGTAGGTTGTCTGTTCATTCTGATGATAGCTTCTTTTGCTGTGCAGAAGCTCTTTAGTTTGATGAGAACACATGGACACATGTGAGAGAGCAAAACACACTGGGGCATGTCAGAGGGTGGAGCGGGAGGAGGGAGAGCACCAGGAAGAAGAGCTAGTGGATGCTGGGCTTAATACCTAGGTAATGGAATGATCTGTGCAGCAAACCACCATGACACACATTTACCCATATAATAAACCTGCACATCCTGCACATGTACCCCTGAACTTAAAATGTTTTTTAAAAAGAGAAAAAGAAAGAAAAAAATATGTGGTGTTTTGAGAGTAACTTATTACTCTCTCAGGTTTTTATTTCACTAACGTTTTACACTTGGTTATTTTATTCTGCGTCATCCATTTCAATATTTTAAATTCTTGAGAGTCTAATTCAGCTGTTGTTTTTGCTGACTCTCAATCATGGAATCTACTTCCTCATGTACTTTGTACTTTTGGATTTTAAGTTTCTATTCAGCTATATCTGGAAGAATCCTGGAAGACCTGAGTTGAGGGTGAGTTCCTAAGAGAGAGTCTACATCTAATTCTGCCAGGCCCTGCAGGTCACTACCCATCTGGGTCCACATTAGATTAATTTGTTGGCCTAAGGTTTCCTAGATTGAACAGGTAGTATCAATTTAATGGGAGACCTTTGAGGGACAGGCCTGTGGTTATGAATTTTCAGAGAATATGTAATATTCTGACCCAGAGCCCAGGCTGAGAAGATTTTTCTTGTTCTCTTTATGTGGTTTCTATGGAAGTTACATCCTTCATTATTTTGGTTTTATGTAAGGTCTCGGTTCAACTCCCCATCTTGCTTAGGCCTTAGTGTGGCCATTAAAATCCAAACCTCTTGGTTATCAAGATTGGCAGATGCAGGGCAGCCACAGATTCAGCTAATACCTGCTTTCCGGCTCGTAATGAGCTCAACTATTTGTTTACCTTTCCTTTATTATGAGCTCAACTATTAAATGATTGTTTAGTATATTTCATCCAGCATTTATAGGTACCTAGTTCCAAGTATTTCTCCAGACAGAAGCTTTTCATCATTTTTCTGATGAAGAAATTAAGGCACAAAAATATTTGTTGACTCTAAAAAGACACAGCAATAGTAGAAAACTAGAACTGAGCCTCTGAACTCCTTGCTCACTTCTTTCTCAATCATGCATAATGCCTCAACTCTTAGAGCTGGCACTTGTTGTATCAGTCCTAATAACTCTTGAGGTGTCTGTGAAATCAGAGGTAAATTTCTCCCAAATTGTGATAACTGGCTAAAATAAGGTGAGATCAAATCATTGTTACAAGGTCATTTGATGTATTACAGCCGCGAGATAAGAAGACTGCATCTCTGACTTTCAAGGCTGTGGTGACATGGGTAGAAAATTTAGTTGTAACTATTTCTTCAAGCACATTCTGGCTTCTAAGTTTCAATCTGAACCACTAATCATGGAGAGGAACTATTTGTAGTAATTAAACAGCCTTTAGTATTCATACATGCATAGTTATCAACAGCGTCAGAGCTTTCTCACGTGCAAAAGCCTCACATTCATTATTTACTGAATATTGGGGAAATAATTTGAAAAGTCTACACATTAGTTCGTATGCATTCTGAAAACAGTGAACACTATTTGCGTGTTAAAAAAGATCTAAGTAATGCTGTATAATATTGCAACCAGCAAATCTTAGACTAGAGAAAACTAATTTTGAGATTTCAACATAAAGAAAATAAGGTGGATTAGGAATTGCAATTGACTTCTCTCAAATGACCCAGTGTTAACAAACCAACAACTACACACACACACACGCTAATCCAGGGCTACTGGCTGTAGTTTTATTTTGCTTTGTTCCAAATTCCCAAATCTCCATGTAAAATGGAGACCTCATGAACATTCCAAATTTTTCTTCAATTTAATCTTGTCCTCAGATGGTGTTCACCTTACTTAGCCTTTGTTTTCAAATTCAAGAAAACCAGTTGTGGGTTTAAAACTTCCTGTAGAGGGCGCTATTGATATTGCCAACTATACTAAACTTTTTTTTTTTTTTTTAAGGGTTCATAAACTACAGTTTCTGCTTAGAAGTTGTTAGATTGATATTTGGGAGTTAAATTTAAACCAAAACTCTAAGCGGACTAGTAACTATTAAGCTGTCTAATACTTTTGAAACAAGCGTCCCTCTGCTGGTTTATTTAACGCAGAAGCCTGAGAGGCCCCTCCCCTCCCCCTTGTATTATTTAATGAACAATTCCTCTTCTGGTCTGTATTAACAATGGTGCTTGGAACTCGGCATCGATAACACACTGTATGCCCTGTTGTGCTACATGTTGAATGATTTGTGTGTCTTTGAGAAAGTCCAGCTTCTCCTCTTAATCTGGTATCGTGGAGGCTCTGTAATTTACTCCTACAGTTCCCGGCCGTAACGTATTTCATGTCAAGTAGGAGGGGTTTTTTTTTTTTTTAAACTCTTAATAGAGATATTTTCAGACAAAGGCAGAGGGCAAAGAGGATCTTCTTAAGATATTAAATGAGAACATAACCATCGCTTATTTTTCTTTTGTATTATTATGAGGCAATTGATGATTGCCTGGGGCTCTGCTGATGAATCAGACTTTTAATAAGTTTCAGCAAGAACGGTGTTCATGGAGATAAGTTAATTAATTGCTCTGCTGTGTGAAAGCTCATGTAGATAGTGTTTTATTCTACTGTGCTGCCTGTTCATAAAAAGGCACACAATTCTTTACTGCACTAATGCTTATCGGCAAACCTTCACAGAAAACATTATTTCACTCTTTTAAAAAATAAACTGTTAACCTTATTAAACCAGAAATGAAATATGTTACTGATCACTTGCCAAACATGAAAAGAAATCTTTCCTTTTGGAGCCTCTGATGTCTTGCATCTAATTGTTCACAAAACTCTTCTAGATACTGACAGAAACTTCTCCCCTTATTACTTTTAACCGTGGGGTTTTGGCAAAGTGCTTCTTCTTCCTCTGCACCACTTGGCTGATTTCAAACCAGAAGAGTTCTCTATTTATCCTTTACCCTCTCTGTGTAGCAGCAGTATAAGGGACTACAGGAAAAAGGCTTTGAAAGTGTCACATGGTAGTACAGTGGGGTTTTCTCCTGATGGCTACAATTTACATGCCAGGAGCCCTGTAAGCCCTCTAGCAATTTCTTGATGCTCTGAAGGAAAAAAAAAATTCAAACAGTTCTTAGAGTCTGGAATGCTTTCCCTGGCAATTGACAACAGAGTTCAAGTCAAGTTTATGATTCGAACTCAAACGTGGAGTTTCCTTATGCACTTTTAACTCTTTGAAAGACGGGTTGAATATAATATAATATACACCACTTTCCTCCTGGTGTATTTGTTTTATTTTTATTGAATTTTCAAGTCTCTGTTGATAATTGTGTTTTGTAGATATTTTAAAATAGAGAAAACAATCCATTCCGTCTTGTCATCTTAGCACATTGGCTGTTTGTTTCTCAGTTAAAAATTGTCCACTAGGTGAAACAAATATATTTGTATCATCACTCAGTTTTCTGTTCTATTTCAAATTTAATATTATATCATAATTTTATCAAAATTATTTTCACGTGTGTTGGCATGATCTTCAGACCTGTGGTAATTATCACACCTCTCTTAAGGGGTGGTGTGCTGATCAAATACGTTCAAATGTCAGTAGCCAGCACACAGCGTGGCACATAAGCACTTCACAGATGTTTTGCCTTTTCTTCCATCTTTTCTCACTGGTCATTTAATTGGATTTCATTTGTAGTTACTAATAGGCCATTATGTGCCATAGAATGAATGTTTTGAAAAGTAATCATGTGAGTAAATAAGACTTGTATTCAAAACGTTTTCATGCTTTCCAATGTAATGACAGCATGAAGTAAATGAAATCAGAACCACTGGCCATTGAAGAATTTCTCATTGGAGAGTCTGTGCCACCAGGAACTTTGCTGTGATATAAGGTCTACTCCAATTCTGATGGTCAATCACTCGGCATCCGTCAGTGTGCTTTTTGGTGACAGCCACCTATATGATTTGCTTTCAACCCAGTCTAAGTATCCCCGTGTCCTCTGGGAAGGACTGGATGTGGTTCTTCTCACCAAATATCAGAACAACAAATCAATCTTCCATCTCTGTCTCCTTTTTACATTTCTATTTCTCCACCCCCGGTGTTCCTTGCTCTTTACCTTCTATGTAATAAGCAGCTATTTTATTTTCAGTTTTGGGGTCTGCTTCCCAGTAGCCTTTGCATTCCTAGCCAGGGTGCCTCTGGAGGACATCTCTCCATTCCTAATGTGGCTGTTCTAGGAATGCCAAAGGGAATTCTTCATGAAATCATGTCCTTTGCAGGGACATGGATGGAGCTGGAGGCCATTTTTCTTAGCAAAGTAATGAAGGAACAGAAAACCAAATACCACATGTTCTCACTTGTTAGTGGAAGCTAAATCGTGAGAACACATGGACACAAAGAGGGGAATAACACACACTGGGGCCTACTTGAAGGTGGACGGTGGGAGAAAGGAGAGGATCAGAAAAAATAACTGTTGGGTCCTAGGCTTAGTACTTGGGTGATGAAATGTCTGTAAACAAAACTCTGTGACATGAGTTTACCTATATGACAAACCTGCACATGGACCCCGGAACCTAAAATCAAAGTTTAAAAAAACAAAGAAAAATTTCTTTAAAAAAGAGCATGCTTCTCCCCATTCTTGATCTAAGGGGCTGCTCTAAGCCTCAGCAGATCCTGGTTTCTGGGTCTCTGGCTGTGGCTGCCTCTTTGAGTCTCCTCAAGTGGCTGGGTCATTCTATTAGCTTGGCGTAAAAGTAATTGCGGTTTTTGCTGTTATTGTCAATGGCAAAAACCGCAATTACTTTTGCACCAACCAAATACATGTTATGCCTTGCTTCTGACAACCCAGGTTTATGTGGGATTACATGTTATGGGTTTTGCAATATTTGTCTTGTAGGATTCACTTTGGGGTCTTTCTAATTCACTCTTGACTTTGACTGATGATAGATCAATATTTCTACTGCCTATCTACATTTCATAGACTTTTAGAATTTCAATTTAGAGTGATCTGATAGTTCATCTAGTCAAATCCTCATTTTTATACATACGGAAGAGGAGATCAGGAGGGCAGAAGAGATTTTCTAGGTACAGGCTATACCTTAGTCCCATAACTAGACCTCACCTGTCTCATGACATGATTTCAGCTGTCGTCAGGGCAGGTTTACTGCCACCTCAGACCCTCTTTGTTTACTCAATTGTCCTTTTTAATTAAAGCCATCTCTCTCAACCCACAAACCAACAATTTTTTTTTTTTTTTTGAGACGGAGTTTCACTCTTGTTACCCAGGCTGGAGTGCCATGGTGCTATCTTGGCTCACCACAACCTCCGCCTCTCAGGTTCAAGCGATTCTCCTGCCTCAGCCTCCCAAGTAGCTAGGATTACAGGCATGTGCCACCATGCCCGGCTAATTTTTTGTATTTTTAGTAGAGACGGAGTTTCTCCATGTTGGTCAGGCTGGTCTTGAACTCCTCACCTCAGGTGATCCACGCACCTCAACCGCCCAAAGTGCTGGGATTTACAGGCATGAGCCATCGCGTCCAGCCATAACAATGTTTTTAAGTCAAGAAATTTCAAATATTTTTATTGAGTCTGACTCATCTCTCAGAATCCTTGCTTCCTCAGACTGCATTTCACAAAGCAGCGAGCTAAAGGTCTAGATTTTCAAACAACTCTCCCCTATTTCTTCTCTCTGCTCTATTTCCGCCCATCTCTCCACTCATTTAAACTTTTCTTGGTTACTTTGATATTTTGATGATTGCTTGTGGATTCTGGTATCATTGCTTTTCCTTCTAGATCCTAATTACCTGTCCTATGTTCTCACCTAGTCTTATTGTGGTGAAAATTCAGGTCAACTTTTGGCTTCTAGTCTGACATAAAAAGAGCTTGGCAGTCATCACTGCCATCTTCATAACTGAAGCTCAACAGCTGTCTAACAAAAAACAGATTGTTCTAAATAATAATAGCAACAATATATTGGGGGACTATAGTTTAGGAATAAGTGAAAGGAATGAGAGCAACATTGTAAGAGATGAGGGGAGAAATTGAGAATTCTCTGTTGTAAGGTACCTGCATTAACCTGTGAAATGGTGTAGTGTTAAAATGGACTTGGGACCGGGTGCGGTGACTCACGCCTGTAATTCCAGCACTTTGGGAGGCTGAGGCAGGTGGATTACCTGAGGTCAGGAGTTTGAGCCCAGTCTGGCCAACATGGTAAAACCTCATCTCTACCAAAAATACAAAAATTAGCCAGGTGCAGTGGTGCACACCTGTAGTCCCAGTTACTGGGGAGGCTGACGCAGAAGAATCACTTGAACCTGGTCAAGGCTACAGTGAGCTGAGATCATGCCACTGCACTCCAGCCTGGGGAATGGAGCAAGACTCCGTCTCAAAAAAAAAAAAAAAAAGGTGGACTTGGATTGGTTGTAAATGTATATTGAAAACTCTAGGGTGACCACCACATTTTTTTTTTTAAAAAAGAAATATAATTGATATTTTAAGAGAAGAGAGAGAATGGAATCATATAAAATACTCCATTAAATACAGAGAAGGCAGAAAAAGGTAGAAAGCAAACAAAAAACAAGAAACGAGGGTAATGAATAGAAAACAGTTACAAATAGGGTAGATATTAATCCAACTACATCAATAATCACTTTAAATGTGAATGGCTTAAGTAAGCCAAGTAAAGGACAGGGACTAACAGAGTAGATTAAAAAAATAAGACCCAGCTATACGCTGTCTACAAGAACCCACTTTATATATAAAAACAAATGTAGATTAACAGTAAAGGTAGGGAGAAAGGTACACCATGCTAATACTACTAAAAATAAAGCTGGAATCGCTGTATTAATTTCAGATAAGTTAGTCCTTAAGGCAAGTAACAGTTAAGCAGAGGCTAGGTGTTCTTAAGAGCCCTTGTTCTTTCCTTATATATAATTTATGTTAAAAGAGGGTCCCCCAGCTTTTCACATTCAGCACAGCCAAATTTCCACTACATTTGACAGTGTGCACACTGTAATTTACTGATATGCATGCCTGTTTAGTGTTCAAGTCTGATTTGGCTTCACCAAGAATAGCACAATGTTTCTAAAAAGTTTGTCATGAAAAGAAGTCCATTTAGGAATTCATCTTCTAACCCTTGCATTTTATTTATTGATTTTTATAAAGAAAGAATAAAATAATTATCCTATTTTCCTATTTTGCTTTGCCACATCTTTTGCTTTTAGACCTTCTTTGAATTGGAGTGACTTCTATGTACTGGGAAATATTCATCAAAATTATCTTCCTTTCTGCTTTGAAAAGATACAGATTATCTCTATTCCCTGAAGGGGGAAAAGGACTACAGCTACTTCCCTGGGGGTCTTAGGAGAAAAAAATGTAGGGTTTAAAAATTTTACTATATATTCAAGAACATTGTCTAAATTTTCCTTGGAAAATTGTCTATAGTAGGGTCTTCATTTAAACAAAAACCATTTTAAATGACGTCTGTCAATCTCATCATAATCTCAGATTCCAAAATGCAATTATTTTGGAGTATTCATCTATTCTCAAGGGCAACAAGCCCATTCCAAAGGAGAATGTAGCCATTTCTATTAGTGGTCAAGGACAGTTTCCACACTTGTTCCGTGATATGAACTTCCTTTTTATACAATCCTCATTCCAGTGACATGATTTACAGTGGGTGAAGATGAGTATTTGTTAGGAACAAAGTAAAGGAAGAAAGAGAGGCCCTGCCTTCTCACTGATCTTCCTGATGTTTCTGTTTTCAATTTCCTTCATGCTACAGCCTTAGCGCATGTCAGGACAGGGTTGGTGTTAACCCAGGTTCTCCCCTACACCTTTCTTTTTCCAATTAGCTTCATGGGGTAGCAAATATCTGACTTGCACTATTCTCCATGTTGCAACAGGTTGGTTTACATTGTGTACTACATGCAGTGGGATATGCTCCAATTACAGAGAACATCCTAAACAAGCC
Organism: Papio anubis; assembly: GCF_008728515.1. Taxonomy (NCBI): domain Eukaryota; kingdom Metazoa; phylum Chordata; class Mammalia; order Primates; family Cercopithecidae; genus Papio; species Papio anubis. The sequence goes on from NC_044979.1 coordinate 98,481,034, forward strand.
TCTGCTTTAATAAAGGCATAAAACCTTTTTACCCTAGTGGGACCAAGAATCTCAACCCAAAGGAAGCATTCTATGAAATGGTCTACAAAGTAGGGCAAGGAGTTTCTTTTTTCTTTCTTTCTATCTTTTTTTTTTCTGTAGTAACTCTAGGCAAATTCTTCAGAAATCAGATTGGCAAGGGAAAAAAAGGGGTGGGCTGGAACCCTGGAATTTGGGCTTGCTGAATGCATGCCATTCCATTGCCACATAGTACAATTCAACGCCAACTGCAGAAAGAAAGATCTAAGTCAGAAGTGCGATGCAGACACAAGGCAATCATCAGCTCAATTAAACTGGTTATTCTACAAATAACCTAGAAACAGCAGGATTGCCAAACAATGTCCACCCCTGAAACATTTGCAAATGAGCATGACGATTGAGATTTTTCTTTCTTTGTAGCCATACACTGTCACATTTTAATGATGAATTATAGACATGGGCTTTTGGCAGCAGACTGTAGCAAACATGATTCTACACTATTTTCTTTTAATCAGAAGATACAAAGGCTTAGAGATATATGGCACGGTGCCTGAGAAAGAGTTAGATAAAGCTCTAGAAAGAAGGATGTGGGATGGAAATATACATAGGCTTCCCCTTCTTTTTGGATGCAAGGCAGATATGCTTTTATTGTTATAAGATACATTATCTTTTGTTTTATTTTAGGTGGTATTTTTGCACCTGTTAGGGATGTTTATAATAAAATTTAAAACTAGCTGGTATGGCATATGTATCTAATTCTATAATATACACTAATCTATATCAGTGTCATTTAAAAATTGCAAATTAAACATATTTTTTCATAAACTAGTAATATAATCTCTTGATGTCATAAATATGAAAGTAACATATTATTTGTATAGTCATGATGTCAGGAGGATATTATTTAAGTACTTAATGGGATCAGAGGCTTAGTGCACAGGAAATATATTTTTTTCTATAAGTTTCCTGTGTCTGTTTTACTTAGTTTAATCATTTTAATTGCAATTTTTTAATTTTTAAAACAGGACTATAACTCTTGGCTGCTATTACTTCATTTTTATTCTGGCAAGTTCAGAAATACCCGGTAACATTGGAAGAATAAAGCCATAAGTTCTGAATTCTTCTCTGGCCCTGTCTTGTCTCATATCTTTTTGCCTTCATCTCCCTTTGCCTTCTCTTCCTCCTTATACACTGGATTATTTATCCCTTATTCATTTCACTAGGCTTTGAGTATAAAAAGAAGAAACAAACCTAAGTCTCTTTTTGTAAAGCAAGATTGCTTTATAATACATCTTAGATGCCATAAGGCTAGGTAGATATTTTCTTGAGGAGTGTTTTTGTTCATAACAATGCCTAGCATTAGAGGGTTAAATGATATGTGGAAACTGATTTCTCAGGAAGAATTTATTTTAAAAGAGCAGTGTAATGAGTTGAAAATACAGAGGAAAAAACTCCAACACGTGGATTGAAAAAAAAAAGTCCAGAGTTTGGTTTAGGTCCCATATGTGTGGATGTGTGACATCCATCAGTGGGATAAACAGTGCCTGGTGGCTGATTTACAGAGTGGTATTCCTCTACAAGAAGGCAGCCATTCACCCCTTGACAACGAAATGAGTGATGGCAGCTGTATTCCAGAAGGATCTATTTGGGGAAACAAAACTTGGGATAGGGTGGGACGGACATGAAAAGATAAGGAGACGTAAGGATCCCATCTGTTTGGCCCTCTTGGGTTGGAGCCAGCTTCTGGAGTAGACAGCATCTCCCTCTCCCCCTAGATTGTGGGGGTATTGAGAATTTGCATCTAGGAGACTCAAGCAGGCCACAGCTGCCCCTTGGTCAGTTTATTTGGGCTAGTCAATCATTGGCATCTTTTAAGAGTAATTAAACTCTCGCATAAGATATCAAACGGATAAAAATCTGTCTTATAAGCAAAACTGAAATTGGTGGTTTGCACGTGAAATCCGACAAATAGAGGGCTATACCATAGATGCAAGAGAGTTTAAAACAGGATTCATACTCCTAGACCATCACAACAACACCTAAACTTGATGACTATGAACCACTGAAAGCCTGTCCCATGTGTCTCATTTAATCATGACAACCCTATGAAGTCAGTATCATTATCAGCTCTTCTATTCTGCAGACTAGTGCACTGCAGTGTAGAGAGGGAAGTGTATTAACTTTTGCCTGTGGAGCTAGTAAGAGGTAGAACTGGGATTCTTTCTTTCTGTCATTTTTTATTATGTAAAATATACATAACAAAATTTACCATTTTAGCCATTTTAAAACGTACAGTTCAGTGATACTAAGTACATTTACAATGTTAGATAACCATTTTTGTTATCTAATTCCAGAATATTTTTCGTCATCCCAAAGAGAAACTTTGTAACCATTAAATAATAACTCCTCATTTCCCCTTCCTCTTGGATCTGGGATTCGAACTCATGAAACCTGAGATTAAAGCCCCAAGTTTAAGCACCAGGCTCTACCACCTTTAATGGTACCACCATTTCCTCCTTCATTGTGTATTTGACTTAATTCCAGGTTTTAGTGTTTGCTTTTTGTGTCAGGCCTTGTGAGTAGAGCCCTGCATGGTGAAGGAATAGCAGCCGTAGAATAGTTCCAGAATAATGGAGGCTTTGTGGCAAAGGTAGACGTCAGGGTGCAAGTCAGCCTTAGCACTGCTAACTTACCATCACTTACTAGCCTGTGGGTAGTTCTAACAACTAAACAAGAAGGCCAGGATGTTGTGCTAGGCTGATGAATCAGTTTACAAATCTGAACCTTTGCTATCCCATATCAATGAATCATCAGGGACTTCAAATTTAAAAATCATTCAGCTTCCTATGCTGTTATTTCCATAGCTAATAGGGAGAATACATACTGCTTTATAGCAAATCGCATGCTGGACTTAGTGTCTTTCTAAACTCTATTTTATGCCCAGATGTTGAAAAGTCTTTTCTTGAAATTAAAGTAAATTTATGCAACTATATTATTTGGTAAGATCAGACAATTATTATTATTATTATTATTATTATTGATACACGGTTTTGCTCTGTTGCCCAGGCTGGAGTGCAGTGGCATGATTATGGCTCACTACAGCCTTGGCCTCCCAGGCTCAAGCGATCCTCCCACCTCAGCCTGCCGAGCAGCTGGGACCGCAGGCATGCGCTACCACACCTGGCTAATTTTTTTAAAATTTTATTGTAGAGACAGGGTCTCACTGTGTTGCCCAGGCTGTCTCAGACTCCTGGGCTCAAGCAATTCTCCTGCAAAGACCTCCCAAAATGCTGAGATTACAAGCATGAGCCACCACATCTGGTCTAATATTTTTTCTTCCCCTCTGATGTTCTATTATACATACCTATCATTACGTTACCATTTTGCAGTTGCTAAACTAAGAGCGCAGGAAAAATGGAAAGGGCCAGGTAAAATGTAATAGAGATCTGATATAAGAGTGGGGAAAATCTTTCTAGAATCATGAACCCAAGTATTGACATCATAACAGAAAGTGGACTATATCGAAATTTAAAAGTTCTATATGGCAAAAGATACCATAGACAAAGGTAAAAGTAAAAAGACAAATTGGAAAAATATCTACAAAATAAGTGTTAGGAAAATGGCTTTAGCCAATAGCCAAAGCAATCCTAGGCAAAAAGAATAAAGCCAGAAACATCACATTACCTGACTTCAAACTATATTACAAAACAGCATCATTCTGGTAAAAAAAAAAAAAAAAAAAAAAAAAAAAAAAAAAAAAAAAAAAAAAAAAAAAAAAAAAAAAAAAAAAAAAAAAAAAAAAAAAAAAAAAAAAAAAAAAAAAAAAAAGACACATAGAGCAATGGAACAGAATAGAGACCCTGAAATAAAGCCACACACCTACAACCAACTAATCTTTGACAAAGTTGACAAAAATGAACAATGGAGAAAGAATATCCTATTCAATAAGTAGTGCTGGGAAAACTGACTAACCATATGCAGAAGAATGAAACTGGACCCCTACCTCTTACCATATACAAAAAGTAGGCCTGGCATAGTGTGTATAGTGTCTCACACCTTTAATCCCAGCACTTTTGGAGGCTAAGCAGGAGGATTACTTGAGCCCAGGAGTTTGAGATCAGCCTGGGCAACTTAGCAAGATCTTGTCTCTACTAAAAACAAAATTTAAAAATACGGCTGGGCGTGGTGACTCATGCCTATAATCCCAGTGCTTTGGGAGGCGAGGTGGGTGGATCACCTGAGGTCAGGACTTTGAGACCAGCGTGACCAAATGGTGAAACCCTGTCTCTACTAAAAAAAAAAACACAAAAATTAGCTGGGCATGGTGGCAGGTGCCTGTAATCCCAGGTACTCGGGAGGTTGAGGCAGGAGAATCGCTTGAACCTGGGAGGCAGAGGTTGCAGTTAGCTGAGATCATGCCATTGCACTCCTGCCTGCGTGACAAGAGCGAAACTCTGTCTCTCTCTCTCACACACACACACACTCACACACACACACACACACGTTTCATAGGTAGCTTGCTTAATAAAGCTAAATAATGTTAAGCAGGAGGGTGAAAGGAGAAAAAAAGTGTCTTGAAGTAAAAACACAGCAGAGCATGATGGACAATGGGGATTCTGGAGTCAGGACTAGGTTTGAAACTCAACTTCCTTAATTATTACCTGTGTGACCTTAGTCAGATTAGCCTCTCTGAGCTTCAGTTCTCTCATTAATAAAACAGTAGTAATCATACCTTTCACCCAGAGTTGTCAGGATTAAACGTGATGGAAGATACAACAGCCTTGACCTAGAGTGAGTGCTCACAAATAATAGTGTTCTTTCCTTCCCCTCAGACTTTGACATAGCATTAAATAGCCACGGCAGTCCTGAAAATAGATGCTTTTGCTAAACAGCACAACGTCCCAGTGTACTGTTTATACTGCAGTCTCTTAAAGTGTAAAGTAAGGGCACTGTTATAAAAGCCATAGGCAGAATATTGTAAAACCAGGAAGGGGGAGGAGAGCTGGGTGGGGAAGCTTTATATTTTCTGATATCCACAATGGGTAATATTCAGGATCCAAATGAAGTTCACAGTAACTATCCAGATTTTAAATATTCCGTGTCATGTAAGAACGAGGAGGAATTGCTGATCAATTAGGTTTAAAAGCTACTGAAATTCTCAAGAATCATTTTAAAAAGGTACTTATAAATGCTCCTAAAGAGATGAGAATAACCTTCCGCATCAGCAGTACATGAGTTAAACATGTGGTTAATGATGATACAAAAAGACGTGGTATGTGAAATATATCAGTTCCTGTGAGATGACGCTCAATATTAATTTATGGGATATCAATAATGTTTTAGTCTAAACGAACCTTCCCTATATATAAGACATTCCTAATTGTTAAACCGTTACTTTCCACTTACCATTGATCTTAAGGAAATGACTAAAATTTTTGGAGTGTGCTGACATGGCATTATTATTCTGGGTCATTATTCAGAGCAGGTGTCAATCTCTTTCACTTAATCCCAAAGCAGAAAAAATAAAGACTAAGTAGTTTTTGCTTTAATCAAGTCTCCTTCAAAAAAAGAAAAACACTAAGATAAGAGCAACTTTTATAGGAATGTTAACATGCTAATACTCCTGGAGATAGGTGAAGCTTTTGATTTTCAGCCAGGTTCAAGGGAAAACATTAAATTTTATAGAGTAGTGAATACAATAATTCCCTATAGAACTAGGTCAAGCCACTAGCAGCCAATGGTCTTCCGGATGAGATTCCCCAAGCTTAAGCCAGGTGATCTAGCTGTCTCTTGTTAAACAACATTTCAAAGTTGATACACACCTGCACCTCCAATGCAAGAGCATGGCATTTTTGAGTTACACCTGTTAGGATTTCAAGAAGTGATTCTGAAAACTAAATCATACTGGAGTCAATAATTATACAACCACTGGTGTAAAATGCATTTGTATGTCAAGACTAGAAGGGTAAATTGTGATAACTTCAACTAGAACATCAGCTTGTATAAAATTGCTCTGTTGCTCACAAACTCAGTGCAGATTTGTTAACCTAAAGGTACCATCTCCTTCAAATACAATTGGCTTATGCTATGACTCTCAAAAACTGGACTCAGGGCCAGTTGGATTGATTCCTCCGTCTAACCCCTAGAACTTCAATATTGCATCTTATATGCAATTTTATGTAACTAATATTTATTGAGCACATTCTAAATGCCAGGCACAGGGCTAAGCACTTGACATGAATTTTTTTATTAAATTATCCCCAAAACCTTATAGGGCATAATGATATGTAAGATGATTTTTCCAGTAACTACTAGTGCCAGGCATTGTTTTAAGCATGTTACATATATTAACTCACTGAATCCTTGCAGTATCCTAGGAGGTAGATGCTGATATTATCTCCATTTTGTAGATGAAGAATCTGAAGTTCAAAGAGGTAAAGAAATTGGCCCTGATCACACACCTAGTAAGTGACAAGGCTACGGCTGTTAAATCTCTTGCTGTCTGCTGCCTTTCCTCTCAGCATGTGAGCATGGAGCTGGGGGTCTGGTGGATCCTATCAATCATATGTCTGGGCAGCACCTGACACATAATTTTTGAACCCATTGCTAACTGAAAATACAGTGCCTCTTGTTTAAAAGGCATGGGAAAAGAGCCATTGAAGACATTAAATAGAAAGTTTTTCCTCTCTTGCAAAGTCAATCTCTTGACTTGTCATGGTATGTTTTATTTGCTTTTTAATGTCATTTTAAATAGCGAAAACTTAAAGTGTTACATTGCTAGCATTAATTTTACTGTTCATCTTTACATCCTGCAATGCTAGTTTTAAATGTAAATATAAGATCACTTAACTTGTATGTGAAATCACTCAAATCCCACAATCTGTATGTCATGGCCCGTACATGCATATGTATTTTGTTCTTACCAGAACATGGATACACTGTACAAAACAAGCTCAACCACCTTTATTTCACTTCTTGATGTGCACACGTTCTGCAAACTTTCTGCTTTCTGTTTACTTGTGATGAGGAAAGATGGAAAAGAAAAAGAACTATGGGTCGCCCATCTTTCTCTTGCTTTCTATGTCATCATTTTCAGTGTATGTGGTTACCTAACACAGGGGTCTAATGCAGGTAAGATAGGGTCCTTGGTTGTTTATGTTTCTTGGGATGCCATTGATTTTTTTCTGCATCCCACGAAAGTTCTGGTTTGAAAGGAAAGCGTGAACTCTCAGGGCTGTCAGCCTCACCTCTCCTCTCCCATCCCACTCAGTCAGAGAGATCATGAATTTACCTTGTATTTGATTTGAGTCTTGCTGGATTCCCATGCATCTTGGGTCCACTGGAATTTGGTGCTCCTGAGGCATTATGAGCAAGAACTAGCAGACACACCGAGATCACCAAACTCCTCTGCTCATGCACATGTTCCACCAGGCTTCTTTTACAAGGCATAAGTTCAAAGATAAAATTATTAAGAATTTCAAGATGATGACAGCAAGCCTTAAACCAAATATGGGACCCTTCTGAGCATGAGATGAGGCCCTGTGTGACCAGGCATCACAGGCCATGAAGCCAGTCCTGTCTCTCTGGAGTGGCTTTTGATTAATCAGGCACAGAGTTTGGATGGAGGCTGGTGGCTTTTCCTACTCACTGCCAATCTCTGGCTTGTTCTTAACTTTCCTGATTCTTGCATCCTCAAACTGACTTGTGCTCAGGACTACCAAAGCATGGAGTGCCTTCAGGCAGGCACTGGGACAGGCACCAGCAATGTAGGTTCTTTTCTCAGCGCGGCCATGCCCCAGCTGTGCAATTCTGGGTAAGTTACTCAGCTTCTCTAAGAGTAGATCTCCTCATTGCAAAATGAGAATGGTTCCAGCTGCCTCACAGAGACGTGAAGATTAACAGAGAAAATGCATATAAATCCCTTAGCTCAAGGCTTGGCACGGAGCAAATGCTTGGTAAATGTTAGCTCACCGTGTTGTGGTTTTGACAGTTTTGGATGCATTTTGCAGTTCCATTTATTTGGAAATCTTTATCCCTTCAAGTAAGGTAATGAAGAAACCTGGTGAAGACCCATTTTAGAAGGGATGGAAACTTCCCAATGGGATGATAGCTAGATGTTTAACCACAAAGTGGGCTTCAGCAGCATCCCTTTCCCCATCACTTTTAACTTAGTTAAGAAAAGCCTAAAATAAAATGTAAAAAGTGGGAAAAGGTCACTCTGAGTGATGTGCGCAGAAGGGATGATGAGAAGCCTTCTCTAGGGATATGTTCATCTTTTTGGGAAGCTGCTAAAGGATTGGTCTCTTTTCTTTTTTTGAAACAGGGTCTCACTCTATCATCCACACTGGAGTGCTGTGGCACAGTCACTGCTCATCACAGCCTTGATCCTCCTGGATTCAAACGATCCTTCCATCTCAGCCTTCTCAGTAGCTGAGACCACAGGTGCACATCACCATGCCTGGCTAATTTTAAAAACTTTTTGTAGAGACGCCCAGGCCAGGCCGTCTATGTTGCCCAAGGTGGTATCGCACTCCAGGGCTCAAGTTATCCTCCTGTCTCAGCCTCCCAAATAGCTGTGGTTACAGGTGTGAGACACTGCGCCTGGCCTTGATCTTAAGCATATGAAAGCTTGGGTCATATTTTTGAGTGTCTCAGACTGACCTCTTTTCTTCTCCCTCATCAGCTTCCTCCTGGATCACTGCCCATCTATGAATTCATTAAACTAGAGTCACTCGAAGTATGTGTGTGTGGTGGTGGTAGGTGGGGAGTTCCCCAGACACTTGCATCAGAATCACAAATGCAGAATCCTGGACCCAATGCCAGCCCTTGGAACTAAAATCCCTGGGGAAGTCTGACTCAAGAAACTGATTTTAATAAGTTGCCCAGGTGTTTTTTGCTTACTCCACTACGTTTGAGAACTTCTGTGGGAGCCTAGGAGCTGGGAAGAAAGAGACCGTTTTTTGTTTTCTGTCCTCAGCACTGGAAGATCCGCTAATGTTTGCTGAATGTTGGAGAAATGACTGAAATGAAGTGGAGAGCTAAAGAATTTCTTCCCATCTGAGGCGTCTTGGGATGGTTTTATTCAGGCCTGATAAGTACTAGTAAGGCTGTAAATTTCTTAACATATTAAAATTCTTCCGTGGGAGTTGGTGAATGCCTAGTGCTTCCCCACTGGCCCAGCTGTCTAGTCCTCTCCCTTCCACTGCCCGCGATCCAGCAACTAAAGGGTTAATCCCTGGTCTCGCAGGGGTCTCACCTATTCTCATTGGTCACTGCAGGTGCCAGTCAGCTCTGCATAGGTCCAATCTCTCTGTCACCGCCAATAGTACCTCCAGGGCTGGTTGTGTCCCGCCTGTACTCCTGTTTTGTGGGGAGAAATGGGATGAGCCTGGGGAGAATGTTGGCTGGGTGGTACCCCAGCCAGTTTACCTTGGTTCTCATGTAAGCGTCCCTGTCTCCATAAGTCTGATAGGCCACAATGGATGGAGACCTGGTGGGTGAGAGGGCATTCCTAGTGGTGGTGCTGGCACCCCAGAGAGCAAATGCCCCAGGCCGTGGCCACCACCAGCAGAGGCACCCTTAGAGATGCTCTGGCATAGCTGCTCTCAGTAACTTCAGCCTCCATGAAACTCTGGCTCTGAGAAATCCTGGGAGAGACTGAGTGAGCTTGAGGCAGAAATATGAGTCCACAAACACGGGGGCTCTGCTGGCACATTTGACAGATGAGAGGCTGCTTGGCCCAGATGACACATACAGAAGGCAATGTGGGGCTGGGGGAATTACTGGGTAAAGGTTCTCTCTTCATTTATTTAGTTAAGTTTGTAAAAAAAGAAAAAAAAATCACCGAATGCCCACCTATCACAGCATTAGCCAAAATACCTTTATTAATAAAAAGAGAATGAGTGCTTCCATCGTACTTGCCCTGTGCCGAACAAAAATCTTTTCTCCTCCTCCTCCTCCTCCTCCTCTTCCTCCTCCTCCTCCTCCTCCTCCTCTCCTCCTCCTGCTTCTTCTTCTTCTGGCAGAGTTTCGCTCTTGTCACCCAGGCTGGAGTGCGATGGCACGATCTCAGCTCACTGCAACCTCTGCCTCCCAGGTTGCAGCCTTTCGAGTAGCTGAGATTACAGGCGCCTGCCACCACACCCAGCTAATTTTTGTATTTTTAGTAGAGACGGGGGTTTCACCGTGTTGGTTAGGCTGGTCTCAAACTCCTGACCTCAGGTGATCCACCTGCCTTGGCCTCCCAAAGTGCTGGGATTACAGGTGTGAACCACCATGCGCGGCCCCAAGCACAATTCTTAAGTAATAGAATTCTGAACTTGAGTCGCTGTGATTATCATCACCATACTCATTCATAGTTGAGGAAACGGAGAACCAGGAGTCAAGTAGCAGAGCTAAAATTTGAATTCAGGCAGGCTGACACTAGAGTCTGCACTCATAAATATCTCTTCTTTTCTTCAGTTTACATTTAGAAATGATTTGTGTGTGTGTGTGATTTAGTTGGTAACAGAGATCTGGAATATGTAAAAATCTCAGTCTGTAATATGACAGCTAGAAACCTTTTGCATTAAATTGCAATTATTTTATTTCTACAATAAGTAGAAAACTCAGTGATGAACTCTGAATAAGGCTGTGAGGATCAAACAGTCATCAGTCCCTGTGGTTTCAAGGAACACTAAAGGGCAAGGGGCCAATAGCAGAAGCTGAGGGAGGAGTCAGTATCATGAACAATACTGCTGATGTTAACAGAAATTCTCTATTTATTGAGACTTCAAGTAACCTAATGATTATCAAGTTATTGGAAAGTCATGGAAAGTTTGATGTGTGTTCCCATATGTCATGCTTGAGCATAACAATGCTCAAGCAGGAGCATTGTTTAGTTACAGCAAGTCAAACAAAAATCAGAAATAATTTATAAATACAGACAAATAATTTAGATAGTGTTAGAAATAGATGAACTGCTAGCATTAAAACTTATGTATGTATGCTTTCATGTAGAGAATATTGAGAATTAAATGTTTCAAATTTGTACTTTGATTATCTACTTTTAAAATATTTTGCAGATCACCCAGACTTACTTATTCAATTCTCCATTCTATTCCTTTGTTTTGCTCCTATCAGCTGTGGAAAAAGATAAGCTCTTAGCCTGAGCTCTGGTATGTTTTGGCTTTATCCCCTTTTTGCCTCTAGATTGCTCCTTGACTGGCTCAGACTTTTTCTTTGAGGGAGAAGATGGTAGACACCTGCTTTAGGTAGAAAAGGCTGTACTGGTCATAGAACTGATCCTGAGAGGGTATTGCTTCCTTCCATAAAGGAAATGTCATATTTCAAGTTTTATTGGTTAAGGTTCAGCTTAGGACTGGAGCCCTTCTTTTGCAGTTCCTTCAGGACTACATGTGGAAAACAGTAAGTAGAAAACTCAGTGATGAACTCTGAATAAGGCTGTGAGGATCAAACAGTCATCAGTCCCTGTGGTTTCAAGGAACACTAAAGGGCAAGGGGCCATTTAAACACTTAAAAACAGAAATAACATGCTAAGCTCTTCCATTTAGTATGTCAAAACCAGCTCAGAAGTATGTGACAATCCAGGCAATGTATTACAGTTTCTAGCCAGTCCAGTCATGATTCTCTGGCAAACTGCACCGTCATGGTTGTGATGCGTTGGGATGAGAGGTACTATATAAATGTCAGATGTTACATAAATGTCAGAAATGATTATTGTTTATTAACGGGGGCTAAACTGTTTCTAAGCAAAGCTCCAACTCCCAGCCAATGTGTTCTTAGCAGAGGTTCCAACCACCAATAACCCACAAGAAGGGAATGTTTACCCCTGGCTCTATGAAGGAGCCCAGTTGGGATCTGGCCTTGAAAACAGGGATTGAGGTGGGCCCAGTGCCACCCCTTGCTCATCAAGTGATCTCAGGCCAGCCCCCTAACCTTCTGGTGTCTGCCTTAGCTCACCTGTAAAATGGGGATAATTATAATACCTGTCCTACTTATGGTACCCGGGTTGTTGTGAGAAACAAGGGAATTCACGTGGTTGCAAATGCTTTGTAAGGTGTGAGGGGCTGCGAGGTTGGCACTGGTCGTCTAGAATCGGGCTGGATTTAGCCTATGCCTTCTCTTTGAATCCTACTCAAAGGGAGAACTTCTGAAAGGAAATTCAGCAGGGGAATGGTGACAGTGATGGTGACGGCCGGATGCTGGAGACGCCAGGCTCCTCTCGCTGCAGACCAGGCGCCCGGATCCTGCAGTCTGGCCCTGGCTCTGCCGCTTCCCAGCCCGTGAGCTTGGGCCAGTTACCGAAGAGGCTCTGGAAGTGACAGCCAAGGGCCCTTTCAGCTCTGACGCCGTGTCTAAATCAGGCTCATCACTTGGCTCTAGCTGTGATTCACCTTTCGCCTTAGGAGCAACTCTTCCCTACAGCTTCTCAGACGCACGAAGCAGGGGTCCCGCGAAGGGTGGGGGCTGTGTATTTCATGAGAGTGTGCACCATAAGGAAGTTATTCTCCTGGAGGAGGTGAGATGGGGGGCGGTGAAGAAGGGGTGACAAGTGAGTGCTCTGAGAAGCCAGGATGCAGGGAACACTGAAATGAGGTCATGACTGTCGCAAGCAAAAAGGAGCTGGACATCCTCGGTGGGGGAGGGAGGAGCGTCCTGCATTTCTGTTTGCAAAGCCTCTTCCCACATCCTTCAGCATCCCCCTCCCCACCTCTCCCCTAACCCCCATCCCTACACCTTTCAAACCCCATCAGGCCCTCCCCGCAGAACAGCCCACGCCCGCGCCTCCTCCGTGGTCCTGTCTGAAACCATAAGGATTGTTTCCAAGCTGACTCACACCACTAATGTCAGGGAGCCGTGTCACACGGCGCTGGGCTCTGCAAGCTGTTGCTTGCGCAGTCGCCCCCGCCGCTGCCGCTCCCCGGCGGGTGCACCAGGGTCCGCGCGGGCGGGGCGGGGTCTGGGCGGGGCCGGGGTGGGGCCTGCCCCCTCGACGCGCCGGCCCCGCCCCTCGCTCTGTCCCTCCCCAGCGGACCGCAATGATTTAGAAGTTCAGGAATCCCACGTGACGTCACCGGGGGGGTGATGTAATGCACTCTAAATAGAATGTATTGTAATCTTTGCTCAGTCCAACGTGGTCCCTTCACCCGGGCTCCGCTCTTGCCTTCTCCACACTTGTTTGGTAAGTTCCTAAAAATACGGCTCGGCCACTTCTGGGGCTTTTGCATTTAGCCACTTTTGTTGCACTTGCCGCGGGAGCCATCTCGGGAGCGTACTTGTTTGCAGGGGTTGGTTCTCGGCAGCAGCCGCGAGGTTACTTGGTCCAGTGGGCAGGTCACAGGGCAAGGAGTAGGGAAGATGCGATGCATTTTTTTCTGGAGGGTGATCTGTGTTTGTAAACATTTTGGCGGACCAGAGGGAAGTCCGGCCCCGAGTGCTGGTAGACTGTGGAATTCGGCTGTGTCCTGAGGCCACCCTAGAGACCCCGCGCCGCGTGAGTGCCGGAGCGCTCGGTGGCCGCCGCGCCGCGCGCCTGGAGGGATGCTAACGTGGAGCCGGCGCCGAGTCCGCCCGGCGTGCGTGCGTGTGTGGGAGCGCGCGAGTCCCCTGACGCGGGGACCAGTTATGAATCGGGGGTGTGTGTTTGCCTCCAGAGACCTGGCAAGGTGCGGAGTCCTCCAGAAGTGCGGTCAAGCGGCAGCGGAGACGGCGAGCCAGGAACTTCCCCCCGCGTCCCCAGCTTCCCAGCGTGGCGGCGGAACCCCCGGAGAAAGTTTGCAAACTTCCAGCGGGCGCGGCGAGGACTCCGGGTCACCTAGGGGGCGGGTGGGCGCGCGCTCAGGGGGCTCGCTCTCCCCGGTGCGGAGCTGCCGCTGCCACTTCTCCCGTGGGGCTGCTGGCTGCAGTGGGTTGGCGCGCGCCCGGGGAGGGGAGGTCGCCCTTGGAGGGCGCTTGGCTTTCGCTCCAGGCGCTCCGGGCTGGAGAGCGGCGAGGCTCCGTCCGCTCCCGTCCACTCCTCCGGCCGCCTCCTGCCTCCGCTGCTTTCTCGCTGGCATCGTTACCTCTTCCCGGCCGCTGCCCCAAATGACAGCTCCGACTCGAGCCTTGGCGGCGCCCAGGCAATTCCCAGGACCCGGCGGCGGAGTCTCCCCCTGCGGCAGATTCTCGGCAGAACCACTTGAACTTTTCGTGAAGTTCTTAGAGGGGCAAGATGCGAAGGAAGGAACCAAGGAGATGTTTTCTCTCAGCAGCTGCATCCACTTCTTTGCCATAGAGTTGTTTTTAAGGGACGTCTAGTAGATAAAGCCCCAGACCTTGTCCACACTCTCATCCCCGTCCCCAACTTTCCCTGGACCGGTGCCGCCCCCACTTGATGCTTGTTCAAGGCCGGGGTCTGGAGCGGGCTACTTGTGTTTCGTTGTCAGTCTGCAGAATGTGTTTGATTTTTATTTTTCCCTCCTTCTCTGACATGTGTCAAGGAATAAAGGCTGGATACAGGTCCATTACGTCATTCTGCAGGCCAGTAAGTGTTTGATTAACGGCTTGAGCTCCTCAAGGGTTCAGGAGCTTAGAATGCTGACAAAGCAACTCTGCTGTGCATCCCCCTTCCCTCCTCACAACACACTCGTGCAATCGCCCCCTCCCTAGGCATCTTTATTGCCCTCTCTTCCCAACCCCTCCCTCTCCACCACTCCCCCGTCTACACCGTTATCACTCTAGCCCCGGCCCCGCCTTTTACAGCTTTCCCTGGAGCGAGCACAGTCCCTGGAGTGTGGGTAAAAGCTTCTGGGGTCTGAGGGGACCACTGTACCTGATCAGCGCGCAATCTGCCCTTTTGTATTATTTAAGAAAGGCACCAGCAAGCCTTCTCCTCTAGAGCGAAAATGCTTAGTCCTGATAGAAAAGGCAAATCAGGAACTGTTTCCAAGCGTTATGATAATACTCTGTCCTCGTGGTGGTGACTTAGGAAGGCAATACACCCACTGCAAACAAAGTACTTCACTTTACGTAGTGCCTGCCCTTTAGCAGAAGAGGGAAGACGAAGAAGCCAGGATGCTGACAAAATCAGGTTTAGCTGAAGGGATCAAGACTAAACGTTTCATTTCCAAAGTAAGGGAATATGAGTTGTTGAACCTAAACTTCCATACAATAAATTGGTGTGTGCGTTAGTTTCTAGCTTTTAACCTTAAGTTTCTATGTTGAAAGAGGAAGTTCAATACGTAAGTCATTGAATTTAGTCAGAACCTCTGTATCTGGCAGTTGAAATAAAGACCCTGTGTATGACTTGTTGCAAGGGATCAAAGTAAAAAGAACCCTTGGCGGGGGGGTGGGGGAGGGAAATGTGCAGAAATTAAATTATAAAAGTATTAACAGAGTTTTGGATAGAGCGGGAGAGGGAATTGGAGTGGTCCCTGATTTGGAGTTGGTGAAAACTAAATAAAGAAATATTTATATTGCCAATATGAGGAATTTCTTGAAGAACACATGTTTTCTTATAATTAGATCTACTTTCTTCAAAGTGAAAGCCATGCTGTAGGGTAGACATTTGTGAAACTCCTGTCTGGGGTCTAATTGACATACTTCCCCAAGTTTGTGGCAGGATTTAGTATTTATTCACATCTAGAGATGAAATAGTGTAACCTCCACACAATATGTGTGCATCGAAAATGTTGAACTTCTTGTTTGTGATGCATAGACTTAAAGGAAAAAAAAAAATGGCCCAGTCATGGGCACTGGAAAGTGTGATTAATGATCAGTGATTTAGTGATCAGTGATTAGTGGTTTTATTCAAACTGTTACCTCTGACCAGAAGCACACATCAGAGGATTAACAGGCTCTTTAGATAAATGCTCATTAGTGGAAGGGGAAAAGCAAAGATAATAGGCATGCACCCAGGGACAACTTTCGAAGAAAATCTTTCCCGTCTTCAGAATAATAAGCTCTATTAACAGAAAGCCCTTTTAATTTAAAACTTGCTTTTATCTTGTAAATCAAAGTTAGATGTAAAAGTTTGTAGTGCCATTATAACCTAAATTTTCCCATATCCACTAGATGTGGATTATCTCAGTAGCGATATTTTTTTTTATTTAAATAAACAATTGGACCTTTAGAGCAGCTGAACCCTGACAAGTTCTTAACTCCCAGGGTTTGAAAGTGTCCCCCCTTCTAGCATGGAGATTGCAGCTTGCTAACTAGATGGCGCACTGTTATTTGGTGTTCTCTGCTGCGTAGCGCAGGAGTAGAAACTGAGCATGTAGCTGCTTGCGAGGTGTTCTTCAACATTTACAACAAAGTTGATTCTGTGTAGGGTTGGAGGCTAGACAGTTCTACAAATTTTTAGTCACATTTTCCATGTCAGTTAAATCTAGGGAGTTCAAGGCTACTGGAAAAATTAGTCTCATTACTAAAAGAAACTTAGAGAACGAGGGAGGTACCAGAGTCTAGGAGGTACCTCTGGGTTGCAGAAGTAATTGTAAAATACCAGACCTGTTCTTTTTACTAAGAGCTAGTTTCACAGTCTTCTGGTCTGAAATACTGAGGCAAATACTCAAGACTTATTTTCTTCCTAATCTTGCTGGTGAAACAGAAGTTAGTAGAAAGAAAGGAAGAAAAACCTTGATTTGGTGACTGCAGGAAGCAACACGTTGCTGCTTTTATTCTACAGATAATGGTAAGGATGATGTTTATTATGCTTATTAAGCAGAGGGAAAACTTTGCACTTAGTTAAATAGAACCAATGTTGTGTTTTCATAGATGGAATTCAGATATGGAGCTCTGATTTTGCACAAAATTTTAATGTTGCTTTTGTCAGTTTCCTGGGACTTGTAGCATTTTATGTGGAAGGTTGTGTGTGTTTGTGAATAAGACTATTATTTCCCGGGTAAAATATATTCAGGAGCATATGAACTGCAGTGGGGAAGCTATGAAGCATGTTAAGTAATGTGTCAAGCATGAATTCCCCTTTCTATGAGGTTTCATGGATCACTTCAATAAATATTTAAGTTTTAATAAGAAAGTTCTTGAGAAAGAAACCTAAAAATTAAACAAAACAAAACAAAACAGTTTTCTGCATTCAAACCTAGATGTGTATGCCCCCAAAGGATGATGCTATTGGTTGAATATCAGCTATTACTTTAGTTTTAAAACTTATAATAAAAAAACTCACTTGTGTCTCCCCAGAAATGTTTCTCATTTTCCTTTGCTTATAGCATTTTATATAGATCTCTTATTTTTAAATCCTTACTGATTATAGTGGTTTTTATTTTTCAACTTCACTCATAGTAAACATATTTGAAAATATCTCCAAGCCCACTATTTTTTATGTAAATTGCTGGTGCCCATAAATTGCCTGTCAATCAGTAGTCAGTCACAACCTCATATAGTTTATACCTGAGAAGATAGTTTATTGGAACATTCCAATAAAAAATTGGAAACCATGCCTTTATTTCTAGATCTCTGTTATGTCGCAGCTTTTATTTGAGTAGGTGGCTAAATGAATGGTAGTTTGTCAGAGAGACTTTTCCTGCATAGATTTTCAATTCTAGTAAGTTGAATATTTTTGTTACAATGATTTGTCAGTTTCCCACACCTACACGTTCAAAACCAATCAATCATGGAGTTTCCATGATGGCAAGTTCCGAGACTCCCAATTTCTTACTATAATCTACTTTTTAGCAATGAGGTATCACAATCCTAGAATATTTTCTTGTCATTGGAGTTTACTTATTACCAAACTAAAAATTATTTTGTGGGGGTGTCATGTTCACTAGATCACTAAGATGTGAACTTTGTATTTGTAGTTTGTTTTCTTCTGGTTGTGTTGTTGGATTAAAATTGAGATTTGAGTGAACTTATTATTTTTGTCATCTTTTCTTTTTTCTTCTTCTTCTTCTCCTCCTCCTCCTCCTCCTCCTCCTTCTTCTTCTTCTTCTTCTTCACTTCAAAGCAATGTCGGTAGTCACAAAATTAATGTGATCCTGGCTGGTGTTTCCCATCTATATGCTTCTTACAAATTGGATTTCTACAGCAATTTAAGGTCTTTTTTTAGAGGCAGCTTTCTTGGATGAAGATGAAACAGTGATCTCAGTCAATTCATTATCTTGTCCACTTTGACTACCAGCTATATTATGGGAATCAACCAATGCTTTAGTAGTGTTTAAAAATTTAAATCTATGACTATTTCTCTGAATTCTATTTAAGAAAATTAAACAATTGAGATAAGGTAATAAACTGGGGGGCAGTTGCCTTAAATATCTAAGTGTGAGGAAGAAGCACTTTCAGATATGCTAAACAGACTTAAAGACACAGAAGACACGTTTTGTGTTGCTATTTGTAAACTAAGTAAGCTATCTACTTTGTGGCAATGCTTTAAATAGAAAGTCTGGCACTTTAAAAATGACATCATGTTTAATGTTTTCACTAAAGAATTATTACATTTTGTAATTAGGAAAAAATGAGCAATTAGTGTTTTTTGAGTATCCATTAGTATTCCATTGTTGGACAAATCGTAAATTTAACATAGGATTTTTTTTTTTTTTTAAAGAGAGAGGCCTTTTAGAAATTTCCAGATAGTAATAGCATTCTTCCAGAAACCCAACTAAAATTTTTGAAGCTCTTATTGAGGACTCTGGGACTTTCCCAGTAAAAGATAAAGTTTAGGATAAATTCTTGAATGTGTAAGATATTATATTGACATTTCAATATTTATTTTTTCCAAGTTCACTGTATTGCCTTTCCCTCTGCCCCCAGAGAAATAGATCAGAATCAGTTTATCACTTTAAAAATATGTATTTCAGCTGCTTTCTTCTATTTCCTTAAGGTCACATTTCTGATCTTAACCCTAAAAGGATTTTAGGATTTCAATCCTTAACAAGTATTGAAAACTACCAGGCTGGCGTTTGACTAGAACTGATTTTAGAGGGAGTTCCTTTAGGCCTAGAGATTCTGATGGTGAGATACAAACGCTTATGCCTTTATGGGGACGGTAGGGCTAGGGGAGAGCCTCAGATTGATAGACCAACTTTTTCATTTTACAGAAGAGACCGCTGGCTCACCCAAGGCCCAGAGCTAGAGAGAGCCAAACCAGGCTGAGAAGCCTGGTCCCTGCCTCCAGGTCGGGTGCTCCTGCCATAGATGCCCTTGTCAGAAATGGGGCATAACCCATGACTTTGTATCCTTTGCTCTTTTCAAACCTTTTGATGACTAATCTTTCAAAGACAAATTTTTTCAGATCTTTGGAATGAATACCTTAATCATAAAAGCTGTAGTTTCATTTATTCTTATATAATATCTGCAATGTTATTTTTTCTAATTTGGGCCTCCTTAATTAATTTTAACTTAAATTCTCCTTTTATCATCATTGTTATTAGACATACTCTGTAAAACCACACCATCCAGATTTCATCTGAGGGTAAAAACCAGGCAGAGTAAAAATGGTCCGCAAGACTGTCTCAAGAATAAGGCAGTGACTTTCTCTACTTCCTGTCTTTTCTTTACCATCTATGAGGACAGGATCTGAAATATTATTTAAAGTTAAAATAAATAACCTTTTTTGTCAAATAGAGAAATGGGTGATATTTTCACTCTAGAAGGTGTACTTTTGCCTAGGATCTGTCTGTAATACATTATCTTTCCAGGTGGATATATATGAGTGTGTTTGGAGGTGGTGAGAAGTGAATTGAGTCTGGAAGTATGTTCTTTGAGGTTTGACTGGCAAAACTTGACCAATCATAACTAAAAAAATTCATGCATGCAACACAGAGGGCTCTAGAGCACCACGCATTTGATTTAAGATGATATTTAGGCTGTGCTGTATTTAAGATGGGGAATAACAATGTCTAAATAGAAATCTTGAATGCATCTACTGTATGTGTTGTTTGGCCTCACCCACAGGTTTCCTCTCCAGCTGTTTGCATGAGGTTTTATATCAGAATTCAGGTCTCTTTTTATTCTTTTATTACACTGAGGAGCTCCTGTGTTGCAGGCATGATTTCTCAAATATAGCACATTTCAGCCAGTTTTATGCAGTCCTCTCTCTGTTGGCTTCCCAAGGGGGAAAATACATGCAACAAAAAAATCTTTGTTTTTGTTTGAGTTAGCTGACTACTGGAAGAAATAGGTGTAATCTCTATTTGCCAGATCTGGTAGGACCATTTCACTTTAACAAAACAAGATTTTCTTCTTTAAGTAAGTTGGCTTCTGACTGGCCACGTATTAATTCATGCATCAGAGAGTAGAAGGCATTGGGATAAAGTCCGTTTCCGCCAGGGTATCTGGCTATGGTGTGGTGCACCATTACGGAGGGTCTGATTTGCCTCACTGCAATGACAACATTGTGCAGAAAAACACTGACTCCTAGGAGGAAAAACAATATTATAGGCTCAAGCTTCTACAATCATATCAGGGAATGATCCTGTGTCGAAGGTGACTGTCAGAATGCTGGGGGCCTCCAGGGTCATCTTCTAAACTACAACATGACAAAATGTTTTCTCTGTCTATTCTCTGCATTTTCCTTCTGCTAGTGTTTCCCTAGATTCATTTTTTAACATCCATTTCAACTACTCTGCCTTGATGAATAATCCTGCAGTAACAAGTCACAAATGTGTACACAGTAGAGCAGGGATATTTTTCCGTAAGGAAAATAGATTTTTATGTCAAATCTTAGAAGAAACAATTAGGAAAACAAAAGGGAGAAAGAAGAGTTGAAATTCGACTGATGGCATAACAAGCTTTGTCCATTCGTGACTCTGCAACAATGAGAAGCCTGAGACTGCAGGAGGCACGCAATGCCCAGAGAGCTGCCTTGAGCTATTATGCATCTCTGCCTCAGTTTCTTCATTTGTGATGAGAATGTTGGGCTCACCCAGCACTGTCCAGTAGTGAGAGCCACAAATGTGAGCCACATACGCCATTTTAAATGTTTTAGTGACCGCATTAAAATGGTTAAAAAGAAACAGGTGAAATCATTTTAAGAACACTTTGATTTAACCTGAGATATCCAAAATATTATCATTTAAACATATAATCCGTATAAAAATGTTAATGTACTACTTTACATTCTCTCTCTCTCTCTCTCTCTCTTTCTCTCTCTTTGATATGAAATCTTTGAAATCCAGTGTGTATTTCACAACTACAGCGTATCTCAATTTGGACTAGCCACATGTCAAGTGCTAAATATCCATGTGTGGTCAGTGACTATGGTATCAGACAACACAGGGTAAATCAGTGGTTTACGATCCTGGCAGCCCAATAGTACCACCTGTGGAACTTATTAAAACACACCGATACCCTTCCACTCTGACATTCTGCTTTAATTGGTTTGGGGTGAAGGCCTGGGCCTCTGTCTCTTTTAAAAGCTCCACAAGTGTTTCCAATGTGTAGCAGAGGTTGAGAACCACAGTTCTAACTGATCTCTGAGGAATCTTCTACCCTAATATTCTATGATTCTATTTAAGGAAAGGGATTGCAGTAAAGCGTTCATTCAGAGTTCAAGGGCAGCAAGCGGTTGTTACAAGCTTGCCGTATCCTGCAACACACATTTAGGAAAATATAACTGATAAAGATTAAAATATACAGAATGAATAACTTAGACAATAATTCTTTGCACCACAAATGAGCTCTGTTTTGTGTAACTTTCAAATGTGGGTGTTTTAAGTGGTCTGCTTCCCTAGAAATCTTAATTTAGGATTTGATTTACACGTAGCCTCGTAGAAACTCTCTGTTTTGGAAAAGGTCAGGATCCTCACATTTCAGTTACAGTATTTTGCCAGCTTACTCTTTTGCCCCAGATACATGCCTTTAGTTGTTTGGGGAGGGAGATTTTTACTCCAGTTGAGACATCTGGATCCCCCAGAATTTTCTTCCCTCCAAGCTTTTTAACAAGCTTGTGTTATTGTCTAGACCAGAA
Source organism: Papio anubis (assembly GCF_008728515.1). Lineage (NCBI taxonomy): Eukaryota > Metazoa > Chordata > Mammalia > Primates > Cercopithecidae > Papio > Papio anubis. The sequence continues at coordinate 98,502,959 of NC_044979.1, forward strand.
TTGCTCATGTCAAGATGTTAGTTATAACCTCCTAGACTTAAGGTATTCATTTTTATTTATTACCTTTTAAAACATTAGAAGAATCAATATTTTTCAATGCACATCAGAATGCTTTATTTTAATATACCTGTTTTTAATAATACACCAGTCTGTGCATTCACTAAAGGATGCAAAAAGTATAAAATAAAAAATAATTTCCAAACTCCTCACGCATCTTCTTGCGAAGTCTACAAACAGAATTGTTTGTGGAGGGGAGGAGAGACCTTGGTGTCAGTCCCTTGTGACTTCATGCTGCGAGAGCCTCTGCATCCCCAAATTCATGAGTCATTTCACTCTGACCCTCACTCTCCTTATCCCCTGCAGAGCCATCTATTTCCAAATACATGTCTATTCGACCATATCGCCTTTAAAGCATGACTATAAACTAGTTTTAAATGTAAAATTACATGTTTTTCTACATTTCGTGGTGATATTTGTGTTTTCTGTAATGTCATTCATTGGAAGAATGTTAGCCTTCGTTTATTAACACATAGCTCTAATCCCCACTTTATAGATGGGAAAACTAAGAGATTGCCAAGGCTAGGCATCCTGCTCATTGATTAGGTGGGTGGTCAGTAGGAGAAAAGAGCTCACATTTATTAGTGCCATGTATTCCAGATATGCCAGATAGAAGCACTGCTTTGGGTGGCTTCCAAGCAGGGATTTTCCAATTGCTTGTACTATTGCACTTGTCTTTGTATTTATAAATACCATTCTTTCTGATGCTTTCCCATGCATTCTTTGCAGTTAAATGGTTTCCTTGCTAATACCTCTTACTTCCCAGCTTCAGGCTACATGTACCTGGATTGATTAGTAAATACACAAGGATATATTAACTTCTTAACATGGAATCTGTTTTAAAAGTTGCATAGAGACATCTGTTGCAAACCTGTGTTTTTGGTAGTATCCAGGGAAACTTTCTCTCAGGCTACTTTGTGATTGACTGTTAAAAGGATTGTGTGGAGAGACAATGAGATTAATGATGTAAGTTACTCATCTGTTTTGGGGATTGAAAGCAAAGGCCTGTACGTATTCATTTATTGAGCAAGATAGACTCTAGCCCTAGCTCCTAAATTATCTTTTATAAAACACTTTAGCCCTTGTCGTGCCAATGTACTGTCTTCACACTTGGTCTGGAGCCATCTGTGTTTGAGTATTTGGTTTTTGTTTTCTCCTAATAATGATAATAGGTTGGGCTTGGCCATTTGCAGTCTCTGTCTGCATTTCTGTGTCTTTGATGGGTGAGATATTGATTAATAGTGCAATTTTTGACCAGTGCCAGGGAGCCATTATTTTGGCTTCTTTCCTCCAAGCATCATGCTAAATTTAAAGCAATTTTAATATTTATACATATACATGCTTATGGTGTTTATGCTTATATGAAAATAAATATGTGTATACATAGAAACCTGGGCCACAATGTTAGTAGGGCATATACTTGCAAATGTACTTATCATCTTTTTTAGGAAGCCCATGGACAAACTGTAACTCCTATTGGACAAGTATCTATTTGTAACATTGACTCAGATACATATTGTTGATTAAAAGATATAGTGAAATTAAAAAAATTGAAACCATATTTAAGACACTCCTTTTTTCTAAGAAGGCCTGTCTAAGCACACATTGTTTACAATTTTGTCTTCCAGTTTTGCAAAATCGGATGACTAACCACCGCCATTCTTAGGGCTGTGCTGTGTTGACGTCATCAAAGATGAGGGTGCAGTGTTTTGGCACCATGCAGCAGCATGTAATTTGGAATTGTACTTTTTGCTAAACACCCGTGCTGATCTCCAAACCATTCAAAACACTAAAAAACCAAAACAAAACAGTAATGTCTGCTGATTGGATGGAGGCAGCATGAGCAAAGTACAATTTTTTTTTTTTTTCATGTGCTTTGGAAGTGCTTACAAAAATCAGGGAGAAAAAGAGTACGTATAATTACTTAACATGCCCTTTGGAAGGGACATTCTTAAGACAGACAGGTTGAGTCTTTAACCTAAAGTTCATTTTTATCCTTTCCAGGAAATGTGCTTTCTTTCTTTTTTCCTTTTTTTTAAAGCACAAACGTGGTTGTATCTTTAAAAGGAAGGCTTAAGAGTAAATCATGTGGCTGCTTTATCTTTATTTAACGTTTAGAAGATATTTTAGGAGATCTATTTAGAAGTCTTATATTCCTTCACATAGTTGTAGTTATTTAATGCTTGTTAAAAAACATAGGGGGTTTTGGAGATTGGTTGTACAACAGTGTGAGTATACTTAACACTACTGAACTATACACTTAAAAATGGTTACGGTGAGGCCGGGCATGGTGGCTCATGCCTGTAATCCTAGCACTTTGGGAGGCCAAGGCAGGAGGATCACTTGAGTTCAGGAGTTCAAGACCAGCCTGGCCAATATGGTGAAACCCCGTCTCTACTAAAAATACAAAAAATTAGCTGGGCATGGTGGCACACGCCTGTAGTCCCAGCTACTCAGGAGGCTGGGACAGGAGAATCGCTTGAACACAGGAGGCAGAGGCTGCAGTGAGCTGAGATCGCACCACTGCACTCTAGCCTGGGCTTCGCAGCAAGACTCCATCTCAAAAAAAAAAAAAAAAAAAAAGATTAGAGTGGCAAGTTTTATGTTATATATATTTTACCACAGTTATAAGAAATCGGGAAAATGTTTGCTTGTACCCATTCCCCAGATGGGGGAAAATAGGATGTATAGACCATTTGTTTCAAGCTAGATGCATCCACTTTAATTTTTGTATTGTTTTGTTTTTTAAATTTGCATTCACTGATTTTTATTTCAATAGTTTTAGGGGTACAAGTGGTTTTGGTTACATGGATGACTTATGTAGCAGTAAAGTCTGGGCTTTTAGTACCTCTGTCACTGGAATACTGTACATTGTACCCAATAGGTGATTCCTGTTCTTCACCCTTTCCCACCTTTCCCCCTTCTGAGTCTCCAATGTCCATTATACCACTCTGTCTGCCTTTGCATACCCCATAGCTTCCACTCATAAGTGAGAACATCCAGAAATTTGGTTTTCCATTCCTGAGTTACTTCACTTAGGATAATGGCCTCCAGTTCCATCCAAGGTGCTACAAAAGACATGATTTCATTCTTTTTTGTGGCTGAGTAGTATTTCATGGTATACATATACCATATTTTAAAATATTTTATTTCCGTAGGTTTTGGGGGAGCAGGTGGTATTTGGTTAGGTAAGTTCTTTAGTGGTGATTTGTGAGATTTTGGAGATGCTTCCACTTTACTGTCATAATGGGAAGGTCAAAAATCTAAACAGGACTTTTGCACTTTGGGATAATGTAGAGAGATGACATTGGTATGTGCGTGATGTGATTTTGACGCATAGGAGTATCCAGGGTAGCTAAAAGCTAGGTATGTAACACTGCATGCCTCTTTTCTGGCTTGGATCTGGGTGAGCCCTCTGTGTAGAAAGCTGTATCATTCCATTTGAAAATGCATTTGACCTTATTTGAGCAGTTTTTAAGAAATTTACTTGATTGCCTTTGGTGTGTGTGTGTGTGTGTGTGTGTGTGTGTATATATATTCAACTGAGATCAATGAAAAAAGTCAGGCAAAGTAGCCTTGTAGTTTATGTCAGGGAATGCAAACCCACACTTCACAGTAACACTGACCAATGAGAAGTTGGTTTGTGGGGGACAACCTGGGAGTTGAAAATTTTGGAGACAGATCACAGGGGGAATGGTGGAGGAAATTAGAGATATTTGACTCAGAAAGGAGGAGACCCAGGCTTGTGCATAATATCAAGGAACAGTCTGTGGACAAGAGGATACTATTTCTGACTTCCTCTGTGCTTCAGGGAAAAACAGTGAAAATTGCGGGAAGGAGACAGTTTGCTGTGTGGAGAGATGAGGTTTGCTGTGTTTGCTCTTTTGGCTCCGAAGAGGGAAGAATTTTGGAACAAGTGAACCTATACATCCATGGAAAGGACTGTCTCAGAAAGCAGTGACCTCCCTGGCGTGGGGTGTCAGAATTATTATAAGAAGAGTTTCTGGAAGCAGTAAGAAGCAGGGCTGGGTCAGTTGCTCCTGGCTTTGTTGGATTATGAACACTTTAAACAATTAGGTAAAAGCTACGAGCTAGTTTACAGAAAAGTAACACATCGGCAAATGTTCATGAGAAGGTTCATGGACCCAGAAGCCATGGACTCCAGAATGAAAAAGTCTCTGGGCTCAGTGATGATGCTTACCAATGCACTGGCTATATGGACACATCAACTTAAAATTGCTGTGGTTGAATGAATATGATCAGTTTCATGTGGTTCATCCTACATGTGTTGGTGCATACATTACATGTATTAAGCTAAGAAAGTAACCAGAGCTAATGAACTTCCGGTGATGTGTGTAATCAGGAATGGAAATTCACATTCATTGGATTCTCATTTGTGTTTCTCTATGAGAGTAACTGCCTGTTTGCCCAATAGTCCATACCTAGACAACCACTGATTAATAACACCTTACATTGTTTAGGAGTTTCAAAGTAATTTAATAGAAATTGTCTTATTAGGGTGATATGACAACACAGTGAAATGTGAAGGACAGATATTATCCTTCCCATTTTAATGGATGCAGAAACTAAGAATCTCAGGGCTTAAGTGGTATGTGCAGTCCCAGCTAAAGTAAGTGCCAGACATATAACTGGAATTCAGGTATCCTTCCTTCCCTTCTTCCTTTTCTCCTGCTTCTCTTTGTCCATCCCCTCTGCCTCCATACTAGCCACATACACTTGTGGAACCAAGTGTGCTCTTTATTACTAAGAAGCAGCAACAACCGCAAATAAACCAAGCAGCTCCTTTCCAACACAAATATCAGCACCCTGTTTGAGCCTAAGTTCCTTTCCTTCCTTCATCCCTTCCTTCATTAAATATTAACTGAGCATCTATTATGTGCTGGATACCAGGGATACATGATCAAAATCAGACACAAACCCCCTCCTCATAGAACTTGTACCAAATAAGTCACTGCAATTTAGTGTTTCAGGAGGAGGCTGAGGGGATGCAAGCCTGGAGACAAAAAACTCAGTTAAGGGCTATTGTGGTTATCCAGGCAAGAGGTGATAAGGGCTTAAGCTATGATGGGGCCAGGTTCAAAAGCCATGTAAGAGGCAAGAGCAGTATGACTTGGGGATTGATTAACTGGAAGATGAGGGGACCAGAGAGTGGGGGAGATGGAGTCAGGATAAGCCTGACCCGGTAAGAAAGTCTGGGTCATCCTTTGTGGTGCTGAACTCGGGGATGGGTTCTGGCCCAGTGCCCATGGGCTTGTGTCTGCATCCTGAGAACAGAAAATGGCTGTGAACAGAAACGCCAAGAGCAACTCTAACTGAAAGGTACAGTGCATTATTGGGTTCCATGGCAGTACCACTTTGATAACTTCTCCCAGAGTGGCTCTACAGGGAGAGAGGCACCCCCTCCACCCAGGGCAGCCACAGCTCTGGCACTCAGGGGGTCTAGGGCATGGCTGGGAGTGTTAGCTTCCTGAGGCTGCTGTAGCAAAGTAGCACAGACTCGGGGGCTTAAACAACAGATGCTTATTCTCTCACAGTTCTGGAGGCTGGGAGTCAGAAATCTAGCTATTGGCAGGGTTGGTTCCTTCCCAGGGCCCGTGAGGCGGAATCTGTTCCAGGCCTCCTTCCTTCTTCTGTCTTCTCTGTGACGTCACGTGATCTTCCCTTCATATAGCTGTCTCCAAGTTCCTCTTTTTATAAGGATGTCAGTCATACTGCATGAGAGCCCACCCTAATGACCTCATTTTACCTTAATTACCTCTACAAATACTTTATCTTCAAAGAAAGTCACTTTCTGGGACTTAGTTAGGACTCCAACATATCTCCTTTAAGGTTAACACAATTCAAACCACCACAGCAGGTATGCCCAGCAAGCAGGCAGCACCCAGGTCAGGTAATAATGGGACTCTAGAACTGGCAGATTGAGAGTGATATGTTTTATAATCAGACTTTTTTTAGCACATGCTGAAAATAAACCTCAGATAGATCCCTGGAAAAACTTGGAACAAGTCTTCGGAGATGGGGATCCACATGTTAATTACCAACTATGGACTTAGCTAGCAAAACACAGGAAAACAAGCCTGCCCTTAAAAACAGATACATATGTGTTGCACTGACTGACAAAGTTTTGCTAATGTAAGCATTATCCTTGGTTTGGCCTTGAATTTGTCCCCAGGAGTTTTAAAAGAGCAATGCTGAAAGGGTAACACCAACTTTTAACCTTAAGAAGAAAGAATTAAATACAAGTATAGTCTGCTACTCTGGCAGCCTTAACAGTTATTGCTTGGATGTGCTAATATTTACTGACAAGGACAAAAATCACCCATTCCCATAAACACACACACACACACACACACACACACACACACATGATTAGGTATAAATGTTTCAGTGTGGGAAGGAAAAAAATTCTGATTTTCTGGTTGTTGATGAATAATTTATGTGTATGTGTTACCTTCGTTTTGTACAATGAAAAGAAAGGCAAAATTCTGCATTTTAGAAACACATCATAATGAAAAGACAACTCAGTTTAAAATGGACAAAGATCCGACTAGACAGTTTTTTAAAAAATTTTGTTTTAGGCTCATGGGTACATGTGCAGGTTTGTTGTATAGGTAAATTCAATGTCTCGAGGGTTTGTTGTACAGATTGTTTTGTCACAGAAAATTTTTAAAAGAAAATACACAAATGGCCGGTAAGCACACGAAAAGATGTCCAGCATCACTACCTATCAGGGTTATTTTTAATGGCCAAAAATGTGGAAATAACCCAAAGCCCATCAACTGTTGAGTAGATAAGCAAAATATGGTACATCCATATATTGAAATATTACTTGGTTATAAAAAAAACTACTGAAATATACTATAATATGAATGAACCTTGAAAACATGCTCAGAAAAAGAATACAGCCGTAAAGGACCATATATTGTATAATTCCATACATAGGAAATGTCCAGAATAGGCGAATCCATAGAGACAGAAGGTAGAGTCATGATTGCCTAGGACTGGGGGGGGGGTGGGGAGTTCAGGGGTGACCATTGAAGAGTATGTGATTTCTTTTGGGGGTGATGAAAACATTCTAAAATTGTAGTGATGGTTGCACAAATCTGAATATTCTAATGCCATTAGATTGCACGCTTCAAGTGAGTGAATTGTATGGTATGTGAGTTAGGTCTCAACAAAGCTGTTAAAAAAAGATAACACATCATGGAGGAAAACATGGGCTGCTAAATTCAGTCAGAATACATGCCAAATAGGGTATTTTGATCCAACAGCTTCTCTGCATATTTGGTATGAGTAGGTGTTGATAGAGCATTTCAGACCACAGTCTTGCAGCATTTATTGTGTGTATCTCCAGCTTGCACCTCTCTCCTGGGCAATGGCCTTCGCTTCCAGCTGCACCTTTGACATTTTCCTCTAAATGGATTGCTGCTTTTCCTTAATTTTCAAATTGTTCAAACACAAACTCATCCTCATACCAGTTCTCCTTCTGGCACACCCATTTCAGTGAGGGCCACCACTGTCCTCTGGGCCCCTAGATTGAAGCTTCATGCCCCTCACTGACTTGGCCCTTTTCCTTGGTAGTTGTGAACATATCGTTGTCACATCTTCTGGACTCTGCCTTAGCAATGTCTTTGCCCTGTCTCCTTCTAACCCAATTCCTCCTGTTAACTGTAGGGAGAATTATTTACTGTGTCCTTAGTGAGACTCCTCTCTTGCTCTACTATGTCAACCTTCATAACAAACTTAGCAAAGGGCTACAATTACCCCTTTTTGTAGCTAAGGAAAATAAGGCTTAGAGGTTGAGGGACTTGACCAGTGGGACAAAACCAGTAAATGGAGGAGCTGGGTTTGGTTCCAGTTTTGTCTGGTCCCTGAGCTCATACTCTGTCCATTCTAGCTACCAAGAATTGCTCTCTTGTATAGATTTGAACATCCCATTTCCCTTCTCAAGAACCTTCGCTGGTGCCCTGTTTCAAGGCCCCTAGGCCAGTCTTAGCCACATCCTTGTAGGTGTACCCCATATTCAAGACAGATCCACTGTGGTTTGTGTTGAGTGCCTCTCTGGCATGTTCAAAATCTCTTCTTCCCTGGAACATCTGTGATCCTCTAGTACAGTGGTTCCAGACACACACGTGCATACATTCACCCAGATGTGCTACATTCACCTCCTGCCTGTGAAAACAGTACTCTCCAAGGCCCATCTCAGTCATCATCTCCTGATCTGCAAGACCAAAAGCAGAATGCAAAATTAATTAATTCCTTAGTGCTTTGTTAATCTTTTTCTTATGGTTTTTAAAAAATGTATCTTCTATTGTGATTATTTTTGTGTTTTTCATAAATTCCCTCTCCTGGATTATAAGCTCCATGACAACAAGAACTGAATCTTGCTTAGTTTTGACTTCTTTCATTGAATTAGCATACAGTAGATGGTTACACATAGTAGATGCAAATTAATTTTGCATGAACTGACTAAAGAGACACTCACTCATTGTTGCCATAGACTTCCTAGAATCAACATTAGATGTTAACCAGCCTAGTGAGTGTTCCTGGAGGACCATCCTAGGAAGATTTTTTAGGTATACTGATGAAGTCCCCTTCTCTCAGTATCACTTTAATTTTAAACTCTGTTGCTTAAAGACAACTGTCATAATATTTTAGAAATCAAAAATGGAGGTGAATGAATCCATCACCGAGAATCTTATAACCCTAAGGAAAAACTCATTTTTCATTTTTACATTCTCTTGCATTCTTTGTCCAGAGAGGAACATAATTTGTAAATAGTTTTAATCAGAGCATAGACATTTTAAAATTCTGCTTCCTTCACTTAAAACTATACCACAGACATGTTTTCATGTCGCTACATAGTTTTCAAAACTATGATTATGCATAATATTCCATTGAGTTGCTATGCCATAATTTCTTAACCAACCCCTATTGTTTGACATTTAACTTTGCTGTGGATTTTTTTAAAATGGTTGTAAAAAACACATGACCAATCTTTTGGCAAGAGAAATGTATACTCTGACGATATTAATCTCCTTTCCCTTAGGCTGGTTGAAAACTTTTCCTTTAGGGTTGAGCTTAGGCATAATTCTGACAGAAACCGAGTTTGTTTTGGATACGCACACTTTATTCCTTCTATCTCTGCCTTCCCACCTCTCAATGCATTCTATGTCCCCATGGTGCCTGTCCCAGGGACTTGGGGTCTGCGTTCCTCCTCCAGAGACTGACCTACCTCCCATGAACCCTGACCTTCTCCTCACTCCTCCTAGCCAGACTTCTCTCTCCTCTTGCATTTCCAAAGCCTCAATCTTAGTAAGACACTAGGCACTCAATCTATTTCCTTTCTGGGTTTATAATATTATACAAAAGGACTTCCGGAGATGGCTTTGTGATAATCCAGCCAAGGGCATCACTAAAGGTGGATCTTTGCTCTCTTTAGCTAGGACTCTTCCAGGTTCTAAGGATATGGCAGTGAACAAAACAAACAAAATCTCCATGTAGATAGGTAAATAATACTTAATATAGTAGTAAGTGCTAAAAAGAAAGATGAGGCCAGGGAAGTGGATCAAGTGTGCTCTTTCATGTTGCAGTTGGAATAGCTCAGGAAGATGAACTTTCAGATAAGGTGACATATGAGAGGAGAGCCACCGGGGAAGGGAGGAATTCCCATGGAGATGCGGAGAAGGAGCTTTCTAGGTAAGGGGCTGCTTGGTACAAGGGCCCTGTTGTTTTGGACGGTGAGCTTGAGGAACTGCAAGGAAGCAGATGTGGAGACAAGGAGGGAAGCAGTGGGAGCCGCTGGGTGGCTGATCATGCAGAGACTTTAAACATGCTGTGAACTCTGTATATTAATCTCAGCTAGGTAGGAAACCATTGGATAGTTTTGGGTAGAGCATCCATCACTTATAAAGTCCTCCATTGTGGTTGGAGGATCGACTGTGTAGGAGCAAGGGTGGCAGCTGGGAAACCCATGGGGAGGCAAGAGACAATGGTGGGCTGGACTGGGTAGGTTCTGGGAGAAGTGGTGAGAAAGAGTTGGATTATGGCTTATTTTGAAGGTAAAACTAGCAGGACTTGCTGATGGATTGGCTGTGAAGATAAGTAAGAAGTCAGGGAAGATATTAAGGTGCTTGATCCAAGACACTGGAAGGATGAAGTTGTCATCAACTGAGACGGGGAAGATGGCGGGTAGAACAGGGTCAGTGCGGGAGACCAGGAGTTCAGTTTTGGGCATGTTGTATGTAAAGAGATGCTGAGACAACGTGAGATGCTAAGAGCGGAATTCAGGGAAGGGGTCTCAGCTGCAGATAGAGTTAGAATCAGGATCATAGTCTCAGACATCAAATAGGCCAGCCTCATCTCACAGCATACAGCCCTTTCCGCAGTGAGCCCCAGCCACACTGGGATATCAGCTCCTCACAGGGACCACAGCTTCCTCAGCCTCAGGGCCTTGGTCTGTGCTGCCCCTTCTGGCTAGACCATCCATGCTTTCCCGGGTTTCCCAATCTCAATATGTCCTGAACTTTTCCTCCATGGCACTTAAATCAATTTTATATTCCTTTGTGTGATGTTTAGTTTAATTAAAAAAAAATTTTTTTTTTGAGATGGAGTCTCACTCTGCCACCCAGGCTGGAGTACAATGGCGCAATCTCGGCTCATTGCAACCTTCTCCTCCCTGGTTCAAGCGATTCTCCCTGCCTAAGCCTCCTGAGTACCTGAGATTACAGACACCCGCTACCACGCCCAGCTAATTTTTGTATTTTTGTAGAGATGGGGTCTCACCATGTTGGACAGGCTGGTCTCGAACTCCTGACATCAGGTGATCCGCCCACCTAGGCCTCCCAAAGTGCTGGGATAATGGGTGTGAGCCACTGCACCCGGCCTAAAACAATTAAAATCCACATTCCCACCAGAATCTAAAATCTGAAATGTCAGGGATCAAGCATGTTTTGTTCATCACCATTTTCTCAGCATCTGGCACATGGCAGACACTTCTTCAATATTTGCTGAAAGAACCGATGACTGTTATTAATGTAATACTTTACACACAATGCGCTGCACCTCCTTTCCTGGTAAGAGAAGCATCCTTTCTGGTTTTCTTATCTTCTTAATTTAATGGCTCTACATGCCTTGGGAACAAATGCTTTTTAAATAGGTACTATTTGAGGAGGGACTGGGCTGTGATTGGGAATTGAATTCTTGCTTGACTGAAACTCTGAAAAGAAAAGGAATTTAAGGTTTATATAAACTTCCTAATCAAAATCCCCCACCTCCTGTTTCCTGGTCAGCTACTTCGTTGTATTTCTATGGACACCTTTATCTAGCATCGCCTGAGGCTATTTTATAGTGACCTTTGACAAGGCCTATTGCTTTCTAGTTGCCAAGTTTACCAAGGTGCTGGGGGCACAGAGAAGCATTAGAGGCATTGTGTCGGGATCTGAGCTGGCTGGCACCTCCTTTGCTGCCTCCAGCCTCATCCTGGGAGATGACAGGAAATGATAATGAAAGAAAGAGATTTGATTTACCAGGAAAGGCTTGTTAGCTCACAAAAGAGCTCTAGGTCTCTGTCTTTGGCAGCGCAGGGCTGTATGTAAAACAGGATTACATGAGGGAATGATCTCTTTACCGTCTTTAAAAAAGCTGGAGTAAGCTTTCAGAGGTGCCTGTGTTGTTTGGAAACACACACCCTGGCTCCATGGGTACATATTTGTGTATTACACATTACACGTGTATGTAGAGACATTATTGATCGATTGATGTATGAATATGTTTGTTGGGGAATTCATGAAAGAGGCCCCATCTTTATAGTTAACATTGCTGTAGGAGGCATGCACTCCATGAATGTGTATCGAGTTGAGCATTTGCAGTGCTAAGCATGGAGCTAGGCACTGGGAAGCGCTGGCCAAGAAGAGAGAGGAGGTCCTTGCCTTCAAGGAACTTTTGAAATCGAATGAGTCTCAATCTCTTCTTCTGTAAGATGGGCATAATAATGATACCTACTTCACAGCCTCTTCAAGGGGAGTCAATGGCCGTGACTGTGAAAACACCACTTGGATTTCAAAATGCTGTACAAATTATGAGCGGCTGTTATGATTGACGTGGCAAAATATAGCTATTTGGGAATAAATACTGGTTAATTTTTTCTAGTTCTGAATATTCTTTATCCCCATACAATCTAAGGTTTTACCCTTATAATTTAGGGGGTTAAGTTTTCTTTTGCTAGCATCCTAATAAAAAAAAAAAGAAAGAAAATGTCAAGTATGTAACTCAGTTTGTAAACAATTGAAACAGTTAGCTATTGCTGTATGACGAATTAGCATTGTCCCCCTAACAACATACATTTATTATCTTACAGTTTCTGTGGGTCAGGAATCTGGGTGTGGTTTCTTTGTGTCTCTGCTCTGGATCTGTCACGAGGCAGTGACCAAGATACTTGCCAGGGCTGTAGTCACCCCAAACCTCAGTAGGGGAAGATCTCCCTCCAGACTCACCTGGTATTGCAGGCCTCAGGTGGTCCACACCAAGCTCACTTGTGTGGCTGTTGACTGGCTTCCGATTCTTGCTGGCTGTTGACCCAAGACATTAGTTCCTTACTACTGGGGCCTTTCATAGGGGATCACAGCATGGCAGCTGGCTTCCCCAGGAGCAAGCAAGGGTTCCAAGGAGGAGAAAGCAAGAGATGGGAGTCTCAGTCTTTCTTTGGGTTCAAATCACTGAAATGACACCCCAACCCATGTGCCATATTCTATTCATTAGAAGCATGTCATTGGGTTTAGCTTGTACCTATGGCAAGGAGATGACACAAGTTTGTACCAGAAGACAGGTCACTGGGAACATCTCAAAGACTGCCTGCCACAGCAATACATGTAAACAGGACTATGAGTTAATGCTGTATCTATGGCATTCATAATGTCACACTATTTGAAATGAAAGAAATAAAAGAGGTAGCACCATCGTTCCCCCGAGACAGTTAAAGTTAAGACCGACAAGGAAAATTGGTGTTAAAGCCTTCTAGATTTTGAGTTGCAATCAGTAAACAACTCTGATTTTTTCTTTTGCTTGTGGCACTGGCTCATGCTTGGGCATTTACACTCTCTATTTAGCAAGAAAGTATTTGCAAGGTACCTTTCAAATATTGGAGGTAAACAAAGGTCAGTCTTTCCTAAGCAGGAGTAACAACATTAAAAATATTTTAATTTTAATTTGCCAGTTCACAGATTGATGTATCCTCCATTGACTTGATTACTTTTTTTGACAAACACCTGAAAACAAAGCTCTTCCAATCGCTTGAAGACAAAGAAAAAGAAAATTTTAGGTACAGAGGAGTTCTAGTGGTATGAGAATGAGCTTTGCCATGGTTTAGAAAAAGGAAAAAGGCCAGTGTGGGCAGAATGTGGTGGACAAGGGGAGAGTGTGACCAGATGAGTTCTGGGTTGGGGACCTGGGTCACTGGAGGTGTGGTGAGCAGATAGCTGTTTAAATTTACATCTAAATGCAATGGGGAACCTTTACAGGATTTGAGGTGACTGCAAACAGCTATGCCTTTTTTTGCTTTTTTTTGTTGTTGATTCTGATTGCATTAGCTATATTGCAGTGAGCTGTTGCTGAAAGAGATTCTGATGTCTATTAACCAAAAGCCATGTTTGGGCAAAGATAAAAACATGCACTGAAACTTTATAATAGGGTGTTATAATTATGCAATGTGTTTTACACGGAGTTGGAGCGTTGTATATTTTGCCCAGCCAATGGCAAGGACAATGTGGTAGATGCATCTGGAACAAGGTTCTTGGATCACAGGGATTCCTAGTATTAGTATCATGTGACAGAACTTACAAGAAATTCATTCAGGAAAACACCCAGTGTAGGAGTCATTTGGCATAATCTGTGCATATTTTCTCAAACAAGCAGCAATCATTTTTTGGTTGTGTCATCTACGGCTGTCACTTGTACGCAGTTTTGTGGCTCTTTTGCAAGCCGGCAGGCACATAATGGTCATCTGGGATTTTCAAATGAGAGTGTGCCATTTAAAATTAGTGGTCTTGGTAATTTCTCTTTCCTCCAAATTTCCCTTGAAGCTGACCTTGTGAGAAGAACACTCTGCATCTATTTTTCCTGAAAGAGTAACTGGGAAGGAAAAGTTCTTAAGTCTTAACACTGGAATTCAACCAGTTCTAATCCTAAAATCTTTCTAGTGTGTTTCTGTCTGAGTCAGAAAGGAATAAAGGAATTTTAGATGGCTTGAACAAAAATCATGAAAAAATGATAACTATATCTCAAGTTCAGGGATTCCCTCAACTTTCTTCTTTTTAAAATTTAAAGATAAATTTACTATTTTCTGATTCAAAAATACTCATTGTAGAAAATAAAAAAGAAGAAGAAAATTCTAACCAAAGATTATCACTTTTGGTGATTTTGATACGTATCCTTCATATATGTCTTCATCCATATCATCTAGTTATATTTCATAGAGTATTTGCAGTTTTGTGTTTGAATTTTTTCTACTTGTTATTATTTTGTGAACATTTCCCCAAGGTCTTAATTTTTTTTTGAAAATATGATTTTAATAGCCTTAGAATTTTCTGTTTGTTATAATTTACTTAAGTCATTTTCCTTAATATTGGTTGCATTGTCTATTTTGATTTTTTCCTGGTAATAAATAATATTGTGATAAGCCATCTTGCACATAACCCTTTATCTGCATCTCTTATTTTTCCAAAGGAATTATTCCAATGAGTAGGTGTTGATACATTTTGCTAAATTGCTTTCACAACAGCTTGTACTGATTGCCTCACAAATATCCAGGCTATGCAATAGTGCGTATCACATCTGATTTTCAGCCAAGAGTATTGGGTATTGTACTCAAAAAGAAATAGTTGCCAATTTATTAGGTCAAAAATTGTTTTAATTTGCTTTTATTTGATTTAAAGGAGTATTGAACATTATTTCCATTTATTTGCTGGCAATTTATGAATTGTTCATCTTTGTCTATGCTTTTTGGCCATTTTTCTCTCAGGGTATCAATATTTTGCTTATCAAAATTTACAATTTAAAAATGTTTTTTAAGATAGGGTCTGTCTACGTTGCTCGGGCTAGATTTAAACTCCTGGGCTTAAGGGATCCTCCCACGTCAACCTCTTGAGTAGCTGGGATTATAGGCACGTGCCACCGCACCCGCCCAAAATTTACATCTTTTTAATATGGGAAGGATATGCACCCTTTATCTTTAAAATCTAGAAGCACAAGTATAGCTTGTGTTTTCAGTATAAAAAGATTTTTAAAATTTCTTGTGGTTCTTCATTTCTTGTGGTTGATTTATGAGTCTGTGAATATGTGAACACAGTTTACGTTTAGAATCACGCCACTTCTGCTTCCTGTAGCTTCATTTATAATCTTCCTTATATTTTTTCTGTTTTCCTCTTTCGTCCACTGTAATAAAATTTTTAAAAGATCCAGACTTCTACTTATCTCACTTTACTCAACTCCACTTTTAGATGGCAGCCTGCCAAAGAAACCACAGTGTGAAGAGAATCTCCTGTGAGACCTCTAGAGGGTCAGTAGCACTAGTTGAGAGAAATAGTTGAGGAGAGGAAAGGACGGCTTCTGGTTTATTCCGTTTAACTAATGACCTTCCTGATGCCGGCTCAGAGTGAGCAGAATTAGTTAACAAGGGCTTGGGGGCTCAGGAATTCCAGGTATCTGACCTTCCACTTGCTGCTTCTGCCTGTGGCCAGAGGCGACTCCTCATCTCAGCTCCATCTCCACCACCTCATTTTATAATGGAGATAATAATACTTCAAAGGTATGCACTAATTAATTATTCTTGGAGGCTCTGAAAATATAATTACTAATTATTATAATGATTAGATTATTAATTTCATTCCTTTTTTTAGAATTTTAATCAAATGCCAAAATTCAACACCCAGATCCAGTTATTTGTAGACTTTTTTTCAGCCTATTATCTTAGCAGCTTCTTTATAATGATTAATTTACCCCATGCTAAATGAATTTCTTAAAATATAGAAACAACAGGATTTTAAAAGTATTTATAAATTTTGGAGCTCCAAGAAGAGAGAATACAGAAAAAAAAGACAAAATGTTGTATCTCCATAGATTATTGTAACTCAATAATTAAATAGCTAAATATTTGAGGCTGTTGATTTTTAAACCACATTAACTTACTTTTCCTTCAATGTGAGTCATATAGTCTGAGGTGGTTAGTTTACTGGTAAATAATTATACCTAAGACTATTACAGTTTACCTAGATATTCAACAGGAAAGTCATATGAATACAAATAATTTACAAACGACGTGTGCTGAACCATGGCCCTGGCTTTTATTGTGCAATTTTAAGTTTGGAACTGGGTGTTAATTATTAAGAATCTTTACATCAATTTCACAAATTCATAGAATGTGACTCTGAGTTGACAATAGTTAAAACAATGTATATTTGGCATTGATGATTTTTCTTGAATGGCGTTGTTTTAATGTTATTTAATTTAGCACGCGAATGTCTTATTTTTCTAATTAGATCATATGCACCTTAAGAGTAGGGACTATGTGTTGTAATTCCTCTAAAAGCAGAGGGATTCAATGAATACTGGAATTATCACCTAGGCCACCTGGCTTTCCCCCCGACTCCCTTCAACCTCTAACTAGCTGTGAGTTTTGGACACTTAGGTAACTGCATGCCACCTCAGTTTCCCAATCTATAAACTAAGAAATGATACCTTCTCTAATTTACAAGGCTGTTGTGAAGCTCCAATGAAGGGAACTCCCGAGGAGGGGGTGGGTGGTTAGAAGCCTTGTGTGGGCTTGTAAAAATTCAGTGTCATTTGGCAACGTTATTTTGTTTCCAGATGTATGATGGTCAGTGGGAATGTGCATTTTGACCTTTTCCCCTCCACTTTTTTTTTTTTTTGGCCTGGGAGATTTTGCATATTGATAAGAGCTGAGAGTTGATTTAGCAAAGTTATCATCAGATGTTTCCAGTTCTAGTGGCTTTTAGCTTCTGCTGGGCGGGCCTTAGAGGGCCATATAATCAGCCTCTTAAATTTAAGTGTCAGCTGCATCGTCTTCATCAGCAGAAACATTTCAAACATTTATTTTCTTTGCAAAAGGCAAGTTTTAGTGGTGGAGTCAATTTATTTCTGAAACAATCTCATTTACCTGAATGAGGAGCGCATATTTATTTTCAGGGTAAGTGGTTGGGTTGTATAATTCTCATGTGACAGATGAACCAAACACTCAGCTGTAAATTACATTTGGCTGGAAGAAGATGCTCTGGTATGAAACTACATTTCTGCCATTGCTCGCTTGTTCTTCTTGACTGAGAGCTGAAAGATTGGTGACTCTTGGATCTACCTAGAAAATGAAAAAATATTCTTTACAGAAACCAGAAAGGGGTGAGTAATACCATATACACATATTTATATAAGAAGATTGGAAGAAGCAACCTGGGTGTAACATTTCTCTGTCCAGCAGACTGAAAGTGTCACAGAACATGTCGGAGTGGCTTGTGGCATGATGGTTTATTTTCAAAGACCTTTTGAAAACACCATCAAGCCTTTTTCTTTTGTTTTATTTTAAAGTGGCCTTTCACTGGCGTCATTAATGTGTCACAAAGTGGATTTTTTTTTTTGTTTCTGTGAGCCATCAGTCTCATAAAAATTAAATGTGTGCATTCCTGCAACCTGATATGCCCTCTCCAGTAAAAATCAATGCCTCTTGCCCTTGCGGCTCAAGCTGCAGAGGTCTTTGTAGCCTGTGTTGTGTGCATTTGTGCATATGGCCTTTCCACCCATGCTTTCCAATGTTTCTTAAACATATCTGAGAACTCAGTCCCAGTTACAATGTGTTGGCTTGTGTTTAGCCTGTGTGTGTTTGCCCCAAAACAGCAGAGTGTGGTTCCCTGCCCCCCATGTTTGCCCTATTAAGTGGGCACAGAACGGGGCCCTCTTACTACTTATCTATGTATTATTCCTTTGGTTGGGTGGCAAGAAGACCTGTTCAGGGTGGATTTTTGGAGGGATAGAAAAGTTTAAAACGACTTAGTTCCTTTTCAGGCTTGAATTATACTACCTTAACTATACCAAGTGCAAAGATTTTGACACTTATGATGGCAAATTATTTACTTGTAGTTAGATGCAATTGCCATTTTTTTCCAACCAAGTACAGTTTCCAAGGCATTTTTCTTTCTAGAAAATAATCAAATGTTGAATTTTAGGATTAGGTTTCAAATGAGAGTAAAGACTGAGATTCTCTGAAGTATTACTTGAACTAATCGTTGCCTCTGATAAATGGGACCAGCCCCACCTTTCACACCATTTGATTGTGAGATTTAAGAAAGTGTTACCAAGCTAATGGGATTTGGGGGGAACAGGTTGCATTTACTCTGCTACATAACATTCTAAAGATGGAATTGTGTACTATGCTCTTGAGGTAACTGAAAGGTTGCATTAGAGGCAAATGATGAAAAGCCCCTGGCTCTACTTTCCCCAGGTTTCAAAGGAGAAGCAGCAGCCAAATGTCTTTGGTTTGGTGCAATTCAGTCATGATTTTGTCTCCACTTTGGCTGCATCCATTAGAGAACTCAGCTCACGCTCATAAGGTCCCGCTCCCAACCGGCAGTAACATAGATGAGCACCTGTTAAGGGCCATGGCTAAGGACTTCACACTACTGTTTGTGCATGTTGAGAAAATAGATAAGCCAATTAAGTTAATGCCTACTGTAGGCCAGGTACTGTGTCAAATCTTACATTGTCTTATTTAGTAGGTGTTATTATCTCTGATGAGGAAACCGAAGTTCAGAGAAGCTGAGGATTTTACCAAAGATCATGCAGTTATTAAGTTGCAGAGCCAGGATTCACTCTCTGTCATGGGAGCCTCCTTTCTTGGTACCCCGAGTCACTCGAGAAACTTGCCAAGAGAGATCATCATTTCATTTTCTTCAGACGAAGCTATCTGTGTGGCCCAAATCCCACTCAAGTCTTAGTTCCATAGATCTTCCTTCTATAACCTTCTACCAGTATTAGATGCTTGTTGGTTCAATTTGTTACCAAATATTTTAGTGAGTGCCTACAAAAACCTAATTTTAGTGACATTAATTTCAAGAAGTACCATAAAAGCACAGCTAATTTTACCTAACAACAGGAAACTTAAGGTGTAGTTAGTACTATAATCTAAATAAATGGATAGTCCTATAATCTAAATAAATGGAATTAGAACTACAGCTATTATTAGGAATCATATTATTAACAACCGTATTTAAAAATATGATCCAGTTAACTATAAACAATGCCATATTATCCTACTTCTTGAATGCAGTCACTCGAAGTTTTAACATTTTCCCTATTCTTTGTATGATATATTTGGAATTACAGTTCTAAATCTGTTCTGGAACAGAAAAGACGATGGAGACATTTGCAAGATTAAAATCTGATGACTTTCGGACTCAGGGTGAATTTACAAACACCGGTCATTTATCCCTACGTGACATTTTCCAGTTATCCAACAAGGCTTTTATTCAGGAGCCATTTGTGGTCAGGATGCATCATGATGCATCATTTATGTAGTGTCTTAAGTGTTTACTGGGCACAGCATGTGAGAGACAAAGCACAAGAATCCTGCCCAAAGACCTTACTACCTAGGGTCACATTGTTACGTAACAGAATTTCATCCAAGAGTAGATATTGCTTAACTCATTCATTTCTTGAGAGCTAGAGTTTAGGGTTTCCTTTAATATGTCGATGACCTTAACCTACTGATTTGTATTTTCACTTCCAATAGATATTCACACTAAAGAGTATGATGTATACTCCAGAAGCGGGCAGGGTATGAGATGGGAATGAGAGTGTAGACTCTGAGTAGCTGTCAAAGGTGGGTGTCGGGGCCACTGAGGATGGGTTAGAGATCACTGATCCCCCAACTTGACCATACAGGGCCTCTTTGTTTTCCTTACTTTTATATTTGAAAGATTTTTTTCTACCTGACAAGTATTAATTAATTCATTTTTCTTTTTAGATTAATGGTATTCATAATTATCAATCAGAAATTGTGATAAACATGAGATGTCTGATCTTACCATACTGAATCAAAATAATTGCAGCCAACAGTAAAGAAAGTTGACATTTTACTTGACACGTGAAGCTTCCTTATGTGTGAATAACTAAAAGTTTACATACACGTTAACCTTTTGGAAATACGGAAAATTGAACTGATCTCTGTTATTACATTCACAGACTTCCTAGGAATCCAGAGGCCCCCAAGTGGGGAGCAGCTGGATTTAGCAATTGCCTTAAATTCCCATCTACTTCTAACATTCTGTGATTTGTGAACACAACATTCCAACTAATAAAATTGACCAGTACAAATGTGCTTCCAACAGCAAATTTTGAAATACAGGTCCAACATTTTTGTGGGAAAGGAGCAAACAGAGATACTGCTAAAACTTGGAGAGCAGGGGAAAGATTGGGAATAGCTGCACTTGACTATGTCTCATGGTTTTCCTTGGTGAGCAACCAAAAGTAGCGATGTCTACTCCGTTGTCCTTGACCACAGACAGATCTACTTGTGATTTAAGAAAAACCCCAACCCCAAACCAAACCAAACCAAAACAACAGACCCTTCATGTGATGCTTTGTGTCCACATCCTGAGTAGACCTTTCACCATCCTCTGTAGCCTAGGCTGTATACTGCAGGCAGAATGAAAAACCAGAACTGACTATATCAACCCTCTGTTGGGTCTCCACTGCCCATAGGATAAAATTTAACCTCCTTGGCTTGACGTACAAGGTTTGCATTATATGACTATCATCTGCACCTGATTTCTCTCCATGTATACTTTATGAACCTGCTATACTGAATTTTCCATCATCCTTGCAAACTATCAGACCTTTCTTAAAACTCTGCCTTTGCACATGCTGTTCTGCTAACTGGAATATTCTCTCTGCTCAATATTTGTTGGATAAATCCCTATAATAGCCAGTTAAGACAATAGCACTTATTATGTGCCAGGCATTCATTTAATCCTTACAATGAGGTGGTTGCCATTATCAACCCCAGTTTGCAGAGGAGGAACCTGGCCCAGAAGTGTTTGGTAGACTTCCCAAGGTCACAGAGTCAATAAATGAGGAAGCTAGGATTCAAACCTGTGCAGTCTATCACTCAGGACCTGTATTCTTAATATCTGTCCCACACTTCCCATCTCCTAAGGTGGCACTTTCAAAGGTGAAGGAAGCTATTCCCAGATGCCTCAAATCGGAGTTAGCGCTTCTGTTCTTAGGATTCTCCAAGTGTTTTCTAAGGCATCCTTGCAATAGAATTTATCAAGTTACATTATTATTTCTCTCTGTGCCTGTGTGATCTGTGAGTAATTTTGAGTACCATTCAGCCTTGTATGCCCAGGGTCTAGTAAAATGCCTGTCACCTGGTTCAATACTTTGTAGCTATGTCTTGAATGAGTGAATGAATGAGTGAAGGAGTAAAGGCAGAAACACTTGTCTGTGCTTAGATGGAACAGGCTCATCTTTCCTTCTATAACATGCTTCTGGGATATCAGTTGAAAAACACTTTCTTCCAATAGACTTTACCTGTCTCAGGGGCGCAAAACATTCCAACAGGAAAGCTTAGAGCTCTCAGTTGTCCTCTCCACGTGACAGTAAATTATTGCCAAATCTTGCAAAGATGCCCATGAATTCTGCTGAGTATCCATGTCGCACTCTAGTCCGACAACATTGATTTATTTAAGTATAGGTTTGGTGCTCTGTGAGGGCTCACCATCTGCTTAAGTTGTGTTTACTTTAAGTACCAGTCAGCGTTTTCCTGACGAGTTATAGAAAAATGGTAGTTCAACTTAATTTTTAAGCGAGGCCTGTTTAAGAATAATTTGTTAATTACTAGTTGGTTGATTCCATTTCCTTAAATTAAGGGCTTCAGTTAATATCACATGCTTATTGCCAGCTTGCTGGAAGCCACTGCAGTGGTGCCGCCAGTTGCATGACATATTGCAGCCTTATTCTCCCAGGCCAGCCGTGCCCGGGCTTTTCCGTTTATCTTTAGCTAATTTAACAAGCCTGAAAAGTAACCCGATGGTTTACTAGCTTTAGGACTGCAAGTTGGAAGCTTAATTTAATAGCCACTTATAAAACCACTGAGGCAGAAATTCGTTATTAGGCCTTCATAAGATGGGGCACACAGAGCCATCTGATCAAGGCTGATTCTTCCAGATACAGGAAGATTGGCGTTCACACCATTTGGGCTGGAAGTGTTTTATCAACTACATACGAGACAGGATTTGAACCTTGCCATCAGGTGGTTTGGAGTTCAGTGGATTTCTTTTCTTTTTGGCAAGAAAGGAAATATTTGGCAGCCTATTACTGGAGAGGTCCATGGAGATTGGCCACAGCCATCACAAGAGGGCACACTAAGGTTGGGAGCATTGGGATATATAATGACTTTTGTAAATGTTTTGGTTTCAATAAAATCCCAAATGTATTTTATCAATGCATTTTTCCCCTTAATTTTTAGACCCTTGTGTATTTCAAGGGAAATTTAATTCATATGGTTTTGATTCATTTATACTTAACTCATCGAAATGTTGTTTTCTAAGAGTTATTTGATGTCCAAGAAGACTTTGGAGCTTGATTTAAATACCTTCCAGTGTTCTTTCCCCCTCCCTTTTAAAAATAGAAAGCCATCTACTCTTGGCAAAACCTAAATGCACACACTCTAAAAGTTTGCATTTGGTTGAAAGCTCCAAGCCCATGAGGCTGTCGAGCTGGGCCAAATGCATTCTCCAGCTCCTGGTAATGTGTGAGCCTGTTACTCAAAAGCACAGAGAGATCTTTACCACTTGATAATCTCTGGTGGCTCTCCACATGGAAAGAAACTCTAAAATATAAAATGTCTGCCATTTGCTACATCTTTGATCTTGGAAAAGCCACTTAACCTCCCTTCACTTCAGTTTCCTGTCTGTAAAGTTGGGCTAAAATTTATTTTGCTTACCTCCCAGAATTATTGAGAGGATTAAAGAAGCTAATATAAAAGTCCAAAGATACCAAAAGCATCACATCTCTTTTCTTGATGTTATTGTTCTTTGAATAAAATAATAAATACTCAACCTTTAGTGAATATTTGGTATGTGGCAGGTACTATGTTAGACATTTTACAAGTTACCATTATGTTTAATCCTCATAGCACCAGGTGAACTGGAGCTACTTCTAATCTCCACATTTTGGAAGATAAAACCTCTGTGTCATTTGCCCAAAGTCTTGTAGTTTATGAGTGGAAAAGCTGGAATATAAACTAAACTCTTTAGGGTTTTTAAAAACATTTTTTTTTAGTTTTAAAATAATTATACGTACAGGATACAGAGTGATATTTTGATACATGTATACAACATAATGATAAAATCAGGGTAACTTGATCACCACAAACATTTATCATTTCTCTGTGTTGTGAGTATTCAAATGCCCTCTTCTGCTTTTTGAAAATATACAATAAATTACAGTTAACCGTATTCACCCTATAGTACTGCAGAACACCAGAACTTATTCATCCTAACTCTTTGTCAACCCACCTCTCCCACTGTCCTCTCATCAGCCCCTTCCCAGCCTCTAATACTGACAATTCTACTCTCTACTTCCGTGAGATTAAACAAAAATAGTTTTCTTAGCTCCCACATGTGAGTGAGCACATATAGTATTTATCTTCCTGTGCCTGACTTATTTTGTTTCGCATAATGTCCTCCAGGCTTATCCATGTTCTGTGAATGACAGGATTTCATTCTTTTTTATGGCTAAATAGTATTCCACTGTGTATATATGCCACATTTCCTTCATCCGTTCATCTGCTGGTGGACATTTAGATTGATTCTATATCTCAGCTATTGTGAATAGTGCCACAGCAAACATGGGGGTGCAGGTATCCCTTTGATATACTGGTTTCCTTTCCTTTTGATATGTTTCTCAAAATCTTCCAGTACTGGAATTGATGGATTATATGGTAGTTTTTTTTGTTGTTGTTTGTTTTTTGAGAAACCTTTATACTGTTTTCTATAATGGTTGTACTAATTCACATTCCCATCAACAGCGTATAAGAGTTTCCTTTTCCCGCAACCACATTGTCAGCATGTGTTACTTTTTTGTCTTTTCAATAATAGCCATTGTAACTGGGGTGAGATGACATCTCGTTGTGGTTTTGATTTGCATTTTCCTTTATGGGTTTTAACCATTAAATTGTATAGTAAATGGTTAAAGTCACATTAATCACTGTAATGTTGTGACTCAGTATCAGAGTTTATCTTGAGTCAGTATCATTCATAATTGAGTCTCTTCATATTGTTAAGTTCACTTAGTCACATTTTTCTATTACATTCTCTTTTTGAATAATTAGGGTAAATGCATATGTAAAATATGCCATTCAAATATACAGATATTCAAAGATCGTTCATTACATAGGACAGTAATAGAAGCTAATTTTAATTGAACACCTACTTTGGACCAGGCACTGCAGAGCTCTCTATAAGCCTTATTTCATTTAATCTTCAGAACAACTCTATAAGGTAAAGACTGCTATTGTCAAGAACTGTGAAGAGCTGAGATTTCCCCCTACTTGCAAGCTAACTAGTCTGCCAGCTTCATGGATGCTGGCAGAAGCTATGAGACTCCTGGGTCAGACACAAAGTTCTTTATTACTCCTGGCTGGCAAGCAGCTTCAGCCTCATGTTCATATCAGTTCCTCTCGTTCCTAGGTCCTGTGAGAGTGTTGTGGAGTGACCCAGGTGGATGCTGAACATGCAGGGAGTTTACATTATGGCTGAAGAACTCTGGGCTTAGAAATCTCACTCTCTTTTAATGTTGTGGGAAGCAACCTTGCCTGATCTTTGCTCCTGAGGGAGATATCTTTATTATACTGGACAGTAAGCAAACCTGCCGTCTGCTCCAGAGGGACACACTAAGTCTGTCTTCTAACTCTGCTGTGCAAGTATATTTGAAAAGATTCCAGAACCAAGGCCATCTGTGCCTCTGCTGCTAGGACATACATAATGGTGAGAGACCCATGGAGGACTGTCTCCCAACAGTTATTAGCTCTATTTTACAGACAAGAAAACTGGATTTAGGTGGAATCATTCATTCATTCATTCCAGAAATATGTATTGAATACCTGTATGTGCTAAGGTTGCATAGCTAAAAATTGGAGGAGGGGGAGTCAACACAGGCTCTAGGCCACTAACTTGTCCCCTTACCCATTTAACCCCTCTCCTCCTCAGCTGCTGTCTCATCTTGCCTCCCCACCTTATGACTAATTATATAAAATGGTAATTCGCTTACGATGATGATGACTCTTTGGGACACATGTTTCTCCTGCCCTCAAGTTCCTCCTCTGAAGGTTGACCCAGCCCCAGATACCCAAATGCCATAGATCATTTGCCTGAGATGTGGAAGTGGTGTTGGTAGATCCTGATACAAGTCAGAATGGTGTTTTGAGGTGGAATTTAGTGGCACATAGAAGACAATGGTGCTAGTTAGAAAGTTAGATTAAACATAAAAATGTTGTTATGGAAAACTTAGTTTTGTAAGATGGAATTAATATGGTGTCTTTACAAAACTCAGAAGGTTCCTTTTCCCTGTTGCCCCCTCCATCAATTAATCAGTACTGTTTAATGCTTATATAAAGGTGCAAACCATTAAATGACTTTATAAAGATTTTGGTAGTGCTCATGCTAGCTTGTGCCTGAATTTATCTGGCATAAAATATTAAATGACTATGAATTTGGAATCTGGGGGAGAAAAATAAGGTCCTGGCAACAGAAGATTGGATGCATCTTTTCCAAACAAAGAGGTCTCCTGCGGCCCACAGAAAGGAATCTCAGGCTGCAGATTCTCTCCTCTCTCAAAACAGGCCCAACTCAGGAAGCTAGTTTGCCAGTTTCCTGGGAAAATAATAAAGGTGGACATGGAGTAATGAAGAGGGTTGGTGGCTGGAATACATGCCTTTGAACTGTGGTGAGGAAACAAAAGTGAAACTGAGCTGGTCAATCATTGCTCCTTTCAACCAAGTCACAGCAGGAGAAAGACTCTTCCACTGGCCTGTCCATCAGAGAAGAAGCCATGCCTTAAAAAACAGGAAGGAAAGAAGCCTGACTTGGTGCTTATTTAGCCCTGCCATTGTATTCATGGATTAGTATAGCACAGAGAAAATTTCTCTCCTGATGGTCTGCCCCTGTCGGCATCTGAAGCTATTGGCTCTGTTTTCTAGGCTCATTTCAATTCCCCCTGATGCCAGAAAAATATCCCATTAGTGAAAAATTTTAAAGAAAGAATTCTAGAGGAAACTCTATCACACTGAAACCATAGCAGAGTGGGGATGTGATGACTCTTGTGGGGTCATAAATGTCATGGGTTTCTTCCTAATCTTAAATGTTAATCCAGAAAGAAAGTTTGCTGATATGGTTTGGCTATGTCCCCACCCAAATCTCATCTTGAATTGTAACTCCTATAATCCGCATGTGTGGTGGGAAGGAACTGGTCGGGGGGTAATTGAATCATGAGGTTGAGTGTTTCCCATGCTGTTCTTGTGATAGTGAATAAGTCTCACGAGAACTGATGGTTTTATAAAGGGCAGTTCCTCTTCACATACTCTCTTGTAAGACGTTCCTTTGCTCCTCCTTCACTTTCTGCCATGATTGTAAAGCCTCCCCAGCCACGTGGAACTGTGAGTCAATTAAACCTGTTTCTCTTTATAAATTACCCAGTCTCAGGTATATCTTTATTAGCAGTGTGAGAACAGACTAATACATTTATACTCAGACTTTCTTTGACGGAGCCAGCCTCTTCTAAAGCAGTTGTTTTTAGATGTTCTGACAGCTGTCTGTCTTACAAAAGGATTTTCTCTTCAGATAGGCTCTTCCTATCAGGTTCTAGAGTAGGCTGTGGAAAGAGGAAATTACTTTGACAGCAAAGTCAAGCGGAAGAAGAAACTAAGAATCCTTGGACCTTGGAGCAGGGTTCTACTGGAGAGTGAAAGTGGCTCCCAGGAGCCAATATTCTTCTGACATACTTGAGAGGGTGAGAGAATGATTGCAGCTTTGCTGAGGATGTCCAAGGCTTGTTCATGGTGGAGGCAAAACAACCTCAACAAACAAAACCAAACAAAAAGCCAACAAAGAAAGTGAATGTTACTTTCATAATTTTCTGATTCTGTCCCTTTGCCCTGAAGGAAGCCCTTGGCCCAGCTGGAGCACCTTTCCTGGAGTCAACTATACCAGACACCCGAAAATACAAGTGACTCCAAGGGAATCTTCGGGCAGACCATCTTCCGCTCCCACTTCGTTCCCTTTGACAGTCTGCCCACCATTTCATTGTTGGTTTTGATTGGTCTGTTTGTTTTGAGTCCCCCCTACCCCACATACACACTCATCTCCTGCCTCTCCAGCTCCAGGAAGCTATACACAAACTGGAGCATTTGGAGCTAACTTGGCGGAATGATGTGGCTTCTGGCAGCTCCCACAATATGACACCAGTGAAAATGCAAACCAAATGTTCCTTGTGTTCTAGGGTGTGAAGTCTTCATCACCCTTTTCTTTGAGAGCAGAGAGCACAAAAGAACTAGACATTTGGGGGTTTCTGTCCTGGCTCTGCCTTTTAGTAGCTGGGTGACATCTCTGAATCCAATTCTTTATGTATAAAAGAATAATTGTCTTACCCACTTTATACAGGTGATGTCGGTGTTAAACAAAGTCATTTATTGAGAGCCTACTATGTGCTAGATAGCGTGTATTGAAGTATCTCCTCTACTAAGTGAAGAGCACCTCAGAGGCAAGACCATTTCCTATTCCCACCTGTGACAGGTAGTAGAATCTGACTGGCTGAGCTTGGATCTGGACTCTGCACCTTGCTAGCTCTGTGTCCTTGGGCAAGTTACTAACTTCTCACCTGGAAGGTGGAGATCAGGACACCACCTACCCTCTAGAATTCTTGTGAGACCTAGATAAGATAGTACACGTAGCACAGGGCTTGCAGGGCACACCATGAATGTTAGCAGTTGTTCTGACTGTATTTATAAGCCCAGTGCCCGGCACACATCTGTGTTTTGAAATATGGTAAACAGTAAATGCTCAACAAATGGTAGTTCCATTTTTCATAAGCTTTCTTTAAATAGTCTTTCAGTTCACATGTGACAGATCATGGTGGTATGTTCCACTGGGACTGATCCCAAGAAATGAAGATGAGGTTTTCTGGAGTTTAACTCTGCAAGTTCCCTTCAAACATGTTTCTTTCTTCATTTGGTAGGTGCACACCAACAGGGGAGTGGATGGGGGAATTTGGACCAACTCCTTCAGTGTCTTAGGGTATTATTGTGTTCATGTAGTCATTTGCCTTAACTGAGCCCAACCTCATGGACGCTACACATGCACCTGCTAGGGGAGGAGAGTGATGGTGTGTGTGTATGTGTGTATTGTGGGAAGTGGTGAGGTGGTAATATAGCTAGGAGAGCAAGATAAAGAACATGATGACTCAAGGGTCCTTTATTTTATGTGGCATTTCCAAAACATAGCTTCTGGTGACACAACTGCCCCACATTCCCAGCCCGTCTTAGGTATGCCTCAGGCTTTCCCTTCTTCCCATTGGCTTTTTGCTTTTTACATAGAGCAGATATTTGTTAAGGTTGAAATCCACTAAAGAAAAACACAAAAAGTAGCAAGAAACCACTTTAGTGAGAGGACTTTTTGGGAGAGTGTATGTGATTGATGGTTAATACTGAGTGTCAACTTGATTGGATTGAAGGATACAAAGTATTGATCCTGGGTATGTCTGTGAGGGTGTTGCCAAAAGAGATTAACATTTGAGTCCGTGGACTGGGGAAGGCAGATCCACCCTTATTCTGGTGGGCACAATCTAATCAGCTGCCAGTGAATATAAAGCAGGCAGAAAAATGTGTAAAGGAGAGACTGGCCTAGCCTCCCAGCCTACATCTTTCTCCCGTGCTGGATGTTTCCTGCCCTGGAACATCGGACTCCAAGTTCTTCACTTTTGGAACTCAGACTGGCTCTCCTTGCTCAGCAGCTTGCAGACAGCCTATTGTGGGACTTTGTGATAATACAAGTTAATACTTAATAAAGTTCCGTTTATATATGTATATCTATCCTATCAGTTCTGTCCCTCTAGAGAACCCTGACTAACACAGTGTATGTATAGTTTTATTTTTTATTGCTTCCAATATTTTCTAGATCTGCTTAATGTGGTGTTGGAGAGCTCAGTTTGGCTGTGGCAAGACACCAGTGCAGGCTCTTGGTTCTCTGGGCTCTTTGTTTTTCTTCTGGGCCCAGGAACCTTTAGTGTTAGTGACATGTAGCTGGTGGGCTTGGCTGTTGGATTTTACTACTCTTTTCATATGTTCTCGGGAGGACTTTTCAGATATTGAAGTGAGTCTTTAACCTCCTAAATTCTTCAGGTGGCTTGGCTGGTCACCAACCATGCCTTCCAGAACATGTAAGGCCTGAATATTTTAGTCTCTGCAGGGGTAGATGGAGTCACAAGAGGAGGAATTGACGAGCTAGCTGAGTTTTCAGGTTTTCAGTGTAAATCCAGGAACGTGGACCCTGGGGCCAGGCGGTGTTAGAGATGATTTAGTCTAACCTTTTCATTTTACAGACATAGAAGCCGAGCCCAGATGGGTTAAATGACTTGCTTTTGTTCACACTGCTGGGAGTAGCACCATGACTGGGATGCAGGCTGTTGTGACTTCTACTTTGAGGTTCTATCTATTCTCTGCTCACACACCTAGCCTTGATGAAGTAGAAATGAAACTCTGGCTTCTTAATCAATTCATAAGCATTACCATCCCCTCTTACCTTTTTTAAAATGGCATTTCCCTCCTCTTCATTTTGGCCAAGTTTCTTCTTCTTCTCATCTTCCATGTAATATGTGCACATGGAAGCAAAGTAAATCATATGCCGAAGAACTTAAGTTAAATATTATCATTTCCCCTGACCACTCACTAAAGGCAATCTTTTCTAAATTTTTGTTTTGTTTTGTTTTTGTTTTGAGAAGTTACTGCTAAACTCAATAACATGCTTCTGTCTTTGTTTCTTTATTTATTAGCTGTTATAATATCTCGTAAGTCTCTGCTTTGCCAGATGGGGATTCAGCTCAGTTGTCCTGTGTCTCCTCTACCTCTGCCTTCTCTTATTACTTTATTCCATTATTGCTTTCACTATTGGCTGTACACTTAAACCTTCCCTTTGTGGCCCACCAACTTTCCATCGTTTTGCAAAAGATGGAGCTCTAAGCTCTCTTAGGATCCTTTCCTTGTCCTCCTGTCTTCTACATTCCACCTTTGGCATCTGCATAGTTACTTCCACATTGTTAAGTGATATTCCTTTATATTTTGTCTTGCAACCTCAATGATATCTTCTGTGCTTTTGGCTAACTCTAACAGTGAAAAACCAGTAAATTGCATTCATAATTATGACTATGCAATTTGTGTTTGTTGCTTGACCAAATCATGTGTTAGGATCCTTCTCTGGGGGACCTGAGGTTGTAACTCAAGGGCTTCTCAAAGAAGAATATACCTAATGTCAATGTCACATTGATTAGCTTTTTAAAAAACTTCATTGGTTGCTTAAAATTGTTTGACTAAGGTTGATTACTCTGTCAGTCTCTGCTAAAAGGGTTTCTGTCAGCCTTTCCTCTTCCTCCTATCTCCCTCCCATCCTTTACTTCACAGTGAAACAGTCAAATACCACTGAGTTTTCTTAAACTTAGGAGCTGTCAGAATTTAAGGGTCTAGCCTGTGAGAGGAGCTCGGTCAGTGGAGAGATTGAATCTTTGGACTTCGTTTGGACCACCGGAATTAAATCACACATTCCCTGCAATAACAAGAGAAGATGTTATTTTGGAAAATCGATGGACATTGCTAATGAGTTTAAATTTTCTTTGTCTTTATTTATTTATTTTTGGTCTTTTCTTCACAAAGGAGAATGTCAGCATAATAGCTGCTGTTTGATTAATGAATCTTCTTGTGACTGATAATAATGATTCTGATGCTTTCTGTTGAACCAAGATAATAAAAAGCCCAACGGTACTTATAATATGCCTAGCTGAGTTTTAAATTATGGGCATCCGAAGGCTTTACATAATATGACACTAGAAACAGCTAGTGAAGGAAGAGCCTGGAAGATCTCAAAAATTATCCCAGTTTGAAAGGGTGATACCTGCTGTTCTAAACTGCCCTTTGGATGCTTGACTCGCATATGATGCAAAATATTGAAATAGATAATTTACCAAGCTTGCAATTTCTCATGCTGAAGAAAATATGCAATTAGGAAATGCCCAACACAGATTTAGAAAAGAGTCATTGTGGCAACTCAAATGGTTGATGTTAAACCATAATTTTCCCCAGATAATGGATTGCCACAGGAGCTGAATCCACTTGGCTTGATCCTCCACCTGTCACAACTTTTCACCCCCTGCTCTCTGTCTGTTTGTGGGTCCTAGATGGGAGAAGGGAAACACAGGGTGGCAGGAATAAGCACTGACTTTCTAGATTTGTCTCAAGTCTTGGCAAAATTTATACAGTGGATTATAACATCTATTCTCTGCAATTCATGTCTTTTTGAAATAGTAATTTTCTTTCTGATGTGATGGGGTGTTTGGAGTGATTGGTGATGAAGTAGATGCATATCTTTATGGCATTATAACCTGGAGGCAGAGGAAGCCCTGAAATGTGGCGAGTATCCACCATTCTTGACCATTTGCAGGTCTAGAAGGAACTCTAGGTCTGTAGAGGGGAACCTGGCTCTTTGTGCCTCAAGTCAAGGTGATTTGGGCAAAACATGTGACTGATTTTTCAGTTGCTGTAACAGATGTAAATGATGTAACAAGTACACCAGCACTGGCTGTGATCTGGAAAACTTTAAAGGGGTCTATGGTGTGTGCCGATGGAGTGGGTGTGAGGTGTGCAAAGGGAAGTATAAATAAAATTATGATTCAGAGGGAGGGTCTCTGCTTGGTAATTCTCCTCCTGAAAGAGCTCCCCCTTAATTTGTGCATTCATTACAATAACTTGATTGGAAAGTAGCTATTCTATACTGTGGCTGGCATCTAAGATTCCTCAGACCTAAAGTTATCCCAGCTGTGTTAGGCTTTCTGTAAGTCTTTCTATGGTTTGGGCATAAACAAGTAAGGCCCAGGTTATTTGGGTATTTTATAATAGGTCTGGATTCTAGCCACTTTTCTGGGGTG
This sequence comes from Papio anubis, assembly GCF_008728515.1. NCBI lineage: Eukaryota > Metazoa > Chordata > Mammalia > Primates > Cercopithecidae > Papio > Papio anubis. The sequence continues at coordinate 98,535,284 of NC_044979.1, forward strand.
CTATTCTGTCCCTTTGCCAAAGTGTGTGTGTGTGTGTGTGTGTCTATATCTATATGTACTTTTTTTCCTGGAAAATTATTCTTGAGTGAAGCTGGTTTGTGAGGTTGTAGCTTACAAATAGGGTGTTTTGAATCTGCCTAGAGGTTTCATGGTACATCTGTGTGTATGTGTGTACATGTGCAAACACATATGCTGTAGATATACAGTGGAAGTGGGACAAGGGAACCAAAGGTTGCATGTGTACAGAAGTATGGCGGTCCTACAGGAGCATCCCTATGTGGGTACCATTGTCTAGAGAGTGTTGCTAAATTAGTCTCTGCATCCTGGGTCCTGGGAACTTAAATGTAAAGGTGGGCTGGCTTTACATGCAATTCACTTGCCTTACTTTAAAAGTGATCCCTGAGCTCACATTCTTGAATAAGCTCCACAGGGTTTCCCAAGCAGATACTGCATTTTAAAGTATATTCACATTGAACATATACATATTGACAACAATGGAAGTTGCATGAAGGTGTCACTCTGTATGGTACTAACTTTAGCTGCCAGCTTTAGCTGCCAGGGAGAAAGGTCCCTGCTTGGACTCTGCTTTTCCTTCATCGTCTATTGGTCCATTTCAGTGCTGCACCACCCCATCTTAGAGTGGCGATTTCTTTCTATCATGGATGTCAGCATCACTGCAGAATCTCAGCACTTTGTAGTTAGTCAAAGTTTTGTTTCTCCCTACCATGCCTTCATTGTCACTAGCCCTATCTGATTCAAATGGTCTTTCTTTATGACAAATATTTTATAATAAACCATTATAAGTTTTCCAATGAGTTGTACAGATTAAAAAAACAAACCCTATCAGAGTCAAATCATTCTTCTTTATGACAAATATTTTATAGTAAATCATTACAATTTACAATGAATTTTATAGACTAAAAAACCCACCCTAGACACATGATTATAAAAATGCACTAAATGTAATATAACAAAGAAATAAAATAAATGTAATTTTAATAAAATAATTTGTATTTGTATCAGTCAGGGTCCTGACAGGAAACAGCATGGTAAAAAGAGTTTAACTATAAAGACCTGAACGAAGGTGAGGGTAGGATTAGGAAGGATCCAGGCACTAGGAACAGCTTGAAGTTGTTACCATCCCTAGCCCTGGAGGAGCAGCGGAGGGAATGGTGTTCCCAGAGCCCCTTGAGAGCTGGGGCCTAAAGAGGGAAGCGGCAAGATGTGGGGCAGGGAAAGAATACTCCAGCCTTTCTCTCTTCTTACCCTCTGGTCTCTTGCCACTCCCTCTTATTGGCAGAAAGCTGGAAACAAGTGGGAAAAGGCCTGGGGGACGCAGTCCATAGAGCTCAGCCTCTGGCAGAGAGAGCAGGACAGAGAAAGACAGAGAATGGATCAAGGAGGGGTGGGTCCAATGGGGAAAGCAGCACAGTGTTTCATGCAAACGCCAGGCTGCCACACTGGAAGACTGAAGGAAGGGAAGATCATCCATGAACAGAAATTCGCAGCTCTCAATGTGCAGCCTGACATCGGTGCCTTGTGTTGGCAACACTGATTTTCCCACATGGTGAGTAACTCTCTGGAAGGTTCTAAATTAAACCAAATACAATCTTCTCTTAATTTCCAGGTTGCAGTTCTGAAAATTTCTGTTTATCTTAAAATAATGCAAAAATACATTTAGTGGCCAGGCGTGGTGGCCTACACCTATGATCCCAGCACTTTGGGAGGTCAAGGTGGGAGGATTGCTTGAGCTCAGGAGTTTGAGACAAGTCTGGGCAATATAGTGACACCCCATCTCTACAAAAAATCAACAAAATTAGCTGGGCATGGTGGCACATGCCTGTAGTCCCAGCTACTCTGGAGGCTGGGGTAGGAGGATTGTTTGGGCCTGGGAAGTAGAGGCTGCTGTGAGCCATGATTATGCCACTGCACTCCAGCCTGGGTGACAGAGCGAGATGCTGTCTCAAAACAACAACAACAACAAAACCCACACAGAGACATTTAGTTTATACATCTAAAATTGAGTTATCTCCTCACATGATTTTAAATGTATGTTTCCTCTACATGAATGGCACTCGAGAGTTAAGCGGGTGAGTGCAAGGCAAGTGCCTGGCAGGCGTGTCTTGCTTATGACAAAACAATTGGCATCCTTGATCCTTGCCCACTAAAGGCCCATAACACCCCTCTAATCATGGTAAGAAACAAAATGAAACACCCCAACGATTTCCCCAAGGCCCTTGAAGCAGGGCCTGCCCTTCTATGTGCTACTGTTCTAGCTATATCTGGTATAAATACCATCACCCATGAAATTGCTAGAGGTGCAAGCTGCCCCCAAGGACATTGTGATAAAACAAAAGGAAATCTTTGTAAATGAAAATGCTGCCCTCTTTATTTTGTTAGGGGTGCGAGACAGGTTTTTTAAACCTTTTTGCTGGAAGAGGCTCTGGTCCAAAGTAGTTGCTAACTGAAAGAGACTCCTCTCCAATTCTTTTTTTGTTTGTTTGTTTTAGAGGGAGTCTCGCTCTGTCACCCAGGCTGGAGTGCAGTGGGGCGATCTCGGCTCACTGCAAGCTCCGCCTCCCGGGTTCACGCCATTCTCCTGCCTCAGCCTCCCGAGGAGCTGGGACTACAGGCGCCCGCCGCCACGCCCGGGGCTAATTTTTTGTGTTTTTAGTAGAGATGGGGTTTCACCGTGTTAGCCAGGATGGTCTCAATCTCCTGACCTCATGATCCGTCCACCTCGGCCTCCCAAAGTGCTGGGATTACAGGCGTGAGCTACTGTGCCTGGCTCCAATTCTTATTCCTGTGTAAGTTTCCTCATAACTTCTGTTGGAAGTCATTCAGATTGGCCTGAGTGTGGCTCCAGAGGCACCTGTGAGGATAGTGAGGCAGCATCTGACCTTCTGCTGTCTGCTGTCCTATGGCATTTCTCAGGGCATTCCCCCAGGACTTCTCTTTTCCAGTTTTCCTCCTCATCCATGTTTGCCAAATTACTTCCTGGTGCCACCTCTTAGCACCTGTGGATACCTCACCTTCTCCTGAGTCTAATGACCAGCTTATGTCATGATAGGTCCACCCTCACCTTATTTCCATGATGCTTGGTTGTCAGTGAACATAGGTATTGGAGCTAAGGCCAGTGCTTGTCCCAGGGTCCCAGATCCAACTGGAGTGAATATTATTTCTACAGGTGCTATTAAGCATATAAAATGTTTTTGGAAAGGACTGAGTTGAGTTGGTATGCCACCATGAACAGTAACTTCATCACTTGGAAGATCTGACCTACTCTAATGGAATGTGACCCAGGGCTGGTGGGCAGTGGAGAGCAGAGTATACTGTGCCTGCTTCCACATGGGTGGTAAAGTTGTGATTTCACAGTGACCTCAGCACACCACCTCATTTGTCCTTAAATGGAGCTTCCCCTGTAATTGTGTGGAGTGGGATCTGAGCACCTCCCTGACATGCATGAACATGGTACCTCTACTGACTTCTGTTCTTTTTATCAAATAACGAATAGAGGTTTTTAACACAGCTTTTGACAAAAGAAGAAGAAGGGGGCAAAGCCACACGTGAAACCTGTTTTAAGTCATCAATTACACGTTTAATCTTGAGGCATTAAAATCATTCATTTATCGGTAGGCATAAGTCAATTCCCAGACACATTTGGAAATGCTTACAATGTGGAAGCCCTGAGCCGAACTGCAGGAGCTGTGGAGATGGATGGACAGACTGAAAAAGCTTCCCATCTGTTGGAGGAATCAGAGAGGGCAGTTCATGACGATTTGAGAGTAGAACAGGGGGGAAGGTGGGAGGCTCCGAGATTTCCTCATGATGGCATTTGAACCAAGCCTTTAAATAGAACAAGATTTTACTAAACATAGAGGGGAGAAAGGGCACTGCTGACTAGCTATTTGAAGAAAAATGCTATTTGTAAATTAAATCCTGTACGTATGTGGTAGGCTCTCAGGTAGTGGCAAGAAATTCAGGATCACAGATAGGAAGGAGCCTGGCAGGGGAAACAAATCAAAGTTACAGAGTGGAGCACCTGGACCATCTACTCAGGAGTGAAGACTGCGCTTTGGGGCTTTGATGCTTCATGGGGGAATGCGGGGTTAAAGTAGTGGGGGCGGGTGAAACACAGTAAAGCCAGTATTTTAGGAAGATCCCCCAGGGGACAGTGTAAAGGAGGAATGAGAGAGGGGAGAAAGCAGGAAAGAGATTGATTACAGTCTACTGTCCATGGCTCTGGCCAAGAGAGTTGGGTGATATGTTTTGGCCTATATGTGCTTGTGCCTGACACTGGTGGATATGGGTAGAGATCTGCATGCATTTCACTCCTTGGTAAGGATGGACAATGGACGGATAACTTCCCTTTTTTTCTTATTGTCTGAGAAGTGTTACTGACCTGATCAACTTTTAACCTCAGTCCCCATGAGGCCAGGCCACAGAAGGGACCATCGCGTTTTCTCTGTGCTCTCACTGGTATTGGGGAAGATAATGTGTTATAATCTTTTAAAGTGAAATTACAAATGGACTTTAGATCATGCTTAGGCAGGCTGCTGACTTCATTTCGTAAGCCATAGCTAGAGTTTACATCCTCCTCTTGAGAGGAAAAAAATGTTCCCTCTGAAGCATGTACTAAAGAGAAAGGCTGAGAGGATTGATTTTTTCCCCCAAAGAATCCATAAATATTTACATAAGTGCACGTTACAAATCTGTGGCTTTGAGATTATCGAATTTCACTGCTTTTACACTCACAGCATATAAATTTCCAGCAGGCATTTGCTGGTCAGGAAGGTTTAGTCTTTGGAGAATTGTCCCCTAGTTTGTTTCCTTTGCTCTTGGAAAACAAATCTCTCTTGTGCTGTTTCAGATGCTCTCACTCACGCTTATGGACCGGGCATTGAAAGCCATGTGACAACGGTCTTTTGCTGGGATGGGGGGCTTCATTGTGAAGAATTGCCTGCTAATGGGGGCACTACTCCTCCAGCCAAGAGGCTGCTTCTAAAGACCTTTTTGGTAGCACAATAATTCTCTCCAGGAAGGAGCCCTGGATGGTGTTGTAGTTCCAAAGTCTTTGTGAAATTCTTAGGTAAATAAAAAATCCTCTTTAAAGATGAAGTCCCTTTCACTGGGGCAGGTAAGCAGGTCTTCCTTAAATATGGGTGTTGTGTCTGCCATTTTGCATATAGACAGACCTCGCCTATTTTATTCTTGCTGTCTCTTTACAGAATTGTGCCTGGGCACAACCCCTTCTTGTTTGGCAACAGCCAGAACAAGAGTAAAGCTTTTTACTCTGTAAAGCTGAGTGAAGCTTTCTCTTATGTCTTAGTCCATTTTCTGCTGTTATAACAGAATATTACAGATGGGTAATTTATAAAGAAAGATTTAGTTGGCTCATGGTTCTGGAGGCCGAGGAAGCCCAAGAACATGGTGCTGGTATCTTTTGGGGTCCTTCCTGCTACTTAATAATCTAGCAGAGGGCATCACATGGCAAAGAAGGGTGAGAGAGAGTGAGAGCTCTCAAGACAGAGAGAAAATGGGGCTGAATGTACTCTCGTATCAGGAGCCCACTCCCACGACAACTAACCCACTCTTGTGATAATGCCATTAATTCATTCATGGGGATGGAGCCCTCATGACCTAATCACCTCTGAAAGGTCCTGCCTCTTAATACTGCCACAATGGCTATTAAATTTCAACATGAATTTTGGAGGCAACATTCAAACCATAGCACCTGCGATTATGAATTTTACCATTGCTAGATTTTGGACTGACCTGGTCATTGTAAGGACCTAAATTTGTATACACTGAGAAGGAAGTCGCTGAAATAAGCAGAGGGATGAGCTCCTCTCCCGTGTCCTGCATGGGTCAGGCAGTTGCTACTTATTGGTGGATCTGGAGAGTAGCTGACCTGAAAACAGTCTTTATCTTTTTACCAAAATAATTTTAACACTTAAAAACATTTTTTTTTGAGAAGTACTAGACAAGAAGCAAATAAAATGAATTATACATTTCTGACAGTGGACAATTCCAGAGATTGGATTTTATGTTGATGTGCTTGGGAATATTAGATACATGCAGAAAAGCTGATGTTTGTAGGAGACTGGCTTTCAGACAGAGAAACAAAGAGACCACTTCCATCTTGTCCTGGGAGTCAGCTGGATGTGATCTGGTTACTTGCTAAGGTAGGATTGGGGGTAGGCAGGCTTGGAACAGGCTTTGTCCCTGCCTCAGGACAGAATCTTGGGCCAGCCCTATTGAGAAAAGGTTTAACCTGGAGCCTGTGGCAGTAGCTGGTCACAGTCCTGTTGAGAGATTTGCAATGGGAGTCCAACATGAGGAGGAGGGTGTGCCAACAGGCAGGCACACTAAGACCTCAGGGTGAACAGAAGCTGTCGCCTCAGATTTCTTGTCATTGAACAGGACTCTAGGCCTGGAAAGGGGACTTGGTGGAGCACAACAGGGCCCTATCCCCCATAAGAGGAAGCTGTGTTCCTACTCAGGTGACTAGAACAGAGACTCAGAAATAGGGAGCCAAGACAGAACCCTAGAGCAGAAACTAAGAGTTGGCAACAGACTTAGTTTTAGATCTTGAGGAAAGGCCTGAGACTGTGTGTTACTTATTTTGTATCTTCCAGTGCCTAGCAAGATGCCTGACCATATAGTACTCACTAGACAAATATTTGTTGAATAAATGAATTGGGAGGGGTGTGATGAGAAGATATAAACTGACTAGGATCTGATAACTTTGTTGTGATTCCCCATGTGGCTTGGTACAATTTCTAAAACAGATGGGCAGAATTGGGGCCTAGTTTCGTGGATTGCAAATATGCATGACATGGGTGTGCTTTGAACATGTCAAAGAGCAATTCACACTTATGTAAAGTTGGATTTAAGTTTACAGAGACATTTAAGAAAAGACCTTTTACCATTATTGAATTTAAAAGGCCTTTGACTATTATTGAACATTGAAGTTATATAATCGCAAATATAGGCAGGCAGGAAAGGGCTGTGTCAAGAGAGGGATCCCAAAGTTACTATAGATGACATGTAGTTTGTTGAAAAAAAATCACATGAGCTGTGGTTTCAGACAGATCTGGGTTTGAACCCCACTTTTATCACACACTGTTTGTGTGATCTTGGTCAATGACTTCGCCTCTCTGAGCCCAACCTAGTCACCAGTGAAATATGGATGTGATAGTATTCGTGGAAGGGGTGTCATGGGAATTAAATGGATTGACATAAATGCAATACGTAGGTGGTGGTTGAGACACAGTGGGCCTTGGAAATGGTAGTTCCTGCAGGGAGTCCTGCACAAGCCATGAAGGCGAGAAGCCAAGGCTTTGCATGCTGTGCTGTGGGTGTGATGACCCTGGTGGGTCTGGCCTGTATTGCTCCCTGAGTGATGTGATTCTTGCTGATGTAATGGGCTGGGTCGATGTCGTGCAGATCTGATGACAGGACACCCACACCCTGTCACTCTCCCTGCCAAGATGGACTGTAGCCGTCGGAGCCTCCATTCTACTCCCCACACCCATCCAGTGACCATCCACTAACGCCCCAGTGAAACTGGGCTTTATTTGAGTCTTCCAGAGAAATTCAGCCTGAGTGGTTTGTGGTGGTCATGCTCTTGTGTGTGTGTGTGTGGGCGTCCATCTTCAGAGCTTCCATTCAGCCACCCCCGCACACCCCACCTGTCTCAGTCTTTGTCCAGTGATCCAGTTTTTCTGTTTGATCAGTCAGAACTTGAGGTTTCAGGTTGACTGTCTTTTCTTCTGGGTTGGAAGAGTGGGAAAGCACTGAAAAGAAGGATCAGGCAAAGGAACATTTTCCTGTTGCAAAGACCTCCTAGAAGAGTGAGGCTCGTTGTCGGATTAGAGTCATGTAGCACTGGTGTTTCTTCATTAGGTCATGGAAAGACAGGGTCTATGGGGTGATTTTAGGTTTGGAATCTTGTCAACATGAGTTGCCTCATGGGTTACATCCCCTCTTCCGCACTCCAGCCTCTCTCCCTACTTCTCTCCCTTTTTGCTTCAGCCCGAGGCAGACAGCAGACATGGATACACATTTATGGATTGGCTGATGTGTATTGGAAACATGAGTAGGCTATGTGCAGGTGGGAAAGCAGGATGACATGGTGGGGGGCAGAGATTCCCACTTGGGTTTATGCTAGCCTCATCTTTGACTGGCTCTGTCATGTTGCCCTTGTGGGGTCCTGCTGTCATTAATTAATGTTTACTGAGTGTTTTGTATGTTTCTGGCGCTGAACACATGCTTCATGTATATTATCTTGTTTAATCCTCACCACAGTCTTAAAAAGTAGGCATCATTATCCCCATTTTATAGATGAGGAAAACAAGGCTCAGAGAAGTAAACGAGTGACATAAAGAGGACTTTGAGGCGAAGGATTTTCCTACAGCTGCAGGTCCTGTCCTGCGATCGCGTCTTCTGTTACTCACACCAACTTCACTACCGGCTGATTACAACTTGTTCCACTACTGTAATGAGATGTATAAAGACATTCGATGGCTCTATAAAATCATTTCTCCTGCCAACTTCCCAGAATTGCTTTGAGGAAGAAGAATTTTGAAAAGGATTACATATTTTACAAGTGTCATGGAGTCATATTAATATCATTATGTTTATAAAAGGAAATAAAAGTTTGCATGAAGAGCAGAGACAGAAATGAAAAAGGGCAAAAGGGAGAGGTAAAGAGGAAGATACTTACCTAGAAATATATACATGACATATCTAATTGCTTTACACATGTCATTTTATTTAAACTTCATCATAACCCAATGATATATATGCCAGTGCTGTTATTTCCCCTAATTTACAGATGAGGAAACTGAGGCAGAAAGAGACAAAGCATAGACCCCTGATTGCATACCTGGTAAGTGGCAGAACTAGAATTGAAGCCCAGCAAGCTGACTCTAGAGCCTGAAGTTTTAACTCTGATGTTAGTATGTTTTGCCTTCCAATGGCTCTCAGGAGGGTAAGGGTAAAAGGGCATGGAAGGTCACAAGGGGGTCTCCTAATTCGTTCTTCAGGTGGGGTATCCGTCGTGAAGATGGTGATAGCTAAGATGACTTCTAAAGAGCATAGGAATTGGCAATAAATAAGACAGACGGGTTAAGAAAAACATCATCAGTAGGGTTACTGTGAGGATTAAAGGAAGGCCGTTTTGCACAGTAAATTCTTCGTAAAGGTCAGCTATTCATTAGTGAGATGTGGGGGAGTTGTGGGTGGAAGAGAGAGGAGAAAGAAGGAAGTGAGAGGGGAGAAAAGTAACTGGAAAAGGAGAAGAAAGCCTGGAAGGAGTGGAAGAAAGTGTGTAAAGGAGATGTGGATCTTATGGGAGGCATAGTGGCTTGTGCCTGTAGGCCTAGCTACTCAGAAGGCAGGAGAATTGCTCGTGCCCAGAAGTTTGTAACCAGCCTGGGCAACATAGTGAGACTCACATCTCTATCAACCACACAAACAAAACAACAAAACGAAATCCCCACAAAAACTTACCAGGTTTGGTGGTGCCCACCCGCAGTCCCAACTACTCGGGAGGCTGAGGCAGGAGTATTATTTGGGTCCAGGGGTTCAAGGCTGCAATGATCTGTGAGCTATGACGGCACCACTGCACTCCAGCCTGGACAACAGAGCAAGACCCTGCCTCTGAAAAAAAAAAAAAAGATATAATCCCCAGAGAAGGTGTATAAAGGAAAGACAGAGACAAGAAGGAAGACCTAGGATTTGGTGAGAAAATTCACATATTTGTTCAACAAATGTTTATGGGGTGCCTATTATATTAGACATCCATGAGCAAGACAAGATCTGTTTCCTGCAGTCTTTGATGGGTGTCTTTTCTAGCATTTATGTTGTTTAGATGTTCAGACTCTGAGTTTAGAGTAGACAATAGGTGGTATTTATTTTCCTGTATAAAAGCCTGTTGGTTGGGAGGCCGAGACGGGCGGATCACGAGGTCAGGAGATCGAGACCATCCTGGCTAACACGGTGAAACCCCGTCTCTACTAAAAAAAATACAAAAAATTAGCCGGGCGAGGTGGCGGGCGCCTGTAGTCCCAGCTACTCGGGAGGCTGAGGCAGGAGAATGGCGTAAACCCGGGAGGCGGAGCTTGCAGTGAGCAGAGATCCGGCCACTGCACTCCAGCCTGGGTGACAGAGCGAGACTCCGTCTCAAAAAAAAAAAAAAAAAAAAAAAAAAAAGCCTGTTGGTAATCATAATTTTCCATTAATTCATCATGAGTGGAGTCTATATATTAGGGTATGTTTCTTGAGTAATGAAATATGTATATCTGATGTGAGCTAATGGCTGACTTACATGAAACTGTACCTCTAGGATTTTCTGTGACAACTCTAATTTCATGTCATTGTAACACTTTCCCAACAGATGATTAGTAAAATGATTTCCTGAATGTGATTGAGTATGTAGACTTTTTCGTTTAAATAAATTAAAAGCAGAAAATTCTCATGTCACAATGTGTTCTGATTTTGTTTCAGAAGATATGTAAATCCATTGTCATTTTTCAAACAGGAAAACTGGAGTACAATGTAGAGAGCCCACTTGTAGTTTTGTACATATATATGAATATAAATATATATGACAGCTTTATTGAGATATAATTCACATACCATAAAATATGCCCTTTTAAAGTATACAATTCAGTGTATTTTAGTACTATATGATCACAGAATTGTGTAACTATCACCATTATCTCATTTTAGAACATTTTCATCACCCCAAAAAGAAACCTTGTATCAATTAGCAGTCACTCCCCATTATTTTCTCCCCATAGCCCCTGGTAACCATTAATCTACTTTCTGTCTATTTGGGTTTGCCTATTCTGATCATTTCTTATAAATGGAATCACCCAATACATGACATTTTGTGTTTATGTTCTTTCACCTGGCATAATTTTTTCAAGGTTCACCCATGTTGTAGCATATATCAGTACTTCATTCCTTTTCATAGTTGAATAACATTGAATGTATGGTTATATCACATTTTGTTTATCCATTCATTGGTTGTTGGACATTTGGGTTATTTCTACTTTTCGGCTATTACAAATAATGCTGCCATGAACATTGATGTACAAGTTTGCAAGTTTTTATGTGAACATATGTTTTCATTTCTTTTGGGTGTACACCCAGGAGTGGAATGGCTGGGTCATTTGGTAAGTTTTTGTTTAACATTTTGAAGAACAGCAAAACTGTTTTCTCAAGTGTCTGCCCCATTTTACAAACCCACCAGCAATATATGAGGACTCTAATTTTTCTGAATCATCACCAACACTTTTCAGGTGTCATTTTGATTTTGACCATTCTAGTGGGTATGAAGTGGTACCTCACCGTGCTTTTCATTTGCCTTTCCCTAGTGACTACTGATGTTGACGATATTTTTATGTACTTATTTACCATTTGTATATTTTCTGTATTGAAGTATCTATTCAAATCATTTGCTCCATTTTTAATTAGGTTATTTGCTTTTTTATTGTTTAGTTGCAATAGTTTTTTTAGTATATATTCTGGATACTAGACCCTACCAGATATATGAATTGCAAATATTTTATCCCATTCTGTGGGTTTTCTTTTCACTTTCTTCTGGTGTCCTTTGAAGCACACAAAAAATTAATTTTGATGAAGTCCAATTGACCTATTTTTTCTTTTGTTGCTGGTACTTTCAGTTTCTTATCTAAGGATTTTTTTTTTTTTTTTTTTTTTTGCCAAATCCAAGATAAAGATTTATGTCTATGATTTCTTCTAAGAGTTTTCAGTTTTACCTCTTATATTTTGTTCTATGGTTCATTTTAAGGTAATTTTTGTGTATATTTTTAATTAGGGATCCACCTTTATTCTTTTACATATGGGTACCCAGTTGTCCCACCATCATTTGTTGAAAAGATTGCTTTTTTCTTTCATTGGATGATCTTGGCATCCTTCTTGAAAATCAATTGATGATAAATGTAAGGGTTATTTATGGACTCTCAGTTCTATTTTATTTGTCTATATGTCTATCCTTATGCCAGTACCACACTGTCTTGATTACTGTTGCTCTGTAATGAATTTTGAAATCAGAATGTGTGAATCTTCCAACTTTGTTCCTTTTCAAGATTGTTTTAGCTATTATGGGTCCATTGAATTTCTATATCGATTTTAGGATCAGTTTGCCAGTTTCTGCGAAGAAGAAAAATGGGATTTTGTTTAAGGTTGTGCTGAATGTGTAGATGAACTTGCAGAATATTGCCATCTAATGATACTAATTCTTCCAATTCATGAATGTTTTTCCATATATTTAGGTACACTTTAGCTTTTTAATGATATTTTGTGGTTTTCAGTGTACAAGTCATGTGCTTTTTTGTTAAATTTAGTCCCAATAATTTTATATTCTGATGCTTGTAAATAAAATTGTTTTCTTAATTTCATTTTCTGATGGCTTATTGCTGGTGTATAGAAACACAATTGAGTTTTGTATATTACCTTGTATCCTACAAGGCTACTGAACACATTTATTGGTCTTAATAGTTTCTTTTTTTAGTTGGATATTCCTTAGTTTCTTCCATATGCAAGAATATGTCATCTGTGAATAGAGATAGTTTTACTGGGTCCTTTCCAATCTGGATACCTTTTATTTCATTTTCTTAACTAGTTGCCATAGCTAAAACCTTCAGTGAAACAGAAATAGTCAGAGCTGATATCTTTCTCTTATTCCTGAGCCTGAGTGTAAAACATTCAGTGTTACACGCATGTGATATCAGCTATAGGATTTTTGTTGTGTGTATTTTTTTTTTTTTTTTTTTTTTTTGGTAGGCAGCTTTCATCAGATGGAGGAAATTCCCTTCTGTTCCAAGTTTTTGAAGTGTTTTATCATGAAACGCTGTTGGATTTGTCAATGCTTTTTCTATGTCTATGGAGATGATGATGCAGTTTTTATGCTTTACTCTATTGAGTTTGGCTATTATGTTGATTGGTTTTCAGATACTAAACCAACATTGTATTTCTGGGATGAATCCCACATGGTCATGGTATATAATCCTTTTTATATGTTGCTGGATTTGGATTGCAAATCCCAACATTTATTTTGTTGGAGATTCTTGTATCTATATTCATAAGAAATATAGCTGTGTATTTTCTTTTCTTGTGATATCCTTGTCTTGTTGATTGCCTTGATATCAGGCTATAATGGCCTTATAGAATAAGATGGAAATTGTTTCTCCTTTTTATTCTTTGGAAGAGTTTGTGAACTATTGGTGTTGATTCTTCTTTAAATGTTTGGTAGAATTTAGCAGTGAAGCCATCTGGGCCTGATCTCTCCTTTGTGGAAAGGTGTGTGTGTGTGTTTGTGTGTGTGTGTGTGTTACTAATGCAATGTCTTTGTTCGTTGCAGGTTTATTCAGATTTTCTATTTTTTCTTGAGTATTTTTGGTAGTTTGTGTCTTTCTAGAAATTTGCCCTTTTCATCAGGATTGTCTAACTTGTTCACAATACAGTTGTTCATGCTACAGTTGTTTCGTTATTATTATTATTATTTTAAAAAAAACTGTTAAACTTTTTGAAAATACTACCATGAGGGCTCCTGAATGATGCAGTTATACAGTTCTGGGTTCTATGCAGTTCATGCCTTGTAATAATAACTATTATGAAATGCTTACTGTGTATTGGATATTATGCAAAATACTTAACATACGTAGTTGTTAGTGTCACAACAACCCTTTGAGATAGGTTCTATGTTATTCTGGAAAGAGAGGCACATATGATTATATAATTGGTATGCTATGGGACTGGTAATTGCACTCAGATAACCTGGACACTTAGAGTAGAAACTACTGGTAGGGGTACTCTCATTCTCTCCAAGGCTTAGCTTAGGAGAAAAGAAAATTGGAGGGTGCTTCTTTATATACAACATCAGAGGTCCAGAGGATAGGATGCTAATGGGAGGGATATCAGGACTTCTGCAGTTTCAGGTGAGCTCTAGGGACCATGAGACTCTAGTAGGTACTGTAGAGGTAGAGAGTAAGGAAGACATTTTGAATTTCCACAAATTATTCCCTCGAGGTTGCCTCAAACTTAAGTGTAGGGGTTGTGCTAGGAGCTTGGACTGGGGATGCAGTGCTGAGCAGTTTGCTGCTAGGCCGTGGAAGGGTGTTCGACAAAGTTTCTCCAGTCTCTAGGGCAAGGGGAGAGCCTGAGACCTATTCTTTGGAAATAACCTATAGGACCTAGAGCCTTTTGGAGCAATATTCATGTATTTATATCATAAATGTATTTCCAGGACTCACAGGTGCTTAGATTAATTCCACGCAGTGCAGAAACCATCCCAGGGTACTAGAAAATGGGTTGTTCCACTCTGTTCTCAGAATAGTGTAGGATTTGGGGGTAGAGGGCCTGAATTCAAGTCCTAGTTCTGCTTTTACTGATGGTGTGACCTCGGTCATATTACTTTCCCTCTCTAAATCTCAGATTCGTCATCTGCAAAATGAGGGGAAAAAAATACAACCATCACATAGATCATTCTAAGAACAAAATTAAATTAATGTTTGGAAAACGGCTTTGTAAACTGTTAAACTCTACAAAGGTTAACTAACGGCTATTTTTTTTTCCCCATGTGGAAAAAGCCACTGAATGAATAATCTTTCGCATGAGTGTCCATTTATGTCAGCCTGCTAACGTCATACAGTGTGGCTTTGAAGTGTAGAAGGTGTGACTGTCAGGTTTTAAAGGGGAAGCAGAGAGACTATTTCTCTTGCCTCTCTGCAATGAAGCAAGCACAGCTGCAAAAGTAGTGATTTCACAGGATCTGTAGCACCTCACTGGGGCAGAAACAGTCAAAATAAGGACAACGGAGAAGCCAGACTCAGGTAAATTGAAGAAATGAAATAAAAACAGACCTGAAGGGCATAATAACACCTTCATTTAGAAAAAGTGTTATTAACATAAGTAAGCACTTATGTTTCTCTTGCGGTCTTTCTAGTAAATTCCATCCAGTTTTTACCCAATCACTTTCATCCTAACATATGACTGGAGTAAAAAAAAAAAAAAAAAAAAACAGTTCCAAAATGTTTAGCTTAGTTGGTACTTCATAAAAATCGAGAATGATAATGTTCTCCAAGAAAATGTCCTATCTCTCATCTGATGCAAGGGAATTTTCACCTATTGTGTGCTTGGTTCCTGACTCTCTCTTGCTATTGTTTACCTCAAATTTTCTCCTCTGTAAATTGGGGATAATAAAATACTTTTCCAGTAGGGTTGTGGTGAGGACAAAGTCAATGGCATAAATCTGAGTTGCCTTCTCTTTCTTCTTTCTGCCTAAGCTTTTCATATCACAAGACCAATGTTACCAATCAGGAAGCATTTCCAAACAAGTCCTTCTGCCTCATCCCAAATATGCCCTGAATGGTCTGACTTTTCTTGGTTCAAGTGAGTCCCGATTCTGAAAGATACTGGAAGGTGCTTAGATGACATCTCTCCAGTCTGTTGACTCCTCTGTGGAACCTGAATCTCTCTGAGCCCCAAGGTCAAGGCTTTGCAAATCTGGGCTATGATCCGGAAGATGTAGTGCTCATATGGTTCTGGGCATCAGAACATGATTACATATTCCTCAGTCATAGACCACTATGAGTTAGGGTCCCCATAGAAACAGATGGCACACTTGAAGGGGTAATCAAAGAAAATGTAATGTATACAGGCCAACTGGGGACTAGTCATAGCCATAGCAGGGGGCTTTTCCAACCCCTGAGCCTGGAGGGACAGGGGCCAAGGGAAGACCCCATGGGGGAGGGCCGTAGCTGTTGGAGGGGGGCTGCCTGTCAAGCGTGGAGAGACACAGCCACTACTACCCAGTGCTCAGCAGGCAGTGTAGGGCCTTCCACCCTTTAGCCCTCCAGTTGAAGGAATCTGGTAGTGGGGGAGGGGCAATCGGTAGAGGGCAGCCTCCTAGGGCACAGAGGGAAGAGAAGAGAAGAGAAGAGAATGGATCTGGAAGGGCAGAGGAAGAATTGCCTGCAGAAAGACTTGCCATCCTCTCAGGGAGGGAGGGTCATTAGGACTGGCCATGGCATTATGCAGAATTACCCCACTTCCTGGAACTACAGGACAAGGCATCACAAACACATCCCATTAGTCCGTCCCTGTTTTTTTCTATAGTTTTGCATGCAGAGAAAGGAAAATACGTAATACTTCACAGGTTTCATTCCAATAAGTCCCATCTACTGTTGGCTGTGCATTCTAGGGCACAACTCTGCCAATACATATTGCAGACCTAGCACCTGTTCACAAGACCCTGCCCAGGATTTTTGAAAATAGGTTGCTGCTCCTGGTGATGTTTGCAGTTCTTTATTTTAATTCTGCAGGCAGAAAGAGAAGTTGCTGTTGTGGGGCGATAGGAGGTATGTCAGAATTTCCCACATTATTGTGAAGCTACCATGCAAATGTAAATGTTCCCTAGGATGAATAACAGAAAAGCCATCATCTTCCTCATGTCTATATCAAGTGGGCCAGGACAGCATCCCTGGAAAGAGATGGAATTGATGGGAGACTATCCCAAGATAAACTGCAGAAGGAACTTCTTCAGGATGGCCCCTAGGATGGGAATGGGCATGATAACTCCAGTTACAGAGAGATGGGTTACAGTTCTCTATGAGGAGGAATCAACAATAAGAGAAAATGATGACAGGCGAGTGGCCTTAGGAGGTCATTAAAGCTACTGTAAGGAACAGCTTAAGACAATGGTCAGAACTTCAGAAGTCGTGACCAAGAGCAGATCCAGAACACAGTGCATGGGGACAGTGTGAGTTGGTGCCCAGCCTTCTGAATGGAAGTCATGAGTTTCTGAGGAGGAGCGCTTACCAGTGGAATAGAAATGAGCCTGTGAACGGCTGTGGCAGAACAAGCCATGGATAGGACATGGTGAGCTCATTTCTGGGATGCAATTTACCTGTCACAGGCTCCTTCCAAGGGCCAGGACCAGGTCTTGTCTGCCAATAGTGCCAAGCACATTAAAGATAATGCCCAGTCTCTCACAGGGAAAGTTCACGGTCACTGCAGTCTGCTGGCTGCACCTGGATGGCAAGTTCTTTGGGATGTTGTCACATAGACTAAAGCATCAGGGGTGTGGTTGAGTAAGATAACCTTGACTGTCCCCATCCATGAGGATGAGGGCAAGCTTAGATGATTGGGTCTGGGACCAGAGACATGGAACATGGGGTCTTACCTGTCTGAGACAGAGACAGATCTGCTCAACCAAGGATCATGGGCAATGGGTTGAGCAGGCACCAGGGTGGGGACAGGAGGTGCTAAGAATAATAGCATTTCCAGTTCTCCTTTGTTAAATCTTGACTCCTACAGGTCAGTTGAACTCCCTCTTCTGTGCTCCCATTGTCTCCCTTGAGACTGGATCTCACTTTCACGGAGATGTGTAGCTATCAGCTTGTGTCTGCCTGCCTTGAAGGCCACATATCAAGAGCTAACATTTATTGAGAGTTTACCATGTGCTAAATGCTTTATAGCTAGCTTCTCCTTCCATCTTCACAACACACCTCTGAGGTAGTTGTCATTATTCTTCTTCCTATTTTGCGGACTAGAGAATGGAAATTCAGAGAAATTCAGTGGCATGTCCAAGATCCTGTACGTCTTAATGTAAAGAGCAGACAGATGGGATGGAGCTCAAATTCACAATCCCATGCTCTCAACTACTATGTGATCTCCTAGAGCCTACATCTTTCCTTCATTTAGGTCTCCTCAACACCTAGCATGGTTTCAGGCAAGATAGGCAGCTGACAACGATTACATTTGATAAATAAGTAGGGCCAGGCGTGCTGGCATGTGCCTGTAGTCCCAACTACTCAGGAAGCTGAGGTGGGAGGATTGCTTGAGCCAAGGGGTTCGAGGCTGCAATGAGCCGTGATTGTACCCCTGCACTCCAGCCTGGGCAACAGGTGAGACCCTGTCTCTAAACAATAAATAAATAAAAATTAAAAAGATAAGAAAGTGGACCACCTGTGTACCTGCCATGTGGTGTGATCACATAATCTAACAAATACGCCTATGGATTTACTGAATCCTGTTGTGCCCTGGGGAACAATGCAGAGACAGAGTGATGGCAAAGAAAATACTCATTGGAGAAATTAGCTCAGGCAATTAAGAGTTTGCTGGGTAGTCCTGAAATTATAGCTTGTGTTTAAATATATGGAAACAAATTTTAAAAATTAGGACCTTGATTTTTTTTTTTTTTGCCACATAAACATAAGTTCATACATGAATAAAAATTAATGTCTCTGCCAATGATTGATACTAAAATGCCGTGCTATTCTTGCTTGTTATTTTTGTCACCAGAAAATAAACCATATTTACATGATTATAGAACCATATGCTTTTCTGAAGTTTTAGATTCAGATTTCATAATGTTATAAGAGCTGGCAGTTACATAGCACTTACCATGTGCCAGACACTGTTCTCAATTGTTTACAGATGTTAACTCTTTTAATCCTCACATACTAATAATCCTTAGGAGGTAAGCACCATTATTATAAGATGCAAGGAAATGGAGGCACAGAGAGGTTAAGTGACTTATCCAAAGCCACACAGCTAATTATTGAAAGAACCAAGATCAGAACCCACATACTCTTTTTTTCCCAATGTGATCATGTTTATTTATTTATTAAATATAAAATTTTTGTGAGTACACAGTAGGTATATATACTTATAGGGTACATGAGATATTTTGATATAGACATGCAATGTGTAATAATCATCACACCATTGAAGGTGGGGTATCCAGCCCCTCAACATTTATCTTTTGTGTTACAAATAATTCAATACTCTTTTAGTAATTTTAAAATGTACAATTAAATTATTATTGACTATAGCTACCTTGTTGTGCTACCAAATATTAGGCTTTATTCATTCATTCATTCTATTTTTTTGTACCCATTAACCATCCCTACCTCCCCCTGACTTCCCCACTACCTTTCCCAGCCTCTGCTAACCATCCTTCTCCCTTCTATCTCCATGGGTTTACTTGTTTTGATTTTTAGATTCCATGAAGAAGAGAGAACATGCGATGTTTGTCTTTCCATGCCTCACTTATTTTACTTAACATAGTGATCTCCAGTTTCATCCATATTGTTGCAAATGACTGAATCTCATTTTTTTTTTATGGCTGAGTAGTACTTCATTGTGTATAAATACAACGTTTTCTTTGTCCATTCATCTGTTGATGGACACTTAGGTTTCTTCCAAATCTTGTCTAATTGTGAACAGTGCTACAACAAACATGAGAATGCGGACATCTCTTCAATATATTGATTTCCTTCCATTTGGGTACATACTCAGCAGTGGGATTGCTGGATCATATGGTAGCTCTATTTTTTAGCTTTTTGAGAAACCTCCAAATGGTTCTCCACAGTGATTGTACTAATTTACATTCCCACCAACAGTGTATGAGGGTTCCCTTTACTCCACATCCTCGCCGGCATTTGTTATTGCCTGTCTTTTGGATATATATAAGCCATTTTAACTGGGGCAAGATAATATCTCATTGTAGTTTTGAGTTGCATTTCTCTGATGATAAAAGATGTTGCACACCCTTTCATATGTTGGTTTGCTATTTGTATGTCTTCTTTTGGGAAATGTCTCTTCAAATTTTTTGCCCAATTTTTTATTGGATTATTAGATTTTTTTCTAGAGTTGTTTGAGTGTCTTCTATATTCTGGTTATTAAGCCCTCGTCAGATGGGTAGTTTGCAGATATTTTCTCCTATCCTTGGATTGTCTTTTCACTTTGTTGATTGTTTCCTTTGCTGTGCAGAAGCTTTTAAACTTGATATAATCCCATTGGTCCAGTTTTGCTTTGGTTGCCTGTGCTTGAGGGTATTACTCAAATCTTTGTCCAGACCAATGTCCTGGAGAGTTTTTCCAACGTTTTCTTGTAGTAGTTTCATAGTTTGAGGTCTTAGCTTTAAATCTTTAATCCATTTTTGATTTGATTTTTGCATATGATGAGAGATGGGGGTCTAGTTTCATTCTTCTGTGTATGGATTTCCAATGTTCCCAGCGCCATTTATTGAAGACACTATTTTTGCTCCAGTGTATCTTCTTGGCCTCTTCATTGAAAATGAGTTCACTGTACATGTGTAGATTCATTTCTGGGTTCTCTCTTCTGTTCCATTGGTCTCTGTATCTGCTTTTATGCCAAAACCATGCTCTTTTAGTTACTATAGCTCAGTATAATTTGGCTATTTTGGGTCTTTTGTGTGAACCCATATACTCTAAAACACTACACAGTACTACAGAGCTGGGACCTATTGGGCATTCACCACATGCTGCATTTAATCTTTATCACAATGCTGTGTGAAAAAGAATTGTTTTGTCCATTTTATAAATAATAAAATTAAAATTCAAAGAAGCTTAGACATTTGTCCAAGATAAAACAAATGATCAACTGCAAAGAGTGAGGCAGGCCCTACAGACTCTCCTGGTATCCTTGCCGTCATCACACACTTCCAGATATACTTGTTTTATCTTACACTGAGTTTTTAATTTATCTTGAACAGAGTCAATCAATGTTCATAATAGAAAAAATATAAAATATAGATATAAAAACTGCATTATCTCATTGTCCCGCTGTAACCACTATAAATCTGTTAATGTTTGGCATTTCTTACATATAAAATCACAATAAGATAAACAACAATTTGTCAATTATTAAGTTTTTGACCAACCTTCAATGGATAAACCAATTCTTTGCATTTAAAATAATTTTACTCAGTTCTGTAAAACAAACCAAAACCAAAACAAATCTAACCTATGGAGAGAGAAAAATTTTATTTGACATGCTTTCCATCCCAACAAAAACAATCTCTAGCCACTAAACCCAAAATATGCCGTCTTATAGTCAAAGCAAAAAAAAAAAAAAAAAAGAAAGAAAACATAGTAATTGAGATTGTCCTAGGTTTGGTTATATGGGATTCAAAAGGCTTTCACATCTTGTTTTCAAGGTGAATAAGTGTCTTCTGTTAGGAGAAAAATTTTATTATTGTAATTATAGCTAATGTATATTGTATATTTACTATATACTAGAAATTATTCTCTGTACTATATGTATATGTGTATGTGCGTATATGCTCATTTAATCCTCAAAAAAGCCTATGACATAGGTATTATCTCTATTTATAGATGAGGAAATATGCGTGGATAAGTTAAGTTCCTCCCCAAGGTTACACAAGTGATTTGACCTCAAGCTGCAACTACAGAGCTGGCTGGTGGTAGCTATGTCATGGGCTGTGTTCGTTCTGCTCCTCACCCCTAGGACAACATTCTTACTTTGCAGGGAAGTCTAAATATTTATTTATGCATGGGATAGGCTGTGCGGTTTATTTTATGAGAAGGTGAGCATCTGCTCTGTGTCAGTCTCTATCTTGGTCCTGAGATGCCTTTAGCCCTCCCAGGATCCCCCAAGTGAATTACTAGGACCCTCATGTTTCACTTGGGGACGGAGGAACAGGTACTTCAATGACCCAAGGTCTCTCTCTGCAGCCTGGAATTCTTCAGTGCTTTTCTGTGCTCTGAGAATCAATCCTAGTCCTGGTTGATTTAAGACTTGCCTGCTTTTTTCTCTTACCTGGGGCTTCTCTCTCCCTTGTGGGCCATGCTGCATCCTTGCCAGCCTTCTTTCAGTCCCTCAGACATGCCAAGCTCTTTGCTTTTGCTGTCCTTTCTGCCTGGACCACCCTCCCCTGCTTACTCTTCAAACAGCTCATACGCATTTGTCAGGCCTCAAACTAAATGTCACCTGTCCAGAGAGGTAAGCGTTACCTCCTCCTTCAAAAAACTTCCCCAGGCCAGGCGTGGGAGCTTTTCTTGAGGCCAGGAGTTCAAGACCAGCCTGGGCAACATAGTGGGACCCCATCTCTACAAAAAATAAAAAAATTAGCCAGGCGCAGTGGTGCACACCTATGGTCCTAGCTACTTGAGAGGCTGAGGTGAGAAGATTGCTTAAGCCTGGGAGACCAAGGGTGTAATCAGCTGTGAAGGCACCACTGCACTCCAGCCTGGGTGACAGAGCAAGATCCCATCTCCAAGAAAAACAATAAAAAGCTTCCTTGTGCACCTTCCTCTCTTTATCACATCACCCTCTTTATCTCTTTCAATGAACTCTCCAAAATGTGCTGTTACTTTCCTTGGTCACTTTCTTGGTTTCTGTGCTTGTGTTTTTGCTTGTTTTGCTTTTTGTCTCTTTGCGTTGTAAGGTAAGCTCTGTGAGAACAGAGGCCCCATCTTTCCCATTCAGTGTTTTCTACCCCACATCTGATACAAGGCCTGGCCCTGGTAGGTCCTCGGGAGACTTTTGCTGGAAGACTGAGTCTTCTGACAGAAGATGGGGAAGACGAGGAAGACAGTGGCTTTCCCAGATGCCTTAAGAACGCTGACCCTGCACCGTGCTCAGCTGAATGAGGCTGGAAGCAGCCAAGCCTGGGCAGGGATCTGAGGTCACTGGATGAGAGCAGACAAAGGCTGCTGTCCCGTGTCTGGAAGGGCCCAGTGCCCGGCTTGTTTGGCCAGATGTTCTTGGGAGTGTCTCATTGTCACCTTTGGGTCCATGACCCTGGCCTGTGGCAGGGAGCCTCCCTTGTTCTTTGAAGATTTCTAGCGAGTGTTTTAGGGTGTGCCTTTAAGTGGCTTTTGTGCACTGTGGAATTTGGCTCCTGACAGCCTCATTTTTTAACGGACTGTCTGAAGCCTGGTTTTGTTGTTGGATTTCACTTTCTTTTCTTATCTTACTCCACTGACTCTCCTGTTTCAGAGGGCATCCCGTGCCGATACCAAGCAAATTCTCCCCCTCTGAGAAGTCTGCTGGGTGTTGGGCAGCTGGGGAATGAGGCTCTGTGGGGAGGGGAAGTTTTCTCTTACGCTGTTCTTGTTGGAGCTTTCTTTGAGTATTACTAGTAGGAGAGGGATTGCAGGAATGACTTGGGACGTCAGGACTGGTCTGTGTAGGAAATCTGGAGAATAAGTGACTTTGGACTGCAGGGTGCATGCTGGGGAATCCTGACCTCAGTTTCCGCGGGTGTTGACTGGTAACTATTGGTTTCAAATGCGAGATGGGAGTCTTGCTCTCCCCATGTGTGGGATGTGCCCCGTGGGGCTGTGTTTTGTAGGCAGTGAAGTTAAGGCTTGCCCAGAAAAATAACATGTTTTCCTTGCCTGGTGCTTGAGCTGTTTGCCCGATGACTGGCTGATTGGCGGTTTGGGAAGAAAGGAGACACTGGTTAACTGGGGTGTCCGGAGGATTTTTGTGTGTGTTTGTGTGAGTGGTTTCTTCTGTTTCTTTGGAAACAGTAGAGGACGGATGAGGAAATAGCGATCATACTACTACTTACAACTGAGTTTAAGGTCCTTGAGGCATCTTCCAAACATTAACTTGATGTCACTATTTAAATAATGCTATCACTTCGAGAAGACCAGAAATCCTTTGATGTCAGTATTGCAAAGGGGGATAGGAACACTGAGGGCTTTGGAAATAACTGGGAATTTTGGCATCCTAACTCATATTCTAACGACTTTACCCTGTGCTGTGTTTAGTACAGAGGCACTTAGTGGAGGAGATAAATCAAGTCCGTGTCTAATCAAGGCTTTCTTTCAGCCTTGATGGAAAATGCTTTTTTGAGATTAAAAATGCCTGACACATAGGATGTGATGGTATGTGAAAGATATGCTTTCATTATATAAAATTTTGACTACCCCCAAGCAGTAAAAAATTCAAAATCTGTTAGGCTTTCCACATGTATAAACCTTTCTGCCTCGGGAGGTGACCAGATTTTAGGGACAGAGGTATTGGATTATTCATCTTTAACTCCCCAGTGCCCCAAGTTAGGAAATGTTGCTATTATTGAGACATCATCTCTCCATTTTCTCAAGAGGTTGAAATGACCAGATCATTGATTATATTATGACTTCCTTTTTTTCACAGCTAACGGACACTTCATGCATTTTTCAGAAGTTTCTTGTTTTTGGCCAGGTGTGGTGGCTCTCGCCTATAATCCCAGCAGTTTGGGAGGCTGAGGTGGGAGGATTGCTTGAGTCTAGGAGTTCAAGAGCCTTCTGGGAAACATAGTGAGACTCCATCTCTCTTTTTTAGAAAAAGTAGCATTTTTAGAATTAAATATCACATAGGATATTTGGGGAACAAAAGGAGAGAAAGAAAAGAAAAAAATAAGGAAGAGTGAAAACAATAATAAGTGTTAAGATTAAGAAAGTGTAGTGTACTAACGAAAATGTAATAATGAAAAGAAGATTGGACTTTTTTTTTTTTTGATAGTTCAAGTGGAGAGTAGGTATAAAGAGGGTGTCACAATCTGTGTCAGTCTTATATCCAGTGCCTCCAGGTAAGCCTAAAGCACCTACTGATAAGAAGGCTGAGTTTCTCATCTTATCCAGGGGCCTTCTGAACTCTTCCTGCCTGGCTGGGGTTGGGACTGCAGGGACAGGGTAGCCAGGCACATATGGGGACGTGGCCTTGCCAGCAAAGCACTTTACTTGTATTCTATGGCCAGGAGCCATCTTCAGGAAGGAAAACAGACATGTGCAGCTCCATCCCCAGCCCCTCCAGCCCAGGATGAGGAGTTCCTCTTGCCTGGCTTGCTCAGGTTCCAACAGCCAAACTTTACCCCAGAGTCACGTGACCTATTACACCCGTCTGTAGGCCGGCAGCAATTTAACTTTTATAACAACTGTGAGAAGTAGGTATTGTCATTGTTGTAAAAGAGCCCAATGCAGTGAAATGAAAAACAAACACACAGACAAAACCTACCCAAGCTCATAGGTTGACTGGTATGTGGCAGAGCCAAGTTGGAACGCAGACTTGTCTCCAAGGTCCTTCTCGAGATCACGTAGAAGATAAAATAATTCTACTTGGGAACCTTCAAGTAAAAAGTTGGCAGATCAGGATTTGCTTGATAATTGCTAGATTATCAGAGAATCATCAAGTCAGGACCTCTTAAAAGATCATAACCTTCAACGTCCTTTGGAATCTTCAATCTCTCAACATATGCCACGAAGTGTATACATAACTCTGTGCCATGCGCCACCTCTGCAAGTCCATGTCTGCAAGTTGACTGTACTATAAAAACAGTAACCAACATTTCACAGCACTTTACATTTATGAGGTGCTTTCCTGAATATCCCACTTGATCCTCCCAATGTCCCTGAGTCAGATAAAATCAGTATCACCTATAGTATCTTTTTATAGGAGAAAATTAATATTCAGAGGAGTTAAGTAACTTGCCTAAGATCCCACAGCTAATTAGCAAAGGAGCTGAGATTTAATTGTTTATTTTCTAACATAAAATCTGGTCTACTAATCACAATGTTAGGTTTACCATAAATAATGCAGTTTTACTTTTTCAGCATTCAAAGCAAAATAAAGCCTAAATTTAAAAAACAAGCAAACAAAATCCTTACTCCTAAAAGAATTAAAATATTGCTCAGGGGTTATATGTGTGTGTGCAACTTGAACTGGCATCTTATTATGAGAAATATTTAGCTGTAAAAAAAGAGATGATATGATATTTGATGTAGTTAATGAAACAGTCTTGCTTTCTCATGGCCTCTGAACTCTCAAAGTACTTTACTAAAAGTACTTTATGGTCATTAAAATTCTGCTTTCCACCATAGACATCTGGGCACGCTTCCCTTTCCTACTGGAGAATCATTGCCCAGAGGGCAGGGACTGTTTGTGCCAAGCCTTCATTCTCCTAGCATGGGGCCTCATGCATGGTAGGTGCTCAGTGACGATGTGGGGAAGAAATGAATGAATGAGACCCGTGTCCTTGGTTTCTGATTCTGCCCCTGGTGTGTGCCCAAGTTGAACCGTGTTTGAACAAGTTCACTGTGATGGGTAATCAATCACTGTCCACAGGCCACTTTCCCTGAAGCAGTTTGTGAACAATGCCCCATCAAGGGCAGCCACAATTTCCTAGTGTGGATTTAGGGGCTGGCCTTTTCCCTTCCCCTTTCTTCAGCCTTTCAATAAGCATGTCTCATAGGCCTTCTCCAATGCCCCTGCTGGGTGCTGCCTGTACCCTCTTCCCCTTTTTTCTTTCCCTTTCAGAAGGATCCAGGTTCTGGGTTTTTCCCAGCATGTTATCTACACTGCCCTGAGCAAAGAGACCACATTCATGCCTAGGAAGGACTCCTAGGTTTGGGAGCACAGGGGCGTTTAAAGAAATCCTCTTTCCCTTTTCATGCTGATTTGAAGTATGGATTTGAAAATGGTGCTGTTGTTTGGGGGCCTGAGCCCTGGGGCATAAAAAGAAAAGTCCCTGCGTTTGTTTGTTAATGGCTTGGACCTTTTGATGAGTTGGAGTCTGGCACAGTGTTAACCTCCCGTGGGTGGTGGGGTTCAAGGAAAAGGCCTTTTCCTTCCATGTGCTTTTCCCAGAGTGTTTTAGTGGATTAGCAGGCTTTAGTGAGTGATTCTTTTGTTTAGCAGGAAGTTGAGAAAGACATGAAGGACTTTTCTAGTCCATGGAAATACTCTAGGAATCCCCCAAAACACAACTTATTAGGTGGGCATGGTGGCTCACACCTGTAATTCCAGCACTTTAGGAGGAAGAGGCAGCAGGATTGCTTGAGTCCGGGAGTTTGAGACCAGCCTAGGCAACACAGGGAAATGCTATCTCTACAAAAACTAAAAAATTAGCTGGGTGTGGTGGTGCACACCTGTGGTGTCCCAACTACTTGGGAGGCTGAGGTGGGAGGATCCCTTGAGCCCTGGAGTTTGAGGCCACAGTGAGCTATGATCACTCCAGCCTGAGTGACAGAGAGAGACCATGTCTCAAAACAAACAGACAAACAAACAAAACCCACAAAACCCCACACAGCTCATTTCTGCACTTTAAAAATGTTTAATGATCCTTCACTCTGGTGAACCTTGTGCCTAGAGTTTTGTAGTTGCTTCCTTATGCGATCAGTATCCTCCCTCATGTTACAATACGAGCTAGGCATGAGTTTCGAGTCTTAAGCTTGTTTATCAGGATGAAAGAATCCCTGTAAAGTGTGTGAATAGATATACATATTTATATATATTATATATAAACTTCTCAATAAGAAAACAGGCCAAAAGAAAAAAATATGTATATGTGTGTGTATTTTTGCTCTTTTGGACTGATTAAGCTTTCTTACTGAGAAGTTGGTTAAGAGGCAAAAGTTTCCCTAATACGTATTCTGTGAGTGGAGGGCTAATGGTGCCAGCAACGTTAAAGTGGAATTTAGAAGCTTGTGATGTTTTCTATTTAAGTACAAAAAAAAAAAAAAAAAAAAAAAAGGAAAACACATTCTTTATGTTGGAGCTGTCCTCTCAGTAATAATAGAAAATCAACAAGGCAATTATCACAAGTGGAAAGGCAGGAGCAGGAGATATATTTGTATGTTAGGGCAACTCCTTCTTTTGCTACTGTTGAGTCAACACTGTTCTAGATAAAGGTTATCTGGACAGTGGGAGCTGTAGGTGGCCAAACCAGATCATTTACCTAGAAAAAGCCACCTTAATTGATACCAGCTTAGTCATCTCTCTCCTCTATGGATTGAACCTGCAAGAGTATGCTTATGCTTAGTTTAAGTGTTGGCAACAGACCCCAGCCCTCCCTCACACTGACAGGGAATGATAATTTCACATACTTTTTTGAATATTCATAAAGTTTTAATTGGCATTGAATCTGGCCTTGTCATAAGCTTAACTTTGCCCGAGTTTTTTAGAGTGCTTGGAAAAGTATAAAGAGGTGGGGACGCACTTAGTCCCTTTCATCTCTTCTGTATGTGGTCTTTGTTTTCATTGCCTCACTCATCCTGTTGTCTTATTCTTAATTTGCCTTTTACCCTAAACTGGGTGGCATGGGTGAGGCAGTTGTGGGTACTTATACTCTAATTATTCTTGCAAAAGCCACACTATTGGCTATCAGATCAGGAGACTCCAGTGTTGCACAGATCCAGCCATCCTGTGCATTGCGGAATATCCCATATCCCTGGCCCCCTCCCACTAAATGCCACAGTGACCCCCTCAGTAATAATAGCAGTCAATAATTGGCTTCACATATTTCCAAATCCCCTTACTGGGCCACCCAAGGAAATGATGCCTTTTCCAGGCAGACAGATGAAATGTGCCTTTTGCTAACATTTAGAACGAGAACATTGTTTGAATGATGAGAGCATCTTCGGATGGCATAAGATTTTTGCCTTAACACGGCCTTTAAGTGACCTCCTAGTACTGTCAATTGTTCGCACGCTTGACATTTGAAGCAGAATGTGTGAGGAATCTGAAACAAGGCTTCGGTATATTTTTACCCTGTGTTCAACGGACACCGTGAGCTGTCGCAGGCTCAGAACACAACTGCTGGCTACTTTAGAATACAACCTGGGAATGCCCCAGCTTTCTGCTGGGATCAAGGGAAAAAAGCACCCAGTTTGATACTATCATTCTCAAATGTCTTTCAAGAGGAAGTCAGTAGATGTCATCATAAGAGTTAATGGTAAGATGAAATAGTCTCTTCCCGGTTTCACCGAAAGTAGAGTGGTCTGGCTTGGGCATCACTGGGCGCTATGCAGTCTCACGTGTGGTAGCTCATATTCATGCAGAAAAAGATACATTTTCGGATGTTTTGAGTATGACTTCAGCCCATACATTGGATGGACCAAATGTATATTGTTGCTGAAGATATAGATACTTATCTAGAATAAAAATCCAAAAAAACCCCCCAACATTATCCAATAAAAATCATCTGCATGTGTGAAAAGAAAACTAAGACTAGACTGAAAAGTTGTTACTCTTAAGAATATTTAAAGAGATTTATTTTACATGAAAATTGTTTAAAAATCAAATGCACTCAAAATGCATTGAAAAGTATCTATCTCGAGGCAGAGTAGTACCGTTTGGGAATGTGTTCCAATTCTAAAGAGGCAAATTTTACTGTAGTAAGGCACAAAGGGAGAAGAGAAAACTGTACAGCTGACCTTTTTCTTAGATTTTTCAAAAGGCAAGCTGCTTTTCACCAGTATGAAGAATGATCCAGTTTTGCACTGAATTTCTTTGCTATCATAGTCTTTTCTCTCAGGAGTTCATGAGGGCAGTTATTTTAAATTACAATGAAATATTTTCTTTTCTGGAAAAATAAAGATGACAGTGTCAACCTAAACCTTGGCTATGTTTTGTTCTCAGTTTTCCTTTTTTTTTTCTTTCCTTTTTGTGCACGGTGACAGCAGGTAAAAAGGAAGAGAGTTCGCCACCATTCGGCGTGTTTTCTGAGGTTATGTTAAGTCCCATTAGAAACAAGCCAAATTATTTGGTTACGTTTAATATTTCCTTCAAAACCTAAGTATCTCTACACTAGTGTTTTGTTAACCACACACATGTCAAATAAACTTTTTTTTAGAGATGTGATGTCTTCTGCAAGAAAGTGTATTGTACTAGATGGCAACAAGGGGACAAGGACCTAAATGCAGCTCACATGCATTCAGTGACTTACTCAACAATGTCTCTCACGCTTCACACAAGTGCTTATTACCAAGTATGTTCTGAACTATTGAACCCATAGAGAGGAAAGCTATAAGACAGGATTATGCGAAACAAAAATCAGAATTAGCCAGTAACTTTGAAAAAAATACCTCCGATCTAAAGAAACATATGGAAAACTTAAAAAAAAAAAGAAAGAAAGAGGAATCTAACATATGAAAACCCAATCCCACTGGAATGTTTTTCTATACACAGCATAAACGCCACATAAATAAAACCACAGACCTCTGCAGAAGTACGTGAGAGGAGGTGAGCCCCCAGCACTCTCTCCTGTTAGGGCCCCCTCTGGGAAGTAAGACCCGGGTTAGTTTCCAGAGACAAAAGCTGTTTGGAAATCCTTCCTCCTGGGAACAGTGGGCCTCATTGGAGGGGAACTTCTGACAGCCCCTAAGCATAACACAAAGTGTGACGCAATCCCAAAGGGGGCTCTGATTCAGGTTGTAGGATTCTGAGCTTTTGGGATACCAGGGGATGGCAAATATCTTTGAAGAACAGGGATATTTTTTCTGGTTTGAACAGAATAGTAGTCTTTAACCACAGTGTTATGTGTCAAGTTCAGGCCTTCCGGGGGAGACTACTGGCTCTAAACTGCCCAGGAACACATCCTCTTCACGCCAAGTTCTGGTGAAATGTTCGCTTATAAGGTACAGTCCCACGCTTGGTCTTGTTCCCTGTGTAAATCTCTGGTTTGAAAACCTTGTAGCATTCAGGCGTTTCAAGCTTGAGGGCTGAAATGTCACTTTTAAAGCAGGGTTAAAAAGGTCACACAGCTGCAAATAATAATAGCCCAATGAAATTCAGATTCTGACAGCAGTCCGCTTCAAGAATAACACTGCAACAGGAAACAAGCCCACTAGATCCTTTTACCAGTAATGCGGTAAGAACACTACTGATAAAATGAGTATATGCGTGTGTCTGTGTGAGAGAGACAGACAGACAGGCATAAGGAAACAAACACACAAAGAGAGGAGAGAAAGGCACACACTGAGAAATAGGCACGCAAAGAGACAGGGGAGATGCCCACAGAAAGAGAGAGAGACACACACAGACACACAGAAGGATTCAAACACACACACAAAGTAGCTGATTTTCTTGGATGGAAATTCAAGGTGTTTATTTTTCTATTGGAAATTGTGATATTCAGGTTTGAAAAATAAAGATATATTTGAAATCCAGAGGGCTTACTTTTCTCTTAATTTACAGTTAGCTCCCAAGAGTTATGTTTTCACGTAATACCTCTTTGAATGGTCCTGTTCTACAGTGTTTTACTACAATGGCACTGTTTTGCAGATGAGCAAATAAGATAATGAAAGATGCAATATCCCTCCCAAAGAAAGACATTGTTAGCTCCAAATTGCATATATAATTCTTTCCCAACAGCTAGCCACATGTGGGGATAACCTACCTGCATCCTTGCTTTGCAAGTAGAACCAGGCATCTTTGAAGAAAATAAATAGAGTGTGTTTTCGGTGAATGTGTGTTGGGTTATTATTGTGTGTGTCCCCTTGCCCTTCTGACAGATGTATTGAGATAAATATTTGCTTTGTTTCAGAAACACGAAGTGCAAATTGGCCATGGCCTTAACTAATTTAATTAATAAACAACATTTGTTCCCAGGAAGAAAGCAGGATTGATGTGGAGTGTCACACAGTGTGACTGACTTAAGGTGCTCCTGTTTTCCAGCTGTTTTTGGCATTTCAGGAAGGTCCAGTTTCCTCCTCTGGAACCCTTCTGAGGTCTCATAAGCTCAACAAAGCAGCACGATCTGTTTCATGTGAGTCCTGCCAAGAAGGCTCTTCCCACACTCACAGTAGAGTGATAAATGCTGACAAATGTTGTCAATATCACAATTAAAATTCAAGCCCCCCTTTCAGATCTATAATGCATTCATTTCCAGATTAACAATATCAGAGGTGATGGGGACGTAGCCATATTATTGTTAGTGCTCACTGATACTCACGATTTCAGGTCGTAACTTTGAAGTTCCTATAACTTTGGGTATTTAAAAGAGTACATGCCAGGTTTTCAGATTAGAACAGCCCTTGTAGTGTCTTACTATTTACTATTGCAAATTCAATATCACTGTATGAGTCCATCTGCTGTGAATGGAGGAAACTTGTGCCATCCCACTAAGATTAGAGTTTGATGTTAACTAGGGATTAGTAATGACTTTCTACAATTTACATGGGCAAACATCACTCTTGGCTGATTACAGCAAACCAGATGATGTCAATTTTCCCCCTCTTTGGGCTTAGTTGTTACCCTTAAGTTTACAATAGGTATTTACAGTATACTGTGTAGGCTGTCCACGTTTTCAGTATCATTTGCTTTTTGCAGTGTTTGCCTTTCGTGAAATGGTATTTCCAAGTATATCCCTAAATGGCTGGCAAAGCATTTGAATGGATTGCATGAACCATTGTGGACGATTTCCCATTTTAGACCAGGAATTTGTGGGGTCAAACACTGAACAATGAAAGAGATTCTTGCTCATTGTGAGGCTAGAGGAATCCAGTGGCAGTCGAGGGTTTGAATTGTAAATCAAGCTTGTCATCTCCTTGTCAACCATAAAAAACCTCAACTCACTTTATGTACTATTAGGGTTTGTTATCAGAGTTTTTTTGTTATCTTTCCCAAATTTGAAGGAAATTAAACTTAGGGGGCATTTTTTCTAATTGACTATTGAATCTGAATTTTGGAAAAGAGGAACAAAAATGACTACTGTTTAGAAACTGTTAAATGATGAGGCAGCATCTGCCACAATTATGACAATGTCTAACCAAAGAAATCAGACTACTCAGTGTCTTCCAAAGGTGCTTCATGGGGGTCATACTCAGCCCACATGTGGTTAATAAACTGGACTTTAATGATGTCAATGTCTATGGCAACATTAACAGACAATTTATAATGAATTAATATGTTTACTTGTGAGATTGAATAAAACTAGATTCACTCATTGTTTCTACTGAAAGCACCTTTGACTTTTTTCCATGAAATCTGGAGAGATTTCTTCTCTGGCCATAACCGTCAACAGGTAGACTGAGTGGTCCCCAAAACTACTTACCTCACCAATAACTTGATTCAGGGCAAACACTGTTTGAAAACCACTGCCTCAGGAGTGGAGAATAGGCAAACTGTTTGGGGCAGTGTATTGTGATGATTCAGGATCATTATCCATTCCACAAATATTTATTGAACGCCTACTATGTAAGCTTTATGCAGTGGAGCTTAGGGTATGGCAGTTGCCAAGCAAAACTTGGTTCATTAAAAAATCCAAGCCAGTAAAACAACTGAATGGGAAATGAGAGGATGAGGACTGAGAGAGAACAGCCTCGTTCAAATCCTGTCTGAGTAATTTGCCCCCACCTGATGAATGGTTAAAGAATCTATGCGGGGCTTTATTTAATAAGAGTCTGTTTGAGAGAATAATTATTACAATACGTGCTAGAAAAGATAGACCATAAAAATAAACCATGGTTCTTGACTAATACACTAGACCAGATCATACTCGTTGATAAAAGTAATAAAGCCTACATGGTAGAGAGGTACCATTTAGAAAAACTATTGCAAACACCTACACAGAAAGGAATTAGCAAGAGAATGCTATTTGCAGAGGGCTAAATGTGGGAACTGCAGGGCATCAGAATAAAGCAGTTGAAGTTCACACACTTATATATACACACCCACTCACTTCAGACCTTATTAATCACTGAAAACTTATTTTAGCAACTGCCACTCCACTTGAAGACTTTTATTCCAGTATTATGTTGCTAAAACATATTTGGTCCTTGGGATCCATGGCATGTAATACATTGATACAGACTCACTTATGTTTTAAAATAAAATAGTAACATAACAATTGTAACTCAGTAGAACCTATCAATGACTAAACTCTAAGTGATTTGAGGACAAATTGTATTTCTCAACTTGTGTCTTCTGAGGCATGATTTCTTATACTGACATATCTCGGTGGCTAACAGAGATATCCACATCATGAAGACTCAATTAAGACAGTAGAATCTATGTGGCTGAGCCTTTTGTTGTCTTCAAGCACCAGCATCATCCTGTAATTCTAAAGTATTTGCTGCAACTCATATGCAAATGCAGCCATTAATTAAGATAAGGCAAACAATGTTGACATCAAAAAGAATTGCCAAAGTATTAGCATTACGGGCCTGAATTTCTGGGGAAGGTCAGTACTTTGGTGGGCCGGGGATTGGGATGGAGTTGGATTATGGTAGAAAAATACTTTCTCCTCATACTTAAGTGTCTGGGCTTGGTCAATCTCTTCCCTACTTTGGCTTATTAATGAATCTCTTTAAACTTTCAGCAGTAGCACTTCCAGTCTTAATCATTTCTGTAGCTTGGACATTAATCTAATTATTATCATTAATTACCACTTTCAGATGTAGGCCATAAATGTGCACATATGAAACTTTCTCATTTTACCGTCACATCATCTAATGTTACCTGGTAAGAATAACATTCTACATTAGCAACTAAAACTCTTAAGTGGCATCCAAGAAAGACTCATCTTAGGCAAATAAGATAGTACTTTATATTTTGTAATTTTATAAATAGATAATATTTAATATTAGAGTGAGGTTTCAGTAACACTTGCCCAAAAAACCCCGGCAAACAACACACGAATATACAGACCTTTCTCCATAATTTGAAAATATCTACCAGGCTCCATAGCCAATATTATGAGGAATGAGGTTGCTGAAGGTTGGTTTTTATACCCCTCTTATTAAGGTATGGGCCTTAGGCATGGAGTAATTAAATGATCTGGCAGTGGTCAGGCAGAGGAAGGCTACAGAGACAGAGAAGTTCCAGGAAAGCATTTAAATGAATTTACTAGAAAACTAAGATGTAGTTAATTAATGGATAGCCCGACAACTCTATTGTTTATTTTGTCTTGGATCAAAATCATTTTCTCAGCTTTAAAGTCACCCCTTATTTTGAGACTTAGTAGTATGTTCTCAGTATTCCTAGTGGGGAAGAGAGATGCTGTATGATCACAGATGGCAAAATCAAATGAACAGTGAAAGGTGAGAAGTTATTTTAATTGCTCAACACTCCCCAGACAAGGGCAAGCAGAAAGATCCCAAAGATACTTGTGTTTCTTTCTTCTTCTAAATATAATACAGTAAAGGATTTTAAACAATATGCTTAATACAGGAAAGCTATAAAATTATGGTAATCTCTGTATTCATGGGTGGCTAAATGGAGAGTGAAAATGCATCGCTCTGTGAAAGTTGTATAATTGTGAGAAATAGTGGTTTGAATAGGTTTACATTTTAAAATTTCCTTTATATTGCTTTAAAATATCTGACTGACAGTGTTATCTAAGGCAAGTCTTTTCACTTTGTGCTTCAGAAAAGTGAAAGTATACATATATTTTCCCAAAGAATATTGCCAAAAATATTAGTGTTTGGGGGGGAAAGGTGGTAACAATATACAAAGTACCATATAATTGGTTTGGGTTGAAAGATAATGAAGCTTCCTTCAGACAAAGGGTGATTATTCTATGACTCCAAGTAGAACTTCCTATTTCAGGGGACAAGGTGACTTGTGAATCCTATTGGAATCACCTACAAGTGGCATTTTAAAGAGGCAAATTACTTCCTGTGTGCACAGTAGAAGCAGTAGGTTTTAATTCAGTAATATACCCATATACTGTTAGCAGTAATGTAACACACAAGTATAACTCTAAAAATGGTAAAAAAAAAAAAAAAAAAAAAAGGGGGTATGACATAGAAAATTATTTAAATTGTGTAACTTAAATAACTAAATGCGTATCTCCTATTATATATATATACATACATACATATATATATATATATATATATATATATATATATATATATATATGTTACTGTGTGGATTGGTAACCACAAAACCATGTATGCTATACTTATATTGGCTTTTGGGAGGATTTGCAAAGGTAATTTTGACTACATTCAATTTTTGCCTAATGTATGCGCCTTAGAACTGAACTACAGCAGGGTGTGGTAGCTCATGCTTGTAATCCCAGCACTTTGGGAGGCCAAGGTGAGAGGATTGCTTGAGTTCAGAAGTTCAAGACCAGCCTGGGCAACATAGCACGACTTTGTCTCTATTTTTATTAAAAAAACGAACAAACAAAAACTGAACTGCTACATAAGAAAAGACTACAGTGTAATTTAACGTGTGTCTGATGTTTATTTTTGAGATGGAGCAAGCTCTGTCACCCAGGCTGGAGTGCCCTGGCGTGATCTCGACTCACTGCAACCTCCGTCTCCCGGGGTTCAAGCAATTCTCCTGTCCCAGCCTCCCGAGTAGCTGGGATTGCAGGTGTGCACCACGATGCCTGGCTAATTTTTGTATTTTGAGTAGAGATAGGGTTTCACCATGACGGCCAGGCTGGTCTCAAACTCCTGACCTCAGTGCTGGTTACCTTAGTGATCCACCCGCCTCAGATTAGACTACATTAGCAATCCAACATTATGATCCGCCCGCCCCAGTATCCCCTCATGGGATTACAGGCATGAGCCACCATGCCTGTCTGATTATAAGATTTTTTTCCTGAAAGCTACCTTATTCCAGATGATGCATTTGGATCAGGGCGCAGCAACCTTAATCTGATATTAATTTCAAGTCAGCTTATGAGGCCAAATTAATGAAATATCCAACGTAATGTTTTTGGAATTTTTTGAATTTCTATTTACTCCTGCATAACTTGGATAACTTTTGTTGAGGCACATCAAATGCCTGAGATGAGAGGGAATTGAGGATCACGGTTCACCACCAGAATCGCTTGCTAATCTGGCGCCACAGCTACGCTGTAGTCCCTTGGGAATGCTGAAGCTTGCTGGGGTGATTGTGGGCGTCTCATTTCGCCTGTTGCTCAGGGGTGGCCTTTTCACACTGGCAGTTACCCAGTGATTGCCACCCCTCTTGCTGTCCTAAGGAGCAAATCCCAAAAGCTTTCAGCAGTACTGAACAAGGGTTGGTGTGCGCTTTGCCTGAGAACCTTCCTCCACAGGTGTGGTCTTCTCTGGTAGTAACACCCACCAGGTGGTTTTCCACAGGGAGGATTTCTGCTGCGACCACCCCCATAGCAGTTTTCTTCCAAGTACAGTTAATATGCACTCAAGTAAAGGACAATAGGAGCCCAACCTAGGTGAGCCCAAAGAACTACAGCCAATCAGGGCCTGTGCGCATTCGTGTTAATATTCTGCTCATCTAATTTTGGTATTGGCATAGAAAGGGGGCTCTGAGTGATTGCCTTTCTCATGTTGCTCAGGTGGAAGCAGAAGATATTCATGGATTTCTTTTTTCCTTCCTCCCTTTCCCTCTGATCCTTCAGATTTATGAGGAATCCAAGATGAATTTGGAGCAGGAGAGGCCGTTTGTCTGCAGTGCCCCAGGCTGCTCCCAGGTGAGTGTGCGGATCCTCCGTGCTCTGACATGCAGAGCCTACTTTCCAAAAGGGAAGCAACTCTCACCCGGCAATCATGCCCGCCCTGGGCTTTCCTTCTTTACCAAGACACCACCAAAGTCCCCCTCCCCATCAGTATCGTGATCATCATCATCTTCATCGCCATCATTATATTCTGTTTTGAATAGTTTGAAATACTTCCCTCTCATCCCCTGAGAAGTAGCAGTGTTGGGCATTTCTGCCCTTAACTTCCTCCTGGAAGCAAGCCAGGTGTATCCTGCCCAGCAAATATGCAGGGCCATCATTTCAGAAAGAGGGAAGGAGAGTGCTTACTTTTACAAAAGCCACTTGAATATACTGGCTGGGCTTTGAGATTACTGATGAAATAGCTTAACATCACAGGTTAAATTTTATTTTGTTTTGTTTTCCAATTTGAGTAAAAAAAACTCCAAACTCCCTATAACTCTTGTAGAGTCTATAGTTTTCCTACGTATGTAAACTTTAAGAGGGAAATTGTCCTGCTGTGTTGGACTAAATCTCTTTTATGCTCTGATGGCTTCCATCAAGTGGGATTACTGTGGGAATTCGATGAGATACTGCCGGTAGACTGTTTAATATAGGGTCTGCACACAATATGAGCTCAATTATTGTCCACTGTTGTTACTACTATTGCTGCTGCTACTATTATTATATTGGAATCTATCTCTTTGAAAGAAATTAGAAACATTCATCACCTAAAATCAGAGTTTTGCACTTTACCTTTGGAACGTGACAGTGACTTTTTCTACTCTTGACCCTTTGGGTATCTCCACATTCCAGTCATTGGAAAATGACTACACGTGGTTACTCTCATGCCTAGATCTTCATTCTGTGGGATATAGGACAAGTTTGGAACCCAGAGCACAGGAGTCTTTCAGGTGTGGCGAGTTACACTCTTTGCCTCACTCTCCTGGCTGTTCCTGTGGTGGGGTTCGCAGTAGAGCGTGGAGCAATGCTTAGCAGTCAGATGAGAGCTTACTAAGAAGGGTTCATTGAGGACCCTTCTTATTAACCTCCCCAGGGAGTTTGTGGAGGATTCTGGGAGCCTTTTGGAAGGAAGAGGTCATTGAAATATAAGACATTGTTGCTGGTATTATCAACCATTGACTGAACAACCAGAGTCCTTTGCTCAGGTTCTAGAAGTTACACCAGAGGCTTTATGTCAATGCTTATTTCCAACTTATAAATAGCAAGAGCAGTGCAAAAATTATTTTGAAGCAAACTGGTTAGGAGATGATTTTGAAGAAGAAAACACTAGGAAAAAATAGAGTGATAAGTAACTGGTAAAAATCCTGCTAGACCAGGACTCTTCATTGTGGATACAGAGCGTCACTTTACTAAGTTACTAGGGTAACTAAGTTAAAACTTAATTCCTAAGGTAGAACGGATTCCCATTCAGCTTCTTTAAAGAGAAGTCTTGATAGCCAAAAGGAATCAGATAATTTGAGCAGTTTGCTTTGCTTTGGTGGTGAAAATGTCACACTAAGTTTGATTCAACTCAAATCTCTCAACACACTTTTTGGGAGCCTACTATATGCCAGGCAATCTGATTGCTCTAGGGAAACAGTAATCACAAGACATTTGTGTCTGTGTCCTCACAGAGCTTCTAGTTTAGGAATCAAGTCTATAGTCACATGATCAGTAAATCACTTAATTAGTCAATTGCAATTTTCCATGAAGGAAGACCATAGGCCACCTTGAAGAGTATAATACAGGGATTGACTTTACTTGGGGAGGTAAATGCTAGTCTCTGCTAAGGAAGGGGCATTTAATGGAATGGGACTCTCCAGAGACCCAGCAAAGGCAAAAGAGGTTTCAGGGTGAGTTAGGATTCCCAGCAACCTCCAGGGTTGTGGAGGACAGTAGAGGATAGTGTTTCAAGGAACGGGCTGTAAGCCATATCTAATATTTAGGTAAGTCAGAGAGAAGAGAGCTGCACATTAGTCATTGGACTATATGAAATAATTTTCCAAGCTTGGCACCGTTAATATTTGGGGGCTGGATAATTCTATGTCCTGGGTAGCTGTCCTGTGTGTTTTATGATGTTTAGCAGCATCCCTGGCCTCTACCCACTAGATCCCAGAAGCATTCCCCAGTTGTTATGACCAAAAATGTTTCCAGACATTGCCAAATGTCCCCTGTGGGCCCAGATTGCCCCTGGTTGAGAATGACTACGCTCTGATTTGCATTTTGGCTTTAGCCTTCCTTTCCTTTGGATCTCTTCTCTTTTGGGGTCATCTTCTTCTAATCCATGTTCTCCCAAATTATTTTATGTATTGCTCTAAGCCCTTCTTCTTTCTGGCAACAGGTAAGGTAGAAAGAAATGAATGCCACAGACATGTGGTCACTGGTGTCAGGCACTGCTAGAACTGGGACAGCTAGAGGCCTGGGCACAGGCTGTTGGCTTTGGCAGCTGGGTGCTCGCCGGCAACCTATGAGAGGGGAGCAGGGGCGGAGGCCAAACTGCAAGGGATTAATGAGTGAGTGGGTGGTGAGGAAGCGGAGGTGGCAAACATAGAGGACTCTTTCAAGAGCACTAGGCAGTGACGGGAAGCAGAGTGATATAATGGTAGCCTGAGAAGGAAACAGCTTTTTTAAAATTAAAGGATAGCCAAGCTGGAGTTTGTCAAGGACAAGAAACCAGTGAGACAGAAGGAGTGAGCATGCTGGTTTACATGGCTAATCCGCAGAAGATAAGGGGTATAGATGAACCTGGGGAGGAGTGGGGGTGCTAATTCCTCTGAGAAAGGAGGGG
This sequence comes from Papio anubis, assembly GCF_008728515.1. Lineage (NCBI taxonomy): Eukaryota > Metazoa > Chordata > Mammalia > Primates > Cercopithecidae > Papio > Papio anubis. Next base: position 98,575,066 of record NC_044979.1, read on the forward strand.
TTGGAAAGAGAATCAAGGAAGTGACATGAAAATGCTGAAATAGAGGTGGTTAATAGAGGTTGAAGGGAGTTCATTTTGAATGACCTTGAACTTCTTGGTGAAGGAGCAAGTCATTTCCTTGAGAAGCCTGAGTGGACCGAGGAAATGGTTAGACAGACATGGAAATTGGGATTGACAAAGTTTCTTGATTTTAAGGAACAATTCCAAGCTTCCCCCACTTCAGATTTAAATGTAAAGATGCTTCTAAAACTCGATGTCTTCATTTAATGTGGAAGTGTATTTTTTCCTTGACAAGCTGTTATAAAAATATGTGCATCTTTCAATGGAAGAGGTGTTAGAATTAAGAAAATGTAACAGTCACCCAGGAGTCACAAAGGTCTCCTGGGGTATTAGAAACTCACAGTCAAGTCAATTGTTGCGGCCATGGTATTTACTTTAGGGACATCCCACAGCCTGGGAACCTGCACTGAGAAGACAGGATGACTGAGAATTGGAAAGGGGAGTAAATAGAAGTTATCAGTGCTTGCCCTGTGCTGGGGGCAACAAAAGGATTTTTCTCTCCTTTTCCCCCATGGGAAAGAAACTTAGCTCTATTAGGAATGGGCTATAATACGAGGGAGACTTTTTTTTTTTTTTTTTTGAGGTGGTGTTTCACTCTTGTTACCCAGGCTGGCACGATCTTGGTTCACTGCAACCTCCGCTTCCCAGGTTCAAGTGATTCTCCTGCCTCAGCCTCCCGAGTAGCTGGGATTACAGGCACGTGCCACCATGCCTGGCTAATTTTTTTATTTTTAGTAGAAATGGGGTTTCGCCATGTTGGCCAGGCTGGTCTCAAACTCCTGACCTCAGGTGATCCACCCGCCTCGGCCTCCCAAAGTGCTGGGATTACAGGCGTGAGCCACCACAGTCACGTGGGAGATTTTTTATGTTATTGCTCCTTCGACACTATCTTTGTCTCAGAAAGAAGAGTTTCTCTTGCTCTTTGTAATCTCACAGAGCTCAATGTTAATTTCACTCTCTCTCTGCCTTCTGAATTAACCACGTTCTGAATTCCAGTGGCCTTTCTCAGCTCTATATCTGTTGGAGACTGTGTATTTTCATTATTTTCAATTTGCTGCTATGTTCCTGCTGAATTAAAAAAAAATCACGATGTCCTTTATTGTGTCACTTGGAAGATAATTATAGTCAGTATGTTGTATTATGGAAATTATTGTTATTTAAGAAGTATTCTGGTTCATATCCTACTTTAGGCTATTATTTTACAAAGTCAAAAAATGGCTTATAGATATGAAATGAAGGCTGTTACCATGTTGTATATTTTTGAATATACAAATACATATAAAATATAGTATATCTGAAATATAGTGTATATATAAAATATAATATTTTTATAGTACATTATATATGTATATGTGTATTTCATATATATTTTGTATATATATGAAACAAAAATCATAATTAGTTGTTTGGCAGAAAGACTAGGCAACCCAGTCTCTAAATCACACGTGGTACTGCTACGAATTTGGTGCAGTCATTATACAGTGTTATAGACCAAGAGAGTGGATGAAGCAGTAGCAAAAAAAAATCATGTCATATAAAGCAAACTTCAGTATATTCAGAAATCTGGCATAATTACCATGTTTTGCAAAAGCCAGTGCTCTCCAATTTGTATAATACAAATGACAAGTAAATAAGTGATATTTATGCAAAGAACTACTTTTAGAATATTTTATATGATTCAGCCCAGAGAATTCCTTCATTCTCATGAACATAAATCCATGCCATTTGCAGAAAACATTTCTACCCTAGTGAACAAATGTAATTAAAACTTATATTGACTATCCTGAGGAATTAGGAAGCTCTGAAAGATTTTCTAAGTTGTTGAAGATTTGGAAATGTTCAGCAGAAAATATTGTATTTTCATTTGACATTGATAAAGCAGATATTCTGTTATGTTCAGTTACTACAAACATACTAGTCTGAGGCAGGATAGGCTAGGATCTGCTACAATAACAAATTATCCCAAAGCTTCAATGGCTTAGAGCAACAAAGGCTTATTTCTGTTCCCCAAGGATACATTTCAATTGTAGATTGGCAGGAAGTTCTTCATAATACTTTAGAATTCAGAAATGCTTTTCCTAATGCCTCAGAGATTTAGGATGATTGGGTAGCCACTATTTCCAGTATTGCTAGTTGCCATGTTAAAACAAAAGGGAAGGGGGAATGCTAGAGGGTCTTACACCAGGAATTAGATGGTGGCCCCTGGGTGACATGTCACTTTCATTCATTACTCAATAGGCAGAACTAGTCACATGGCTTCATGCAACCACAAGAGGGCCAGAAAGTTCAGTCCCACCATGTGACCAGAAGTCAGACAGCCAAAAACATTTGGGAGCAGCATTTTTGACAACCATAATATCATTCCCTGAAACTTAAAAATAAGTATTGGTTTATTACGTTGCACAGAACATAGAATACTAAAAATAATTTGTCATGTTACTCCAAAATCATATGTGTAATTTTAAAATATCAGATAATAGGTGGGCAAAGTCTTCATAAATGGAAATGTACTGTACAAATTTCACAGTGTACATTTGTAGATACATATGTCAAATAATTAGGCATGGCATATAGTTCTTTCCCAAAGTCTGACTTGAATCACAATTCTTTTCTTTCATCATGCCTTTCTCCTATTTTTGGTTAATTCATAGATAATGTCTAGCATACTTATCATACCTTACACCTAATTTTTACACTATTATGTAAAACATTGACTACATTTGAAAAGTTCCAAGTGATTTTGCAAAATTCCAGTGCTACTCAGGTCTAAAGTCACTTTCATGTTTTGGACATGGTTTTCTCATACGTATAAGAAGAAATGGAAAAATTTTAACTTGTCATGTTGCCATTATTAGTTATACTTCATGACCACAAATAAGCATTCATTTAAACACTTTTTTTTAAATGCTGCCTACTTAGGTAGGCATTAGGGCACAGCTCATTTTTTGTATATATGTTATTTTAATACCTTCAGTATTGTTCATTTACTTCCTCCTGTTTTATTCTTTAAATACAAAGTTTAAAGTGCAAACCCATAGCTCCTAAAGAAATATATAGTTTACTGATTAGTCAGCGTAGTTGGATATATCCAGGGAGTATCTATCTAAGAAGTAGAGTCCTTTCAAAAAAGTTCCCAGGGAAGGTATAGAAGGCGAAAATTTTCTGCTTATTATTAGTACTCAGCCAGATTTTTCTGCAATTGTAGTTAACCCCTTTGGTAAACTTTAATGAAAATTATAATGCATATATTTGGGTGTAATTTAAAGGAATATCCTAGCACATTTGCTTGCATAAAAAGGCTTGCAACTTCACTTACTCATGCTGTCACACTTTTTCAGAAATGTTTTTTTTTGTTTGTTTTGCCTGTCATGTTTGCAATGCTAAATAAGTCTTTTTCTCAATAATGGTAAATATGTTTTTTAAAACTGAATGGCTCCTCTTCTCCCCTCCCTTTTTTTTTTATTTGTCTGACAGCGCTTCCCAACAGAGGACCATCTGATGATTCATAGGCACAAACATGAAATGACTTTGAAGTTTCCTTCAATAAAAACAGACAATATGTTATCAGGTAAGGAGCCATCAGGAAAAGAAGCTTTGGGTGATCAGATCCGTTCCATGCAAGGTACTTGTTCTTCTTTTGGTAGGCGAGTCCCACTGGTAAATTGTGCACCTTGAAAGTACACGTTTCTAAGGTATAGCAGAAATATAATCAGGTAATATTCACCCAAGTGATTGAAGAGCGGCAACTTCTCATTTTCTAGAATGTGAAATATTTATTACTATGCAACTTGGCTCTATATAAGTTGTTTTAAAAATTACATACCTGGTTGGGCGCTATGGCTCACACCTGTAATCCCAGCAGTTTGGGAGGCTGAGGTGGGTGGATCACTTGAGGTCAGGAGTTCAAGTGAGACCAGCCTGGTCAACATGGTGAAACCCCATCTCTACAAAAAATACAAAAATTAGCTGGGCATGGTGGGATGCACCTGTAATCCCAGCTACTCGGGAGGCTGAGGCACGAGAATCGCTTGAACCCGGGAGGTGGAGGTTGCAGTGAGCTGAGATCAGGCCACTGCACTCCAGCCTGGGCAACACAGCAAGACTCCATCTCAAAAAAAAAAAAAATTACATACCTGTAATCACACTCAAGCAACAAATGTTAATTGGGCATCTATGCACACTGCACTGTTCTGTGAGCCATGGGAAATGCAAAGATTGATATGCTTCCTGTCCTCAAGGATATCACAATATAGCATGCATATGAAAACTTAGCTAAAATAAAGGATCATCCATGACATATACAAATGAGTATTTTAAGGAAAAGGTGCTATGCAACTTTGGTAGAATGAGCTCTCTTTTTGGATTGAGATGGTCAGTGAAGGTGTCCTTAGGAAACAATACCTGCCTCGTATGTGGGAGATTAAATGAGAGAATGTATGGAAACGGCAAGTGCTCATCAAATGTGAGCAGAAATAAATAATACCAATAATCCATCAGCTAATTGTGATTTCTTCTAATTTTGAGAGTAGTATGGTAAATTAGAAAAAGTGCAGGGACAGGAGTGAGGAACCTGAACTCTATCCTGGGCTTTGCCTCACCTGGCCATGACCTTGAGCTACTTATTGAACCTTTTTGGGCTTCAGTTTCTTTTCCCAGAAAATGGGAATGATTGTATCTGCCAAGCCTGTTTCACAGGCTTATTGTGGAGATTCAATGAATGAACATAAGGAAAAGTGTTGCATAAATCCTAGCAGGATAATCAAATAGTTTCCTGTTACTCTTGTTAGGCTAGAAATTTTTCACCTTAGCCCTTCTCTCCTTAGCACACCTATGGATATGTTTTAAACGTATTAGAAGAGAAACAAACTGTACTGCCAGGCCTAGCTCATGTAATTTAGTGTTTCTATGTTACTTTAATTTTAAAAGTGCTTTGTTATTACAATTTTTTAAAATTCTTTTTAAAAAAATTTATTTTAAGTTCTGGGAAACATGTGCAGGACATCACTATTATCAATAATCCTCTACGAGTTTTGTCAGACAGGTTATTATAACCCATTGTTACTGACAGAGGAGAAAGGGCACAGGTGATGGAGCTTCTGTCCCAGGCTCAGAACACAGGGAAAAGATGAGGGCCCTTGATCCTGCAATCCTAACGCACTGACCCGCACATGGCTACTGCATCATCAGACTTTGCCACTTTATAGACACAGTCAAATTCTCCCAGTACCCCCGGTGTCAGAGCCATCCACACATCCAGTGACTTGTTGATAGTGCCAATGTGCTCTGGCTTGGAAGACTCCGAGTTCAAAGGCAGCCTCTGCCCTTCTCTTCACCCACCACTTGCCACCTCTCAGACTTTGTTCGTTGTTGTTTTTCTATGAGCTTGCTCTTTAAAAATTGTTTGTTCTTTCTTTAAGTCTACAAACAGAGATGGAGAAACTCAAATTCATAAGAATTATAACAGCCTAGAAGGATTAGGAAGGATGGCCTATTCTTTTGTTTTGTATCCGTTATGTTCTGTAGAGTCCCTGTAGTATAACTTAATGGTTCATCAGTGAGCATAGATACGCAAGTAGCAAGCTTGTAGACTCTGCAATTCCCAATATTTAAATTAAAAAGTTCTCCCTTTATTTTTCCCAAATTGGATCCCTCAGATAGGTTGCCTGGTGGTAAAGGAGTGGGAGGTGAGTTTAGGGAATGATGATTATGTAGAGAGATTACTACTATAGTGTAAGTACCAGAGCAGTCTTTCAGGCAGGCTGCCAGGATGGTCCTCTAAGGAGCCCCATCTGAAGGTCTGAGAAAGAGCAGCTGAAGATGTGTGAACACTGAAATGAAGCATTTTTCTATATAGTGCCTAAAGCAGGTTTTTTTGGTTAATCTCTTGCAGCTTTGCAATTGTTCTTACCGGATCCTTATTAATTTGAGGCTGTTGCTGCCAATCACTGGCAGTGCCAGGTGGAAAATTATTTGGAGAAAAGTAACTCTAATTTTTATTATGTCAAATTTAGAATGAGAAAATGAAGAGAGAAATAAATATGAGGAAAAACAGCATGAGTAATATATTGACATATTTTCTTTTGCTTTCTCATGGTTTATGTTGAGGTTGGTGTGAGGCCATTTAATACTCCTAATGAAATGAAGTGCTAAATTTTAAAACTTGCTACCCACTTTGCATGTTCTTAGTTTCATAGAATTTTCTTACTGGAAGGGAATGCAGAGCTATACAGTCTGGATGAATTTCTTTGCACTTAGGGAACTCGATGTAATATACCAACATTGTCCATCCTGAATTATAATAGGCTATTGTGTTGGGCATTTTTACTTTGTTATTTTTTAATTTTTTGCCTAGGAAATCCTTAAATGTTTATTTTTCTCAAGCCTCATTTTCCATAATGCTAATTGTGGCATATTGGATTATGATTACACATATGACAAGATTTTACTTGACTGTTGCTTGATTTAAATTTGATTTATTAAAAGCTTCAGAGTATATTTTTATTAAAACTATGTTCATAGGCCAAATTAGTTTGTAATTGTATTTTGTCATACTGTCCATGATGAGTTTTAGTATCTTATGAGTTTGAAAATTAGTTCTTCTTTTATTTTATGTGTTTATGTGATATTAGAATACTTTTTTTTCTTAAAAGATTGCTAGAACTCACACTAAAGCCTTCTGGTCCTGGAAAAGAAACAAACATGCTCATTAAAATTTTATTTACCTTATCATATTTTGTGGCCTCTCATGAAGATGAATGATTTTATATGACTTGCAATATAGTAACAATGATAATAAAAATAATGTAAATCAGAACATCAGGGCAAAAATCTTCAAGTTCCTCCTGGACTATTTTTTCAAGCAATATTCAATTACACATTTTATTTCAGATGAGTTGAGGCTTGTCATATTTTAAGAAGATAAAATATAATAGATATTTATATGACAAACTTCAGAATATCTGGTTAACCTTTATTTTGGAAAATTTTGGAAAATCACTTTATCCTTAATTAGTTGTAAATATTGTAGTTGGGGAAGGCATTAATATGTCACAGATATACTCTAAGTTTCCAACAGGTTGAAAGATCAGAAATAATTTCACAGCTTTGTCATAAGGTCCATTTCATTTAGGCCAGGTAGAGTCACTCCTAAAAAGTGATTGTAAATGATTTTTGACATGCCATCAGGTAGGGTATTAAAAGTGACAGTCTCCGTGTTTTAGTAGAATAAGCCCTATCTTCTGGTTAGACAGTAAACATAAACCCCTTATTCAAAGGGACAGAGTAGAGACACAAATGGAGATGACAGTGTTGGACTTTGAGAGTAAAGACTTGCACAACCCTTTGCCTGGGTCCTCCCATCTTTATTTGGTCCACGTGATGCATTTCTAGAGTCCTAATGTGATGATGGATGTGAATTGTTCCCTTCAGCTGTTCTCTTTGTGAAGAAGGATAATTTCATAGTAAGGGAAGTCGTGATGTAGAAGGTTTTTGAGTGCCAAGTTTGAAGTGGGAATGTGTAGAGGACAATGCACATCCACAGGCAGCTTTCAAAATTACCAGCTATTATGTTATGCAATGTTTGGTTTGAAAATCATGATCAAATTTCAGTATAGTGGTAAAGAGGGTGGTGTTTGAGTCTACTTCCCTGGTACCATGGGTAGGTACCTAGGAATTTCCAAATCTTGTCTTGTTAAATGTCCCCACCCTGAGTTCTTTATAGAGTTCCTGGGTTCTGTGCGGGGCCGGGTGAGGGGAAAGACCCAGAATGAGAATCAAAGTGCAATCTTATTTATAGCTGAACAAACAAATAATATTCCAAATGAGAATTCCTATGAAAACAAAAACTCAAATGGAGCACATGACTTTTTCTCCATCTCCACTGTAAATCTTGATACCAGCAAGTTCAATCTTTCCTGTGGAGAAAGATTGAGACAGCCCTCCAAGGTAGGGCTGTGTGTGCACATGTGTCCTCTCATGCACCCACACGTGTGTGTGCGTGTGACCTAAAAGATGGTAGATTGTGTTGCCTTCAGGGAGAGGGGAAGATAAAGTTCAAGGGTGTTGTGGATCTTTCCCACAAGGTAAAACCCAATTGACAGACATCTCAGGTGGGAAGCATAAGATAAGAAAGACACACGTAACTGTGTGTCTTTTGTTTTCTTTTGTTTTGAGATGGAGTTTCTCTCTTGTTGCCCAGGCTGGAGTGCAATGGCGCAATCTCAGCTCACTGCAACCTCTGCCTCCTGGGTTCAAGTGATTTTCCTGCCTCAGCCTCCTGAGTAGCTGGGGTTAGAGGCATGCACCACCACACCCGGCTAATTTTGCATTTTTAGTAGAAACGGGGTTTCTCGATGTTTGTTAGGCTGGTCTTGAACTCCCAACCTCAGGTGATCTGCCCTGCTTGGCCTCCCAAAGTGCTGGGATTATAGGCGTGAGCCACAGCACCTGGCCAACTGTGTGTCTTTTAAATGCCTCAGTAGCCTACCCGCTGACATCCTGGCCCAGCTAATGCTACAGGCAACTGGTCTGTGCTTGGAAGGAGGTTAGGGCAGGCACCGGTCAAGGTGTAGGAAGAGGGGCTGAAGTTACCCTTCTACCGCCATGTGATTCGTTCATTCAGCAAACACTCATTGAGTGCCTACAATAAGTGTTAATTGCTGCATTGAACAAGGCAGGTGAGGTCTCCTTTTTCATGAAACTTACTACTCAAGTGGGGTGCAGAGGAAGAGAGATAATAAATAACAGCAAAAAACTCAGATAAGTAAATAAGTATCAGTTAGTGACAAGTGCTATGATGAAGATAAAACATGATTGTGATAGCAAGTGGCCAGCAGGAAAGGGGGTCAGGAAAGGCCTCTGGGTAATTTAGACTCAGGGGTCCTTTCTCCCTGACCCCTGAATGTGGTGGGACTGGATGTGGGTAAGACCACAAGACCAAGTGTGGCACAGCTGACTATATCTTGAGCTGACACTGAAGAAAGGCAGGAAACACTGGCTTCTTCATTCCATCTTCCTTCATTCATCAGATTCTCAGGACTCACCATTTGATAGGGAGCATCTAACATAAATGACAGTATAGTCCTTCAGAACCCGACTGTGTCCCGGGATTAGGTCTAGAATCAGGGCCCAGCTCTAGCTCCAGGCTCTAAACCTAATTCTCACCATGGAGAAAGCAAGAAAGTAATTCAGGGAAGTAAAACATTTGTTCCCAAGAGGCTAATCGTGATCCAATCACAGAACCCAAATCCACTGCTCATGGTTCTTTGCCACAAGAGTCTACTTAATAATCCCTGGCCATTTTAAGGGGGAAGCCAGAGGGAAGATGGCATATCTCACTCCAAATTCTTTTTAGAATGAGTTAGGATATTGTAAAAACTGAGTAAATAAATCACACGCGCGTGTGTGCACACACACACACACACAACCCATACTTACCTCTTCTTCTTGGCAATTCCATTGATAGTAAAGGTATATAGTAACTTCCCACTGTGTGAATTAATTGGATCTTTATGGAGCAGAGGGTGGGGGAGATGGCTTGCACCAGAGGGCAGCATGGTAATAATACTAGCTACCATTTATTGCCTTCCCTTTTACCAGTCATTGAGCCCTGTGCTTTACATACATTAGGTCATTCAATCCTTACCACTTTTTTTTTTTCATATGAGGAAACAAGATCAAAGGAATAAGTAGTTTGCTCAAAGTCCATATATGTCTGTAATTTTCTTAGCATACACCTAGATGTGTGAGCTATACATACTAAGAACACATTTTGGTCCCAGTTGTATGTTTGGATATAAATCTCTGAACTACTTTTTCTTATATTATTGGTATCTCTTTAATAGTTATCCAATGGAGAAAATAATCAAAAGTTTTTAGGAGATTCTTCTAACACATAAGCATTGCAAAGAACAAAGAGTTGTGGTTTAAAATCAGATTGTCTCATCCATTGTGACAAATAGAATGTAAGTGGTACTGGCATTTATAGGAATTGTTCGTTTCTTGTCCATGTTCTTAGCTGGTCAAGCAAAATGGAATTTTGAATAATTCCCCTGAATCCTTTGGAGGCCTTGCTCTGTAGTATTCTTTTTTTATATGAAAAGCTTGCTTGCAGTCTTTGTTCTACCTGGAAACCAGTCCCCTTTGACTAAGAGTACAGGAGAACTCAGGCAATCAGGGACTCAGTGGAAAGTTAAGCATTAGCTTCTGCTATTTAGGGCAATTTTTGATAATAAAATCACCTTGGGTCCCCTAGTTCACTCAGCCAGCAGACTTGATCTCTTGGTGTTAATAACCCTTCTTATTAGCTTAGCCTCAGTAAAGCAAATTGAAATTGTGGCTTGATTGCAGTTGGAACACTTGGGGTAGCTCATGGTTGATCGTGAGTAGGTGTAGAATATAAAATTGGTTACTTTAAATCTAAAATGGTGTATTTTGGGCTAGTTAAGCATGTGTTGTAAGAGACACCTTTGTCAGAGCATTGTCTAATGGACTCACAGGCACTTGCAAGAGCATCTAGTCCAACAGTTATCTATCTTGGCAATGAATGGATGCCAGCATATGAGTCAAGAGTGTGAGAGGGTGTTCCATCTCCCGACTGACCTGGATCACCCTGGCCAGGATGGTTTTTAAGCATTCCACATCTATTGCTTAAAAACCAGGTTTGCCTTGGTTTGTCCCATTGTAGCACTGCCTTTCAGGACAGATGCAGGGAAATAGTAACATCAGTGTTACTGAGAGACTCCTATTATATATTCACACTCAATAAAAGGCACATTTATTGCAAAGAAGTCTAAAGTTCCATGGAATTCTGTGAGTTGTTATTGATTGTCGCTCTTACAAAGGATTATGTATTTAAAATTCATTTAATGTAAATTATCCTAAATTAGGACTCTATTAAAATTTAGATAGGGACTAAGTTGGAGTATTTTAAAGAAACCATTTGCTGAAATATTTATGAGATAAATGTAACCAATAAAATAATATCAAAAGTACCTAAGAAAAATACCTTTTTAGATAACTCTAACTCTTACTAAAATAGATATACTAATTCCAATATTTTTCTCCATTGATTTGAATGGCCCTCTTGAGGAATTCCATTAGCCCACATTTTTGTTTGGTTGAATCTGAGTCATGCAAATAATAAAAATGCATCGCCTTTAAAGAATATCCTGTAATTACATGGCCGCTAATTCAAAATAACCTTTATTGTAACTAATGAGGCCTTTTACAGTATTACTAGCCACTATCAGTTTCATACCATATGATGTAACATTATTTTCACAGTCCTTTAGTAATACCATAGTTGAGAATATCAGACCAATAGGAAAGAACATTTTGCTTAGGAAGTTAATATTCTTTTCTGGTATATGATGGGGACCCTGCATTTTCATTTCTTTTCTTTTTTAAATTGGTGATTTGTCACTTTGACTTTTTTAACCATTGAGAAAAATGAAACAGAAAAACACATAATTCAAATGCAGCTTGGAAAGGGAGTAAGGTAGCAATCTATTATTAAATGTAGAGCAGACTAAATGCTTTTTAAGAGAAGAATCAGATTTCAGAATTTAGCATTTTCCTTGTCATTTAGTTTTATGTTGGAATAATTGCACTTGGTGGGCTGAAGCTGCTGGTGCTAGGCAGACTATGTACCGATAGGAAGCGCTGAGAGTTGCATATGCATTTAGCTGTATGCTTGTCTGCCCAGCTAATAATGTGACTGATCAGGTCATTCCTAATTCATAAGGCCAAGTTTGTAGCACTCTGCTGGATCAATGCACAAGTAGTCTCAGCAGGGCAAGTATCCTGTACCTACCAATTTACAGAGGCAGTGATTCCATGATTTGGAAATTGTGTCATATAATTTGATTGGTAATTGATAATCCTAACAACTTTTGGTTCTTTTGAAATATTTTGGAATCATTCACATCACTCACCAATGGAATGGCATTGCAATCCTACTGACTCTCTCCTATCTTACAGGAACAGTTTTGCAATTAAAACACCTGAGAAAACATCACATAAGATAATGGAAATATTAGACTTCCCATGATCAGTGGGAATTGAGTTTGCCAGTTTTTAATCTTCCTTTTATCCCTTTATTTATTTATTTATTTATTTTATTTTATTTTTTGAGACGGAGTCTCGCTCTGTCGCCCAGGCTGGAGTGCAGTGGCCGGATCTCAGCTCACTGCAAGCTCCACCTCCTGGGTTTACGCCATTCTCCTGCCTCAGCCTCCCGAGTAGCTGGGACTACAGGCGCCCGCCACCTCGCCCGGCTAAGTTTTTGTATTTTTTAGTAGAGACAGGGTTTCACCGTGTCAGCCAGGATGGTCTCGATCTCCTGACCTCGTGATCCGCCCGTCTCGGCCTCCCAAAGTGCTGGGATTACAGGCTTGAGCCACCGCGCCCGGCCCTTTTATCCCTTTATGCTTCTTTGCTGGAGATTTAGAAGTTGAGGGCCATGATTCATAGAGAGGTAAAGAGAACAGTCATCCTAGCAGCCTCTCTCAGGCTCCTGAACTCCGAGATGAGGTCATGAGATGGTCCATGAAATTGAATTCAAGCTGGCATGTGAGAGCCCAAGCCCCAAGCAAAGTTGAGCGATGTTTTCTGTCTGCTCTTAAAAATATTATTCCCAGATACCAGTATACACCTACACACATGAACAAAGGAGGCTGCGGGAGGATGGCACAGGCATGGGATTGACACAGTCCAGCATCAGCAGTCTTTTCAGCCACGGAGAAATGAAAGCTCTGGGGCCAGGGGAGCCACAGGCAGCAAAGACAACTGCTTCCCTCCCACCCCCAGAGCAGAAGGACCAGAAAAAGGTCCCAGGGCTGTTACCAAATGTGATTTTCTTTGCTGTAGGATATAGTTAGAGAAAAGCAAAGTTGATATCCACATTTGGAATAGATAAGGCACACTGTCCCAAATTTTTATTTCATTTTCTTTATGTGAGTGAGCTATTCTTTCCAGTTACAACAAGAACCAGAAAATGGGGCTTAACTTTTGTTTTAACATTTATTTATAAGAATTAATGGCGATCTCTTGTTATCTATTTTTTTTTTTGAGGCCAGTCGCTGTGCTCAGGCTGGAGTGCAGTGGCCTGATCTCGACTCACTGCAGCTCCGCCTCGAGGTCCGCATGCATTCTCCGCCTCGGCCTCAAGTAGCTGAGACTACGAGCTTCGCCACCCGCGCCCGTGGATTTTTGTATTTTTCAGTAGAGCGAGGGTTTCACCATGTTAGCCAGGATAGTCTCGATCTCTGACCTCGTGATCACCGCCTCGGCCTCCCAAAGTGCTGGGATTACAGGCTTGAGCCACCGCGCCCGGCCTCTTGTTATCTTTGATCTCACATGGTACCAGTTCCAAGTAAGCCAGAAAATGTGCAGATGTTAAAAAAAGGGGGCAGCTAAATCTATCAACACACGAATGCCTTGTCAAATAACCATTTCTGCTGAAATTAGAACTGAAGATGGTGGGCAATATCCATGGCCAAAAATTAAAATTCTTGCAAATCACACCTTCTTTAGAGCCAAGAGCAGGCACCAGTCGGCTCCAGCACCAGTGATTTCTAGATCCTAAATAATAATGGCGGATACTCTGTTGGTGGATGCTCATTGAGTAGGGATAGGAGGCCCTTGGGGGGTTTACAGGAATTGGTTTCAATAAGAACTCAAAGCCAAGACGATTTTTTCAGGCCTTCCACCTTCCACTCACTGTTCTTTAGTGCTTCAACTACAGTGAGGACCATCTGAATGAGAGAAGGGAATAACCCCAATCTCAAACCAAACTAAAAACAAGTAACTTTTGAGTTTGAGAATTGAAAGTTTTTTTGTGTGTGTTATTGCTTTTGTAAATTTGAAGTGGTACTGCATAAACACCTGTGTGTTACCCTCTCCAGAGAGTCTGCAAATAGCACACCAGGTTCCCAGGAGACCCAAGCACCAGGGCAAATGCGAGAAGGAACTCTTACCCACTTCTCTAACTGTCTCACATATCCTTGGGGATTTCTTTGACAAGAAAGGTTGGCACCAAAAGGAGTTTTAAAAAACCTCCTTTGCAACATTTGTCATATTTTGGTGTTTGGTTCCCTTGCTGAGTTGGTTTGCTGAAAGAAAGGAGTGCCTTTGCATGGAATCACTGCCTCTGTAAATTGGTAGGTATGGGATACTTGCCTTGGTGAGACTACTTGTGGATCGATCCAGCAGAGTGCTACAAACGTGGCCTTATGAATTAGGAATTACCCCATCAGTCACATTATCAGGCCTGGGGCAGGTCTCATTTTCTTCATATGTAAAAGAGGAAAAATAATTTTTACATAATATGGTTGGTGTAAACACTAATTAGATGCTGTGTGCAAAGCACTTAGCATCATGCCTAGCATGATGTAAGCACCCAATAAATGGAAGAATATGTGCTCATGCATGTGTGCACACACACACGCAGACACATGCACACATGCACACACACATGTGCACACACATGCAAACACACACACCCTTTTATTTTCACTCTCAGACCTTGTCTATACACCTTCTATTCAGAAAACTTCTTTATCTGTATAGCCAGCCCTTGCCTCTGACCTATTAGTATCAAACTTCCAGCTGTTACTTTTGTTCCCATTTCACTATCCTTTAAATAGTCACATATTTCTTTGGCCTATGAACAGTGACTTTTAAAGCTAACCCATTATGATGGTGATTTTAGGATTTATAGGATCATATAACTTTAGAAATTTTTTTGAAAGATGAGGAATATGAAGTCCAGAGAATATAGGTAAATTCCCCCATATTACAGTATTCTCAAATCTAGATTTCTGGGTTGTCAAAATTGTCTTCTGCATACACAACAGAGCCCTTTGGATCAGGGAGGGCAAAGCACATTTAGATAAAGAAGGGATTGTGTCTGAAGGTAAGAGAGGACTTAGTAGTGATAAGATGGTTGCAAATTGTGTGACCTTGTACAAGGAAGCTTGTTTCTTCATTTATAAAATAGTATCAACACTTGCTACCTCATAGAATCATGCAAGATCTAGATTCTAGACAATGTGGGTGAAAATGTTTGTAAATTGCAAAATCCTGCATAAAAAGTTTTTCTTCTATAAATACACAATAGTTGTATGTATATATTAGGGACCTAGGTGTATATTTGTGCATCTTAATAAATAAATTAGTTGCTAATAAAACGATTTTCATCAAAACCTACTCTTTCACACATCCCTTATCTGTAATGCCGAATTTATGAACAACTGTGGTATGCTCTCTGTGAAATGCAAGGAGCTCAGTATCTTGGAGATCAGGTCAATAATGGGAAAAAATGCAGATGGAGATTTTGCTGCATGGAATCTTACCAAATGTAAGCCATTTGGGTGCTGAAAGGTCCTTGCCCATAGGGAATCAAGAGACATTGCCTCTAAAGGGTTGATTCGATGGGGGATATTACACCATTTTCTGCTTCACGGGTATTAAGATATTCTTTGAATCAGACATTTACTGATTTACTGGGCTTAACTATTCTCTGTATGATTTAGAAAAGTAAATATAATTCTAGTTTCTTATAATATAGGAATTTATAAAGAGAATGCAGGAATGGCAAATTTGTTTCAACTTGAGGGCACCTCTTCAGTTGACTGGTTAATGGCTTAGAGAACTATGCAGAGATTTTGAGAGTGTTAGATCAAGCTGGGAAAATGCCATAATCAATCTAGTAGAGTCTACTACGGGCTTAGGTGGGAATAATACATGTACACAGTGCAAATAGGATTGAGGCCTTGATTATAATCCTGGTGTCTCCACCATCTACCTGGGAGACCTTGAGTAAGACCGTTAATTACTCTGGGCCTTTGTTTTTCTGATTGGTAAAAATTTAGCATGGCTAGGCTTTCTTCCATGGTCCTTTTCTGGTTCCAATATCTCCTGTTTCTGAGAAAAGACAATTTACACAATTTTATTTGTCTCAACTCAAGTACATCTTCACCAAGGAAGATGATTGTGCTCAATGATGAAGAAAGCGCAATTCTACTCTACTTACCTTCTATTTAATAGAATCTTGTGAGATCTAGATTCTCAAGAATTGTATGAAAATATTTTATTAACTGCAAATGCTGCATATATATTAAGCTACAAATAATGGCTTCAGATTCTTCAGTTTTATAAGTAGAAAGCTCTGTAGAGTCAAAAATGTGAAAGAAATTCTTTTCCTTTTAAAGAGCATTTAAAGAACATTCTTTTTTTTTTTGGCTATAGCAAAGGAAAATAAAATTAATAATGACATTTTTAAAGGATGAAAGCTGAATGTGTTTGACTTGGAACCTTTTATCATCCCTCTATGATTTTCAGGAAGAGAGATAGAATTGTTAAGTTTACTTTCTCCATTAAGAAAAAGGAATTAACATGCTTGTTTGTTTCTTTTTGTTTACTCTAAGAATTTGCAAAATCCTTTTTCTTTCCAGCCCCCTGAAGTCAGGCTTACCATTGGGTCAGATTTTTTTTGGCCTTATTTTAGCAAAAATCATTTTCTTTTTCAAGTTTAAAATAAATAAAGAAAGAGGGTCATTCCACATGTTTCATTGTGTATTCAAATGGTACAGACTTCAGGCAAGCGGAGAGTGAGATCTCCTGAAGCTGTCTGGAGGGAGTTCGGCAAGCCCTCGCAGACTGCAGCCCTCTGTCTACTGTATTCCTGCTTCGGAATTTACGGTGCTATTTTCTTGCATATCGTCATGTTACTTAAAGGGTCAAGAGACTGTGGATGGCTAGTGGACATTTTAATTAAGGCAAAGGGAGGGGATTAGTGAATCTAGCTCATGCTTGCTACTGGCTTTTGAGAAAAAAGACCCATTTATTAGCTTTCTGACTCTGTTTTCAGATCAAACTCCAACCCCAACGAGATTCCTGAAGAACTGCGAAGAGGTGGGCCTCTTCAGCGAGCTCGACTGCTCCCTGGAGCATGAGTTCAGGAAGGCCCAGGAGGAGGAGAGCAGCAAGCGGGTAGGTTTGCCTGGATGGACGCCTCGAGAGGTGTCCTGCTAGAAACTTCCACGAGGAAACTAGGTGTCTCTGCACTGCAGATTGTGTTGATGTGGTCTTGAAGTATTTTAGCCATTTGTGAGTATTTGTCTAACATTTTTAAAAAAATGATTATTCCTTGATTATGGCAGAATTCAAAGCTAGATAAATCATGTGAAAAATAGGTATCTGAAATACCAAATTCTAGCAGAAAAAAAAATTCAGAATCTTGAACCAAAGTCAAACTTATAGATTTTTTCTTTTCCCCACCAGTTGTTTTACTTTGCTAAGTATTTAATAGCAAACCTTAAGTGAGCGGTGAGTGCAGAAGAATAGAGTCAATGGGTGAGAGAACAGGCGAGTAATCTTCATGGTAGAAGAGAGGATTTCATCAGACTTTGGCCCATGTTGTAACTGTCTGTTTTCTATAATCTTTCCAGTCATTCTGCACCAAATTCATAATTATTTCCTGGTCATATTACCTTGTCCTAGTATTGAACATCTGTTGTTGCTGAAACAAATAGGTTAAGTACAACTGTGAATCATTTGTTCTTAAAAATGTAGGAAAATCACTTTACAAAACCCTTCAGAATATATTCGGTTTTTATGGGAATGTGCTGAAATTTAAAATCACTTTACAAGATTCATGAAAGGAGATGGTGGTCACAAGTCAATGTGATGAGGATGCTTTTTGGTATTTTGTTCATTGTTATCATACAGCATTATTCAATGCCCACATTGTATTAAGAAACAAATTAGATACAGTCTGTGAACAGAAATTCAGAATGTGAAAGGTGATTGAAAGGAAAGACCAGTTAGGTAGTAATGAATTCTGAAGTCCAGCTGTTCCATCCGGAAAAGAAATTTTAAAAGGTTCTGATATTTCTCTAAGTGTTTCAAAATCCTTTTAGTCCTTGTCTATGTGAAATTATAATAATCCCCCCTCCACCAGATTTTTCCTGTCACATTCTCATGTCATAATAGTCAAGGGCTTGTATTTAGCCTGTACAGCTTCAGGAAAAACCATGAAAGTAGGTGATGCTTACAAGAGGGGTATAAAATCTCAGTCAACTTGTTTTATTTATTTATAATTCATTTGTCATGTATGCTTGACTGTCTCCTCCACTCCCCTCTCAAAGGATACGAAGTGCCTTTTTTCTTTTTCAAACAAGCACTTATACAGCAACTATTATTTGCCAGTCAAATAATAAAGTTCTGAGCACTTTAAAAAATTAATAAAAATAAAAGACATGCATTCTATATTTTGTTGCAATAGAAATATACATATATATTTTATATATATATATATTTTAAACCATGAAAATAGCATGCAAGAGAGGAAGAAATTCTCATCATCTAGTCAACTTCCTTTGGTTGAGTAACAAATTTAGTTTTTTTGATAGACATGTATGTAGAAGACTGAGGAATTAAGTTCATTCATTCCTCTAGATAGTCAAAGCTGGCTTCTTAAACTGAACTATAAGAAAGATGTGTATTTTGTCCATACTGTCTTCATTTCTGATAGAATGGTTTTACCTCAAGTGTGTGCCCTTAATTTTACTAAAGGCATTTTTCCTAGAACAGTTTCATGAAGCCCATTGTCGGGGTGTGGTTTTAGATAGTCTCCATTGCATTATTCATGATTTCTTATATGAAGCCCTGTATGAGGAAATTCTTGCAGATCTGAATTCCAGGAAATGGTTTGCTTCCCCTGAGGAACTGAAATATTTTTCTCCTCATGGACATGAGAATCGTGTAACTGGTTCTGTTTCTCTTTTCGCTTTGACTGCTAGGTTAACACAAAGCCAAGTTTACTGCTAAACTTTGAGAACTTTTTCAAACATTGTGATGAGCATATTTTACTTCCTCCCTAGACCAGACTTTCAGTTCTAGTTTATATTTTCTCTGGTTCTGATTTTTAATTTAAAAAACATTGTCATGCTGTACATGTTTTATGAGTTGCTTTAAATTTCTTGTGGGTTGAAAAAGAGTATAGATAATTAAATTTTAAAAATTAAAATAATTAAGCAACCAAAGTAAGAAAAGGAACTAATGCAGCTGTAGAAACATGTTATTTTCTGTCTTTTAAGTGTTGCTCATAGCTGTGTGATGCTTTCATGATAGGTGTGTGGGTGGGGAACAGCCAGCCTCTCCATGGTCTGGGGCCAGCATCTCAGGACACCACCATCTCATGCCCCAGCCTCACTTGCACGCATGGGAGGCTGGACAATGTTCAGGCTGTTGAAGCTTCTTCTTCCTTTGCCCCATTCAAACCAAGCCAAATATAGCCTCAGGTGGCCATGGTTACACGAGAGGGCATTCTCTTGAGGTCTAAACCACAATGACTCCTCTGGCAGCAAAGAGGGCTGCGTTGGTGGCTTTGGCTCTGGCATTTCTTTGGAAGTCACTGGTCAGGGAAATGAGGAGTAGGAGTAATGCTCCCCTACCTGAAATATTCTTTTACCTACCCCTTTGACCAGGTTTTTCCAGCTGTCAACATCCTTGGCATCCTGCCACCCCAGCTCTTCTTTCCCTGCTTAAAAAGAAGAAACACAGGTTCTTATTCAGTGCCTATCTTATCAATTTTTAGTATTCTCTTCTTTTTCCTTTTGGTCTACATTCAGACAATTATTATTATTTTTTAATTCTACATCTCTAGCTCTCTTCTGATTTCTTTTCCTTTGAGTCTCTAGACTTGCATTGGTTCCCTCATTAGGTTTTAGTAAAGTGGAAGATGGATTAATTTATCTGGAGAATTTGGCTAAAGAAGGTTCTTGCTAGAACTTTCTATGTGTCTTATACAGAAATATTGGAAAGATTGGGCTGGTTCTGCACATCACCTTTAAAACTTCTAGCTGCAGTTGGTCTAGAAAATTCTGTTAAAGAGCAAATAGAGAATTGATCCTTACTTGGCCCATGTGGCTGTCCACTGGGGAAAAGTCTGTTTCACAGACTCTGTCTCTAATCCCAGCATCCTTTTCCAGAAGCGTCCCAATGTGTATATAGAATCAATGCAGGCTGTAAGCAGGTTATGTCCACTGGAGAAAGGCCTTATTATCTGTATTAATACTATATGTAGTAGACAATACGTTCCATAATAGCCTCAATTTCCATATTAATAGAAGCTTATAACCTCATAAATCTTTAGTAAGAGGATGTTTCCCCTTAGAAAGGCATGTTGTAATTCACTATCAGGTATCATAAATCTCAACTTGCCAGTGGCTTAGAACTCAGACTAGCTCATATCCTGAAACATGTAAGAAACTTTTGTTTATCATTTTTCATTCAAGAAATATTTTCAAGTGCCCACCACATGGCAGGCACTGTCCAAGGCATTGTTGAATATACCACTGAATAAAGATGATAAAAAACAAACAAAAATACCTGCCTTCATGTAGCTTACCTCTAGGGGGCAAGAGAAACAATAAATATGTGAAAAAAAAATGTATAACATGTCAGATGGTGATAAGTGTGATGCAGAAACATGTAGCAGGGAAGGGGCACAGGGCTTGCTGGGGGTGGTCAGGCAGGCATCACTGGTTAGTAGATGTGTAAGCAGAGACCCAAAGTGGGAGGAGGCCTGAACCAGGTACGTACTGGGGAGAATGTTCCAAGCTGAAAGCACGTAAGTGCAAAAGCCTGGGGCTGGAGGATGCTCTGCATGTTGGAGGAATTACAAAGAGACCCAAAGAGGGTGTAATAAGGCTAGAAAGCTGGGTCTGGGAGGGCAGATCCTGGGGGGCCTTGTATACCATTTAAGGGGCTTTGGCTTTAACTGAGTGAAACTATAGGACAATTTTTTGTATTTTGAGACAGGTTCTCACTCTGTTGCCCAGGCTGGAGTGTGGTGGTGCAATCTTGGCTCACTGCAGCCTCGACCTTTTGGGCTCAGGTGATCCTCCCACCTCAGCCTCCCAAGTAGCTGGGACGACAGGTACCCACCACCATGCCTGGCTCATTTTTTTGTAATGATGGGGTTTCACCATGTTGCCCAGGCCAGTCTCAAACTCCTGGAGTCAAGTGATCTGCCCGCCTCAGCCTCCCAAAATGCTGGGATTACCGGCATAAGCCACCATGCCCAGCCAGGACAGTTTTGAGCAGAAGAGTGACAGGATTTGACTTACGTCTTAGAAAGATCACTTTGGCCACTGAGTTGAAAGCAAACTATCAAAAGGCAGTGGCTGAGAGAGAGAGACCAGTTGAGAGGGTATTGAAAGAATTTAGATTAGAGATGATAGCAGGTTGACTCAAGGTGGAGATGGAGGCAGTGGGAAAATTCTGGATACATTTTGAAGAGAGAGCCAACAGGATTTGCTGACGGGTTAGACTGGGAAGTAATAGAAGCAGCAAGACTAAGGATGAACCCAGGTGTTTGGCCTGAGCAACTGGAAGGATGGGATTTCCTACGAGAGGAGTGGGTTTAAGGGGAACATTGGGGGTTTCTTTTTAGATTTGCTAAGTGGAGATGCTGGATCAGCAGATGGATATATAGGTCTGGAATTCAAGGGGGAAGACCAGCCTGGAGATGCAGATTTGGGAGTCACTAATGTAGAAACAGTGTTTATATATTTGAGATTGGGTGGAGTCACCTGAGCCAGAAGTGAATAGAGATGAAGTAGAGAAGTCTGAGCATGAGCTGGGCATAGTCTTCCAGAATTCTCTGATACAGAGGATTGCACTCCCCTCAGTGGCCAGAGATGACGCAGGAGACCATGAGGTATGAAGAATGAAGTCAAGTAACAGAAAAAGAAAAAAAGACGTAGGTGAATTTTCCTTTTATGTTTAATGACTAAAAAAAAAAAAAAAGAAAGAAAGAAATTGCATAATGCACATCTAGGAGGTGGGAAATAGCTTCATCATATAATAATAGTGGGGGGGTGTGTGTCTTTGTGTGTGTGTAAGGAAGGAAGGGTAATTGAAGGGACTAGAAATGAACTCCTTTGTCTTGCTAAGAGAAATATAACATTACAGCCTAACGTGGTTAGAGACCCTGAAGATGAAAAATGTGGTGTATAAGTGCTAAGTGTTGTTATTCTCCCATAGGACCTAAATCGGACTCATTATGCTTATGCAGCAATAGGAAATTAGGACATTTCCATGCTCTAGAATTCCTATGAAAATGATTAAAAGTGAAGTCCATCCCCAGAGAGTATTGACTGTTTAATACATGGAACAAGGGACAAGCTACAATCTTAAGATCTTGGATCCCAGCTCAACAGGAGTCACAGAACAGGGCATGGTGGGGTCAGCCTTAGCTCCACAAAGCGGGCTGTTTAATCTGATTAAATTCTGTATCTGGAAATCATGTTACCCGATGACACCCATCACTTGGGCAAGAAGGTGCGGAGAGAGAGGCACTTTGCCTTCTTACACTGTCTTGTGCCTATCAGCCGCTAGCCAGCATCGCTGCTCCGTGGGGAAGGTATGAGTGGTGCTGGATGGAAAATAAAAGATGCCAAGTTGAACAAACATGCAACAGCTGCACATTCACATTTCCGGTTATGCTAACATGTTGCTTCTCTGATATTCGTGTAAAACAATCCTTCCCTCCCCCGCGAAGTGTGGAGAAAAAGAATATTCTGAAACCTAAACTTGGTTTTATCCAGGTTTTGAAAATGTCCCCATGTTTGCTTAATCCTAGCAGATGAGGCTGCTTTTGATCTTTTCATTTTTTTTTTTTTATCAGCATGACTGAAAGGAAACACCCATTGACAATGATATTGGAGATGACAGCCTCTTTCTTCCACCACCGCAATGACTGAAAACCCTAAGGCTTATGTTAGAAGGATTCTTTTTGTCCTCCCATTTCGGTGCACTACAAATGTAAATCACGTTCAACTTTCTCCTTGTAGGTTAAAATTATGCCCTCATCTTAGGCGGAATTTGACGCTGGAAGGGAATTTGGCTTGATCTTTGCATCCCACTCAGGGGAATGACTAAACCAGTGGATAAACTGGAAGCTATTTCATGTGTTTTAGGTCACTAGGATTTAGGAATAATGAGTACAATCTTAGCAGAGATTATTAAGAGTTGGTATTTACTTCCACATATGTGAATGAATGTGATCTCGGGTTCTGCTTCAACTTTAAAATGGAGTGGGGTTCTTTTCAACTCATAGGAGTTCATTTTTGGTTTGTTTGGGGGTTTTTTGGTGAAAAGACAGGGTATCCTGAAAGCTGCAATATACATAGTCTATTGTCTTGCAAAGAGTGAACACTTAATATTAAGTGTTTGATGTGGATGATAAGAGAAGCTCAGGAAGCTGGCAGCTTCTTAGAGGAATACTGACTGAGATGGTGACAGATATTTGTTCATCATCTCCCTTGGTGAGTTTGCATATTCGGGTTATTTGGATCTTAATTGATGAATCCTTACAAGCTAATTTTCACAGTAAAAAAAAAAGTATTTTATCTCTTGCAACTGGGGATTCAATTTTGAGTGCTTGATTATTTGGCAGCTGGTGGCTCTGTCTTCAACCAGTGTTATCAGGCAAAGTGAAGGGGGGAGGTGGTTGTGACAGTAATTTCAGATGAATGTCTCCTAGCCTGTGGCAGATTTCATTGTTCTCTGAGTTCAGTATTAATTATTTAAATTATTTATCACAGGTTTTATTTATATTTGCTATGACAGGACATTTGTCCTGGCAAGATAGAAGTCTCTGTCTGATGTCTTCTTGAGAACTGGCCCAAGGTTTTCAGAGGCTGGAGTCTGAATTAGAAAGGTTGCTCATTCATGTCATGCCTGTGGTGTTATCATCAGAGGTACTAATGTCTTCCTTCATGCTACAGAGTGGGAGGAGTAGGAGGGACTGGAGAATGCTTGGACCCCATTTTATTTCTATCATGATAATTGCTAGAGGAAGCTGGACATTAATTTTGGGAAAGACTATTTGTGTTGGAAATATTGCAGAGTAAAATCGTGTTTTCTTGCACCAGTATTTCCTGTTCAGTTGTGACTGGGGATGGTAATAATCAAAGGACTTACATATTCATAAAGCATATTCATGTCCACATATGGACATGAATTAATGTCCATTAAACATGCTATTAATGATAATTTTATTTGGGCCTCTTCAGTTAACAGGGAATAATTGAAAGTGGTTATACTAGTAATATTTTTCTCCATTGGAAATGCAGTGAAATAAACTGTTGAGAGACAAAAAGGGAGACAGTGGTTTACATGGAACGTCCAGGCCTTTCTCTGACCTCTCTGGGTGTCCAACTCTGCCTCCCTGTCTTTTGGATGTATCCACTCTCAGTTGGTTTTTGTTTATACCTTCTCTTCAGAAAACCCATACATTCTCATAGCTTAAGAGTGAAGCCCACCCAGACAATTCCTTTATTTGTACATCTAGTCCTTGCACGGCCATAAATATTGGCCTCTAGCCTCTAGCTGTTACTGATGTTCCCATTGAACGTACCACTGCTATTCCTCACTCAACATGTTGGAAACCATACCCAGGGCTTTCCCATACAAACTCACCACCATGCCCTACTCCCCTGGTTCTGTTAGAGGCATGTTTCACCCTCCCTCAGCTGCTTCCCTACCCTCTTTTGTTCCACTCCCAATCAACTTTCTTAAGACACGGTCCTCAGATCTTCCCTTTATTTTCCATTTCTATTACCTCAAGCCTAGACCATTCTTACTTCCTACTGGGTTATTGCTGCAAATTCCAAGAAGTTTTTGACCTTTAACATAACTTTAAAGAGATACCTAACAATAAGTATTATTGTAAAATTGAATATATATATTTTTTAAATGAAAACTAACGGAAATGTTTAAAATAAAAAAAAAAAAAGTGTGACCAGGTATGATGGCTTACACCTGAAATCCGAGCTCTTTGGGAGGCCAAGGGGCGAGAGGATCACTTGAGCTCAGGAGTTTAAGACCAGCCTTGGCAACATAGTGAGACCTGGCCTGTATTAAAAATGAAAATTAAAAAATTATCCAGGGTTGGTGGCCCACACATGTAGTCCCAGCTGCTTGGGAGGCTGAGGCAGGAGGATTGCTTGAGCCCAGGTGTTCAAGGCTGCAGCGAACTATGATCGCACCACTGTACTCGACTGACAGAGCGAGACCTTGATTTTTGGTGTTGTTTTTTTTAAAAGTAAAGAAAACAATTGTTCTTGAAGTTGTCTGCCTTTTGTTTGTGGCTAAAGGAAAAGTTCCTCCAAATATCATCATTGTTCAAAGTTAGAGAGGTTGGTGTGGGACATGGTGGGCATGAAAAGGGGATATGTTGGAAATTTTATAAACACAGCCTCATGCCGTATTTTACTACAGCAGCTTGTGGTCAGCTGATCCTGGTGCTACAACATTGGGACTGAAGTAGGAGCAATAAAAAAAAAAAAAAAAGACAGAAAAAACAAACCCCAAAACAGCCAAAACCACAGTGCAGCCCTGAAGCTCTGCAGGCACCGCCCTCAGCTCAGCTGCAGCCTGTAAGGGCCACTTGTTGGGCCCACCCTGCCCTCCCATCGGGCAGCCTTACTGTAGCTGAAAATCACTCCAAGTGGATTCTGGTGGTTGGGATGAGCCTCACTAAAACAATTAGGAAGCTCCGCCTTCTCTCCCAGCAGAGAACTTTCTCATCAGGGTGATTGTTTTAAATTCCAGGTTGGGTCGTGTTCTCAGCTTGTTTAAATCACTTCTTACCTGTCCCAAGGCAGGCAAGCCAGCCTGCAATTTCAAGGTGTTAACCCAAATGGAATCATAACATCGAATGGACACTCTTCCCCGAATGAATCCGTTTCCAGCTGTGAGTAATTCAGGATTTCTAATGTGCCAGACAGGCACACAGAGTGGGGTGTGTACCTGGGCTCAGGAGGCCCTTGCATCTGCAGAGGAAGCTCACACTGTCCTCCGCGAGGCCCTGCATTAATACTCCCAAAGGCATGTGGGAAAACAGATCTGTTTTCTGGGCCAGATTAAAACTAAATGACTAAAAGATGAAGCTTCCGTTCTAGGCAGAAAACAGCACTCACATTTGGAAAATTGGACCAAATGACAGACTCAGTGAGCATCTGTAGCTAAGTCACTTACCTGGGCCCCTCACAGAGACGTGAAAAAAAATTGGCATTGTAAAAAGAGGAAGGGAAAATAATATAATAGTTGCAAGAAACCGTCTCTGCCTCCATCATCTCATAAATCCAGGTGAACATTAAGTATGGCTAGGAGCAGGTATGGGAGTGATTTACTCTGAGAACTCTGCTCCAGCATTTGTGTGTTGTTAAGTTATTTCCATACTGAAAAGTCTGAGGCCAGGAACTGGGATTCCGAGCATTCCTCCCATCCGCATTTCCAGCACGTTGGCTGTCAGCTCAAACCTGTGGTGCAATGACTGATTTTAGCTTCAGAACCATGCAGGGCCATTTCCCTTGTTCTTCACCCAAGTACCACCAAAGTCCAAAGACTTAGGAAAGTTGATCAAACAGTGCATTTTCCCCCCTGGATTACTGGTACCATGTTCATGTACTTTTTGGAACTAGCTGTTCTGGTGAGCCAGATGGGGCTTACGAGCCGGTTGGGTTGGAGAGGAGGCTAGGCTGTTTTCCTTGGGTGGCCATGCACAGTGTCACCTTCCTTGCTCCTCCTGTGTGCAGTGGGATTATCTGTCGCAGGCTTCTCTGCTTGACTGTTGTTAGGTTTCCCTCTGTGCTTTGCTTTCTGGGATGTTCAAAGCTATTGTTCAGTTTGTTAGAACTTGTGACTCTGTTCTGTGTGACCGGTCCAGTCCTCTTGTTTGGCTCTCGGGTGAAGTAGAATTCCAAAAGGATTTGACTTTCAGCATCTCCTCTAAGCACAAATTTGCTAATAGACCTCACTTGCTGCTGGCAAGACAAGACCATTCGAGCTATTATTTGAGAGTTCTGAAGCTAGAAGGAGGCTGTCCCACCTGCAAGCTTTCCCTTCGTTGTCTGGCGCTGGGGGTGGGGGAGCAGCTTGCTTCCCAGTCCTCTCTGTGAAATGAGGACTTCACATTTTGGATTTAGTGTGGCTGCAGTCAGCAGAGTCCTTGAGATCTAAGGTTTGTGCAAAATACACCATCTGTTCTAAGAAAACTTTGAAAGTTAATCATAGTGCTGACCGAATCCTGCCTGAGTTGGTGCTGGGCACAGCCTTTTTCTGGGCTTTGTGCTTGGGTGGGGGCTTATTCAGGCTCTGCAAGCAGTCACCTCCCCAAAGAAGAAAAGCAGTCATGTTTTGTGTGAATGTCAGGCTGATTGACTACAGGTGAGGCAGGACTGGGCATTTTGAATCACAGCCTCTCTCAAAGAAGTCATCCCCCTTCCTGCCTTCTCCCGGAATGATTTGTTATGCACAGAGCTTAGGAACTTTCCCAGAGGATTTATGAACATAAGGTTATTGCTGAATTTGTTGGCATGGTTGGCCCGGGCATTCTTGTCCATTGCTCTCTAACCAGAGCAACAAGCCTTTGGGTAAGGAAGCCTGGGCTTCTCAGTTCTCAGTGCTCTAGAACGTGGTGGGCATGCGAGTCCCACCCTTGTAGCTCTACTTGGTCCTCAAATGGCTAGAGAGAAACAAGATGGCCCAGAATTCTGGCAACCCCTTCCTCAGTGTGTCGTGCCAAAGAGCTCTTCTCCATGCTGCCAGGCCACCGGAAACTGGCCTCCAAACACTTCCTGTGCCATCCACACTACCCCCGTGTGGATTGTGAGGATGTGACTCGGAGTGTGGGCTGAACTCAGGACGAGGGCAAGAAGTCAGCTCCATTCCATCGCTCTCTAAAAGTCACACATGACTTTATTTTCTCGCCGGTAAAATAGGCCTTTTGACAACTTTGAAGTTCAAAACATAGGAAGTTAGAATATGTCGAGATCTGAAGAACTGACATTAACACTGGTTCCTAGGTAGGGCTTGTTAGATTCATACATCACTAGAGCATCTCACTTTGGACATTCTTTCTGATGTTGACTACAAGAAGTGTCCAAAAAGGTGAGCAGGAAACAGGAATCCAAACTCCACATTCACAGAGACAATAACACCATTGTGACATTGCTGCCTGGAACAGGTGTCTTTTTCCTGCATGCCAGCAGTAAGGAAATAATTCCTTGATCCAGATCTCTGCTAGATTTTTTTCTTTATTTGTATTACAGCAATACACACATACATGTGTATATGTTTCAGGCAAAGTTGGAAATTGAGACTTTGGGAACAATTTCATGCCAATTTCTAGGAAGTTCTGGCAGACATTCTGATTACACCTAAATTGTTTGTAATGTTCAATTCAACGCCAGCTTTAACAGATAATTGCTATCAAAGTATATCTACCTGCTGCCCTTTGATTTTGAAGATGGCATCACTGATTTACCCAGAAGCTGGGGGTGAACTTAGAGTTGATTTACTCTTGGTGGTAATGGATTTGCACAGATCCAAACACACATGCCCTCCCACAGACTTCTTTGCAACCAGAGGCACATATTGTAAGACAGCTGGCCAGGGCCAGGGGTGCAGCCTGTGATGGTGGGAGAGAGGCACTACTTTGACCTCATTAAAGTAGTCCTTCTAATTGAATGCAACAGTCATAGACCACAACTGCTCAGTGCTATACTTCTCATACAATGTACTGGTGTATTTAGCAGGAAAAACATCTGTTAATAACACTGATGGAATAGTCCCAGCATTATTTTCTCTTCTATTTTACATTTTGCTCTTCTTAAATTTGACTGCTTTTTGACAAAATCTCAGGATGCCAAACATAACTAAATCATGTAACAGTGGTTTGTTGTTATACAAAAGCATCGAGAGCTCACATATGTGCATTAAACCAAACTGAAAATGGACAAGAAACTCATAAAGAAGGACATGTGTGTCTCCGATTTTTGCATATGAGTTGGTGTTAGAAGGGAGAATAGGAATGGTGCTTTGGTGTGTGCTAGGAATGGCTTGAAAGGAACTGATCCACTAAAATACTTTGTTTAGTTGCATTGTGGTATGGGTTCTGCTCATCCGCCTGGATTACTGGCTTTTCATCAAAAGTTAAGTAGGTACTACTTCAATAGAGCCGTGTTCCTTCAGTATGAAGTAGCTGAATCAGGTCAGTTTTTAAACATCAGTTTATAACTTGCTATGCTCACACACTTATGCCAACTTCCTCCTTCGTAGTTTCCAAGTGGTAGCACTTGCCTCCTCATCCTCCTGCCTCAGGCTTTTGGGAGGCCTCTTCCCTTTCACATTTGTCACTGAGACCGTTTGACATATTAGCCAGTGGGGGCATGAGGTCCAAATGAGGATTACTCACATTTGCATTCTCCTTTCCTATCCATAGAAAAGAAGAGACCAAGTCCGATTTTTGAAGTGATCCCCACTTCCTACAACTCCCTGGCAGAGGTAACTTGCTCCTAGGGCCAAATCCCCTTCCCAACAGCTGTTTGGCGATTCTGTGTCACTGGGCTGACTGTAAAATCAGGCATACCCTTTTAATTACCTGTTCATATTTCAGCAAGGCCGAGCTCTGTGGCACAGAGAGAGGGGAAAAGCCTTCATTGTAATGGATTTTTAGAAAGACTGTCTCTGAGATAAGAGTTCTAAATCTTGGCAGTCTCTTCAGAGCACACACTTTGTGATTGTACAGAAATTCTTGGCTCCCCAGAGCCGTGTTGTAAATGGAGTGCAGTGTACAGGGTTGGGTAATAAGATACTGCAGATACATTTTAGAGCAAGGTGCACTTTTGCTTTATTTATGAAGATAGACAGGCTGGTTGAGGGCTTAATCACAGCTGATAAATCATTTTAAGAAAGCCTATTAGAACCATATGCTGATTTCTTGCATTAATATAGTGTGTCTGTTTCCAGTCTAATAAGACAGGGTTTTTTCTCCTGTGCTCTGGGTCTCTCCAGTGTAGACTATTTATCTGTTTAAGTGGTATCACTTGTGTGGGAGCATTTATCTCCTTAAGAGGTACCATTAATAAAAAGGCAAAAGAAAAGGGGGAAGCAAAAATGAGCCAAGGTACCCATTGCACAGTGCATGTGCATGTGTGCATGCAAGTATGCCTGTGCACGTGTGTATAAGTGTGTGTGTGTGTTTATGGTATTACAAAGGAAAGAGTAAAAAAGCTGAGAACAGGAAACATCTCAATTAGAGTTTCGGAAGGCCATGGATTGGTCTTCACTTGGCATAAGGTAGTCATTTCAGCCCAGGTGGTTATAATACTGTAGGAAAAGATTATCTGAAGTTGGAAGAGGGTGTGCACTGACATTTTGGTTACCTCACTTCTCCCCAACCTCGCGGAGGTCTGCCCCGAGAACAGGTCCCAAGGCTCTTTAATGAGAGCCACATTGGAGCTCCGACTCTGAGCCAAGCTCTGTTTATCACTAATTGCAGGGGTGCCTTGCAGATCTTTTCTATTATTTCCTGATTATACCCCTGCTTTTTTTATTATCTTGCCAAAATTCAAACAGTAATAATTGCATGATTTATTGTTTATTTATAATCCTTCTACTGCTTCAATCCCTGTATTTAATAGATGTTAAAACAGCAAATAGTTCTTACCAAATGACTGGACTTTTTTTTAAAAAAAACCTTCTGCAGAGAAGTCATGTATATGCCAATCTTACTTGGCATTCTTCAAGCCACTTCCATGGTACTTCTGCACAATATAGTGTCTCTGACCAGATACAGAAGGGCTGTTTTTTAGTGCACAGAGAGTTTGTATGCCAGGAGAATGTGTTAGGAAAGGATATTAATTTA
This sequence comes from Papio anubis, assembly GCF_008728515.1. NCBI lineage: Eukaryota > Metazoa > Chordata > Mammalia > Primates > Cercopithecidae > Papio > Papio anubis. The sequence continues at coordinate 98,605,850 of NC_044979.1, forward strand.
TCCTATAGGATTACATTCAGTTGAGTTATATTAATATGACTCCTAGTTTCTTTCCAACTCACAATTTCCAAGAGAGAGATAAATGAAAAGCCTGTTTTATACACATTTAGACATAGTAGGGAAATATAACATCACATTATTAGAATTGAGATAATAAACTAGTAATAATAAAATTTGTCATCATTCCTTGGGCTCCTACTATTTGTCAGGTGCTGTTCTAGAAGTTTTGTTTGTATTATCCCCTGTTCATCATAGCAATCCTAGAAGATGATATTTTTACCCCCATTTTACTCAATGAGAAGTTACAACTCAAGAGTTTAAATAATTTGCTGAAAGACACAAAGCTGGGAAGTTGCAGATTGAGTATACAGGGCTGTCTGCTGGAAAATTAGTGTTTCTCGCTACTTCAGACTGCTTCTTCCTGTCTTTCTTTATGTGTGCAATGCATTTTAATATAATTTACTTGAAAAAATGTCTGGTGGAAGTTTTGCAGAACATTAAGCCATGCTTGACCTTGACAAACACATGAAAATATCTTGACTGCACTGACTAAATCTTGGTCTTTTTTTTTTTTCTTTCTGAGATGGAGTCTCACTCTGTTGCCCAAGCTGGAGTGCAATGGCACAATCTCTGCTCACTGCAACCTCTGCCTCCCAGGTTCAAGCAATCCTCTTGCCTCAGCCTCCTGAGTAGCTGGGATTACAGGCATGTGCTACCACGCCTGGCTAATTTTTTGTATTTTTAGTAGAGATGGCGTTTCACCATGTCGGCCAGGCTGGTCTCGAACTCCTGACCTCAAGTGATCCACCTGCCTCAGCCTGAGAGTACGAGTGTGAGGCCACCATGCCTGGCTATATCCTTGTCTTTTAAAAGTCCTTCGTAAAACTTCTGTTGAGTTTCATCTTAGCTCTGGATTTGCCTGCATTCTGCAGATGTGGCTGCAGACAGCGTGGCTGGCCCTGAAACCTAGCAATGAAAGGTAGCTTGCTGTTCGTAATGCATTCTTCAATGCCGCCAAAGGCATGCAACCCACCATGACTGCTCTGCTTACCAAGATACGTTAGTTCCAGTTCCCAACCAAGCATGGGAATCCTCTCGTCTCCAGAGTTCTGTGAGAGACATCTACATGCTGTGAGGCATTTTGTTCTGTGCCTGGTCGTACAGACTGCCACCTTCCTAGAGTAAAATGAACATTTGGTGAGTGAAGATGTATTTGGGGCCTGTGTTAGATTCTAAAAGAGCACTATCTGCTTGAATGACTGCCTTGAGGAGAGCATGCTTAGGTGAGCACTGCCCTGGGTCTCTTAGGGCATAACCTTAGGATTCAGGGAGTTGCTATGCCATCACTTTTGGGTGTCATAGGATTTTTGGCAGTAGGATAAAGATTAATCACTGGTATTTAGGCTGTGCTATGTATTAATTTGTTTAAATGTTGGCTCTTAAAGGAAACTGCCACACACCCTCCCTATACCTATGCCCAGCTTCTACCACTGGGAATGCTTCCATTGTGTTCTCCCAATTCAGTCGAAAAACGTGTATTGAGGTCTTAATGTGTCCCAGGTGCTGTGCTGGTTGGGCCAAAGCCAAGGCTACATTCTAGTGGAGGAACTGCTAGTGATATAAAGGAAAGTTTGACTTTTTTGATGGGTCCTAAACTCTTCTGGAATCATGTGTACAGTAGGAATAGTATTGGTGGTGGCTACTCAGTTTAACTGGTATTCTTCATGTTCTGAGCACAACTTAATTTTCCAGTTTTCTTTCTCATTTGTCTCTCATGTCTTTTCTGCTCAGGAGAATGAAATGAGCCATCCTCCCTGAAGCCGCTCTGTGGCTTCACCACCTTGCTGTGCTTGCCCATGCAGTTATTTCCTCTTGCAAGGTCTTCTTCCCTCATCTTTGACCAAATGTAACCCATGCATGAAAGCTCATGTCAGCTGCCACTTACATGAAGCCTTCTCTGATCTCCCCTCACATGAAAGATCATGCAATCTTGATCTTTCCTGGATTCCTGCAGTGCGTTTTCAACACTGCTTATGGCACACCTCACCTCCTACCTTGTGTTTTGATATTTGCTGAATCTGCCCCCTGGGACTGTGAGCCATGTTATCGCAGGGCTCTGCCTGTCTCCACCTGTCATTCTCAGCACCATTGCCTTACACGTGGAAGAAGCTCTGTGAAGAATTACTGGAATAAGTGAATGAATGAACATGTAAGAGTGAATGAATGTCCTCACTGAACAAGATTACATTACTCAGTTTATCTGAGACAAGAAAAACTGAAGTGCTTTCTACCTCTGAAGTAAGATGCCTCTTAGACAGCTTTAGTATACATTTTCTTTTTTAAAAAATTTGCTGGCTGGGTGCAGTGGCTCATGCATGTAATCTCAGCCTTTCTGGAGTCCAAGGTGGGCAGGTCACTTGAGGTCAGAAGTTCAAGACTAGCCTGGCCAACATGGTGAAACCCTGCCTCTACTACTACTACTACACACACACACACACACACACACACACATGCACGCACACACAAAAGTCAGATGTGGTGGCACACGTCTAATCCCAGCTAATCAGGAGACTGAGGCAGGAGAATCGCTTGAACCTGGAAGTGAGCTACAGTGAGCTGAGGTCATGTCACTGCACTCCAGCCTGGGTGACAGAGTGAGACTCTGTCTCAAAAAAAAAAAAAGGAAAAGAAAAAAAAGAAAAATTTGCCAATTCATGAAAGAGCTAGAATTAAGGATAAAAATACCTAATGACATAGTTACTGGTTAATAGCCATGCTGGATAGAGAATCTTGAATTGAAAGCAAGAAGAATTTTAATTAGAAATGCTTATGTTCATTCAACAGTTTTTGTGAGTTTAAATTTTTCTTTTTATCTATTTAATTTTCTAATTGATACATCATATCTGCACACATTTATGTGATAGATGTGTTATTTTGATACATGCATAGAAAATGTAGTGATTAAGTAGCATTATTTAGGCTATCACCTTAAACATTTACCATTTCTTTGGGGAACATTTCAAATCTTCCAACTATTTTGAAATATACAATATATTGTTGTTAACTATAATTACCATACTGTGCTATTAAACAGTAGAACTTACTCTTTCTATCTGTGTGATCGTGCCCATTACCAACCCATCTTCATTCCCCCAACCCCACCCCCTGGCCCTTCCCAGCTTCTGGTAACCATCATTCTGCTCTCTACCTTCATGAGATAAACATTTTAGGCATCACATATGAGTGAGAACACATGATATTTCTCTCTCTGTGCCTGGCTTCTTTCATTTAACATAACAACCTCCAGTTCCACCCATGTTGCTGTAAATGACAGGATTTCTTTTTTAGGGCCCAATAGTATTCCATTGTATATATATATACCGCATTTTCTTTATGCATTTATTTATTGATAGATTATTAGATTGATCCCATATCTTGGCTATTGTGAATAGTGCTGCAATAAATATGGAAGAGCAGGTATCCCTTTGATACACTAATTTTATTTCCTTTGGATAAATACTCAGTAGTGAGATTGCTGGATCCTGTGGTGATTATACGTTTAGTTTTTTTTGAGAAATCTCCATTCTTTCCTCCACAGTGGCTATGCTAGCTTACATTCCCACCAACAGTGTGTAAGAATTGTTTTTCCTCCACATCCTCACCAGCATTTGTTGTTATTATTATTATTTATAGTAGCCATTCAAACTGGAGTAAGATGATATCTCATTGCGGTTTTTATTTGCATTTTCCTGATAATTAGTGATGGTGAGCATTTTGAAAAAAAATGTATCTGTTGGACACTTGCATGTTTTCTCATTGGCATGCAGTAAGGTACCACTCAGACCACAGGCACTTATTATAAGGTGTGACAAATATTTTGTACCATAAATATAATAGACATAAGCTAAAGATTTCCTAACCCAGTATTGTGTATGTGTGTGTGTCTGTGTGTGTAAGATGGGGAGGGTGGTGGATATCAATGGCAGATCTTAGTTAACTAACCTAACACTCTAAGCCTCAGTCTTCTCGTCTGTAAAATAGCATTAATAATTACTTAGCTCACAGGATGCTATATATATAAAGTGTATATATATAAAGTGTATATATATGTATATAAGTGTATATATAAGTATATTTATATATAAGTATATATATAACTATATATATAACTATATATATAAGTATATATATAAGTATATATATAAGTATATTTATATATATAAGTATATATATACACACTCATATATAAAGCACTGTAGCTTGTATTTAGGGGTTCTCAATAATTCTAATTCTCTTTCCCTTCACTGTATGTATATCCAAGAATCAGAGACTGCTGAGATTTCAGTGCCAAATCTGGGATGGGGAATTAGGCACATACTCTACATTCACAATTTTTCCTGGATTTTTAGGTGGTAGTTGTGACTCAGAAATCCCTTTCATCACTGCAGTGAGCCCAGAGACTAAAACCTTCCAAAAGCCTTAGTCAAAACTCAGAGGTGGGTTAGTGTCTATGATCCATACTGAGCAGGAAATAATCTTTCTGTTGTTACAGGTGATTATTATATAAATCAAAAGTCCAAGGGCTTCCCCAAAGTTTTGCTTTACAACCTAGGCAATGCAGTATGCCCAATATTTATTTTTAGGAAGGCTTGGCAGATGTTAGGTAGGCTGACTTCCAGGTCAGAAAAAATGTTCAGAGCAATATAATAGAAGTCCCCGTGGGACAAACTGAAGTGAAACGTTGTCATCTTTGGAACACATTCACCTATTCAGTTACTTAGCCTCAAAACTGTGGATCCTGCTTATACCATCTTACTTTGCCTTCTTTGGTGGCGTTTAAGTAACTTCCTGGAAAGACGTACTTCTTACTGTGTCTGGCTGTTTAGAGTTACCAGAGTTTTGGTTACTACAGAACATTGTTGGGAAAGAAAAATAAATCCTTGCTTTGGGAAGATTTACTGTCAAAGCAGAGTCCATGATTTAGGCAAGCTCGAACTGCCTGGAGAAAGCAGCCTGAGGAGCCACATGGACTGGCCATGCTGAGAAGCTGCAAGGCCAACTGTGCACGAAAGAGGTGCTGCCTGCCTGGTGATCCTGTCCTCCTGGGATGGGGTCTGTGCACAGGCCCCAAACAGTTTTGGAGCACAGGCACTGAATGATATAATTCATTCATTCCTGTTTTCTTTCTTTGTCAGAAATGTCACAGACCCAGGGAGGTCCTCTCTTCTGTACTCATGGTATCTAATTCATCCATCTCTTATTACTCCTGTGACAGCAGGTGCTGAACACCTGGACACGTGCTCTACACCCCTTGTGAAGAGTGAAATATTAAACCAAGGGTGGGTGGCAGAACCTTGACCTCTCCATTGTGTATCTGAGGAGGACAACTCATCAGGGAATTAGAGCTGAGACATGACATACACCCTTTCGTGAAAACCTGGTTAGTTGCAGTGAGCCATGCCTTAGCATGTTTTTCCAACATCCAAGAAGTAGTTTGGGTCTATCACAACCACCATGACTACCACTGCTTCCTAAGAAAAAGCTAGAAGACCAACTCTCAGCCCCAGTAAGAACCCGTCCTGTTGTTCTTGTTGTTACTGAAACTGAATATTCAAAGATCAGTGCCATATAACTGCTTTTTATCTCAGTGCTTACCAAATGCCTTCTTTGGAACAGTACTCCTGAGAAATTTGCTACATCGGAATTACCAACATCACCTGGGACTGTGCTACAAATACAAATTCTGGAGCCTCTTCTGGACCAATTCACTCTGTCCATCCTGTGGCAAGTTCCAGACAATGCCTATGCTACTGGTCTGGGACCACACTTTGAAGACCACTGGTCTAAAAATTCTCTTGACAGCCAGGTGCAGTGGTTCATGCCTGTAATCCCAGTGCTGTGGGAGGCTCATGTAGGAGGATCACTTGAGGACAGGTGTTCAAGACCAACCTGGGCAACATAGTGAGATATCATCACTACAAAAAAGTTTTTAAAAAATTAGCCAGGCATGGTGGTGCATGCCTGTATTCCTAGCCATTCAGGAGGCTGAGACAGGAGGGTCTCAGCCCAGGAGTTTGATGTTACAGTAAGCTTTGATTGCATCATTGCACTCCAGCCTGGGTGACAAAGACAGACCCTGTCTCAAAAAAAATTCTCTTGTGAAATATACTTATTGTTTGTTTAATATTATTCCTTTCTGGAAGCGAGGATCTTCTGGAACCTACTTTGCACCACTGTAATGGAAAGAGCTTGAGCTATCCATACCTACTGGCTATGTGGCCTTACCAAGTCATTTAACTTTTTCTGAGCCACCATGTTTATCTACCTTGCAAAGCTATAGTGAGGTTTGGGCATAATTACATGTGCAGGTCAAGCAAATTGCCTTGCACATAGAATATACTTACTAAATGGAAAGCATGTTTTGTTTAGTTCAGACCAGAGCTATGCTGACATTTGCTGCACCCACAATTTCTTGGGATGTACTGACACTTCAAGACACTTTGAATGTACAGTCCAAAGATTTCTTGAAACTTGGGGCCCATTGCTTCTACCTGTCTGCAAGTGAGCAGATCTTCCTGACATAGGCTATCACTGAGTCAGCATTAATTGCTCTGTAATTGTCAAGGGGAATATTTCATGATGAAGAAAAACAGCCAGCAGGATAGTGTTTGAAGATGCTATGATATCCAGAATGCTTAATATTTTAATTCTCGATTATGTAAAAGCAGTTTAAAAACTTCAATGTGCTATAAAATTGAGTATGTGCTGGGTGCAGTGGCTCACGCCTGTAATCTCAGCACTTTGGGAGGCCGAGGTGGGGGGATCACCTGAGGTCAGGAGTTTGAGACCAGCCTGACCAACATGGAGAAACCCTGTCTCTACTAAAAAGACAAAATTAGCCAAGTGTGGTGGCACATGCCTGTAATCCCAGCTACTCGGGAGGATGAGGCAGGAGAATTGTTTGAACACGGGAGGCGGAGGTTGCGATGAGCCGAGATTGTGCTATTGCACTCCAGCCTGGGCAACAAGAGCGAAACTCCATCTAAAAAAAAAAAAAAGAGTGTGATTATAATTGTTACTGCCTTAACCAATGTTTTAGGTTAAAAAAAAGGCTTGCCAATGCAGAACAGGTGTGTTTCCCGCTTTTAAAGAAGAATATGATATTTATTTCCCTTCTTTGGCCTTACTCTGAACATTATCTCAGAATCTCTCTGGGGGTTTCCACAACTTCAGGGATATCCTGACCTTGTTGCTTTAAGACTGGACCTTAGAGAGGTCATGAGAGGGCAGAACATCAATTGACTTTGCAATGAGTCCTCATAACCAAGGAGACACACCAGTCCTTCTGAGGCAACAAACTTGGAGATGGGAGAATGTGATTCATAAGGAAAAGCAACAGCAACAGTTCCTGATTCTTCTGTGGGAGCAACTGTAAAGCCATGACCTGGAGCACAACTGGTTTCTGTCGCTTATTCCTGCGGCCTGCTGGGCTACATCTGGAGGTTCTGGAGACCAGCTGACCCCTGGAGGGATCTGGGCTCCAGTTTTTCCACCCAAGAATGCACGAGAGAGGTCACTGACTATGGAGCTCTGCTAAATGACCACTCAGGCAATAGCCAATGCCCTGAAGGAGGTGCCAAGGTGGGAAGGACTTCCCTGTGGTCTCCCTGCAGAGGACCCTGTTGGCAGGCAGAAAAGGGTGGACCAGGAAAGTAGGGAAGGAATGAGGCAAGAGAAAGAAATTCACAGATGTCCCAAGTTTCCACAATTTTATCAAAAATTTTTCCATGACTCATCTTGTGACTTCTCCCCAAATTTAACATGATAAAACCACTGGCCTAAATATAATTAAACTGCAATTACTCAAGAGTAAGAGGGTGGTACATTTTTATCAACCCCTTCATTCCCTCAAACATAGAATCCAAGGTGGGACAATAAAGAACAAAAACTGTCTCTCTCCCTTCTTCCCAACCCGATTTCCTTGCTCCATGGCCCCCTGAGAGGGAGAGCAAGTCAGGATTTCCAGAATAATTGATTCCCACCCAAATGTGGGGAAGTCAAGTGGAAGCTGCACGGAGACAGCTGGAAGACTCATGTTTTGCTTGTTTGTTTCCTTAACCCAACTTCAAGACGTGCTCAGCTCCAACACACTTTGCTTTACCTTTCTGTACGTTAGTCTGCCAGGAAAGTTTCTTCTATGGTGAGGCTATTTGGGACACTTGATAATCACACCAGCTATTGTTTACTGAGCACCTACTATTTGCCAGGTATCTTACAAAATTATCTCTTGACATCATCACAGCTCCATGAGGCAGGTTTTATCACTTGTAATTTTACTGATAAGAAATGAAGCGCAGAGATTAAGCTATTTGTCCTTAGTCATCCAATGGCAGAGCTGGGATTTAAACTCAAGACTGCCCAATTCTAAAAGTCCCCTCTGATGTAGGAAGGAACAGTGTTGAATACAACAGGAGCAAAAGCAGTTCAGAATCGCTTTTGTGATTGCTTTTGAATTGGTACACACTGTCACAGGCTCCAGATCCAGGCTTCTGATCCAACCCACGTTGGTTTTCCTCGCTTGTCAGATAAGAGGAGCCACGCTTGATCTGGAAGGTGTTGAAAGACGTGCTGCTGTGTGCAGCTTATCGACGGGAACAAGGTTCGCCATCACTGAGACCTAGGAAGGGGCCGTGGTCCAGCTGGACCCCAGTCGAGCCGCTCAGGGGCAGCTTGGGCTGTCATCCAGGGTGCATGAAGCCATAGCCAATGTCAAGGGCTCCTAATGTCCAGGCAGGAAACTGTGACTGAAAAGCTGAAAAAACATATGATCCCATAAAAAGCCGCCTTTGGGGAAACAAGCCATTAGTCAGCCTTATTTATTTATTTTTCCTTCTTGCTGCAAAGTTCAATACAGATGAAGGAGCTGCGATTATCATATAAAAGGCTATGCAAAATGGTCCTCCCTCTACACTGCTGAAGCAAACTTTACCCTGGCTTTTCGCCATAGTTAGCTTTGTTTGTGTTCTTCAGATTCCGAGTCCTTTGACCACGGTTGTGATGGCCCAAGTAGAAGCACAAGTGTGTCTCAAAATAAACAAGCAGAGCTGGAACTCTCTAGAGTCGCCGCTCATCTCCACCCGCACTCCTGCCTTTTATCCCGGCTGATGATGGAGGCCGGAGGAAAGGGATAGTGGTGGCCTTATGAAGACAAGGTCTTCTGCGGGAAAAAATATGCTTAATGAGCTTAGGAAAAAACCTGTGGTCGTGGAATGTAATAAAATTGCTGTTTTCTTGGGTGAGATCAGGAAACCTTGACTGTCTATTCTGAGGTTTTGCCAGTTTTACTGGGGAGTGTGCTTTTTGAAGGTCAACTGGTTCTTTTTTCTTCCCAGTGGGTGGCAGGAAAGAGGCACAATATAGTTTTGGGGAAAGCCCCATGGTCAATCCATGGGTGCAAAGTAGCCAGGCCTGCTTGTCCTGTAGAGTCTCTTGGACTCTAGGTCTTTTTCTTTTCATCTCTGTTAGTGCCCCGTGGCTTCGGTAACAAAGTACCCTAGACTGGGTGACTTAGAACAAGAGAAATTTGTTGCCTCACAGCTCTGGATGCTAGAAGTCCGAGATCAGGATGTTGGCAAGGCTGATTTCTTCTGAGAGCAGTGAAGGAGGCTCTGCTCCAAGCCTCTCTCCTGGCTTTGAGTGTTTTGCTGGCCATCTCTGGTGTTACTTATAGATGCATCACTCCAATCTTCACCTTCATGTTCATATGGTCCTCCTGTGTGTGTCTGTGTCCAAATTTCCCCTTTTCATAAGGACACCACTCATGATAGATTGGGAGCCTATCCTCCTCTGGAATGACCTCATCTTAACTAATTATATCTGTGATGACTCTGTTTCCAAACGAGGTCACATTCCGAGGTCCTGGGGATTAGAACGTCAATATATGAATTTGAAAAGGAGGGTTACAATTCAACTCACAACAGCATCTCACAGACTTCATCCAACTTTTATTTTACATAGGAATTCTGAAACTAGGCCAACAGAGAGGGGTATAGAGACTCTAACTAAAAACAGGCTAGCCGGGCCCAGTGGCTCACGCTTGTAATCCCAGCACTTTGGGAGGCCGAGGCGGGTGGATCATGAGGTCAGGAGATTGAGACCATCCTGGCTAACATGGTGAATCCCCATCTCTACTAAAAATACAAAAAATTAGTTGGATGTGGTGGCACGTGCCTGTATTCCCAGCTACTCAGGAGGCTGAGGCAGGAGAATCATTTGAACCCGGGAGGCAAAGGTCGCAAGGAGCCGAGATCACGCCACTGCATTCCAGCCTGGCAACAGAGCAAGACCCCGTCTCAAAATATAAATAAATAAAAACTGAGGCTAAAACTTTATCAGTGCAAAATTATTAGTTCAATGCAAGACACCAACATTTGTTTGTGAAACAGGGTTCTGGAGGGTTTGGGGAAGCCAGAGCCATACCATGAGGACACTCGAGCAGCCATGTGGCCGGGAGCTGAAGACCCCTGCCAAACAGCTATAGGAGAGACCCACCTTGGAAGCAGATCCTCCAGTCCCAGTCAAACCTTCAGATGAATGTAGCCCTGGCTGATATTTTGACTGCAACCTCATGAGAGTGCCTGAGCCAGAACCACCCAGCTAAGCTGCTGCTGAATTCCTGACATAGAGAAACCGTGAGATAATAAATGTTGTTTTAAGCCACGAAATTTTGTGGTAATTTGTTATGCAGCAGCTGCATCGCAAAATTGTTATCCAAAGATCTAATACAGCTCCTGGCACCCCAACCCTGGCAAAGCAAATCTGCCTCTACTTTGTGAACAGTATCATCCTGACAACTTCAGAGGGAAAGAGTCCCACACCCACAGTGCCTCCGGTCTCATGGATAGGAAAGTTTTCTTTTTTGTTTGTTTTTGTTTTTCAAGGATATGGAGAAAAAGGAACTAACAAAGTAATTGAAAATTGGTATATTTTATTTACTACAACTACAAACACATTAGGCTAAAGCAAGAACTTTGTCCACTTGATCAGCAGGATAACATAGTGGTAAGAGCACAGAATTCCAAGCCAAAAGATCTATGTTTATATCCCAGCTTTTTCCAGCTATGTAATCATAGGAAGTTACTATACCTCTCACCCTAAGTGTTCTCATCTGTCAAATGGGATAACAGTAATAGCACCAACCTCTTAGACAAGAGTTAATGTGGGGAATAACTCAGAACTGTGTTTAGCACACAGTAAGATGTGAGAACACAAGAGTGGGAAGATCCACTTAGGACGTAAAAATGTCCCATGGTTAGAGACATAGGATGCTTGTTGAAAGAGCTAGCCTTGGATCACGAGGTCAGGAGTTCAAGACCAGCCTGGCCAAGATGGTGAAACCCTGTCTCTACTGAAAATACAAAAATTAGCCGGGTGTGGTGGTGCATGCTGAAAGGTGGAGGTAACAGTGAGCTGATGTCGCACCACTGCACTCCAGCCTGGGCAACAAAGCAAGACTCCATCTCAAAAAAAAAAAAAAAAAAAGAGTCAGCCTTTAAGGAAATGAGAAGTCAAAGCTTGTATAATAAAGCAAGACCACACTTTTTAAGTCTACCTCCCTTAACCTTATAAACATGTGAGCATCATAAACTTTAGGGAAAAAAGTAATTGCCCCCAGTGACAGTGACAGAAGGGATGGCAAGACCAGATAACTTGTTCCAGGCCGTGAGACACATGGACACTCTGGCGACCATACCCGTCCCCGCACTGTTGCTGTCCTTTCCTGTTGTGCGTACCTGCACTTTGCATGGAGACCCTGACTTGAGTCATACTGTCAGTCATTTCAGAAAGCACCATAGGATTTCCTGAAGGACATAGCGTTTTAAAATTCTATTGGATGAGAACTCAGTTCCCCAATTATAATTTCTAAAAGGCTAAGGGTTATTTTTATGGGTTTTTGAGCTCTCCATTTTACATGATGTCCTCTGAGAAGTTTTCAGTGAGTTCAGTCCTCTATTGGGCAGAGGCTGCCGCCTCTTCTGTTTTAAAGCAGCTTGAAATTCTTTTACTTCTTGATACAACAACCAAACCTGAATATATTGTGAGGTTCCCATCCCAAGTCAAAGCTCTCAAGGGGAGTCATCCTTGTCCTCCTCTTCCTCCTCCTCCTCCTCTTCTCCTAAATGGTGCTACATAGGCTGACTTAACATCTTTTTTTGAAATAAAAACCAAGAGTAAACATGAGTCAGAATGACAGGTCATATGCGGGACTCCAACGTTTACTTTTGACACGAGTTGGTTTTCAGTTATGTTCTGAGAAGCTACATCCTGTCACCCCAACGCTGGAAAAGCAAATCTGTATCTATTTTGTGAACAGTATGATCCTGACAACACTGGGGGAAAAGAGTCTCAGACCCACAGGGCCTCAGGCCTCAGGAATAGGAATTTCCAGATGAAAAAAATAAGGGCACTTTGATCCACTTGCCCTTCGTATTATTGTCTCCCTGTGCAATTTGCTGGAGAATTTCCCACTGGCTCTTGGCTCATTTTCAAATTGGAGTGCAGTCTTTCAGAGATTACTCTGTGTGCTGAAAAACAAGGAAGTCTTTCTTTATTGAGTAGAATGGGGAGGCCCTGCCTTCTAGGAAGGGCAGATAGATGCTCTGGCCTCAGTGTCTCAGCCCACCCTGCGTCCTCCCCGCCGAGCCCTCTCCAGCTCAGCTACTCCCTCTCCCAGTGGAGGAGAAGGGCTGGGTGGACCTCTTGCCTTAGGCTGAAGGAAAAACATCTTATAAGCTATGTCGCTATTGAGGCAATCCCTGCTGTAATCATGGGGCCTCTCAGAGAAATTACTGCAGCAAGATGACAGTTCCAACTAGCATCCAGTGTAACGGGGTACTTCTTCTGCACCCACTTTTCTCCAAACATGAGAATTTTCAAATGGGAGTAGAAGTCTCAGATAATATTTCCTTCTCTTCATCTCGACTTCGTCTTTCATTTACCTTACTTTTCTTCACTTATGCTTGTTGTAAAACCCTGGATTTTCAGACACCATCTGTATCATCATCTTAATGAATATTTATGTAGTGCTTATACAAATTAATTTTTGTAATCCTCACAATAACCCTATGAGGTACACACTATTATCTCCCCCATTGTGGAGATCAGAAAACAGGCCGAGAGGGATAAAGTGACTTTTCCAGGGTTACAGGCCTACCAAGTGACAAAGCCCAGGTTTGAACCTAATAGTTTGACTCTGGAGTCTGAGTTCTCAAGGCCCTGATGTCACCTCCCAGTTATCTATTCCTATTTAGAAATGTACTCATCCCTGGCCATGTGTTTGTTATCAGAGGGCTTGCAGACTACAGCTCGCATCTCTGGTTCCTCCTGGTCCTGGATTAATTAGGAACGGGATATTGTGGCCCCTTTGCTGTCCCATGGTCACCCCATCTACACCTGCTCTTTAAATAAGGCCCAGCGTGGTCACACGAAGGCAGCCTTACTAGGAAGGCTAAGTTGGGCCCAATTTGGTTACAAACTCATGTCTTTTAGCAGGAACATTCATACCTGAGGATTACATAGTAGAGGCTTTTCCTCTACTGGCTGCATGTAGTCCTCCATGGTTAAACCAATTTCTTTAGGAAAAATGGAAGAAGGGAGGGAGGGAGGGAAGAAAGGAAGGAAAGATGGAAGGGAGGAGGAGGGAAGGAAAGAAGGAAGGAGGAAAAAAAGGAAAGAAGGAAGAAGAGAGGGAGGCAGGGAAGGAAGGAGAGAAGGAAGGAAAAAATGGGAGTAGAAGTCTCAGATAATATTTCCTTCTCTTCATCTCGATTTCCTCTTTCATTTACCTTACTTTCCTTCACTTATGCTTGTTTAAAAACCTTGGATTTTCAGACACTATATCATCTTAACAAATATTTATGTAGTGCTTATACAAATTAATTTGTATAGGAGAGAAAGAGGGAGGAAGGAAAAAGGGAAGGGAAGGGAGAGAAAAGAAAGGGAAAGAAAGAAGGAAGAAAAAAGAAAGAGAAATAATGGAAAGGAGAAAAGAAAGAAGAAAGGGAGAAAATAATATTATTGATGCGAGCATGAGTTTTCTAGGAAAGATAGTCTTTCCACCCTCCTAGGCTAACCATTTCTATTGCATTCCTTTTGTCTCCTTGGTTGGGCCGTGCTAACTTCTGTCCCACCCAGAGCATACATGGTACAACTTGGTTATGCTCTTCAGGTTTTCAATCTAAAAGGATGGAAAAAGGAAAAAAACTATGTTGCAACTTAATTAAACACATCAGATCAAATCATAATTCTGAGCCCAGTGCTGAAAATGGGTCCCTCAGAGACCCTGGGTCTTTCTTGTGCCTGCTGAAGTATTTATTGTCACAAGTCACTCCTCATAGAGTGTCCTGATTTCCCCATCTATGTTGCAGAAAAAACACACTGCCTGCCTACGTCTGCTGAGAAAACCAGCAAGCCAATTCTTAAAAAGCACCTCGAGCCTATAAGGTACATGAGCGGGGATGCTGTTTAGTTTCCTCTTTCTATTTCAAACTCACAGAATAGTTTCAAAAGAACAGTGGGAAATGCGTGCCTTGGACTTCACAGAGGCCGTCTAACATTGCACCTGTATTTCCTGATCCCCTCTCAGAGTCTGTTTGTTTCCTTTCTCCCACTCTATCACGAGACGCATCTCCCTGGAATGTTGTCCTTGCTGCCTGCCTGCCAACTGCAGAACTCCCTTCCAGCTCTGAAGCTCAGTGATTCTCCTAGTGGTAGGAACTCTGTCCCTGCTGTTTTCAGGCCTGACCCAGCTCAGACCTGAACTTCTTTGCGTTAGGGTTTAGCAGCTTCACCAGGCAGCACTGTACTGGCCTGGCCAGCCTGGGGCTTGTGGAATCACCTACTGAATCAGGTTGACCTCTGGCATTCCAGGCAAGAGCCGCTCATCAGTCCTAAATTAACATTTTTTATAGCATTAGTGCCTTTACTAATAATATCTACTACTGTTTACTGAACATTTACCAGGTGTGGAACATATACCAATGACTTGTGAGTGTGACATGTTGTCCATCAGTATTGTCTATAGTCACAATCTTATTTGGTTTCACTTAATTCTCACACAACCCTAAAAAGTAGCTATTTTATATCCATCTTACAGCTTAGGAGACTGAAGCCCAGGGTGGTTAAGTTACTTGCCTAAGGTCATTCTACCAGTAAGTGGAGAAGCCCAAATCTAACTAACCCTGGTTTGTTTTTTTCCAAAAGTGGTACCACTGCTTAACCATGCTGATCTCCTACAATATTAGCTGTACTGTGCTAAGCACATACTACATACCACAATTGTGCTGGAAGCTTAATGCCTACAGTCCTATTTAATTCTCACAGTCATCTTGCAAGATGGGAGGATTGGCTCCGTTTTTAAGGTAAGGAAACTGAGATTTAGAGAGGTTGAATTGTGCCATTCTTGTATATTCATTGAAGTCCAGTCAAATTTTTTCTAATACATTTTATTGTCTATATTTGAGGTATATGACATGATGTTATGAGAGACATGAGATGCACGACACATGATTACTGTAGTGAAGCAAATTAACATATCTATCATCTCATATGGTTACCCATTTTTTCCCCAATGAATGTTTAGAACAGCTCTGAACTTCACCAGCAAAACACAAAAGAATTTTGTACAACATACACTTAAAGCCTTTTTTTTTTTTTTAACATAGCACAGTATCTGCAATTATGTTGAGCATATGGCCATTTAAAATTACACTCTGAGACAGCTCACCTGATGTAAATGCCTCAGAAATGGACATGGAGATGTACAAGGATGCGAGATGGCAGAGACAGCTGGGGTTACTGGATGGAGTTGAAGTATAGCTTATTTACATGAATACAGGGGGAGTTAACAGAGGCAGAACTTGGGAGCTGCTTGATGTTCTGTGGGGAGTGAAAAGTAGGAGGCAGATTAAAGAAATGTGAATTTACAACAGATCATGCTTACAAATCCCAAAAATCCATAACCAATCAAAGTAAAAAATAAGAAGAAGAGTCTGTCATGAGAAGGGAGAACTTCATGTCAGTTTCAAGCCCTGCACATCAGTGTGAGTGTATGCACATCCTTCTTTGTTACATCCATTCTTTGTTTATATGTAGCAGATTTGAATACAGTTTGGGTTTCTACCCACATACCTACTAGCCTTACTCTGTCTTGATGTACAGGAAGGTTTAGACTTTTCGCTAGTAATTCTCTGTAATTGAATGTGACCAAGTTCAAGGGAAATGTCAATTACAAAAACACTGGGGGAAAAAATCTGCATTTTGCCTCCATGGTTTCTTAACTATTGGTTTTTCTTGTTTGTTGTTTTTTTTTTTTTTTTTCGGTTATTGTTTTGTTTTTATTTTTGTTTGAGACAGAGTCTCCCTCTGTTGCCCAGGCTGGAGTGCAGGGGTGCAATCTTGGCTCACTGCAATCTCTGTCTCCCGGGTCCAAGTGATTCTCTCACCTCAGCCTCCTGTGTAGCTGGAATTATAGGCGCTCACCACTATGCCCAGCTAATTTTTGTATTTTTAGTAGAGACAGAATTTCGCCATGTTGGCCAGGCTGGTCTCAAACTCCTGACCTCAAGTGATCTGCCTGCCTCAGCCTCCCAAAGTGCTGGGATTACAGGCGTGAGCCACCATGCCTGGCCTCTGAATCCATTTTGAGTAGGCACATGGACTCTGTCCTGTGATGAAATCTTTATTAGCTTAAAGTTTTTATCTTTTGGTGGCATATGTAGCTATGTCCCCTATTTTATTCCTGATATAATATATGACTCTTCTGTTTTTTTCTTTCACTACTTTGCTAGGGATTGATCAATTTTATTAGTGTTTTTAAAGAATCAAGCTTTGGCTTTGTCAGTTTTCTTTATTGTATGCTTGTTTCTTAATTCATTGATTTCTACTTATTTTTTATACTTTCTACTTTCTCTGGGTGAAATTTGCCCTTCTTTTCATAACTTCTTCAGATGGATACTTTGATCATTGATTTTCAGCCACTTTTCCTTTCTAAAATATGCATTTAAAGCTGTGCATTTCCTTCTAAGCACTCCTTTAACTGTATCCCACAAACTTGATATATTACATTTTTATTATTCAGTTAAAATAGTGTCTGTTTTCACTGTGATTTCATCTGTAACCAATGAGTGATATAGAAGCATCTTGTTTCAAGTCCAAACATTTAGGAGTTTTCTAGGTATCTTTCTATTATTGATTCTAGCTTAATTCCGTTGTGATCAAGAGAATGTATTTAGTATTATTTTAATTCTCTGCTGTTTGCTGACACATACTTTATGGCTTGAAACTAATAACCTGCTATTGCATTTTACTTAAATAGTTTGACATCTTTTTGTACATCTAATGGAAAGTTATTGCATATATCACTGGAAAGTTGCTTAATCTCTACATGTCTCAGTTTTCTTTTGTGTACAATGGAGATGACAACAGTGTCTTCCTCAAAGAGGTCCTGTGGCCATTCAATTTGGTAATACATTAAAGGTTTTCAGAACAGTACCGGCACATAGTAAATACTCAGGAAATGTTAGCTATTATTACTTAGTTGATTCAAATTATGACTGATTATCCTGCTGGATCGAATAGAAACATCCACTGCCTGTCACCAGCCCACCTTGGCTGTCTGCTCTTACTTGTTGCTAAACTTTAAGACATATGTCTTAAATATCACTTAAGTATCATAGAATTCCCAAGACACTGTAAGTATTATTTTCCGTGTTTTACAAATAAGGGAATTTAGGCACAAAGTAAGTAAAAGACTTGAATGAAAGCCTGTTTCTCAAGATATTAGCAATAGCCTGTTATCTAGTTCACATCTATATTCCTTGCTCATCTTTTATTCTATACAAATAAAAGAAGTAATAGTTTTGCAATTAAGTGTTTTTGTGGTTGACATCATTTTCAGGTGTTGCCTGTGGACTCCTACAGCCTTCAGGCCATGGGAAGGTCTGCTCCCTAATCAGTAGGTTAGCCTAACCTCAGTCACTAAGTTTCAGTCTGAGTAAAGGCAGAGTCCCTGAGGGCTGAACACATGTCAAGGTTCCCAGCTCTTAACATCCTCCAAAGACAAAACCTACCTTCGTCACCTTGTGGGAACTCAACAAATGGTGGTTGATGAACCGTCATGGTATCAGTTTTGAAAATAAGCACAGACATTTTTGGTAACCAGCCCACCATCACCTAAGTTGTAAAGCAAGTGAAATCAACATTCTTTCTCATTCACTGGGCATAAATTGTTATGGCTGTTTCCAAGGATGCATGGTACACGTGTAATGTGGGGTCTTTCAGGGAAATTTGACATCAAGCCTAGAGTCTTGAGAGACTAGTTTATATTTTTAAGGAACATTGAAGACTTTAGCATATTTTATAAAGGGCATTTCTAAAACCGTACCAGTTTCTCAGCCTATTTTATAATATCGACCACCTGGTCTTTTGCTCAGTGTGATTTCAAAGGGCCTAGTATAATTTTTCTGAGTATCTCAAATCTCCTTGGTTGCCCTGTAAATCCACAATTTGAAATTTGTTCTTTTAACATGTCGTCTTGATACTTTGTTTATTGGGTCTAATATACAATCCCTTGGGAAAAATAATATCAAGTCCCATTAATTGTTAATACTGTGGGTGAATGAGTTTATTCGACTGGCTCCTAAGAACAAGCATTGAGTTTGATTGAGGAGGGCAGGGTGGAAGGAGGAGATGATGGCTCTAATAGGCATCTGTATTTGGAAGTACTGGGTAAAAGAGCACAGTTGTCTGAGGCTGCACAAAGGATACAGGAGGAGGCCTCATGTTTTCCCCTGGGCTGCCTCTGCCCACATCTTCACACCATACATCCAAATGAATTTTTCTACACCATTCCATTAGGTAATTATTGTAAGCCTTTAGAAGTAACACCATTACTGTCATGTCACAAAATTCTGTGATTATATTAAAAATTGCTCTTTTTCTGTTCTGGCACGTTTGTTTTCCTCCCTGGTCTTATATAGCTTTTAGGGTCGTATTAGGTGTTGATGGAAAAGAAGAGTTGAGATCAGGAAAGTAAGGTGGGATTGTAAGAAGGTCAGAAAGGAGCTCTTGCAGTGAAAGACACCTAGAGCTCTTTCAGCCCAGTTACCTCCCTCTGCCATGATACTCATGAGCATGTGGAAGAGCTTCTTTTCATGGACCCCCATGGAGTCCACCTGCTGAATTAATTGATGCTCTTAATTCTCTCTTGAAAACATACCCAGTGATGCCCATGTCACCTTGAATGCTTGCAACCACCAGTCCTGTCCTGTGCTTACCAACATCCGTTGTATTTCAGAACTGTCAATACCAGTTGTGTCTATTGTTGTAACTCAATAACTCAATTAAATAATGTGTAAGTGAATAAAATATGAGCATGAAAGGAAAGACCTAATTTGATTGCTTGCAAAAACTTGATACAGGAAAAACTCTTAGAAATGCTATTAAATTAAGTATGGATGAGAAGTGTAAAAGCTTGTGAAAGTATTTAGGGAAATACACACAGGTTCTGCACTCTCACTGGTCTTTACGTTCTTGCTCTACTGTCAAAAATCTAAAACTAGAAGTCATCGGCCATATATTAGGAGTGTGGCTTATGCAAGAAAGAACATGCAGAACCCAGTCAGCAGACCACACTCAGAGAAAAGACCTTAATCCTGGCCAGGTGCAGTGGCTCATGCCTGTAATCCCAGCACTTTGGGAGGCCGAGGCAGGTGGATCACTTGAGGTTAGCAGTTCGAGACCAGCCTGGCCAACATGGCAAAACCTTGTCTCTACTGAAAACACAAAAATTAGCTGGGCGTAGTGGTGGATGCCCGTCATCCCAGCTACTTGGGAGGCTGAGGCAGGAGAGTCACTTGAACCTGGGAGGCAGAGGTTGCTGTGAGCCAAGATGGCACCATGCAGTGCTGCCTGGGCAACAGAGTAAAACTCCATTGCAAAAATCAAACAAACAACAACAACAAAACCAAAACCTTAGTCCTATATCAGAAGATTGGCAGTCAGGTGCTTTTATACATTTCAAGTTAAAAAGATGTTGAAAATGTACACCCATCATGTTTATGGTGTCTCCCCTTTATTCAACTTTTTAGTTAACCAATTAACGACTTTGTCTCAATGGCTTCTACTGTGGTTGAAAAGGTCATCGTTGTTCTCCTTTATGCTGAATTCAAAGGTTAGGGCTATCCTGACCATTCTCTCTAGTTTCTATGGAGAATCTTATTGTGGATCCATGATTCTTAAATTCCTTAGTGTGTGACTTAAAGCTATTTATGGTTTTGGATTATATTATAAAATATGCTTGTTTGCCACTAAGCAAAGAAAATAAAAATGCAGCTGATGTCATCACAGTAGCCAACGTGTGACAAGGACTTACTCTGTACCTGGACTCTGTACTAAGCATTAACCGATATTATTTTGTTTAATTTTCACAACTACCAAAGAGTAAGTTTCATTATTATTTCTGTTTTATGGACAGGTGAGGCACAGAAGGGCAAAGTAAGTTGCCTAAAGTAACACGGTTAGCAAGTGGTGGAGCCAGATTCCAAGCCAGACGGAATCCAGACCCTGTGCTCATAACCACTGTGCTATTTATTTTTAGATACCTTAAGTCGTTGTTCCTGCTTAATATGTTTATGACCCCTCTTCGGGAGGCAGGGGCAGAGGGAAACAAAGATTGATTACCTGCCAATGTTCCTGTATGTCTAGAAGGTGGTAAAACACTGGTTGTTTTGCACAGTCACTGTTATCTATGAACAACTCTGTTAAATCTCGTAAGAGACAGTGTGGAAAATGTAACACTTAGCACCTCAGACCAATCATCAGTAATGCAGAGGGACGTGAGTGCACGGGTGTGTGTGTGAGTGTGTGTGTGACCCTCTCCCTGCTGCTCACCAAGAAGAAACCGGTATTTTAGTGCCCTTTTGTGCCACTGTGCTTTTAACTGCTGTTAAGATAAGGAGTAATGTCCCTCCAGCTGTACATAATAGTGTTGTAATTCCATCAAGGGGCTTTGATAACTTCATAAACTCTGACAGAAAAGCTTGAGTGGATTTTCATGTCACCATAACACCAAGATGGAATTACAGCCTTAATTTACTGGGTGTACATTTTGGGGGGTACATTACTTAATGTTAAATCTTGTTAAAAACAAATCAGCTGATGCCATCTGGCTGTTCCCATTCCACAGTGGTCTCCAAGCCGCCCCCTGATTTTGGGTTTTTGTTCTCCTTCACCCTGCTTCTCCTGATTTTTATTTTCCTAATTGCCCTGATCATCATCATCATGCATATCTTATACCCATATAACTTTTTTTTTTAAGTTTACAGAGCGTTTTGTATATATGATCCTATGAACCTCAATACTTGCTTTCTTCTCTCTTCTTGAACATCTGAAATTTAGTTATTTGTGTTATATGGAACAAATGTCTGCTGGCCATTTTTTAAGAATAAAAGCAATCTGTGCACATTGAAAACTTTCAGACAGTGCAGGACGGCATAAAATGAAAAGTAAAGTTTCCTTTCCTTCTGCCTTCCAAAGTGCTTCTCCCCACAGGTGATCCCTGTTAAGGATTTCTTTCATATCATTCCAAAAAATGTATTCATATACTGAAATTTATAGCATTCCAGAAAAAAGTGTTATGCATTTATGTTTGCCTGCCTAGCCATTTGTCTATCCACTTCTCCTTTTCGATTTATGCAAATGGGATTGTTTGCCCAATGTCTTTTTAAAATACTTAATTATATATCCTAGGCATCTGTCCATATCATTACAAGTAGCTTTCCATCAGTTTTTGTACATAACAATACCAGCCATTTAGAGGTCTGTTTTTCAAATATCATTTTAGGTTAAAAAAATGTGTGAGTTAAGGATGACTCTGGTTGAAAAGATGGGCTTGAATGAGCCAGATCTTAACAGAATAAATCTCAATCCAGTCCACTGAAGAATAAAGAAAATGGAATTTTTGTTTTGAAAATTCTTTTTCATGCTCTGTGTTTAATGTAAAAGCAGGGCATTCTGCAAATGTTATCACAGTGCCACGTTCGTATGAGGCTGGTCGGAGTCCACAAGGGGAGTGGGCATGGTGTTGAGGGAAGCGCTCTGGACCAGGTGCCTGGAAACCAGTCACATAACATGCAATTCACCATGTTACTTAGCCCATCTGAGCTCAGCTTTCTCCCTTGTAAAACGGGGTTAATCATATCTGTCTCATATGACTGCCATGAGCATTAAATGAGATGATTATTTTTGCCTCGATAAATGGTGAGTTTTATGAGTATTCTGAGGCTTCTTCCTACACTATAACTGATGAAATAACTTTCCTTACAAGAGGCTCATTTTTTAATGGTTATTGTCTTTTTATAACTTAGCATTTATTGTTGTCCCATAGATTGCATGCTTCTAATGTAATGAAAGTGACTTTGAAATGTGACTTATAAGAGCTGGTCTCATTGATTTATAGTTACGTTTTGCTTCATTTGCTTGTCATTTTCTCTCTCACAGCCTGGCACATGGCCGGGGCTTTGTAAATCCTGGTTGATCCAGAGATATGTGAGCTTTGGATGTTGTATTGAGAGGCTGGCTACATGAGACTGTCAATGAATTGGCGAATTTGGAAGAAAAGTTCACATTCTCAAATGTGTGTTCCAACCTGCCTTCCAAAGCCCTGGCACTATCTCTTTTTAATATAACAACAGTCTCCTGCAAATTTCCTAGTATGCACACCTTTTAAATTTAACTTTTGCTCCATTAGACTTCTTGTGAAGTGACATGTCCTCCATAAAACACAGAGACTTCATCAGGCTGACACATTTGCCTAGTACTTTGCAATATGGTTTTGTTGTTGTTGTTGTTGTCGTTTTTTAAGGCAGTAATATATTTTCTTAGAAAAACAAATTTCTCCAGAGGACAGAGTTCCTAAGATAAACAGTACAATCTGAGGAGCCATACAGGATAATGCCCAGGCTCGCCTCTACATAGCACTAAGCCTGCAGAACTGACCTTTGGGAAGCACGCTGTTGCCTCTTGCAGATGCTACCTACTGCGGAGCATCCCCAGGGCTGGAAACAAGGGAGCTGGAGAGGTGGGAGGTGTCGGGGTAGGGGTGGGGGAGTATGGGACGGAAAGATCCATTAACCCAGTCAGTGTGCAGAGGCTGCAAGAGACAATATAAATCTGGGAACAGCTCTGCTTAGTGAATGCCTCTGCCGGAGTTAGAGTAACTGACAAATTAGCATAATGTAATTGGCTGGCAGGGTCAGCCCCTCTCCTGGAGCATTAGCCAAGGGGATGGTAGGCAGAGGCAGATAAAGAATTGGAGGGCAGTGTTTTGTCTGTCACCAGGAAGGAGTTTTCATTTTAGCACTGCTTAGATCAATATTATGGCCCTGGAGACAGCCCTCTTCAAATTAGTAAAGTTCCCATTTTTGAAAAATTTCTTAAAAATAAAATCTAAGAATTCTACTTCACTGCCCATGCCAAGGTCTAAACCAAAACCAAACAAAATAACCGAGAAAGAATAGAAGGTTTTCCTTTTTCTTTCTACTCTTTCCCCCTACTTTTGGAAGTTCTTCCTGGAACTTGGGGATTGCATAACATCTTTTGACTGACATTTCTCAGAATGATTGATTTGTGTAAGTTACTTCATTGATTGCCTACTTATTGTGCAGGCAGTACCTTATCCTTTCTAAGCAAAGCTATGATACATTTCTTTTCACCTAGGTATTACATTAGCCTATACAGAGAAAGATTCAGACACGTTTCCTTGTTCTTCCAGGGGTGTTACACCTGGGTCATTTTGTTGTTCATGCTATTTTCAGAAACTTAGAAGATAATCCATGCCTACCGCTTCTTTAAGAGACTATATATATGTGTGTGTGTGTGTGTGTATAGTTTATGTGTGTATATATGTATATATGTATATATGTGTATATATATACACATATATAATGTCTTTTACATTACTTTATTAGAATTGTTTTAATATTAACATTTAATATTAACATTTAATATTAACATTGCCCACTCCCCATGTGGACTCCGACCAGCCTCATAGGAACGTGGCACTGTGATAACATTTGCAGAATGCCCTGCTTTTACATTAAACACAGAGCATGAAAAACAATTTTCAAAACAAAAATTCCATTTTCTTTATTCTTCAGTGGACTGGATTGAGATTTATTCTGTTAATATTTTAGTATTAAAATTGTTTTCAAACCTCAAGTACAGGGAGTTGAATTAATCAACACTATAAACTGACTTCTCAGATCAGAGATCATTGTCATCACAGATGTGAGAAAATGCCCACTCTTGCTCTGTTTTCTCCTATCTTCAGTTTCTACGCCCATTCTCTTCTTCTGCATGTTTCCATGTAAAATAGCTGTGTATGTGAAGTGAATGGTAATGTGCGTTTCTTGTGCTATTACTTTTTTCATGCAACACCATTTTAAGGATTTCTTTTTGTTGCACACTTCTTCATTGCTTCTAACTGCTCTGCAGCATTCCATTGTCTGAATGCACCCATTTTATTTATCCATTTCCACAATCGATCTTGGAACATTTTCAGCCTCCCCAAAGGAAACTTAATGCCCATAGGAGTCACTCCCCATCCCCATCCCCTTAGTCCTAGGCAACCAGAATCTACTTTCTGTGTCCATGGATTTGCCTATTCTGGACATTTCATATAAATGGGAATCATACTATATGTCATCTGCTGTGACTGGTTTTACTTATTTAGTATAATGTTGTCAGGGTTCATCCATGTTGTAGTATGTGTCAGAATTTCATTCTCTTTAATGCCCAAATAATATTCCATTGTATGGATGTACCACATTTTGTTTATCCATTCCTCAGTAATGGACATTTGGGTTGTTTCCACTTTTTGGTTATTATGAATAATGCTGATAGGAACATCTGTGTACACATTTTTGTATGGACATGAGTTTTATTTCTCTTGGGAATAAACCTGGGAGTGGAATTTCTGGGTCATGTGGTAACTGTATGTTTAGCTCTTTGTAGAACCTCCAGATTGTTTTGTGTTTTTCAAAATGGCGGCACCATTTTACCATCCCAAGAATTTCAGGGTTCCTGTTGGGATCCAGTATTGTAAGGACAGACTGCATCACTGGCCTGAGTAGTGGCCAAGATCTGCTCATATGAGGGATGTGCATGGATTTTGTATATGTGGACTGCCATTTGTTTATGGCAATGATTATCATCCAGGGTTATCCCACCTCATCTTGATAGCTCAATTTTAGGACTATTTTACGAGCAATTCTCTGGTTAAATTTGCTCACTGAAAATAACAGTTTTGCAGGATTTGGAGTCAGGAAACCTAAATTCAAGCCCAGATTCTGCTACTTATTTGGTGATCTTGAATAAATTGTCCAAGCCTCAGCTTCCTCATTTATAAATTGCATGCAAACACATGGGGCTGCTCTCGGTGTGGATAGATCTGGGGTTGGGAAAAAAAGCAGGGGTGTGTTGGGGGTCAGAACTAGAGAATAGGGACCCCAAGGAGTTGCAATTACTAATTAAAACCTGGCCTTCCAGGCCATTATGAATGTATATATTTGTCAAGATTGAAGGTAGAATATATTTGTTACTTGATTGGTAACTTTAAATCATTTAGTTATCTGGGATGTGGGCTTCCATGTGTATTCTTGCCCTGGGCCCCACAAATGTTAGAGGGGTGCTTTTTCTTGATCACCATTCTTATATGGACCTGTGTGAGAATATAGGGACAGTTAGTCTATGCATATTTAATTTCCCTGAGTTCATCTAGGTCAATTTCCAGAATGACCGTAGAAATTTACATCAATAATAATAGGATTCTTAGATCTCCATATCAGGACCAACACCTGTAATTATTTACCTTTCTATTTTTTCATTGTTTTCCTTGTTTTAATTTGCATTTCTCTGACTGTAAGTTTGAGCATCTCTTCATTGATACAAAATATGAACAGGAATTCAAAAAGAGAAAGTCTAACCAAAAGATATTTCGACTTTCTGTTTTTTGGATTCCTAATTACATTTTGTATCCATTTTCTATCAAGTTTTCTATCTCTTTCATGTTTATTTTCAGGATATATATATATCTTTCTATATATATCAGGATATATATATATCTTTCCATATATATATCAGGATATATATATGTGAGTGTGTGTATATATATATAGATACACATATATAAAGAGAGAGAGTAAGGAGAAAGGCAACAACTTTTAAATTGCAATGGATCCAGGAAAAGCAATGACTTCCAATAAATGTCAGCATTGACTTGACTTAGAAACATCACCCACATGTATATGAGAGAAATAGGTGGCAAATCATCTCCAACATGGATCCTAAGGAATTCTACTCCTTACAATTATGATGATTCAGCATGTGACTTTCTAGATCGCTGCCTTTACAATTAAGTCATGTTTTCTTTCTTAAGAATAAGTTTGAGAATAGACTTGTATGAAACGTGTGTGTGTGGTAGAGAGTGGGGCATCTCTCCTGCACTCTTCCCTGCTTATCACTGGTGCTTACGAAATGGTGTTTGCAAAGAGTGGCAAAAATGCTGTCAGATATTGGTGGATATTGCCTTGCTTGAATTTGGTGAAAGGTCAGTGAACACCAAGGAAGCTGCTTGTGGTAACCATGTCACACTGGCCAGAACTGGAGCAAGAATTCAGGGAGAGCCCTTCTCAAGAATTCTTTTGACATTTCCCAGTTGTATGTTTGGCCCATGTGACTTGCTCAATCTTCCCTTTGGAATAGGATCCACTTGAAGAGCTCGTCTCATCTATGTTGTCTTTCTTTCTAGGTCAGGAGGCCACATCTTACATTATGTTTGTTGTTTGATTCCTTAACAGTGAGTATGGCAGCAAGGAAGTGCATCTTGATCTAAATCCCAGGTGATCTTCGAGGCCCATATCTAGTTTAGCCTTCTTATTAAAGGGTTCCCTGACTGTGCCAATCAACAGTCACCTTTTATTTCCTCTTGTGTTCACTGGGTTCTCCAAAGAAACAGAACCAATAGGGGATATACCTATACCAATACCTCTCTATCTACTATTGGGGGCGGGGAGAGAGAGAGAGAGAGAGAGAGAAGAGAGAGAGAGAGATGAGAGGGTGGGGGGCTGGCAAGTCTGAAGTCTATAGTATAAGCCATCAGGTCAATTCGGATAAGAGCTGATGTTGTGGGCTTGAGTCCGAAATAGATAGGCTGGAAACTCAGGTAAAGTTTCTATGTTGCAGTCTTGAGGCAGAGGTGTTTCTTCTTTGGAAAACCTCAGTCTTTGCTCTTAATGCCTTCAACTGAGGTATTATGAGGCCCACCCACATTATGGAGGATAATCTGCTGTATTCAAAGTCTACTGGTTTAAATGTAGACTTTAAATCTAATCTAATCACATCTAAATAATTCCTTCACAGCAATGTCTTGACTTGTGTTTGGCCAAATAACTGGTCACCATAGCCTAGCTAAGTTGGCACATAAAATTAACCATCACACATCTGAACTCTTGCCTGAACCACTTATTTGTCTTATAATTATATGAAGGCAGGCTATCTCTCACATTGTCATCTTTTGGTGTGTAGCTTTGGAAGTGTATAGGTTTGCCTTTCCAACTCCTTGAAGACGAAGACCGTATCTTATACTTTTTATGGGGTTCCTGGAATGCCTAGTGAGGTGCTACACAGATCTTGCTTAATAAACTAGTGTCCAAAAATGAATGCACAGGAGAAGTAGCTTTTTGATGATAATATCAAAGTAAATATTTGGAGTTAAGAATAGAACTTGGGTATTTTGCATCCCATTCTCTTGCTCTTCAGTTATAAACCAAAAGACTTCAACACATTCTTCAGTTAGTTCTTGATTGGAATTTTAATGGGGTAAATTTTGTGAACAGGCAGGCTTTTCATCAGCTTGAGTTTAAACTCTTTGAAATTGGCCCATGAATTTGATGCTGTTTTCTTGGTCTTTTTCACAACTGAAACATTGGGCCATTGGTGGGACGTTCTGAAACTTGAAATTTCCTTTTAATATGTGCAGCTCCATCTCCTCTAGCACTTTTTAGCTTCCTAGTCCATACATTTTACAATTGAACGCATAATGCCCCAATAGACTTTGGGATATTGGATCCCAACTTCAGTAAACTCCAATAGACCTGAGCTCTGTAGTTTTCTTAGCTGTCAGTGAAATGTCTTCTAAATGTGTTAAACTGTCTCAGGCTTGCCCAAAAAATGACCATGTCAGTGACAGATGACATTTATGGTACCACCCTAAAAGCAAAGAATAATTATAGTAAGATAATTAGGCATTAGGGCATTGATGAGGCCAAATGAATGTGGAGAAAGTTAAACATGCAGAAATATCTGGCTCCAGGTCTTATATGTGTTGGGAACTTTCCAAAATTCAGAGCATAGAAATTCCCATGATGCTAGCTCAGTAAATTTTCAAGCCTTTGGAATCTCTGCTGACCTTTGGAAAACATAGCAGATTCTTCTTTTAATCACACAACCAGCTGTCCTAAGGGCCAATTAGCCCGAATTATGGTTTTTTTTCTAATTACTTATTTGTTAAATATTACTGTTATTAATTTTCTTTATCAGTTTTCCTTAGATCAGAGGTTCTCAAACTTTTTCAGTTCCAGCCATCCTCAGTATTTCAATAACTTTTCTTCTGGTATGCCTAGGCCAAAAGAAATACCTTACTATTCTGCTTATTAAATAGTTAGGTCAAAACTACTTAATAAGCATGGAAGCATCTATGTAGATATTTGAAATAAATAATACACAGATATTAAAAGATAAAGGAGGAATAGTCTTATTTCATTCTTAAATAAGTGTAATTACTTCCTAATGGAATACGTGTAGGTACCTGTTGAGCTCTGCACAACTTCTCAAATCTTAGAATCGAATTGGACACCACCACCCTCATCTCCATTCCACATTTATTTTTGCATGCTATTGGCTTTTAACAGCAATCACCAAAAATTCAGCTTTGTGAAGATGTGAAATAATCTAAAAGCATATAAGTATGATTTAATGTTGAAATGCTGATAATCTTGAGTTTTCTCAGTGTCCAACAGATGTCAAATATTGCTGTGTATTCTTTAAAATGCAACATATTCTGTGTCATCCCTGTGAGTTCAGTACAGCATCCTGGGGCACACAGTTTGGAAACTGCAACCCTATACATTAAACATGAATGATTAGGTCCAACATTCAAATCTCTCAAATTTACAAAGAATGGGAATTTCTGATTTATACTTACGACTGAAATTTCTCCTAGGGATCACATCTGGTATTTAGTACCTACACACCTAGCTGTTCTTCACTTCCTTAGGAAGCTATGTGCTTATGTTCAGGATAGCATTTCCCCCCCCCCTTCTAATTTTCTACCTTTGGAAATGCATGCAGTCTGCTGTTTCCTTCTCTAATTCCTTGTCAGTAATCATGCTGGCCAAAATGGCCTGGTGAGCAATGTTGTTTATTTCATTGGATGCCTGTTTTTTAACATCCATTTTATTTTGGTTATTAATTATTATCGAGTATCCTGAGTATGAGAAACCTAGTACAGAGCTTACATAAGTAGGAAAAAGAATGCTATCTTCTCTTAGAGGTTACATGCTGCAAAGCTTGTCACTGCCGATCGCTTGCTTCAAACCCTTAGCCCTTTGTGAGCAAGCAGATGTCACATGAACTAAGACCCCAGAGCACATCAGCCACTTGGTTGGTTTCTCATGCCTGTTTTCTAGCCTCTTCAGTGGATTTTAATACCTTGGCCTTTGGCTGCTTTTCTGAAGAAGCCTCATGACATCACTAAGCTTCAGGCTCAAATATATTTTATCCATACTTTATGGCTCTCTTTAGTCTGAAAAAGATTTTGCTGCTTCTCCTTCTTCCTCTTTCTCCTCTGCCTCCTTTTCTTACTCCTCTTCTTCCCCTCTTCCTCCTCTTCTTCTTCTCCTCTTTCTTCTCCTCCTCCTCTGCCTCCTGCTGTTCTTTTCCTCCTCTTCCTCCCTCTTCTCCTTCTGTCTTCTTGTTCTCTTATTAACGTTTTCATAGTTTCCCTTGGAATATTTTAGCCCTGAAGAGCTAAACACTAAACATCAAGCCTATTTGTTGAGTGATTATAGTGGCTGGAGGTCAGGGCTGTCTCCCAGACCCCTAGATGCAGGATATCCTTCTAAGGGACACAGAGATTGGGAATTGGGAATGGAGCAATGCCTAGTTGTAGAAGTGGCTGAAAGAGAAGTTGGAATAAAAATGGCCACCATTGCCAATTCCTTTGCTTTACAGTTTAAAAGTGACTCTATGGTCGAGCTCTCCTCAGCCTCTTCTCTCTTCCCTGACTTCTTTCCCCGCATCTCTGCCTCTTCTCTCTCTCTCATCCATCCCTTACTTCCTCACCTTCTCCGCCTCCAGCCTATAAAACGTTCTTGGGCTGTCCCCAGTCAGGTGGATGTTGCCTAACTCGTGTGTGATACCAATAACCCATGCTAGTGAAGCCAATGAGGTAATTTTCCCTGAAGCTCTAAATATAATTTAACAAGTTAAACACTGTAACATTGTGGTGAATGCACTATTAAGGGACTGTAAATTGCTTACATAGCATCAATAAACACAGTGCCCTAAAGCCAGGGGCCGTTAAGACTTTATAATCTAAAGCAGCACTTGGAGTATCACCCTGAGGCTTCAGCTTCAAGTCAGATAAAAACAAAGCTGGCTGAAGGCTTCGGTTGATGCCAAATGTACATAAGAACACAACAAGCTTTAGGGGGTAATTACTTTCTGAATGCTTGAAGTGGATTTGCTGAGAAACACATCTGTTATCAAATTTGCCAGTGATTAATTTGATTCTTCCATTTGCACAGAAAATGGGGCAAGTGGAGTTGATGGTTACCAGTGCCAAGCCGACTGGTATATGGCTCCTTCCACAGATTCAAGTATCATTTTCTTGGGATAGGAAAAAAAAATCAGTATAATCTACTCTCATACATACATTGGATTAAACCCTACAGGATTATGTGTATTGAAAAAAATCTTTCTGTAATTAAATTATCTTTGGTGTTGTTGAAAGGGTACAGAGTTTTAAAAGTTTATGGCTTCTTTTGGAAACAGAATAGTTCGTGTTTCAGATTTTGCAAGTCCCCAAGCTTCCTTCCCCTTCTTTTTCCTTTCCTCTGATGTCCACCCACCCCTGGCCAAATCCTTTCACAAAACACACCTCCCCTCTGTAATTCCTTCCCGGGTTCATATTCTCAGCCAACTGGTGACTAACCCTTTTTGTGTTTTAACTATTATCCAGAGTATTTGGTCTAAAGCATTTGCATTTGAGCTCTGGAAAGCTCTTAGCATTTTACAAATGTTACCCCATTAATCACTGCAGCCATCAGCCTGACAGTGTTTACCTTATATTTAAAAGTGGTGGAAAAAAGAAAGCTCTGAATGGTCCCGAGACCTGACCAAGGTTCCTTGGTGAGTCGGGAGGGGACAAGGGAGAACTCACTGTCTCAGGCCTCCCAGCTCTCACACCTGCCATGCCACACACTCCTAAAACCTGCATAGGACCTTTGGGTCTGCAGGGTCTCAGGGTCACCTTTTTGATTTCTGGTCTTCCTTCCTTCCATCCTTCCTTCCTTCCTTCCTTCCTTCCTTCCTTCCTTCCTTCCTTCCTTCCTTCTTTCTCTCTCACTTTCTCTCTCTCTCTCTTTCTCTTTCTCTTTCTCTCTCGTCTCTTTCTCTCTCTCTCTCTCTCTTCTCTTTTCTCTTCCTTTCATCTCACTCTGTCTCCCGGGTTGGAGTGCAATCGTGCAATCTCGGCTCACTGCAACTTCTGCCTCCCAGTTCAAGTGATTCTCCTGCCTCAGCCTCCCAAGTTGGGATTACAGGCGCCTGCCACCACGCCCAGCTAATTTTTGTATATTTTGTGGAGACGGGGTTTTGCCATGTTGCCCAGGCAGGTGTCAGACTCCTGAGCTCAAGCGATCCACCTGCCTCGGCCTCCCAAGATGCTAGAATTACAGGCATGAGTGAGCCACCGATTTATTTCTAACTAACTTGCTGAGTTATGCTTTAAGCCTGAATGGAAGTTCCTGTGCAGATTCATCTCCTTTTGTTGTTATTGAGGCCATCCCGAGACCATGGAGACTTGCCTCTCATGTGTCTGGTCTCCGGTACACCATGCCCATCCGCTGAGGAGGGACAGTAACTGACAGAAGGGTACATCACGGGGGCTCAGAACAACAGGTAAAATGCCCCACGCTCATAAATGGCCATCAGCAGACAGCAACTCATCTGTCTCCTGGGCAGTCTTGAGCCTTCCCCTTGACCCTCTTTAGCCCCATCTTTCAGCCACATATCATGTTGTCTTGTGACTTTACTCATTAGAGTGCCATCAGGGTTCATGCTACCTGGCTTCACTGGCAGAAAGGAATTTAAAGATGGGAAGACAGAGAAAGAAGGAGATGGTACAGGACGATTTGATCCAGGGGTCACAGTCCACTAGGGATGGCTTTTGTTCCAGGACAAGGTTGAAATGAATGATCTGCAGTGAAGTACGAGGTAGGCACGAACCTAGAGATGCTTCTTCCGCATTCGATTACTAAAACTGCTTCCAGCTGGTCTCGACATCTCTGTTAGGAAATAGGCCACTCTCCAGGAGATGTTTCCACTGATGATAATCAACCAGGCTAGCCATTCATATGTCTCTGAGGGTGGTGGGTGCAATTCAGTTTTCTCTCCCAACTTGAAATCTTCATGCCAATAATACACCTTCAACATGGGCTTCTTAGGTCTTGATGGTAAATTATAAAAACACTAAGATCATAACATTTTCTAAACAAGAGCAATTTCATCCTACTTCTAAGCAGCTTCAGTTAATTTCTAAATTCCCCAGCACTGCAGGGACTCCCTACTTTCTACCCCCCCCCATTTATTTTTTATAAAACACGATCCAAATATATCATGGGAGATGCACCGTGCCTTTTCCTGTCTTTCAAGTAATGCATTTTTATGTAAACATGTTGTTTATGAAAGAGCCTTTCATGGATGCCTTGTGTTGCCTTTGCTCAAGAAAATACATTTTAAAAGAATTCTCCCCAGCCTGGCATGTAATGTTTCATTAGCCAACATAACCTTGTTTATTTGCTTTTTAAAATTTTATTTGGGAAAGGAAATCAATTTGCACCCCTGACATGCTGCCAGGTTCCTGTTTATATGCACACAATAGGCAGCTTGGAGGGGGTAAAAATATATAGTTTATGATTTCAGCATTAAGTGTGACACAATCTGTATATGAAACCATAGAGGCAGTCCTGTTTTCCTGTCCCTGCAGCCACGCTGCAGTTTAAGCTTTTTATCAGAGTATTAACCCAGTGTGCACAGAGGGAATGGTCCTAATCATGCTGGGCACTTTTAGTATGAGGAAAAACTGTCAGAATGAAATAGATTCTTTGCTGGATTTTGTTTGTATTTTCTTATTTGTTTTTGGGAAAATACTTTAAGTGACCGACTGGGACTCGGCCTTATAGCTGGGCTGTGCTTTGGGTGAGCTTGAATGTCTTTCCAGTATAAAATGTCCTCAGGCTTTTGTGGTCAGAGATTCCTTGGCTGATGGGAGGTTGACAGGACCCTAAGGTCAGTGTGTCTGTCAAACAGAATTCCTTTCCCTTCACTTCAGTCCCCAACAGTGATGTCCAGCAGATGGATATCTGCTGAACTTGACCCTCACTCCTGCCTCCTTTGAGTGGACCCCCTGGGCTTTTCTCTTCCCCAAAGTGAAATAATTACCTTACTGGTCCAGTGTATGGAGATCCAAATATGAACATGAAATAAAGTCGTTCCTTCCCCTTTGCAGAAATGACACTCTCTAAAATCACCCATCGTAGCAAAAAAAAAACCAAAAAACTGAATTAGTAGTCAAGAGATCTAGATTCTAGTCCTACTCCTGCCTCCGTTTAGATGTGGGCCACTGGCCCGGTCACACCATCTCTTTGACCTCTACCTTCTTCTCTGTCGAGTCAGGGAGTTGGATTCAAGGCTCTCCGTGGTATATTTCAACTCTGAAGTTCTATGTGCAAGTACTGACAAGTTTCATTTAAAACATCTTCACCTCAGACTTGGAATTTCTTCCTGCCTGTCTCCCAGCCTGCTTCGAAGCCAGACCCCCAGTTTTGGGTTTATCCGTCTGAATTCCTGTTTCTGTTCCTGTTGGGGTGGAGCCTTCTCCCCTCCTTTTCACTGCCTTGCCTTCCTCTCTGTTAAGAATTATTGTAACTTCCATGGACCTGCTTTTTTCTTTTCATTTTCCTAGGTTACCACTGAAACCTAACAATCAAATCTTGCATATTGAAAATGTAACTCTACTGGGCAGCACCCATTTGGTTACAGACGCTGTGTCTGGAGGCAGGACAGGGTCCCTTTCCATTCCACCCTGCTAGTCACAAGGTCGGCTCTGGGCCACAGCCTCTTATCAGAGGCCCGGAGGGCATTTCTAGTTTTTTAAGTGACCCTTTATTTGGCTGAGCATGCCACAAGCTCTAGGTATGCTCTATATGTGAATCTAGACTGTTCACATGAGCAAGCCAAGGAGGGAAGCAGACTTGGGGAGAGCTTGAATACAAGGAGAATCTTTCATTATTCATCTCCACTAGTAATTAGAGGGCACTATTGAATAGATATAATTGGATCATGTCACAAAAATTAAGATAAAAGACCATAAGCACCCCATTCTGGCTCAGTGTTCCTCCCCTCTCCTCCGCCTTCACTGGAGTTTTATTCAGCTGGTGGTAGGACTCAGCACACTAGAGGTCTTCCAGTTGCCATAGATCTGTAAGCTGCATTGTGTGTGTGTGTGCACGTGTGTGTGTGTGTGTAAATGAAAAGCTTCCCGCATATGGGCTTACCTAAACCTTTATCAAACATGGTGGTGTGCAAGGATGTTAGAATAAATGGAGCAACATACAAGACAAGGCATTTATGAGGGCTGGCAACTGTTCTCTCTTCCTGTGCCAGCAGATGTGAGATTAGTAGTTAGCTACCCAGATAAATCAGTACTAGGTACAAATGCATAATTGACTCATAGGCAAAGCCACTTCACCAACATGAAGATAATATAAGAAATTCAAATACTTTGTGGTTTATCTTTTGCCCTGACCATACCTTATATCAATGATTATAAACCTTTAAAAAGGCGTTTTGTACTGAGATTCTATTTGATTTTTTAGGGCAGATTTAAATTTCTAAATCCATTTATAGGTTTTGAAAATTATTTCATAAAGTGACTAGCAAACTATATAGGTGTGAAAAGACATCTGAAAAACGTATTTCTTTACATATAGGGCTGTAATTGGATTTCTTTCAAAGTAACTGGACAACACTCAAATATTTTTTTAAAAAAAACAGATCTTAGAGCAAAATAAAAAAAAAACCGGCAAACATATAGATATCATTAACATAAGAACATGAGCATCATCACAACGGGAATGTTACAAAGCCTTTTGTCCAGGAACTCACTTACTGAAAGCTCCAGCAATATGGGTGTGGTTCTTATGTGAATCCCTGATTCCCCTGAGATCTCATCTAGAGTTTAGGTTTAGAGATATTATTTCTTAGTCTATCAAATAATCAGTAAATTTGTTCCACATTGAAGTTATCAGTAGAGCACAATAGAATGAAAATGAACTTAAAATGGAATGTTATAGCATGTTCCAGTTGCCAAAGACCAGGGACCTGCAGACTTAGTGTCTTTTCACAGGAGTGAGAGGTTGCCAGGGAGAGTGTCTCAATAAAAATACGGATGTCACTGACATTAGCGCTTCTGCTTAGTGAGTCAACTCATATATCCTGGCTGTCTTAGGTAGAGAAATGCAGCTTCTAGATGTGCTTACTTTCCTCCTGCTCAGTAATTTTGGCGGAAAGTGGAGTTGAGCTCGGCATGGTAATGGCTTTACGGTACATAAACACCAGGTGCCAAATTCTACCTTCTGTGACTCCCACATATAAAGCTGTTCTTATTCTAAGCCCAATTGTTTCACCGGGAGGAATGTAGACAGATAGGAAGCTGTGGCCTTAAAGTGAGACCTGGATTTCAGGGCGTGTAACTGGGTTCAGAGAAGCCACGCTTGCCCGAGCTCATCTTTGTGGGGTGGAGCCAGGTTACTTGGGCACACCATGGGATGGGTGCGTCTTAGCTCTGCCATCTATTGTTTTTCTCAGCCCAATCATGATTTTTTGGGTGCGTGGGTCAATGCAGAGCCAGTTTATTTTTCTGTGTGTTAGGTTGATGGATGATTTTTTTTACCCTTCTGACTTACCTTTTCTTGTATAAATTTTCTCTAATGAACATGTGTATTATGGATATATTGGTGATAAAATAAAAATAACCCACGTTTGATGAACACATAATTGTACTGGGTATTTTCTGATCATCCATCCAAGCCCATTCTGTCCCTTTTTGATTCTACTCTTGCCCTGAATGGCTGGCCCATACACACCATCTAATGAGTACCTTTAACTGGTGTTTTCCTGTTCGGTTTGGGCATATGGCCATGGAGTCATCACTGCAGGTTCCAGGAAGAAAGCAGGGAGAGACTGGGCACCTATTCTCCTAGCTCCTTCAGTTGGCTGCTTTCTTTGACCAGGAGCCACAGGTCTGGCCAAGCGCCGTCTCCCCACATGGTTCTCTCTTCTTCCCAGGTCTTGCGGACTTCTCCCTGGCTTCCTCTCTCCTGAGTCCTGGTAACCTCTTCCTTCTCTTACTCTTGTAGCTCCCTGCTGAAACTGGCCCCAGGGTGTTACACCATCTGTGGCTTTCCTACAATCTGTTTCCACCTTTGCAAAAAGTCTCTTTATTAAATGCTCCTCACATTACCCAGTTTGAAGGTACTAGCTGTTTCCTACTGGGATCCCAGATGTTAAAGTAGTCAAACTCTCTAATTGAAATTGTGCGTTTGTATGCAGTCTTCTCAGACTAAAGCATCACCTTCTTTCTGTTTGACTGCAATTTTAACAATACTGAAAAACAGTGGAGTCTCACGGCACAATGAAGTGAAATGAAATTTTAAAAATTAAGGAATATGATAGACTCAGAAGGCAAGGGATTGTATAGGAAAATGAATTCATGACTTTTAAAGAAGTATTTTAAAGATGTGAGATCCCAGAGAAAGAAATCATAAAAGAGATCCTTGATGGTTAAGAAAAAAATAGAACCATTAGGTTTTCTGTTTTTTGTTTTTGTTTTTGTTTTTTTAATTCTTATTTGAAGAATAAGGATCAGAAATGGTCCGGTGCTTTTGGATCAGAATAAGTGAGGGAGGATGTCATGAATGGGAAAGGATAGATTAAGTAAGGGTGAAATTGGTTTCAAGGAGACAGAGCTATAATTTCTGATCAAGTGGCCAGGCCTCATATGTGAGCCTCATTGGAAGGTAACATTTAAGGAAAGACTTGGAAGAGATGAGGGAAGGAACTGGGGATATGTGGGAAGAAGCCTTCCAGTTTAGGGGAACAGCTGGTGCCAAGGCTCCTGTGTGTTCACAGAATATCAAGGAGGTCCTATGAGTCTACAACAACAGAGTGATGGGGTAGAGTAGCAGGAAATGAAATCACAGTGGTGATAGGTTATAGCATGCAGGTTTCTGGGGCACCTTGCAGGAGCTGTAAAAATGAAAACTACCTCAGTGACTCCTATTGCACTAGGGACCCCTAAGGATCCAGAGAACCCAAGTTGTGCTGGGAGAAATTGATGAAGATTGTTTTTAATATTCAGACAGGATTTCCAGAAGTTGCTTTGGGCACTGTCATGCCCAGTTGTGGCCAGTGTATTATCCCCTGTGCTATATAACAAATGCTGTTTTGTTTGCTGTGATGAAGGAAAAATGTTATCTCTTTAATTTCAGATGTCATAAAATAAGACAGACTAAGCCTCTCATTGAGTTTCTCTGTTGCATTACTTAGTTTGATTTTTGCTTTAAGAAAAAAGAAATACTGTTAATGACGATTAAGTTTGGTTGGAAGCAACGGCGGTTCAAAGGTACTTATTCCCCAGTGAAACAACCACTTCCCAGGATAGAAATAGGCTGCTGAATTAACACTGATCATTAGAACAGCACAGCAGTAACTTACATTTGCAAGTACTAGACAATTTACAATGCAAGGCCATTCATGAAGAGCTACCTGACAGGTTCCACCAGAAGTGAAATGAAGCAGCAAGCACCTCTTTTCTTTATTGTTTTGGAGGAGGAAGTCTAACTTGTAGCACATTTTCCTTTCCACTGAAGATAGCATTTCTATTTTATGTTAAGAGTATAATTTGCCAACTATTCCAGAATGCAGGTGCCCAACCAATGCTCCAGGCAAGGGAGTTTTCAAGCAATTTCAGTTTAGCCAGCCCTACCCTCCAGCTGTTTTGGCCAGGAGAGAACAGGAGCTGAGAAAGGGGGGCTTGGGCAAGGGAAAGGCAAAGGTGAGTCTCTTCTTAGATCTGTAATATATCATTAGCAGCTTTCCAGAGAGTGCTACATTTATATTTCTGGTTACTAAGTAGGTATGCATTGGAGTCTTTTTGAAATGCTGAAGAAATAGACCCTTCAGCATCCTCGTGGTAATTATACATGTCCTTATTTTTAGTAACTTTGCAAATTTCTGGTAAGGAAGGGAGAGACATTTGTTTAGTAATTCTAGAATGGGCCATTTGCCTCTTGCACGACCAGACTAGATTCGCAGTGTGCAAATACTCAGCATTTCTCTGCACGCGCTGCACCCCTTTTGTGATTTTTAAATACCCTTTCTTCTCCCATACCACACAGGTGTGAGAGCTTGGCAAGGTCATTGTTGCCTTCTGTTTATCTGCCCCACACCTGCCTCGGGACTCCTTTCCTCACTTGTTTCTAGTCACGTTGCTTTGGTTTTTCCTGTCAGTTTTCCAGTCACTTGGAAGGGCCCTCACTTCCATCAGTGGCTCTGGTTGACCAGACACGTGGTAAATTGGGGAGACTGTTAAGCTGCCTGCTGGCCTCTGGCCTCTGCGTGTTGATATGACTTAGGATAACACAAATCAGCAATTTTTTTTTTTTCTGAGACAGAGTCTCACTCTGTCACCCAGGCTGGAGTGCAGTGGCATGATCTCAGCTCACTGCAACCTCCACCTCGCAAGTTCAAGCGATTCTCCTGCCTCAGCCTCCTGAGTAGCTGGGATTACAGGCATGTACCACCACACCCAGCTAATTTTTTGTATTTTAGTAGAGACAGGGTTTCACCGTGTTGCCCAGGCTGGTCACAAACTCCTGAGCTCAGGCAATCCACCCACCTCAGCCTTCCAAAGAGCTGGGATTATAGGCATGAGCCACTGCACCCAGCCAATGTTATCTTTTCATATTAGGATCACAGGCTTAAGATGACCATGTTCCTGACTTAGACAAGAGGAAATTGTCTATCAGTTGCTCTTTAGTCACATTTCAACACCTCAAAAATCACAGTTCATTTATCTATCCAACCAATGGTAATTTATATAGTTCTGTGCCAGGCACTGAGCTAGGTGCTAGCGATAGAAGAGAAAACAAGAGAGGCTGTGTTCCTTTCTTCCTGGAATTTATTGTACAGTGAACTGGAAATAATAGTAATGACAATTGCACACTGTGAAACATGCTATAGGTGAAAGGATTGGGCTGCTGAAGTAGAAAACAGGTGGAATACCTTTAGCTAGGGAGGTGACGTTTAAGATGAACTGGAAAAGGGGAGAGAAAGGGAATCATTCTAAGAACAAGGATGTCAGAGCAGAGAAGCACAGGGTTGTAAGATAATATGTATGTTACTAAAGCTCTTTTCAAACCATTGCTATATCTTTACTTTGTAGGTCAAAGGAAGCAAGGGTACATGATCCTCATTTTGTACTTGAGAAAATGTCATTGATCAATCAACACATTTATTGCTTAGAGGACAGGATTTAGCTAGGCAGAGAGAAGGAGAGGAAATTCTAGGTCTGGGGCATGTACAGGCAAAGGTATGAAGGTGAAAATTTGAAGTCGCCTGTTGTGTAATGAATAGACCAGTGTGGCTGGAGTTTAGGGTTTGCACAGGGGATAGTGGTAGGAGATGAGGCCGGAAATATGGGGTCTTGAAAGCAAGGCTAAGTGTGGGTTTTTACTGACGGTAATGGGGAGCTATAGCAGGTTTCAGAGCTGGAGAGTAGCATTAGGAAAGTGCTGAATTACATCAATTAATTGGAGAACAGGGTCTGGAGTGTTCGGGGAGGGACTAAAAGGATTGGAAGCCAGGAACCAGGCTCCTATATCAGTAGGAAGCAATTGTATGATCAGGACAGGAGGTGACAGACGTCTAAAGCTAGTGGGAGGGTCAAGAAAAGGCAAGGCAGATGTGGGAATCATGAAGACAAAATCGACAGACTGGAGAAGTTCAGCAGGATCATGTGTTTAGTGTTGGAGTTTAGATGAAAACACAGACCTGCTGACCAGCCCCTTGCCCTTCAGAACATGGAATAATTGGCTCTCGGTGACACATCTTTCTCTGCTTCCACAGTGTGTGTGTGTGTGTGTGTGTGTGTGTGTGTGTGTGTGTGTGTGAAGGTATTTTTCAGATTCATGTGTTTTTCATCCTTTCTCTTCCCTACTGTTCATATTCCTTCTAAGTTGGAGGCTCACTGTAGTAAGGAGAGGGCTGACTTTTTATTTTCTCTTGTTCCACAGCACTCATTGTACTGTTCTATATACTCACTCAGCAAACATCTATGTGATGGGCATTGTATTAGGCCCTGAGGACAATGATAGGAAATCAGAACCTCTCCCCATCATCAAAGTGTTCATAGCTAGAAGGAAGACTGACTTTAAACAAAATACATATACCAGTGTGTTCTAAGGGCTGTGAAAGAAGTGTGTGTGGGATAAGGTGGAGGACCAAGGAATAGTTAGCTGATACTATCTGGTATTAGCAATGATAGTAATGATGATGAGAGTAGTGATAATTAGAATAATGGCTGCTAACATTTATTGGACAGTTAATTGTCCAACATTGCATTAAATGCTTTGCTTGTATGACCTGATTTAATATTTACAAAAACTTTATCAGATAGGGTTGTCTCTATTTAACAACTGAGAAAACTGAAGTACAGAGGTGCTATAAGCTTGCTGAAGATCACATATCATTCATTTATTTGCAGAATAATTGAATCCATTGCTATCTACCAAGCACACAGCATGGAGGCAGGCACTGGTTATTTTCAGGTGAACACAGCATGTTTTCTGCTCCAAGAACAGTAAACAGTTATGTCATTTTTATTTTTCGAGATGGAGTCTCACTGTGTTGCCCAGGCTGGAGTGCAGTGGCGTGATCTCGGCTCATTGCAACCTCTGCCTCCCAGGTTCAAGCAATTCTCCCTGCCTTAGCATCTCAAGTAGCTGCGATTACAGGCATCCACCACCATGCCCAGCTAATTTTTGTATTTTTTAGTACAGATGGATTTCGCCATGTTGACCAGGCTGGTCTTGAACTCTTAACTTTAGGTGATCCACCTGCCTTGGCCTCCCAAAGTGCTGGGATTACAGTCGTGAGCCACCAGCCAGGCCAGTTACGTGATTTTTAATGGCATGAGACTAGTTTCTGACGTCCAGGATTTTGGTGGATACATCAATCAAAGAAATTTGCTCAATCTTGATTCCAGTAACCTGAATAAAGTACAGCTATTTCTCTCCTTTTAACCCATATGATTATATTTAGCAAAGACAACCAAGACAGTAATGTGGGAGATGAGAACAGAAACATGGACAGTCCAAGGCGTTAAGAAACTGACCAGGAAGGGGCAGAATCTTTCTTTGAGAGACACTTGGAAACTGTTTCTCACAGTCAAGGGTGGCACCTGAGAAGGTATTTGTTGTCTTGAGTATTTGACTACAGGATTAAATGAATAGCTATCAAATGCTCACAGGGATGGTTCAGGGCTCCATTGCCTCAAACCCAGTATTTTCTAGAAAGAATGACAGAGCTCTGGGGATTGGAGGGGAGCCTCAGCAAGCTGGGCAGATCTTGCTGCTCAGGAGCTGACAGCCTCAAGTCTAGAACCTCCCTTATGGGGGCCGTCTGCTTCTGGCAATGGGTGAGGGGGCTAAAGCCACTGATGATTGTATCAGTGTGCAAGCTGCCTCTCTACCTACTGTGATGTCTTCCCTCAAGTCAAAGGGGAGCTGCCTATGCATGCAGCATGACTTTTAGATAAGGGACACTCATCAGACATTTTGAAATGAATTCACGGTGTATATCCAAGCTTTTCCAGCTGTGAAGGTGGTGGTGATGACATTGATCCAGATTAGTGGTACGCCAGATATATTGTTGTGTATTTCTCAGACCACATACCAATATTAATTAATCACTCATTTATAGTGCCCATTGTAAGAATAGCAGGCATACCTTAGTTTTTGCCAAGTCACTTTCTACAAAAAATATTTGTACAACAAGACTTTAGAAGCAGCAGGAATTAGTGGTGATGTGCCTGGTTAAGAGGTCTGAAGCCAAACTGCCTAGAGCTGAGCTTTTCCACTTGTTGGCTGTGTGATTTTGAGCAAGTCACTTAACCTCTTTGCATCAATGTCCTCAACTGTGTAGTAACCATATGCCTACCTTCTAGACTGATGAGAAGGGTTAAATGAGTTTTCTGACATACAGTAATGCTGTATCAGTGTTAGCCATTATTAGTATTACTAATACTAATATCAGTCATGGGGAGCAGCCACTAGACTGTACATTTTGTCTCTGTGCCTCATGTTCTGGACTTTACTGAAAGGAAAGAAGTACATTTTTGTTTTCAGACACTGTGCTGGGACATCCGTCATCTCACATGATTCTGATGCTAATCCTGTCCTTTAGATGATTATCTCCATTTTAAAGATGAGAAAGGTATGGCTCAGAGGACTTCAATGATGTGCCCCAGACATGACGGAGCTGATGCAAACTTGATCCTAGGTCTGGTCCATTCTAGTCCTTATGTTTTTCTTTTATGCTATGGTACCTCTTGGAATTTGTCAGAGTTAAATAGCAAACTGAAAAAGCAAAATGAATGAAAGAATTAACTTCCAGACAGGGTCTCACTCTGTCCCCCAGGCTGGAGTGCAGTGGTATAATCATGGCTCACTGCAGCCTCAACCTCCTGGGCTCAAGTGATCTTCCTGCCTCAGCCTTTCAAGTCGCTGCGACCACAGGTGTGTGCCACCATGCCTGGCTAATTTTCTTAGTTAAAAAGCAGAATGTAAATGTGTATATCAAGGCTAGAGTTTTCATAGTCCCCTGTGCTCTCCTCTCCCTTCTGAAGAGATGACCTGAGATGCTTTCTTACCTTGTGTTGTCCACCTTGCCCTGTGTGACTGTGCTGCACAGAATGCTAGGAGGGAGAGGTGGCCTGCATGGTCCCTGGAGCCCTCCTCTACTCCATGTCTCTTCTGACACCTCACTATCCCCTTGGTCATGGGGCGGCCTGTCCTCTTAGTAAGATCCAAAAAATACCTGTCCTGATAGATAGCTCCTGAGAGCACAAAACGCGGGAATCAGGACTCTCTAACATCCTTTCTATACCTCCAGAAAGCCTAGTAGCTTCCAGAGGGTTAGAACCTTCGTTATTCTGTGAATGTCTTGCATATCTTTTGGATGCAGTTCAGGGATGTTTACATCTGGGAACTTCTGAAAGTCTTCATAACTGCCCAGGCATCATTAAGATGCAGACAACTCTAAGATTGCACAACTCGTAACTGTGAGTTAAGATGACCCTGGCTCTTTATGGAAAATCCCATAAAGTCTCCCCACAGTGGCAGTTGGATGGAATATAGATTTGCAGATAACATTTTGAGACCTTACAGGAATCAACATCACGTTGCCTATATGCTCCAACCTTCACTTTCAATTGTGGTCCATTCCCTTCATCCTTCATTACCACACCCTAAAATTATAGTTATTTTTAAGAACATGGATGTATACTTATGTGCATCAGATTGTTTTTTTTGCATTTTGTATACCAAGCCCATGCATGCAGAAAGACAATTACCACTCTACCTCAAGCTCAGGAGTATGCAATCAAGACTCATTATTCCCCTGCTTCTCATTTCATTCACACCCTTTATGTCTCAGAACAATAATGAATGGAGAGCAAAGCATCCCAAAATACTTGAGGAAAGGAAGAAGTCAAAGGACATGCTGAGAAATGTGAATCAAAGAGGGAGAAATTTCGGTGAAGATCGTTTGTTTAAAGTGGAGCTCTCATCTTTGGTGGTTGAGAGATTGTACTTTTTGTTAGATCTGTTTCTTGAATCATGATCCCTTGGGGTTTGGCAGAAAGCTATAATTTTTGGAAGGCTCACTTCTACAAAAGCTTATGGTTATGGAGAAAAATCAACGTTTGTAGGTCCATGAATCAGAGTCTAAAAGTCTGTTTGGATATTTAGTGTCTCATAAAATATAACATAGGAAGAAACTTGTGGAGTATCAGAGCTGGAAAAGATCATGAAGACCATGTGGTCCAGCCCCCTCCTTTAATGATGAGGCTACTGAGCCCAGCGAGGTTGAATGATTCATCCAGGTTACATGACTACAAGGAACGGTAGACAAACTGGACTAGAATAGACCTCTTAACTCCCAAGCCTGTATATTTTCAACACTATTACACATTACTAATCATTTGGAAACAGTTGAGCCAAAGCATGAACCATGTATCATAAATGAGAGAATCTTAGCAATAAAAGAGACCTTGGAGGTCATCTGGTGCCATCTCCCTTCTGAGGCAGGAATCCTTTTGGTGACATAGCTGACAAATGGCCACTCATCCTGGCTTAACTCTAGTGCCAGGAAGTTCAGTATGTTACAGGCAGCTTGTTGTGTCTTTGGATATCTCTACATATTGGTAAATTTG
Source organism: Papio anubis (assembly GCF_008728515.1). Lineage (NCBI taxonomy): Eukaryota > Metazoa > Chordata > Mammalia > Primates > Cercopithecidae > Papio > Papio anubis. The sequence goes on from NC_044979.1 coordinate 98,650,803, forward strand.
TTCTGACATGAAGGTCGTATCTGTACCTTGAAAGTATCATCCCGTTAGGAGTGAGGGTGGCCAGAGGTGAGTGGCATGGTATTGGTGTTGGTGAGGAGTTTACTCTTTTTCTCATCTTAAAATAAGGATAGTAATGCCTAACTCTTAAGGGTCATTGTGAAGACTAAAGATGCAGTTTATAAAGCATCTACTATTGTGCCTGCTTCAACATAGGTACTCAAAGTGTAATTATTATTGACTTTTATCATTATTATTACATTTTTGAAGTTATGCCCTCTGGCTGGGTGCCGTGGCTCACACCTGTAATCCTAGCACTTTGGGAGGTGGGTGGATCAAAAGGTCAGGAGTTCAAGACCAGCTTGGCCAACATAGTGAAACCCCATCTCTACTAAAAATACAAAAATTAGCCAAGTGTGGTGGCATGTGCCTGTAGTCCCAGCTAGTCAGGAGGCCGAGGCAGGAGAATCGCTTGAACCCAGGAGACAGAGATTGCGGTGAGCTGAGACCGCGTCATTGCATTCCAGCCTGGGTGACAAAGGGAGACTCCATCGAAAAAAACAAACAAACAACAAACAAACAAACAAGCAAAAAACAAGAAAAGAAATGAAATTATGCCATCTGGAGCAACACAGACTATGTCTAATCTTGCAAATATTTTAAAGCAGTTAGCATGACCCTTTAAGTCTCCTCTTCAGACTAAATATTCTCTGATTCTTCTACTGCTCTTCCTGTGATACATTTTGGATGCCTTAATTCACACTAATTTGTCAATTTTCCCCTTAAAATGTGGTGGCCAAATGTGGTCAATCCAATGTACTCTACAGTGGAATAATTATTTCTCTAGATCTGGATGTTTCACTTCTCATAAAGCAACCTAGATTTATGTTAGCATTTTTGGAGGCCAGATCACACAGTTGGCTCAAGTAAAACCTGATTATCCTATCCAGAACATTAGCTATGCCTCCCAACTTTGTGTCAACTGCAGATTTGACAAGCATGATTTTTACCTCTTCATCCAAACTGTTGATAAAAAATGTTGAACAAGAAAAGGCCAAGGGCAGCTTCGAGGAACACCTCTGGTCCTTCCCTGCATACTGACATCCATCCACTAGTTTGGTGATATTGTTTCACCAGCTTCACATCTACCCACCTGTACTATCAGAAATAACTCAGCAAGATAGAGTTACTCTTTGTGTTTTTGAAATTGGAGATTTAATTTATCTGGAGGTAAAATGCAATTTTTTTTTTTTTTTTTTTTATCGATGAAGACAGGTTTTGAACCCATAATTGGGACAATGTGAACTCAGGAAGTAATTTCGTGTTTGAGTTACTATGTAATGCTTAAAGAAAAAAAATTGCCTTCTCTTAGTGTGAAATGATAATGCTTTTGCTGGGTTGTTTATTTTTCCAAAATGTGTTGAAATTACTCTCTGGATCTGGGAGAAGACTGGAGAATTTGCAGATTTTATGCGTTGGGTAAAGAAGAGATTACAGAAGAGCTAGAATACGTCTTTCAGGAGCCTTTTTCATTTCTGTAGAGATCACAGAGATGAAGAGATGCCTTTAAAGTGTTGATGAAGGAGAATGTTGGACATATTCCTAGATAGTGATTAGTATTCCTTTTGGTGATTCTCAGAGAAGATTCTTAAGCTTTTCTGGGGAGAGGGGATTACTTCTTTCTCTTATTTAACATGCTTTACTCTGAAGAAATTAAACCTATTTGTGCTGCAGCATAAGCCAGTTTTCTTTGTCTTTTTCCATGGTGGATGTAAGGAATGGTGGTTGTGTCCATCATTTGAGCCAAAGTGCTCAAAGATTGGAAGCTCAACTCTCAGCATCTTCCTTCAATGGCCCCTTTAATATTTTTAAAAAGGTTTTACTTTTTTTTATATATACAAGGCTTGTGGCTTTCTTCTTAATCCTGATCCTCTCTATTTCCTCAGCCCACAACTGAACCATAATTTAACAATACCTTAATATCTAAAACTGCATTATTGCATACTTGCATATTGCAAGGTGAACAGACAGGACATTAGCACTCTCGAAAATGGACCAGGGAACAAACAGGTAATGTTTCATCATATGGAATCTTCTAGGAATGTTATAGTTCACCCATTCACTCAATAGTTATTGAACACTCTGATATGTCAGGCACAAAGCTAGGCAATGGAGACATAATGGGGAGTAAAATCAGATGTAGTTTCTTCTCTCATTGGGCTTACAGTCTAGGGGAGAAACAGCTGTTAATCAAACAATCAAGAACAATTGTAAGCCATTGTACTGTAAAGGAAAAGGAGATGGTGCTCATCACTTGGGTGGGTGTGGGCAGGAAAGGCTTACCTACATGTTGATTGATTCTGAGGTCTGAAGGTACAGGCAGGGCAAGGGCATTGGCGTTAGAAAGCAGCATACAAGGCCCGATGCTGGAGCACAGTATGGTTAGTGTGAGGGTAGGAAATTAGAATGTGCAATGAATCACAGGGAGCAAGAGTAGAGGTGGTGTGAGCTGAGCTGGGAGGTAGAAAGAGTCCTACACGGGCTTTGGAGGCATACAAGGAGTGCTGCCAGTGACTTCCAAACCGATGGCTTAGGGTGTATGTTCTGGAGAATGAGTGGGAGGTGAACCTCACATACGCCATGTGTGATGTGATGACTTTTGCATTTTGAAAAGATCACAGTGGCTGTAGTAGGGGAAAAAGGAGGAAGAGAAGCCAGAGTGCATGAAGGAGACCATTGTCTAGACAAGGATAGAAGATGATGGCAGTTGGTTATAGGTTGGTGGAAGGATGGATGGAAAGATTGGAAGAGATGAGGGACACTTAGTTAAATTTGTAGGACTTGGAAACTGCCTAAGAGCGTGATGGAAAAGAGGCATCCAGGATAATTCAAGGAGAGTCCATATGTTTTATAATTTTCTTTGTGAATTTAAAGATTGTGATCTTAAAAATTAAATTGTACAGCATCAATAATTCTAAAAGGAGAGTCAAAAATGGTTCTGTGCCTTGGATCTATTATTGATAGAGTAGGTGACTGTGAGCTAGATGAAAAATTTTAAGTGTCTTTGAACTTAAACAATGGACAAAATAATACTTATAGTTTCTGACCTCATTAAGACCCAGGGAAATAAGTTTGTCAAGGTTCACTTTCAAAAGAAATAACACAATTTTCTTTATTTTCATTATCATTTTTAGTCCAATTCTCTAAATCTCTAGATCCTATAAAAAGTGTGTTCCTGCACTGCCACCAATGCAGATCGCCATTTCCTTTCATCTTACTTTACCCAATCACAGTATTTTCCCACGTCAGAAAAATTTTCCAGTGTGTAAGAGAAGCCTTTGGACTGTGAGTATATATAAGCCTGTTCCTGCCTTTGGGGTCCCACGACAACACAGTAGGCTCACAGTCTAAGCCAGGTGCCCAGTTTCCATCTGGATTCCTGACAAATTGTGTGGTCAGAATTTAGAAATCAGAAACCTGGGAAAGGTGCAATGTGATGGACACAGCCACCCCAAGTACCGTATATGTTATCACCATCATTTAACACGTAGTGCAGGAAATCCTTTTCTTTGCAGAAGAACTTCAAAGGACCACTTCTAGTTCTCTTGGGTAACATTTATTTTTTCTTCGCTAACACCGAAGCGCAAACAGATATATATATTTTTTTTCTTTAGTAAATTGCTAGTGACACTCCATTTTTCCCCTCCCATCCTCAACCTATTGTCTAATAGACCTCTTAAATTTCCCCACCCTTCTAGACTGAAGAGCTGTACCTTGCCACTTGTAGAGATTTACTTATTGCCCTTACCTATTACTTTTTGGCCAAGAACTTTCTCTTTCTCTTTCTTTTCTTTCTTTCTTTCTTTCTTTTTTTCTTTTTTCGAGACAGAGTCTCACTCTGTCCCTCAGGCTGTAATGTGGAGTGTAGAGGTGTAATCCTGGCTTACTGCAGCCTCAAACTCCTGGGCTCAAGTGATCCTCCTGCCTCAGCCTCCCAAAGTGCTGGCATTACAGGCATAAGCACTATGCCGCTTTCTCTTTCTTTACTGGTTTCTAAATTTCTTTCTGACCTTTTGGTCCCAATGTGTTGATCAGCCTTCTCTGCTCAGTGTGAATTTTCTCTGGTTGTCTGAATAACTTTCTTTTCCATGAAGAGCTCTCTCACATATTTTACTTACTTTTGAATTTTAAACAAATAAGCCTTCATTTGAAGGCATCAGAAATAAATACATGATATTAGGTCCTGTCAGTGACTCAGGCATCTCATGTTCTTTCACTGGTTTATCCATGCTGTTAATATACATCTGGCCGGGTGCAGTGGCTCACGCCTGTAATCCCAGCACTTTGGGAGGCCGAGGTGGGTGGATCACCTGAGGTCGGGAGTTCGAGACCAGCCTGACCAACATGGAGAAACCCTGTCTCTACTAAAAATACAAAAAGTAGCTGGGCCTGGTGGCACATGCCTATAATCCCAGCTACTAGGGAGGCTGAGGCAGGAGAATTGCTTGAACCCGGGAGGCGGAGGTTGCGGTGAGCCGAGATTGTGCCATTGCACTCCAGCCTGGGCAATAAGAGTGAAACTCCGCCTCAAAAAAAAAAAAAAAAAATATATATATATATATATATATATACACACACACACACACACACACACATCTACTGAATGCCTACTGTGATCCAAGCACCATGGGATAGAGCTGTGAATACAAACATCCTATGTTCCAGAGGAAAAGACAGGGAATAAGTAACTAGATGCTCGATTATTGTTCTGTGTTTCCATTACTCCATGCATTGTGAGAGACGGATTTTATGAAAATACAACAGAAAGTGGTAACTCTTGCTCTAATCATTGGATCTCAGATGTCTTGTCATGTATTTCAGTCATCCAACCTCATTCCACAGGTTACTGAGCTTGTGTCCTGAGTCCTCAGATTATGATTTGGAAAGGTAGTCGTTTTCTTTAAAAAAAAAAAAAAAAAAAATATATATATATATATATGGTTGGGCACTCTTATAGGACTAAAAATGAAAGGAAAAAACCAGTGTGCTTGTCATGCAAAGCAGGATGCAGAATGACTATACACTAAATCACAGTATTATGCACTTATCACAAAAATCATTTTCAAATCTGATATTCATCCTCCCAGTCAGAGAAGGCACGCACTAAAAGTCTCTGATGCAAAGCTCACATCAGGATGGCAGGACAGTGATGAGGAAACTTTAAGGCATTTTCTCACGTGCTTTACTCTAAGGGTGAGTAGTTATTTTTCATCTCCTCGTAGCTGTATGTTATAACAAGATGAATGGGCCTGCGGCTTGCCGGAAGCCATAACTCTCTATATAGTTGACATGACTAGATTCCCAGTTTTGGCCTTTGAGAGCTTGAGAGTAGAATAAAAACATTGACTCCTCCTGACCTTTCCACTGTGTCTTCTCTTGGCAGAATATCTCAATGCATAATGCAGTTGGTGGGGCCATGACAGGGCCCGGAACTCACCAGCTTAGCAGTGCTCGGCTGCCCAACCACGACACCAGCGTTGTGATTCAGCAAGCCATGCCGTCACCCCAGTCCAGCTCCGTCATCACCCAGGCACCTTCCACCAACCGCCAGATTGGGTAAGGAGCCCTTCTCGGCTGTCCCTGGGTCCTGGCTGGAGCTCAGGAAATGTTCTGGACTTTCTCCTGGTTTCTGATGCTCAGATTGGTTGGTTTTTCTGGCCGGCATGATATTGCCTAGAGCACAAAGTGATGCTTTTGATGGGAGAAGGGAAGAGTCTCCGCTTGGTAGAAGCTGTTTTGATCCTGGACTTTGGGTGGTAGGGGTGGGGTGGGGAGCAAGTCATTCTGTGTCATCATTTCTTCAGACAAGATTTGTGAACTTTAAGATGACTGTGGGAAAACCCACGGTTGTTATGGAGACCAGAGTATAGTGCACAGAACAAACATGGTGGAGGGAAGTTCTACCAGCTCAGCCTTGTCTCCAACAGAGTGTGCCCTTCCCTTCCTGGGAGCTGCCACACTCATCACCTCATCTTCTGTGTGCAGCAATCCCTCCTTGTCCGTGAGAGATAAATTCCAAGCTGCCCAGTGGATACCTGAAAGTGCAGATAGTACCAAACCCTGTGTATAATATGTGTTTTCCGTCTGATAACTGAGATAGCTATTAAGTGACTACTGGGTGGGGCGTGTCCACAGCCTGGACATGGTGGACAGGGAGATGATTCACATCCTGGGGGGCATGGCTTGGGATGGCATGAAGTTTCATCATGCTACTCAGAATGGTGAGCAGTTTAAAACTTGTGAATTGTTTATTTCTGGAATTTTCCTTTTAATATTTTTGGACCATGATTAACTGAAACTGCAGAAAGCAAAACCACGGATAAGGGGGACTACCGTATTTCCTTAGTCGTCCTGCCCTTTGCTCATTCTTCCCTGCTCCTTCTTCTTGTTACTGCCTCCTTATTAGCCCTCTCCTTCCTCTGCGTTGGTCCATGCTGATTCCCGGAGTAGACAAAACAAAGAAAGCAGGCCCCTCTCTCTCATCTATGCAAATAGACAATACTGAGGCGTTGAGGAAAAATTGGTGGAAAGATCCTGTCATTGAACCCCAGACACTCCATGTCATGTGATGGAAAGAGCTCTCCCTTCTGGGTATCCTGTATTAGCTCTAGCCCCTTGCTATGCGAAGTGTGGTCTGAGGATCCATAGCGGGGACATTTACAGGGAGCTTCTCAGAAACGCAGTATCTCTGGCCCAGCTTCCTTATCCCCAGAATGAGGATGGTGTCTGTTCTTTCCAACTTCACAAGAGTAAAGATGAAATCAAAGATTTAAGAGCACATGGATTCTTAGGAAGAAAAGGTAATAACTTTAAGCCAAAGAGCTGTGATAAAGTTCTGTTGCTGGCTGCTGAGAACTGGCTGCTCTACGCTCCCAGAATTCTCTGTTTAAATTGAGAAGGGGCACTTGCTGTGTTTGGTATGTGCATCAACATTCAGTTTGAATTTTCAGTCAAATATTGGATGTGATAATTAAAAACTTAGAAACTGCTCCACAATTTGTCAGTAGGTCTTTTCCCTCTTGTTTTTCGGTGCTATAAGAATTCCAGACCCGCAGAGAACACTGGCTTATTCCTCCCTAGGATATTCCAGAAGGGGCACCTTGTCTCACATTTTCAACTTACCAGGATGGGCTGTGACACATTAAGACCCACCTTAAGAAATGAGAGTAATGGGTAAATGATAATGACCATTTTGTGAGTTTGCTGTGGGTGCATTTGGTTTTCTATTCAAGAAGCAGAATATTAACCTGGCCCTTTGAATGCTTGGCTTTGTTGAAAGGAGTCAATGCTAGGTTAGTAAGTATCTCTGCTGAAGATTTCTTTTCTTCTCAAATGACCATGAGAGCAAATGTTGCCGCTATCTAAATCAAGAACCCATAGTATGCTAAGAGAGTGGGGTGGATTCATTAAAGACAGCATCTAAATCTCCAGGGACTTTTCTCAAGTGGCTTGGCTTTCAGCAGACAATTCACAGTTAGGCCAGCTAATTATAATTATTTTATTTTTCTTTCAAGGGGAAAAAACATAAAATGTGCTAGAGTTTACTAGCGGTTTTACAGCATTCCTTCCCCCCTGGAGTTCTCCTGCCTCCCTCTCCCTGCCACCCCCCACCAACTACCCTTTTGGAGGCCTTTAGTATTCAGCCATTGTTAGCACAAAGCTGGTCTTTATGAAACAGTCTTTTGAGGGCTAGCACTAAAGTTTAAGATGAGTGCTGACTCTGTCAATAATTTACGCAGCTGGCCCAGGACTGTACATTTGGGTGACATTTGTAGGCCGTGTCACCATGCCTGGATGGAGGCGGGTGTTTCTCTGGTATGGACGCCTTTTGGACACACTCCATCTTCCCATTTATTCTCCAGCCTGGGGTGTTGTGTGTCGCTCCTGGTGTGTTCTAGGAGATAATTGTCACTTTTAGGACTCTGTCCCATTGCCAAGCCTGAGGGAGGCTATTTCTTTCATTCAGATTCCTCCCTGGTGTGTTTGCCATGTTGATTCAAACCCACACATCTTGTCATTTCCATTTTTCTCCATCCAAAACCTTGCCCAGATGATCCTGGAGACTCAGCAAGAAATAACCCAATCCATCTCACCAGTGGATTCAGTATGAAACTCTAGGTGGTAACATTTGGGGATGGTTGACTCTTTTATTTCTCTCAGGAAAGAGGAAATGAGTACTTATTTGAAAACATGAGTTCCCTCTAGGGACTGTGTCTTTAAATGAGCATTTGAAATTGCAGATAGCTTTTTTTTTTCTTACTTTATTTTATTTTTTTGAGGCTGCACAGAACCATATTGTAGTAATATTCTGATTTTTATCACAACCTCAAATATTTAAGTGTCAAAATCTGGCCAAGCCACCTGCAAATGTTTGCCATGGCTACTGGCCAAGAAAAACAGCAAACAGCAATGAAAGTCTTCATTCAGGCTCAGCGCTTAAGCTACATCCAGCCAGAAAGGCTGGGTCCCACCTGTGCCCACGCACAGTGCTCTTGTGCTGCGGCCAGCGGGTGTGTTCACGGCTGAGACTGTGTGGGAGAGGGGGCCGCCTGGCTCCTGCTCCCCCATCTTCCCTTCCCTTCTACCAGTGCTTGGCTGCTGCAGGCAACCCCCTGTTCTCACTCTTCTCTGTCTCCCTCTTTTCACAGTGCAAAATTTAAGCTTGGAGGCTTGAATGTATTGAGAGAGCTATCGACATAAAAGACTTGAAAATAGGAATAGTGCCAGTTATCAGGGAGGACTTTGGGGACAAAGGGTAGGCATCCTTGTAAGCATTTGATTTTCATGCTTTTGAACAGGCACTGAGCCAAACCAGACCAAAATGAGTGCAAATGCAAAAATCCAAAGAAGTAATGTTAAAAGGAAGTAGACAAACAACATGTGCAACTTCCATTCCATACCACAGCAATTCATACCATGCCCTGTGCTCAATTCTGTGAAAGTAATGCCATTACCTCAATAGAAACCAGAGGTAAATATGAATATCTCAAATTGCTCTTGTATGGTTGGGCAGGCTAGAAAAACACACAACTATAGAGAGTGTGGGAGGCATCCCCAAACTAGTGACTACTTGTGCTTATTCAAACTGGCAGACGCTCTGCCGGGAAGAGTGTCTTTGGCTGACTGATGGTAGCATTTTCAGAGATAAGTTTCCCAGATGGAAAAAAGAGTGAGCCATGGGCTGTGGGGAAGACAAGTGAGACAGAAAACAAGCATGTATTAAATAGAGATAAAATCGATTCAGCCTTGAACCAAATATGTGGCAGAATCCAAACAGTATCTCTCCTCCTGTCATTTTTATTAGCTATCATGTAACAGGCTCATTAATTCAGGCTCAAGTCAGCAAAGCCTGGGAAAATGGCGGAAGGGTAGGTAGCACTATTAGAAGTTCACACACTCTCTGTCTCTCAGTTTCTTATCATCTAAGACATTTTTGTAGGAGTCAATAGTCAGTTGAGTAGATGGCTGTAATCTTAATAGATCCCAGCTTTCTTAACTGAGTTGATTCTTCTTTATGGATAAGTTATAGTAGATAATTTACACTCAGTAATTCTTCAGGAGAGCAATGAAGATAATATGGAATTTGGAGTTCTACAAGAATGGATATCAATACAGAGTTCTGATGGGTTATGGGAGACACTTCCAAAATATTCTACACATTTTTTTCTTACCCTTTACTTCTTTGTAGGGCACTGGCCAAATATGTCTAACATCAGAATATACAAATGTGGAGTATTCTGGTGAAGAGAATGAATTGGCCAGCTGTATCAGGAAACTCAGAAATATGTTCAACAGAATGCATATATGAAGACATTTATGCGAAAAAATCCTCCCTGATTTTACACCAATTTTAATCCTGGAACATATATTTCCACATGATGCGTGGCTTAGGCATTTGGTTATAAACCCTATTTGCATGGGGCTGTAGCTAGGCAGTAGAGACATAAAACTTAGCCAGAAATTTATACAAAATATCATAGAAAAAAATCTTGTTTTATGTAAAGATAAAGAGGTGCCGGCCGGGCGCGGTGGCTCAAGCCTGTAATCCCAGCACTTTGGGAGGCCGAGGCGGGTGGATCACGGAGTCAGGAGGTCGAGACCATCCTGGCTAACATGGAGGTGAGAACCCGTCTCTACTAAAATACATAAAAATAGCGAGGCATTAGTGGCGAGAGCCTGTAGTCTCAGCTGCGCCCAGGAGGCTGGTGGGAGAAGATAAGCAGAACCAGGAGGGCTGCAGTGAGCCGAGATCACGCCACTGCACTCCAGCCTGGGAGCACAGCGAGACTCCGTCTCAAAAAAAAAAAAGATAAAGAGGTGCCAAGACTTACCATGAATTGTACCTCCTCTTACCTTTTCTGTGCCTCTTTATCCCCTTTCTCTTTGCAATCCCAGATGCTATGTGTCATGCAGAATATTAGATGTAGTTCAGTTGACATAACTGAGGAAAAAAACCAAGCAAACAAAGAAAAATAATAATAAAAAGAAAAGCTGATTACATCTCAAAATTTGTTGGTGGCAGAAGCAATGTTACGAATCATGTGGCTTTGCTGTGTGAGTTAACGTTCCTGACCAGTGTTCCCTCAAGATGAGAATGTTAATAGATTTGAGGGGTTTGTGTCATCGTTGCTGGGTTTAGGGGAAAGAACAGTAGAAAAATCGATAAATGATGCCATCACTGAAGGTCACGGCTTAAAGAAGACCTAAATAACAAAGCAGCTTACAGGTTAAGAATGTGTTTGCCTTGTCAATGCATATGTGTATGAATCCATTTTTAAGAGCTTTCTAAAGCTCCTCGAACCAAAGTGAGCATGAGTAAGACTGTCACTGTCTACTATGGGCTAATGCTGGGGACATTCAGGCCAGCCTCCTTCCTGCTGGAGGCAGCGGGGCAGCAGGTCCCGGCTTGTCACTGGTCCTCAGCCCTTAGCCAGGACAACTTGAAGCCCCTTTGAGTAATGCAGACCAGAAGTCATTATTTCCTGCTTTGTGTTTTGCTGAGTATCACGGCTATGAACATAGCTTTATTGTTGGAAAGTTGCTGGATCTTTCACAGCCCCAAAAACATTTACGAGGGCCCTTCCGGGGGATGCTTTCTGGGAGGGTTGACAGACTTAACCATATGGCTCCCGTTAAATCCCATGCAGAGCCTTGAGAAATTACCTCTGACAAGGGGGCCGGCAGCCTTCCACTCACAGGGTTTTATGTGTGGAACGAAACATTAAGTACTGATACTTGAGGAAATATAATGTTTCTTAACATTCAAAAGTTGTAACACCACATGGTATTGTGGTCAGATGAAGGGGTAGAGCCAGAACATGGGAGCACATGGCTGGGTATTCCAAGAGGCAGAAAAATACCCCAGCTCTCATCTCTGAATCTGGTTCTTGCCTCTGATTCTTCAGGCAAGCATTGTGTCTTGGTGTCGTCTCAGCTTCCCACCTGGAACACAGTAAGCCTGCTCTACTTGGGAGAGAAAATCGGAGGTAGCTCCTCGATGGCTCAAGCCCTTCATTAGAAAGGGCCTTGATACTGACACTGAAGAAGAGAAAGGAAGCTAATATTTATTCAGGACCTACTATGTGCCAGGCACTGAGCTAGCTTTGCATGTTATTTCCTGTAATTCTTCAATAGCTCAGAGAGGTAGCTGTTATTTACCCCAATATTAGTGCTCCAAGAAGAAAAGTAACTTGTCCAAAGTCACCCAGCCAGGGAGATAAACAGAGTTTTGAATGAGTCTATTGGACTCAAAAGCACATGTTTCCCCATGTTCCTGACCATGGCAATACCAGTGCCATGGAAGACCCATGAGTGTGCCTGAGACTGGCAGAATCATCTATGCACAGGAGTTAGCTAATGCTCAGTCTATCTGGTTAGAGTGACAAACACTTCATCCCCTCATGTTTAAGGAAACCATAGCATCACAGAGAAGTGACAGCCCTGTTGCCAACATTTGGTTGCTCTACATTTGGCTTCTTAGCTTGCAGGAAGACCACTATTCCCTGCCCAAATGCAGTTCAACTTCCAGATTTGTTCCACTTCCTGAGGGGACAGGTGACTTTGCCTGTGAGCTTTTCTTGGAGGAAGACTTCATTTCTGGAACTCCTACACAGAACCTGGCCCTCAGAGTTTCTGAAGCTTCCATGTAAGTGTCTCAGTGTGCATTTCTTCCCTCCTGTTTTTGGAAAAGATAGGCACAAATGAGGGACTACTTCTACAGCAACTAGCCTGGGATTATTCTTTCTGTGCTTATAATAAATCTAGACATTTGTCCTTTTGTGCAACGTATTGAAAAGATATGCCTGGAAGACAAGAGCTTGCTTGGAGCAAAACCGTGTCAGGTCAGAGGGGAGTCAAAGAAAAGCATTGTCATGGGTTTTAGACATTCAGGCTCTGCCATTTAAAAGATTTGCCACCTTGGCTAAGCACTCAGCTTCCCCAGACCTGGTTTCCTTTACCTACATATAAAGGGGTTAGCCAATTAATTGAGTCAGTCTCAGCTCCAAAATTCTCATTCACTGCCTCTTTTCTGTCTCAAATTTATTCTCTCTTTTGGTTTGTTTTCTTCCAGGAGCCAAGTTTGGCAGAAGCTCTAGATTATCTGACTTCCTAGATATGTTCACATAGCCCAGAGAGTGAGAACAGAATAGGGTTTGGGAAGAGAAGCCCACAGCAGTAAAAGGGAGGGGTCCTAGCATATGACATCAGAGAGACTTGACTTGTAGGCTCAGCTCTTAGGTGAATAACAGCAACCTCTTCTCTTTGTCAGGTGCTGTTTACAAGGCACATCTCTACTAGTTTAGCATGCATGATTCTGTTACCTGAGAATTAATACACCCATTTTGCAGTTGAGTAAAGTCAGGTTCAGAGATTAAGTGACTTGCCCCGGGTCATAGTGATAATGGCCAGAGCCAGAACTCGAATCCAGACCACCTACTCCATGCACTATCCCATAGTTCCCAAGAAACTTAACTTGCCCAGGTTTAAGTTTTATCACCTGTAAAATTAGGGGGGTGGGTACCATTAGAAAATTCCCAAAATTCTTTTCAGCATTAAAATGTTAGTGATTTTCATAACAAATTTAATTTTGTAAACTACTTGATAAGGTAACTTCTCTGGGGACTCACTGCTGCGTGCATGACTAGGTATAGCTTCCTCTCTTGAAGTAATCTTATCAGGAAATTGTTCTTTTATTCTCACTTTGCTAACAGTGGCTTATTTTTGGAGCTTTAACTAGAAAAACACCTAAAATAGTAAACATGTGAAACAAGTCCAATCCAACATAAGAGATCTGGATGATGATTTTGCCAGACACAGTTCTATGGGAAAATGCAGTCCACTGTCTTATATTCTTGAACTATTATTATTTGGGGAATTATTTTGTGGAAAATCTGAAACAAAACTTTAGCTCATATCACTGGTTAGTGTCTTCTTCTGTGTAAGCGATAAGGTGCCTTGTGAGTGAATATTTGGGAATGAGAGTATGTAGTCTCCCGTAATGCAAACTGTAAAAATTAACTGCTCTTTTCTGCACTTGTCATAGTTCCTACATCAAGAGTGGCTCAGTATTTCCTGTTTACAAATCCAGAAGCAAGAATGAAAACCTAGCAGGTTCACATGGCTTGTGGTGTTTAGGGAAAGTCCCATGACTGAGGATAATCATTTATTGAAGAATATCAAAAAGAGTATTAACATGGGAAAATGATTAGTATGTGCAGTGCTCTGTGTGAACTGAGCATGTTAGGAGAAGGTTGAATTGAACCTGGTAATTCAGAGCTGGTCCTTTGGAACTGGAAGTACACTTGGCTTTTTTGAAGATGGAACATGTCCAAGTAATAGGGCGATGTCCCAGTGGGCATTTCAGATATTTGGAGCTTTTATATTCTATAATACTATATGTCTCACAAAATGTGAATAACACTTGTCTGAACTGTTTGATAGATTCTGAATTAAAAGCGAAGCATTAATCTAGAAATTTGGAGATAACCTATGATGCCCTTTGCATGTATGCTATATTCATGTAATCAGATACTTTGAGATTCAAAAGATAGCTCATTCAACAGGTTCTTTCCTATGCATTTTTAATTTATGTTTCACCAAATAAATTTTCTCTACAATCATCTTTTATATCCCTTCTAATGAAGATTTAAAGATTACATAAATAGCATTTTACTCTGATTGAATCAGAATAACACATAAACATCCAATTTGATCTTGAATTTTGAATGTAAAGGGAATCATTGATATTAAGATTCTGGTATATACAGATGGAATCCTATTTCAATGAGGCAGTGCAACACCATTGCTCTAGGGATAGAAAGCCAAGGCTGATGACTCTGACTGTACCATACATGAGCTCTGGACTTTGAACAGGCTTCTTTACCTTGCTGGGGACCTGACTTTTCCATCTTATAAAAAGAAAGAATGAAACTAGGTTGTCTAATAAATGCTTTCTCCTATCTCAAATTCCCAATAATTCTGAAACAAGCTCTTAGGAACAAGTGTGTTTCCTTATCATGGCTCACACCCTACAACAACACTGCTTGGCTGACCTAGACTGCTGAAGAAGAATTCTACAAAACACATTCACATTTAGCAGGTAGTCTAGTAATCCATTTGCCAGGTATGTTGTGCTTTTGGCAAATATCAACTAAAAGTTCCTGCAGAGTAATAAACATTCTTAACGGTACCAGACACATTTAAAAGAATTTGGGGTTTTATAGTTTTCCCCCCTTTGGCAAAGTGCATTCTGGCTGATGATTAGGCCAGCAAAGTCTGTAAAATGATAGGACCCTTGTGAGCATTGGGTAGCGACATGATGGAATGTGCGTGGTTTGCTTTTGCAGGGTCACAGACCTTTGCAGAGAACAGATGGCCCCAAACATCTTTGAAATGCTAGAAATGACTTCCTGAATAACCATATACCCATCATATCTTGGTCCAGCGATGGTAATTCACAAGCCAAACACACAGCACTTTACAGCTGACCCCCAATGTATTATTTTTAGTCTATGGAACGCATTAACATTTTCTACATGAATAATCATAATGATAACTGGAACCTGTAAGAGCAAATACCCATCCCCAAATCACTGAGCCATTGAACACTTGTCAGATGAGCAATGACATTCTTAGAATCTGTCGGGGCAGGAGGCTAAGCATTTGACAGACTCTCAGGGATCTCTGCTTAGCATGTCACTTCATCTCATTTTTCTCAAGAGTCTTGTTCAAATTGCATATTTAAAGAGATAAGCAGTAAGGTACTAGATTAAAGAGAAGATAAATGAAGTAGTAGCTGATTCCTTTCCAGTATTGTTTGGGTTGTGGGAGGGAAGCCTACTGGATGAATCTGCAAACTCAATGAAACCAGTCTAATTCTCACTTCCTTCCAAAGCCCCGTGTTGAGTCAGTGTATATTTTAAATGCCAAAACTAAACAAAAGGCAAACTATAGATGCATATTCCAAATCATAGACTTTATAAAGCGTTGAAAGAATTAATTTAATCCAACTAGGCTTCATACTGTTAGAGGTGACTGAGGAATTTTACAGACCAGGTACACCCAAATAAAAATCTGATGAAATAAAAGTCTGGAATTGGAGAAAGTTGAAGACTTTTAACTAAAAGGAAAATGAGGGGTGTGGGGGGCGGGGCCATGTGGTGTAAATTGCTAGATTTGTCCCAATCCCCCCGCCCCCAACACACACACACACACATACACACACACACACGCACACAGTAGATAGCTGCTACTTATTTAATGCAGCTCTGTAGTCAGGCACTTTGCAGAGAATCAGAGGAGTGAGTTTGTTGAAATCTCATTTGGCAAATTGGTGTGTGTGTGTGTGTGTGTGAGAGAGAGAGAGAGAGAGAGAGAGAGACAGAGACAGAGAGAGATTTTTATGAAAAGAGTGTGTGAAACTTTGGCTGCCCCACCTGAAGCCACAGACAACCAGCCTTATATTGGGGCCACTGCATTCCATAATTATTATTGCCATTAGGAATAATTATTATTTGCTTGGTTGAGTTGGCAGTTTGCAGCCTGCCTGAGACAGAGGCTTCTCAAAAGAGCCACAGAACACAAAGTCCCAACCAATCACCCACAAGTGCTTCAACATGTTTGGACGACGTCCTTCTCTTGGTTCATTTCATTGGGTTTCATACCCATTGAGCTTCAAATTGAATGAAAAGTGCATCAGTTACAAAACCAGCATGAATGAGTGCCAGCACTCAGGAAGCTTTTCTGATTGGAGGTCTGGATTCGTGGCTTTTCTCAAGTCTGGAGATGAAAGTTAACTTTTTTCGTGACACTGTGTTCCTCTAATTAAAAATAGAAAAATAAATAACAAGATGGGTCTTCAGTTAGAGGCTAGGTTCAAAATAGTCTGAGAGACAAAGTGCAGAAGAATGAGGAAACCCCAAGCCAAAAAGCAGCAAGGCTGTTTAGGAGGCAGAACAGTGACAACTTGAACTTAATTTTTTTCCCAATGTGTTTAACCTTCTTGCACACAAACTCCAGATTCCAGATTTTGTATTATTTCTTCTTTCCTTTGCTGTATCATTTTGAAATAACTGTGCCCGAATATTCCTCCAACCCTCTTTAGGGATCTCAGTAAGTGTGGTCAGGGGATGTTTAACCAGCACAGTGTTCACAACAGAAGCTGTGCCTGGTGAAAAGCCTCCCCAAGCCACTAAAGAGAAAAGAATATGACAAGACATTCTTCCAGACGTTATTTTTCCCATAGACTTGGTTGGTTCCTTGCCAAGGCCTGTACCACAGTCACAGGCAGAGGCCTGTGGGTGCTTAAAGAGAATAGCACACGCCCTCAAGTACGGGTGTCTCTCTCCTCACCTTTACCTCTTCCTCCCATAGTGGTTGTTTGTAGCTCAAGTGGCTGAATCAGACCCTTGAGAGCTTCCTAAAAAAGGCTGAATCAGAAGAAAACACCCAACAGCCTCCAGTTACTGTGTCAGGCCCACCTCAGTACAGTGAATGTTAGCTTTGTCTTCACAGGCACCCAAACGATCTGTCAAGCATCGCAAAGCCAACTGTGATTTTTAGACAGGGGAAAGAAGACCTGGGTGACCTCACTAGAAGCGAGGGAGGTGCCATGTCTGGGTCATCAATGCCTTGTCCGCCTGTCAAGAATGCAGGTGACTTGGTGCACACCTTCTCACAGATGTACTGCCAGAGTGGGGTGACAAAGAAGAACCTCCTCTCCCATTCTAGGCATTGGAAAGATACTTCTTTTGCTATTACCCTTGGCACAAAAGGTTCTTTGGGTGAATGCCCCTGTACGAATAAGAAGTAAATGAAAGTTGTACTGTAGTGATTTCCGGGGATTTGTGGTCCTGGATATTATATATAGAAAAACTGTTTAGTGGGAAAATATTACAAAGGAGCATTCCTGTCTGGGTTTTTATAAAAGATGACAAAATAGTGCTGTAAAGAAACAGAAATCCAGCACTTTTTCAGTAGTATTAAAGCCTGTCCTTAGGTAAAATTTCATGGGAGTGTGGAGTTGCTGCTTTTTCATTTTTCATTTGTTCTTGGAATTTAAGGGTAGAGAAAGGCCAAGGGAAATGGGCTTCATCAGCAAGGAGTTTAATAAAGACAGAACTTTAATTGGTTCATTCTCAATGGTAACCTTCAAGGGGAACTGAATTTTTACAAAGTCACAGTAGTGTATTGTTTGTATCAGTACTTAATGAGTTCCATTGTTAACTTTTACATCAAAGACCCTGTTGCATCAACTTCTTTTTAGTCTTATGATAGGAAGTGCTTGTTTTCAAGGTGTTTCCATGAAAAGCATTTGATCCTTCATGTTTCCATGATGGATTTCTCTGGAAAGCTGGGAGTTTTCCAAAATCTAACTGTTATATCAGTTTTTATGGTGATGGGTCTCATTTTTCTTCTAGTATACATTATCTTCTCTACTAATTGACTTAATTTTCAGTCCTTATTTCCAGTCAAGAAATGAAACAAGCTTGCAAATTTTGTTAATTGCACTGAAATTAGACGTGTGGTGAGTTTTAGAGGAGTGTCCAAACAGAGCTGGATTCCATCAGAGCCTTGAGGAAAATTAGATGGCAGACCCCAAGGGAGAAAAGGGCAGAACACAGGCTGACATATGACAATTCTTGGGAAACTATTTAAGTTTCTTGGGGAAAAAAAAAAAGATAGCTGATGGTTTTTAAATAAATAAATAAATTAATTAATTAATTAATAGCAGGCAGATCCCAGAACATTGTAATGTGAAATCTGGGTACCATAATATAAAGATGAATTATTAAAATATGGGCACCTCAAATCCACTAACTTGGGCCCACCAGAGCCTGCCCAGGGGCTGCCAAGGATGAGGGGTGTAGAGATTGGCCAGGTGGGCAGGGCTCCCCATCTCCCAGGTATGCCTTCAACCACCGCAGCTTCACATGTGTGAACTTAGTTGGGTTTCTGCATAAGCATTTCTTTGAACAAAGGGCTCTTCAGCAAGAACATAGTTTGAAAACTACAAAATTGGAAGATGCTTTTCTCTCTATGTACCACAAACAAGAGGAAAAGTGAGTTATTGGGTTATGATTAAGCAGGTATCATCTTGTAGATCAATTTCCAGGAGAACCAGTGATGCCATCATCATCATGGAAAGTGGATGAGATTGGACAGGCAAGCTGTAGCTTCCAAGGTGACTGGAGAGAGAATAAAACATGAAAGAACTTTTAGCAATTGGATGCGAGGGAAGAAAATCATCAGAAGGGAAACAGAGACTTCATGGGGATCTGTCCATTTCAATCTCTCAGGAAAGGGTAGAACAACAATAACAAAGGAAGTTGTATCATTTCAATCTACCCTTTTAGGCAGGGTACACTCACACATGATTGCAAGGAGGTGCCCATGGCACTAAGCCCCAAGAGGAGCAGAGTGGCAGCATTCATGGGCAGAGCACCTGTGCTTCAGCCTCCACCTTCATTTTTATTTTTATTTTTATTTTTGAGACAGAGTTTTGTTCTTGTCCAGGCTGGAGTGCAATGGCATGATCTTGGCTCAATGCAAACTCTGCCTCCTGAGTTCAAGTGATTCTCCTGCCTTAGCCTCTGGAGTAGCTGGGATTACAGGCATGCGCCACCACGCCTGGCTAATTTTGTATTTTTAGTAGAGATGGGGTTTCTCCATGTTGGTCAGGCTGGTCTCGAACTCCCAACCTCAGATGATGTGCCCGCGTCGGCCTCCCAAAGTGCTGGGATTACAGGGGTGAGCCACCCCGCCCAGCACAGCCTCCACCTTCAACCTGCACACCTCTACTCCACATTTCAGTTTAATCTGCCAGGATTTCACTATTATCTTTTCCTCTCTCTTCACGATTTCACCTCTGCCACAGTCAAGCCTGAACTCTGCCGGTGGGAATACCTCATGGAACATAATGATGACTTCCTGAGACCTGCTTCTCGGTGCCCAGGCCCTGGGACAGTCCTTTACTTCTTCCTCCTTCACAGGCTCAGTATGTCCTCATCTCACAGGCAAGGCCCCGTGGTTTCCCTCTTTAATTATTGCATGTATGTTGTCATGAATTGAATTGTGTCCCCTCAAAAATATGTGTTGAAGTCCTAACCCCTGGCCTCTGTGGATGGGACCTGATTTGGAAATAGGGTCTGTAATCAGGTTAAGATGACATTGTGGAGGATTTGGGTGAGTCCTAAATCCAATGATTGATGTCCTTATAAGAAGGCCATGTGGAGACACAGGGACTCAGAGACACACAGGGAGAGCGCCGTGTGTCTGCAGAGGCAGATATTGGAGGGAAGGAGCTGTAAGCCAAGGAACACCAGGGACCACTAGCCACCACCAGAAGCCAGGAGCTGGGCATGGAGCAACTTTCCTTCAGAGCCCTGAGAACCCCTGCTGCTGACACCTTGATTTCAGACTTCTAACCTCCAGAACTGTGAAAAAAATACATTTCTGTGGCTTTTAAACCACCCAGTTTGTGGTAATTTGTGACTGCAGCCCTAGAAAACGAATACATGTGTGTCCATGTAATTATGGATCTATCTGCTTTGCCAACGGAATCGTGGTTTTAAAAAAAGAGAAAAACTATCACTCCATTCTCCTTTTATTGAACTGTAACAGATGTGGGGGATAAATACATTAAGAGAAAAAGCCAACTAAGAATAAAAACAAGACGACTCTCTGGAGAGCAGCTATCTTGCTGTTGGGACCTGTTTGGTGAGATGCCCCCAGTTCTCGGTTCTCCATTTGTACAGAAAGGGAATGAAGAGACCTGCTCTAGATCAAACAGATCCACCGTGACAATCTTCTATGAAAGATCTTAGTAGAGATGCATTTTACCTGGGCTGCACACCTACACTGCCATAAACATCCACTTTGAGGCAAACAAGGGAGTTTTTTCTTTAGCCTTGAATGCTCTGCTCAGTAGTATTTGCTGGATTCTGAAGCACACACTTCTTGTTGATTAAGCTGTCTGCCCTATAATTTGCAAAGAATGGAAGATCAGCATTGCAGAGAGGTATGGGAGCTTTTCAACTTAGCCTTCTAAGACGTTCTTAGCAACTAGTGACATTCTAGCAGCCCTGAACCAACTTCCTGTGTGGACATGGAAGGAAAGGGCACCAGGGACTTACCTGAGGAAGGAGAGCCCAGGGTGGGCCTTGTTTTCCCGTGTGTGTGTGTGTGTGTGTGTGTGTGTGTGTGTGTGTGTGTGTGTTTCTGCAGACACTGAACTTAATCACCGAGAATTTTCTTTCAGGTGGTGCCTAATGCATTTCAGCCCCTCAGCCGGAGGGCTAGGGCTCATTTTCATGAGCGATCAGAGTTTTAACTGCTGCACTCCTAATACATGTTTTTGAAAAAGGAAGTAGCTTATGTGACAGGACTGTTCTTTTGATCTGTTAACTTTCCCTAATTCTTTTTGAAGCATCCTCTGCCTCCTTCTCTGGCTCTGAGTGATTTAAAGGCAAAGTCCTTGAGTTTATATGCTCCCAGAAACCTAATGCTCCGAGAAATCCAATAAAGCCCCACCACCAGAATTGTTCTGGGGCACGCGGGGGCAAGAGATGACCACCCAGAGTGAGCCCGCATGGGAGGGTGTTAAAGGCAACGAGACATATTCATTGTCTGAGGCTCTCATTGAGTCAGGATGGGTGCAGGCTGCAGACACCTGTGCGGTCGGAACTAGGTTAACAATTACTTGAACATTTGAAAATTTAATACTTTCAGTCAGGGAAGTGTATTTACTTTTGAGCATTAACAGATAATAAAGGGGCCCCTTTGGCTGCCTAACCTCCCTGTTTGTTTGAATTCTCCTATCTTTAGAACTTTGCATTCGTTTTTTGGACGGAGTGATCCTGGGTTTTTATTTCTCAAGGGCTCATCAAATCACTATGTCATCTTGATTCCCTTACTATTTTTAATAAGCCAGAAAATGGAAGCACTTTCCCCCAGTCAGACCACTGAGTTGGTTTGAAGAGACACCTCCGAAAGCCCATGCTCCTTGTGGTCCTCACTGTCATGGGCCAGAAATCTGCATGGGCATCTTCCAAACCCATGTTTCTCTAGAGTCCTGATGAAAGACCCCTCAGTGAGTGTGGTGGCTGCCACGACAGGATG
Source organism: Papio anubis (assembly GCF_008728515.1). Lineage (NCBI taxonomy): Eukaryota > Metazoa > Chordata > Mammalia > Primates > Cercopithecidae > Papio > Papio anubis. The sequence continues at coordinate 98,672,478 of NC_044979.1, forward strand.
ACGAGGAGAAGGGGCAGCGAGTTCCCCAGAGAAGTTCAGAGCTCTGGGAGAGGCCCAGGGTGTTCTTTTAATCTTCCTAAAATAGGAATTAGCAACATAATAATAATTGTAAAGAAACTTCCTATAGTTCTACCTCAGTAAAAGCAATAGGGTACCTGTCCCTGCCAGCCCTCTGGACAGCCCCCTCCCCTTTCCAGTTGAAGTCTGACCTTGGGCTCTTTATTCTATTCTTTTGGAGCTTTCTCACTTCCATAAAGAGTAGAGAATTATAAGGGTGAAGAAAAGAGGTCAGAGTAAATTTAATCACATTCACCAGCAAGCATTTTCCTGTGGTGTGATAGAGAGAAGTAGGGAAGCAACATGAATTCCAGACCTCGAAATCATTAAAAAATTCCAAACTAAATACAAAACAAGTTCTAATTTAATAAGCCTTCTAAAAGTGGTTTGTAAGCAAACTCCAGTAATAATCACGTTCTGTCTGGCAGCAACAAGTGGGAAAGAATGGGACGTCCCAGCGTGGCCTCAGGGAATGTTTGTCCATCCCACAAAACCACCCTTTGGTTTGGCATCACTTTTCCCACCTGGCAAATGCCTGGCTCAGAAGGGCTGCAGACCAGAGTGTCCTGGCAGCATCCCACAGGGCATTTCTGATGGCAAAAATCCAGACCCGAGGTAGAAAGAGTGGTCCAGCCATTGCTTCTGGAAGTCTCTTGCTATGTGACCAACCAAGATAACATCGGATCAACTCAAATGTCATTACAAAAGGTGGACTGTTACATTTATGGGATTCTAAATTGTTCATGTATTTATCTATACTTGGCTTCATTCCAAGAAAAGGATTTGAGGAGACTCAGAGAAAGTACAGTACAGCAAGATTAAAAGCAAAACAAAACAAGTCTACAGAAAAAAGGAAAGTAGTGTTAGAGAATTCTGAGACTGAAAGACACTGAAATGGTTTGCTGCTAATGACATTTCTCATAATCGCTGTCATCTTTTATGTAAAATCAGCCTTGAAATCCACTGGTGCAGGGATCACACAGTGGAGCTTGTCTCTGGTGCTGCAGTGGGACTTTTTGGGTACATGCTCAGCCTCACCTCACCATTGATGCTGTGAGTCATCAGTGTGCTGTTTGGGAACATGTGTTAATGAGCACTGAAAGAGCAGGCCAAAGGTAGCAGGATTCTTTGGGAGTTAAAAAAATACATTTTGTAAAACTAAGCAGACCATTGTGGAGTTGGACTGGGCTGGGGGTGGGGGTGGGGGAGGACAGACTCATATTAAAATCCTGATATAAAGTTCTAAGCAATGAATAAGAGGCTTAAATACATAAAGAGCAAGGCTAAATTTGGACCAATTTCCTGTGAAATCTCTTGTGTAATATTTTCAATTTGTGCTTGTTTAATGTGGTTTATTTTCCTAAGGTTCACGGTATAGGTTTTAAATTCAGCCTTGACTACACACATGTGTTGAGAGGTTATAAAATGAGAGCCAGCTCAGACCAGTCTCCAACTGGATGCCCTTTAGTGGAAAACATTACCTCCTTTTCAATACCTAAAATGTCTCCATGGGCACAGATTTTGCCCTTTCCCCATCCCATTTCCTGACTGCTTTTCTACCACCTGGTTTTACCAGTACTTGTCTAGTTACATTAGTGTACCCACGTATGCTATGGGGGCTCTTCACTGCAGATCAGGGGCCCAGGGCCATTTGGGGCTAACTCTCTGTGCAAGATCATGTTCTTGACACAAAGGGATAATTCAACCCTTTGGGTTAAAGTAGAGGAAAGATCTCAGGCTCTCCAGAAGACTCTGATTTGCAGTACAGAGTTCTAATTTTGGTCTCTTGGTATCCTGGATCACACCATCTTTTGGAGGGGGCCGTTTCCTATATGTAGCTGTACTGTTTCCAGTGACTTGAATACAGTATGTAGGAGCTATATTGTAAAGTCAGGTCTTAACAAAACAATATGAGGCTTCTGTTGTTCATGGTGCTTACTACATCAGATCCCATGTATTATAGTTACATGGGGTTTGTTTCTACCTAGGTTTTAAGTCTGCAAAGCAGAAATTGTGCTTTATTCATTTCTGAATCTCCTAAACTCCCAGCATGTTATCTAGTACGGAGGAACTATATTGGTGTAAGTATGCATACACATATGGGCACAAAGGGTTGAAAAGAGACATCACATATGTGCAGCTTCTTAATTTAAACAGGAAGAGATCAATAGGTAAGATAAGTAGTTGCAAAACCGTTTCTATCTTCTTCAATACCTTTCAACAAAATGCGCATCCTTCGTTCAGCAAATATTTACCAAGGACCTGTTTTTTTCTAGGGATACACAAGCCTTAGAGCCTTCCAAGTCTAGGTTCCAAAACCATACAAAACTGTACACAGTTCTAGTTTTCATGTGCAGCTCTGCCTATGACATAATGTGTGGCGATGTTGAAATCTGGCATCTTCTCCTTGCCCCTGCTGTATTTTCTCACCTATTTTTTGGCTTCTGTTTTCTCTTGGCATGAGAATATTTTTGAGATTGTGAATCTGGATTAGAAGTGGTCAAGCAGTTGTTCTCCAAGCCTGTGTTTTCCCTGGAAGGGACAACATTATTATTGGCCAGTGTTGGCTTTCTTCCCAGCAACGTAGCTCCTCTCTTCCCACCTGCCCAGCTTTCTAAATAAGTGTGGAGTTAGGAAACTAGCAGCTTAGAAATGTAAGACTCACTCTATGGTCACTTTTCCCTGACATGCTACTATGAAACATTTCAAACACATAGAAAAGCGTGAAGAATTGTATATTTGCCACCGAACATTGTACAATGGCTCTTTGCTATACTTTCTTTATCATATAGCTGTACATCTATTCATCAATCTGTCTTATTTTTTGATGCTTTTCTAAGTAAGTTGCAGACATCAGTAACTTTACTCCTAAGCATATATAACATTAATAGAGTTCAGCATATATAACATTAATAGAGTTGATTTTTTTTGTGGTTCTTTTTGTTGCTGTTTTCAAATAGCAAAATGCATAAATCTTGAGTATATTTACACCACTTTTCATATAGGATGTCATTTTCCTTTCTAGAGTCTCTCATTATCAAAAGGTAATCATTAAGATGAAAAAAGATTCTGTAATACCCACAGTTTGTATATTTAGGTAGTGAGTATTCCATTTTTTTCTCTGCCTAGGAGTATTTATTCTAGTGAGGAAGAAGCAGGAAGAGAAAAGAACTGTGTGAAGCTTCCGTGTTAAGGGCCTTACTCTTGCAGACAAACTATGTCAGCTCCTCACTCCCTCTGTATCATCTCCTTTGTCTTAAGTCTTTTGTTGCTGTGACAATAGGAAAGGCATTATATCTGGTGGTATGGGACTCAGCTTTGTCATCATAAAACCCAAACTGAAATCCGAGTTACACTGACTTCAGAAAAGTTATACTTAATCACTCAGGGCCTCTGTTTCTGTTCCCTAGTGTGTTAAAAGGAAGATATTGCCCTCCAAGGCTTGTGGTGATGATGCCATAAGAATGGATAAAAATATCTGGCATATAGCAAAAGTCCTCAATGACATTATCGTCTTTGTTATCACTAACTACCTGCTCAGTGTGTGGTTAGGAGTAAGTGTATTTGTGTGTATAGTTAATTTAGAAAGACTTTGATGCCTTTCAGATTGCCAAAGTTAATTTTTTGCATGATCAATGAACTTTTGAGAAAATACTGAAAATGTCCCTGTTCCCCACTGTTTTAATAAACATGAGCACTGTTTATTCTCACATAAAATGTCTACTTTTACTCCAAACAGGATGACCATCTGATTTTCCTCACCATGTCTCTCTCTTGTGTCCCTGGAGACTTAGCAAGGGAAGAGCAATGGCCAAAGGGCATCATGTTTCCTCTACACAGTTTCTGGGTCTTCCTTTGTAGCTTGAAGTCACAGCGTGATTTATTTTTCACCCAAGCATAATGCCATTCCTTCAAGCAGTCGGGCTAAGAGGAGTCCTCTCTGGCTTCTCATGTCCATTGCCCTCCCTATTAAATCAGCCACAGGTTCAACTGACTTTTTTTCCCCTCAGTCCTTCCCAGGCCTCATGTTTTATGGTGGTTTGCTTAGTACCTTGCTTGTAATACTCAGAAAACATTTGTAGATTTGCTGTATCCTGAGACTATTTCTTAGAAACCTACATGGAGGAAGTTCAGCTCTTCCTAAGAACTAAACCACAGTTAATTGCTGCTTCCACCTGCCTTCAGAAACAATAAGGGGAGTCCAGTTTAGGACTGGATGTTAGAAGCTATAGCAGCTCTTCCAGAAGGTGGACAGGGGCCAAGGGATTCTGGTTGGTAGTGCTATCAGAAGACCAAAAAAGGGACAATCTGAGCCCGAAGCTTTCTTTTGTATTGTGTCAGAAAAGGAAGAATATATGGCCTATCTGATTGTGGGGTGTAGGGAGTGGAGGTAAGTGCCAAATCTGACTATATGCAATGCTAATATAGTATTGGTAATACTATTATATTAGTAATTTCCCAGCACTTTGTGCTTGGGACTCATAGGCTCTCTGTGTGTGCCAGACACTTGCTAGAACAGCAAGTGAAGAAGCCCTGAGGGGGTATTCTGAGATTTCCAATTGAATTGAATTTGGATAGTCATAAATTGGATGAAGCTATAATGCAGAACCCATGGTCATTGGTTCTGAAATTAGAGCTGAAGCAATTCTGATTTCTCAGACCCTTTAAGTTAGTCTTATCAGATCAGGCCATCACAGAGCAGATAGACAGGTAAGTCTCAGAGACCTCTGAACCCAATTAAAGTTATACCACAAAGAAATCAAACTCATGTGGTTTGCATTTCAGAGAGCTACATTTGGTGGGCTGTTCCTGTTTTAATTCAGTAACCTAATGCAGGCCATGTGAACATTTGAAACGCTTTTAACAGTTAAACCAGCTCAAATAACACAAAACCAGAGCAGCAATAAAGAATGAATTAAAGCTGATTGCAACTGTGGCCAACATAATTTTTGTCTTGCAAAGAACTTTGGGGGAATAGAATGCAGAAAGAGAGACCGGTGTCTCCATTTTCAACTTGGAGTAAAGCAGCAGGCGCTTTTACTTCTTTTATTTCTTAAGCAAATGTTTGAAACAGATTAACTTAGAAAGTATACTTAAATCTTGAAGGGATTTTGGATGAGGGAGCAAGGGGGGTTGACATCCTTTTGAACTGAGAATGTGGTAGTTAGTAGCTCTACATCACCCCCACGCTGCGGGGATGGTAAGCTCAGTGGGCAGGGGCTCAGTGCTAAGTTTGCAGAGGTCGAGAGTTCAACCATGCATGGATCAGTTAGTCTCATATGGAGGAGGTGGAGAAGCAAAACCTGTTCAAATGCTGTGGTCTGTTCTTCCCGAATGTCTACAAAAGGGTCACCAAGAAGTGAGAGGCTGAGATAACAATAGTGATCAGTTGATGTGTTCTATGTGCCAGGCCCTGTATTAGGTGCAGTCAGTGCCAGCACATAACCTAATTTGGTAACCTAATTACCAAATCCCTCTGTATCTCCATTTTCTTATTTGTAAAATAGGGATACTATTATGATTCCTATTTCACAGATGAGGAGACTTAGGCACAGAGAGGTTAAGTTACTTGCCCAAGGTCATGTAAATAATAAATGGCAAGACCAGCATTCAAACCCAAGTAGTGGGGTGTGCTTGGCACAACCACAGCATATCGCTCTATCAGGTCAAACACTCAAAGATAAATCCAGTTGCAGATAATGAGAGCAAATGGCATAAGCCTCAACCTGAGTTATTGGTCTCATGCCAAGAAAGAATTAACCATGATGATAACCACACTCACATATATCACAGCATGCAGTGTGTGCGCCACCATAGTTACTCAATTTGTGTTGGTTGAATCAAATTTTTTCATTGTATTTATTTTTAAAAATATTTTTATTTTATTTTATTTTACTTTTGAGACACAGTCTTGCTCTGTTGTCCAGGATGGAGTTCGGTGGCGTGATCTCGGCTCACTATAACTCCATCTCCTGGGTTCAAGCAGTTCTCCTGCCTCAGCCTCCTGAGTAGTTAGGATTACAAGCATGCGCCACCACACCTGGCTAATTTTTGTATTTTTAGTGGAGATGGGGTTTTACCATGTTAGCCAGGCTGACGTCTAACTCCTGGCCTCAAGTGATCCACCCACCTCAGCCTCCAAAAGTACTGGGATTGCAAGTGTGAGCCACTGTGCCTGACCTGAATTGAATTTTATACACACATAGAAGTTGCCTTCAGAAGAATGGTTGGTGTGCTCCATCCATAAGTGGAGACATTTCTATGAATATAATCTAAAGAAATGGCGAATGAGTTTTGCATTTATTTCCACATGATTCTAGTCACTGGATGGGAGAGCAGTAGGTGTGATGAGAATAGCTTGGACCCAGCCCCTCGAGATATGCCGTAGGTGGTAACGAACTGCCTGCCACATTCCCCAGAATGTGCTGACTTTGCCAGAGATCCAAGGGAGGAAGGGAGGGAGGACCCATTAATTTCAGATCCATTAGTGACATAAAGCCTGCCAAGTGGGAAAGAGTAAAACTACAGGAAGAAACTTTATTTGCAAACTTTTGAGAGGTTATCCCCAGCAGCAGGGAGCCAAGTAACCACTGGTGGGCAAAGAGGCTCTGCTGAGCCCCTGAATTTGGGTTCCTTCCGGAGCAGTGGGAAATTGCCTTGTCAATCACTTCTGTGGGCAAAGCCAAGTTCATCTCCCTGACTTTAGCAAATACTCCCTCAGGCCCCCTGCCTCCACCTCCCAGTGGAGGAGAAATCTGCCTCCTTTCTCCTTACAAAATGAAAACTGGTGTTGATGCTACCCGCTGTACTCTCCCAGCAAAACTTAGAATTGTGAACCATACGTAAAAAGGGAAAGCTTATCATTGGTTTCTTTCTTAACCTCATAGGTGAAGTCAAATGGTTAAAGTATCTTACAATAGGTAACTGTTTTCACAGCTTCTGTTCTGTTATTAAGAGGGAGGAGTGGATTCAAACACTAGATGAATATGGTGTCTGTTCAACTTGAAGGTAAAGTAAATCTAGTTACCGCCCTCCACAACTCTGGTTTCAAGGATTACAGCCCACTTAACTCTCTTTAAGGCCTGGATAAATATAGGCTGCCTAGTCTTTCAAACATTCCTGGGGTTATTGGTCTAGTTGCAGTGAGCTTTCTAGAAAAATTTCAAGCCCTCCTGATTCCCCCAGGCTGACTCTGGCTCATTCTGCCGCATGCCTCTGTGACTTTAACATGTCAATCACTCAGCTAGACTGTGGACACATCGTGTGCTTGGAGCTCAATAGACAATTAAGTTAATAATTATTGAAGAGTAAATGGGGAATGGAGCAAGGCAGAATAGAATGCTGATTAACATTAAAGATAAAAATCCATTTTATCTCTAATAGTTTTCATATTAGACTCTGTAGTAGCATCTGCTTTCAGAGAACCCCGCTGGAGAGAGGGCCCTTCATACATGTGAGACCCAGCTAATTGGTTCAAAGGAGTTTTTAGTGAATTCTTCCTCCTCCTTCTGTTTTCTACAAGCCACTTCCACTATACAAGGGCACATGGTTCTCTGAATTTCACATGGTTCAGGAACATCAGTTGCCTTAGATCGATCCGCTTACACCCTGCTTCAGACCCTGAACATCCTTTGGGTGTTTCTAACTTTAGTCATTCATTGAGTATTTGCTGAGCCCTCCAACTCCCTGAGCCCCCACAATGCAATGTCTGTGTTCTCCTCTATGCCTGCTACATAGTAATACAAGACCTTCACTTCTTAAAGCTAGGGCGAGCTTAATGTGGTATGGTGATTTTCCTCAACTTGCAATATTTCTCAGAAAAATCTTCCCTAGCCTTCTTAACAAAGACATGCCCTGCTACTAGATACTCTCATAGCAGCATGGATTGGTTCTTTGGTGGGTTATGGTTTTATAGGTATGTTTGTAAATATTCAATTAATGCCCATCTCCCTCACTACGTCAGATGTTCTGTGAACTCAGGGATTGTGTCTGTTTTTTTTTCCCTCCATTGTTTTTATAGAGCTCAGCATAGTGCCTGACATATAGTTTCTTTATATATAAATGATGAATGACCAGTCAATGATCAAATTTGAAATAAAGTTTTAAATAGCTCAACATTTCTTTCTGCCTGTATCTCAAGTCCCATGATATGTACCCCTTTCTCTGGTGGATTCTATTTATATCTCACAGTTGATATAGCAAGTACCCCACTGTGCAACTAAAGCGGTCTTTTAGGAGTAAATCACTTTTAATTTTAGCCAAAGTCTGAATGAAAAGAGGTCCGTTCTTTTTACTTCTCGATGCTCCTCACCAGCGTGGTCTTAATTTCAAAGCTGATGATGAAGACGGAACATGGAAATGGGTCTGGCTTATGGCTCTTCTGGCAGCAGCAACCTTGAGAATAATTGAGAGATCATATTTCAGACCCATTTTGCACACCATCAAAGCAAAGTGGATAGGAACTGAGGCTTTTGAAATCAGAGGGGCCAGGCCAGTTTTCATGCTACCCCAGTTGAAGTTCTCTGGTATCTTAACCTCAGCAGACAGATATCATATGCCTCCCTCTGGTGTGATGTTCTGGATTCCTTGAGAAATACGATCTTTGGTCTCACTTTCATCGTGCTTACCATCGCACTCCAGGCCAAGACCTCCTAAATCACAGTATCATGCAATCCCCTCTAGCTGGTGAAACCTAAATGTTGGGATTTCAATGCCTTCTCCCCAAGAGGCCACCTTTTTGACCAGGTGATTCTCCTCAGTGATGATATGGTATAATTTTTATGAGACTTTGAGGTGTGAAGCAGCTCTGTAGAATGAGATAAGTGAGCAGTCCCCTAAATCAATTATGATGAATACTCTTCCAAATCACTTTTACTAAATATTTGAGCAGTCCGGCCAGCATCAAAGTCAGAGAAGCTGTAACTCAAACAAACTGAAATTTTACTCTTTCCAAAGGACAAAAGAAAGGAGCCAACTACCTTGGATATCTCAGAACTGAATTTCTTGCATTGCATTGCATATATTAGAACAAAAGTATGATGTACACTGCAACTTATTTCCATAACAGCACTCTGGGATCCAGAAGGAGTGAGTCACAGATGCTGAGAAGCATCTCAATTGCTCATTTGAACAGTTCATATTAAATTATTGAAAGGAGAATGCACTAGAATTGTCTCTTCCTGTTTTCCTATCCAAATGAAACAAGTTCCTTTTGCTATAAGTGAAGTCTTTTGAACCAGTTAAAAGCATGAACTTGTACCCAGCTAGACCTGGGTCTAAGCCTGGGCCCTGCCAGTTAACTGCTATATGACCTCGGACATGTTTACTTTCTTCCTGCTTCAGTTACATCATCCCTAAAGTGTGGATAAGCAACCAACTCACATAGTGGTCATCAGAAATAAATGAGATGATACATATGTAAATTAGCCTTGTGTTCATTATAAAGATGCAAAAGTATTAGCTATTATTATTATTGCTATTATTATTAGCACATAATAGTGATTTTGAGTAGTGGGAAGGATCCCAGTATGTTTAATGCCATGTGAACCTTAGAGCCAAGATAATACCATAGGATGCTAGTCCCAACACACTCAGTGCTTCATTTGCACTGGGACCAAGCCCATGATTTGGTGTGAATCCTGACATGTGTGATATTCTAGCCCGAGCTCAAGAGTGTGGTTAATGGATAGTTAAACCTTTCTGAGGCAAACTCAGAAATTACTAGTCCCATTATGTACTGTTCCATTATCTCCTTGGCAGGATAAGCAGTGCAGTTCTTTTCTTTTCCCTGCTACAAAATGCAGATTGACAGAACAATCCTGGAACCCAAGAGTTGGATAAAAATGTGAGTTGCATGAGGCCTTGCATTTGATCCTCTGTTATTGCTCTCTGATGAGGCATAGCCATTTAGCCACCAGGAGCAGCCATCCTCTCAGGAGTGACACAAGAGAAGAGCACACCTCTTTGCGAATGGAAAGCTGACCTCCTGGTTCTGGTCTCGCTTATTCTACCACAATTGTTTTCAGCTGTCCACTGGGGACCCTGAAAGAGATGTCATTTCCAGTGCACTCTCCACCAATAAAACGTGCTAACGGTGCCCTTGGGGAATGTTCGGAGGGACTTGATTCCAGATCAGGAAAGATAAACAGTGATCTGGAGGGTCTGGTTTAGACACAAGTCATATTTCATGCAAATAATCCTGGGAGGAGTCCAAGGTCAGTTTGGATGTTTCTTTTAATTTGGTGTTAGACCAGATTGAGGCAGAATTAATGATCGATCCTCTTTGTCTCATCCTAGAATGACATCAACCTCTCTCTCAACTCTAGAGCCTCCCCAGTCTCCTGACTTTGGGCCCCTGAGGAGCCACAGCTTAGCTGAATCTTTCTGGGTTCACTTGGGGAGGATTCCCACTTGATGTGGGGACCAGGATGGTCTCCAAACACGAGAGAACAAAACAGGAGTAGAGGAACGTTTGTCATCAGACATTTTCCTGCCACAGGGAAAAGAGACAATACATGGTCACTACATTTGAATTCTGAGAAGGTAGAAAATGGACCTGGAAATATATATGTATATATTTGGCAAACTAGTGTTGATTTCCCTCAAAAGGAAAAGGCAAGGAAGAGAGCTAGAACTAGGATGTATTTATTTATGAACTTGGCCCATGTAAGAGAAGACATGTGATATGGTTTGGCTGTGTCCCTACCCAAATCTCAACTTGAATTGTTTCTCCCAGAATTCCCATATGTTGTGGGAGGGACCCAGGAGGAAGTAATTGAATCATGGGGGCTGGTCTTTCCTGTGCTATTCTCGTGATAGTGAAGAAGTCTCATGAGATCTGATGGATTTATCAAGGGTTTCCGCTTTTGCTTCTTCCTCATTTTTTCTCTTGCTGCCACCATGTAAGAAGTGTTTTTTTGCTTTCTGCCATGATTCCCAGGTGAAACTGTAAGTTCAATTAAACCTCTTTTTCTTCCCAGTCTTGGGTATGTCTTTATCAGCAGCGTGAAAATGGACTAATACAATGTGTGAAAGGGATGAGCAACCATTCCGAGGGCTGGGAGGGTCTTTTGTGTGTGGTGGGGTGTTTTTAAAGCTACCATCAAGCATCTTTGGACACTTGGCCTGTGGATTATTTCTACGATCGTTAGACTTGCTTGAAGAATTATAGCAGCTTTTCATGATGCATTTGGTCATTCCTTGTGTCCCAGGTTAATTAGCACTGGTGAGTCCATTAAGCTATTGTAATATCACTCACCCCTAACCTAGAACTAGTGATGGAACATCTTGTGTGCCAAACTCCATCTTCGCCTCGCTCTATCCATCATTACTTTATCCCTCTGTTGAGTTGGCCTGGCTCAATTTACGTACTGTGAGGTGGCCTGATGTTGTTAAGAAGAGTGGCATAGGTAGAGCTGGTAAGTTTTCCCTACAGAGTTTAGGGGGATGGGGACGGGGGAGTCTTCGTTTAAAGTAAGGCAGAATTACTTCTGTGCTGTGTTGTATTTTAAAGAGCTTTCATTTTTGTATATGTGTAAACAAGGGACACCTCGCTTTTTCTTTGCTGTCTTAAGTAACTTGCAACAGGCAAAATGAAATTCATTGCTTTCCAACTCAGTATGTTCTGATACAGAACTTCAGCTCCCATCCTGTTTTGTTGGCTGACAGATTTCAGCAAAAAAAATGTTCTGTAAGAAAAGATGCTTGCCTTTGTATAGTAAATTACATGAGATTAAAAATACTCCCTTTTCTTCCAATCATGTTGGCAATTTGATCTGTAGGATGTGATTGAAGTCCCAGCTTTGAACTAAATTTTTATAGCTTAAGCCTCTCAAAGTTTAAGTTCATTTGACATATATACAGCATATATATATACACACACACACACATATATATAATATCTATAACATATATACATGTGAAAGAGAGAGCAAGAGATTGTAATGAATGTGTTGTATTATTCTAGATTTTATTTGGGTTTTTCTTCCTGAAATAATGCTAATTATAAAAGATGGGAAAATAAGCCCATAAATACATATACTTGGATTTTATCTTTACCCACAGATTAAACTTCCATCCATGAGAGTGTCTGGAAATACCTAATAGTTTCATAAGATAGTTGCAGGCACTTTGGTCTAATAGTAACGTGGGACTGTATAGGCCAAGACAGATGCCCCATTTCACAGCATGGCCTCCAGAAAGCATGTGCCCCTATGTGTATAATAAAGACAGGCATAGCTCTGCACTGCTGCAAATTAGTAAAATTCTGACACCTATTTCTAGCTGATGAATGAGTAACTTTAGTTCTGAAAGTTCCAGGCAGGCCCAGGTGTTTTTGTTTTGTTTTGTTGTGTTGTTTATTGTATTAGTTAGAACCGCATCCTGTCATCATCACATTGTCCTTTTACACAATCTAAGAAGTCAGGGGCAGCCAGGATATGAGAATGTTACACAGTGATCTTTAGGATACTATTGACCATCCTTTTGTGATGTGACCTGCAGCTATAGCAGTGTCACCTATGGCTTAATTTCTGCTTTTATAAAGATCACAGGGGATCAATAATTGAGTTATTAAAAGCAATTTTGGTGACATTGAGAGGGTGAAGAGCTCTGGGTGTAGGAGTGGGAGTGTGGTGAGGGGTGGACAGCAGCACTTAGATTGTAGGGATTCCTGCTTCTCCACTGCCTTTCTTCCCACCTTCAATTCAGTACCCCCACCCTTTACATCCCTGTGTCCCTGGATCTTCCTTTCTCCATGGTCGTCATAGCCTCTCTTCTCTTACACTTACCTCTCCCTGAGCTCCCTGATGTGCCTTGATGGATTGAAGGAAAAATGCTATTTGAATGGAGGAGTTGCTGAGTAGGAAATGGAGAATGGGTGCAAAAACCGTCAACTGTCCTGACGTCTCCTCCCTGTGTCCAGCCAAACTTGCAGGTGCAAGACCTAAATTTAATCAGAGCAGACCAACCTCATGAAGCTCAGACAGTGAACCTGATGAGCAATTCTTACATGCAAAATCTTTTTAGCATGGCTTTCCTGAGGATCCTTTTTGGGAGAAAACTCGATGTAGCAGGCAAATGCCAATGTTTGTTTAATTTAATTATGTGAAAACTGAGGATGGTAGGGAGGGGATGATGATGAGGAGGGGCTGGCTAATGCACTATTCATGGAAGAGGTAAAAATTGTGCAGGCCAGACAGGCTTCTGAAGATTTTAATTTGCAGCAAGATTTGGAGTGAGGCAAAAGCAACATTTTCAGTTTATTTATATTCTATTGCAAATAAAAGTTAAAATGTGAAATAATTATACCCCTAGCACTATCCACATTGTGTCAAAGCCAAAGATATGAGGGAACAGGGACTGGAGCTATCAAAAAAATAAGTTTAAAATTTAAATACATATCCTAGGGTCTTTAAATATGTGTTTATTCCTATAGGAGTTGTGGGACTCAGTCACAATTCAGGGAAATAAATAAATAGCTCACCCCAGATGAACACGTTTCAGCCAAGAGTTGTGAGAGCCTCTTTGGCTTCCCTGCCCCCCTAAGATTTTCATAAAGGGTCATGTCAACCAATATTAATTTCATGGTTTCTCTTTTTTTCCTCTGTCCACTTTCCAGTTGGGGGCATTCAATCACAAAATGAGAGAGCAAAAGGACCAAAGGAAAGGAGTATGTAAAATTCTCAAGAATGGATTATCCCCCTCCAAATCATCACCGTGTTGGTCTTGATCTTGGGAGAAACTTGGGCCTTCCTTCATTTCCCTTATTATAATTATTTTTTTGGAAAGGAGGACTCCACATAGTTAGCCTGAGTAGAATCTATTTTAGTGTGGGGTGGTGGTGGAAAAGGGGATTTGTTCTACAGACATGGAAGATAACAAGAAGCAAAAATCCATAAAGGCAAGAGTGTTTGGGGACAAAGAAGGGAGGAATTAGTTGGAAATGAAAAAGGTATTTGCAGGGATGAACTTTTTGAAGTTGGCAAGGTAGAGGTCATGCAGTGTTAAGGGCATGGGCTCTAGAAGCAGCCCCTCGGGTTTGAATCCTGAACACACCATTTGCTGGATGTAGGCATGACCAGAGAAAAGGTACCTCCACCCCTATGGGCCTCAGTTTCCTCATCTGTGAAATGGAAAAAATAATAGAGGCAATTTCAAAAGGTATTTGTAATATGTAGAGGAGTTAATCCACAATTATTGGGCACATGGCAAGGGCTTGTCATTTATTTGCTATTACATATCTTAAGAGCTTAAAATGACAGAAGAGGAAAGTCAGAATTTTACACTTGAAAATTCTGGTTGCACTGGAAATATTTCAGCATATAAAGTGGCTGAAGAAGTAAGCAAGGCAGATCAAAACCACTCAGCAGTCTTGGAGATTGTTAATTCGGTTCTTCTATCTGGAAAAAATAGATACCTTTTAAAATTCTGGATTCTGTGGAAGTCATTGAAGCATTACAGTAGTTAAGTTACTGAATAAAAGTCTAGGACAAAAACAGGATGTTTGGACAGAAAGCTTTTGCTACAGGTTTTTGTAAGTACAATAAGATTAAGACATATTCTTAAGAACTTCACATGAAAGACATAAAGTGAATGTGTATTTTTTACAATTAATTTCTGAATAGATTAGGGTGTGGTATATTTTCCTGAGTAAGGGCAATCATATATATATATACTAATTTAATCTGTGTCAAAATTCATAAATTTGGACTGTTTATTTATTTATGAAATGGTCTGCTGGAGTGCCCTGGCACGATCTTGGCTCACTGCAACCTCTGCCTCTTGCCTTCAAGTGATTCTCCTGCCTCAGCCTCCCGAGTAGCTGGGATTACAGGTGTGTACCACCATGCCCGGCTAATTTTTGTACTTTTAGTAGAGCCAGGGTTTTGTCATATTGGCCAGGCTGGTCTGAAACTCCTGACCTCAGGTGATCTGCCACCTCGGCCTCCCAAAGTGCTGGGATTACAGTGGACTATTCTAAAATAAAGGTGTTTGCAAATTCCTTCAGTGGGTGAATGGTTAACCAAACTGTGATACATTCATATTTAACCAAACTGTGGTACATTCATATCATGGAATATTATTCAGCAATGAAAAGTAACAAACAATTGATATACATGATAACTTGTACAGATCTGAGAGGAATTATACTTAATGGAAAAAGCCAATCTCAAAAGATTATATTCTGTATGATTTCATTTATATAACATTCTTGAAATGACAAGATTATAGAGATGGAGAGCAGATTAGTGGTTATCAGAAGTTAGGTTTGGGTAGAGAGGCTAGAGTTGAATCTATGGGGTATCATGAGGAATTCTTGTGGTGATGGAACAATTTCGTGTCTTGATTGTGGTCATGGTTACGCAAATCTACACCTGTGATAAAATTTCACAGAATTAAATACACACACTCACAAAAGTGCATGTAAAATTGATGAAATCTGAATAAACTCTGTGTATGGTACCACTGTCAATTTTCTGGTTTTGATCTTGTACTATAATTATGCAAGATGTTACCATTGGAGGATACTGGGTGAGGGGAACACCCAACCTCCTTGTACACTTTTTTGCAGCCTCCTGTAAATCTATAATTTTCTCCAAATAAAGTTAAAAGAATTAAGGATTTGTTTATTTCTAATTTGATTTTTAACTTGGTCGATTTCCACAATCGTACCATGACAAAATAAGGTAATTCCCTTGCAGGGACTCATGATAATCACTCAAAAGATGGCCTAATTGACTGACTGACTGCTCTTTGAATGTGAGCATCCAAAGGTCAGCAACTGCATCCTATCCCCAAACTGATAAATTCACTGTACTCCACTACCACCGGATGAGTAGTCAATGGCAGAAAACTTTGTGTATAATTGAATGAAATCTAAAAAAATATGCAGAATCATTTTTCCCACAGCCTTTGAGAACTTAGCCAACATGATCTGGTATGTTTTGTTGTGATCACAGCCTATCTGTTAAGGCCTTTTGATCACACTGAAAGTAAAATTGGGCAGTCACTCATCTGAATCCTTGTTCCATGTCGTACCAGGTCCCTGTCACTATTCTCGTAACCTTTCTATCTCAGCCAGATGCAGAACAGAGAGGTGGATACATTTAGCATGCAGCAGGCTGTGCAGAACTTGGTCATCCCAACCTGGTGGAAGTTGTCTCAAAGGAGGTCTTTGTTGACAGTGGCTGCTAATGAGCAATGACTACAATCTGAATGTGTCACACACATTGTCCACATTTTTTATTTGAATTTATTTTCCTCATTGTGGTTCAAAACCTGGTAAGCTTTATACCCCTACACTTTAGTTTGTTACTTAGTCTGTTAGTTGGTTGGTAAGTTATAGCCAGCACTGCTTTCAGTTTAGAAAACAGTGTGGAAGTTTTGCTGTGGATTTAGGAGTCTTTAGGTAACATAAAAGTATTCACAGAAGTGTAACCATTGCTGACGTGAGGAGGAATGTGTCCTCAGGGGATCTGTGGCTGAGAGCTGGGTTGTTTCACAAGTTTAAGGGCAGTACTTATGTAAGAATACATGTAGCATACAGTATTTAGCAGGATGGGGTGCATAAAAGGACACAATCCTCCGCATCTGTGTGACACTCGAAAGTTTTCAAACCAGCTCATGTGCATCTTCTAGTTTTTTCAAAATCCAGGTAAGGCAGGATTTCTTTTAACAAATAAAGGGGGGGAAAAAAAAGAAAGTTAGAAGGATTGTGACTTATTCAAGGTCACCACCACAGGAAATGAGGACTCAAGAACTGTTTATGAAGTATTGGCTTTGGTGCCCTTTTGACTAGATCTCACCACCTCTGCATACTTGATACTAAAGAAATATGATAAGTTCCATTTCTTTTTCATATTAGCTATAGATATCTGAGGGAATCTATGCTTATGGTGAGACTTGGGTTTATTTTCTGCCACCATATACTTCTGTGGGTGAAGGATTAAGAATAACCATTTTCTTATAGAACTAGATAATAGAAGGCAACACTGCCTACTAAATAGTGGTTGGTGCTAACATTTCATTCAGAATAATCAAAACTTTCTTCTTTTAAATAACCACTTATATTTCAGTGGTTGGATTAACCTACTCCTTGCTTCTTTCATTGGTCAGATAATCTATCCAGTTGAGGAACTTCTCTACCTAGGGCAAGAACCCAATAGATAATTTCTCAGTAAATAATAAAATATTAAATAATAAAATAAAATAATAAGATAATAAAAGTCATGAGTATAGCCCTCGCTGTATTTCTTCTTGATGTATATCATGTTTACTGTTTTCTGTTTCTTGTCCAAGATTTTTTTTTGTCCATTATACTACAGATCAAAATAACCGTATCATTGGAACCAAAATTGTTTTAATTGATGTAGAAATTTTTAAATGATAAACATTACTCTTAAATAAACTGTTTTTAAACTAGGAGTCTCCTTTGTTTTATTTTTTAAAAGATGTAAATGATTTAGTATTTGCATCCTACCCCAGGGAACTGGGAGAATTAATATATTCTCTTCCAGTCACTATGTGACAGCAGCTTGATGGAAACTAGAACCCAGAACTTGATGGTTTATATAAGGGCTTAGGATATAGAACAATTTATGCCTTTTCTCATTAAAAAAGAGATATATTACACAGGAAGGTATTGAAGGACATGAAAAAACAAGAGCCTAAAACTTTTAATAATTTGGGTTCTTGTAACACTGAAATGACTTACATAGCGAAGACCATGTCCATAAAGAACTGGATACCTTTGCCTGGTTCAGAAACAGAAAGTATTCATGTTTGGTGGACGTGATGGTAGGTAAACTACTAATTTATAAACATAGGAAATTTTTACTTTAAGTGAGAGCAATGTTGATAGATTCAAAAACAGCTCATAATTGCTTTCTACTTTTGTGTTTTGCCTGAATCCATCTAGATATTATGAGAAGACCCACCTTTTCCTCTGACTCCATCATCAAGCATTTATCTCTCATTTGTTTTGTCAAAGACATGACATTTCAGGACTGTGTAGAAAAGAGTATCCAGTCTTCTTATTTTCTATTTTTGGCCTTCATGCGTGGAATTCCCTTATTTCAAAAATATCTTTTTGGGGAAACCCAAACAATGTGCTAAAATTAATACTCCAAGAGGAAATGAACTGGAGTTGATCTTCACTGCTTCCTGCTCCTTGTTTCCTGCTATTTTAACAACTTTCTCAAAAATGGCACTCGTCCATCTCTGGTCTTGTTATCAGAGTTGAAGTTGAAGTTGATTTCCCGCCTATGACACAAAGAAGTGAGGGGCACGGGGCTTTGAACAAAATGAGGGGTTTGGTAAAATTGAGATCAGACAGGTCAGACGCAAGAGTGCATTAGGTCCTTGATTCCACTGACATGAAACCCTAGAACAGGCAAAATGTTTTCAAGTGACAGAGGCAGATCCGTTGAGGCTGCCAAAGGGCAGGAGAGAATTTTTGGGGGTGACAAAAATATCTTATATTTTTATCGTGCTGGTGGTTACACGGGCTTATACGTTTGCTAAAACTCAATGACTGAACACTTGACATGGATAAATTTCACTATATGCAATTTTATCTCAATAAAGTTGATTTTTAAAAAATTGCAATTAGAATAAGATTGGAAAAGCATTACTGCCAACTCTCTAATTGTCCTTTAATCTTGCCCTCAATACAGAGAAAATGGTTGTGGTAATATTTTGATAGCAACCACCACTTTTTACATTTCATAAGATTAAAATGTCCATGAAATACCACTGAAAAACAAATTATCTGACCAAGAAAGATTGTCCTACTTCACTAGAGATGTTTGCATTCTCTTCTTCAGGATATTCATGCGTGTGGGTAGAATTATTTATTTTTTACTTTACAAAAATTTATTTATGATGTTACAATTTATAAAATTTACAATTTTATTGCTGTCCTGCTTTTAAAAAGTATGAATAATTACCTGATGAGTTACCCCCACATCCTCTTGATTCAAATCACACCTTCATGTGAGCCTCCTGGCAGATATTTCTGGTGTGTTTGTCCGGTCTTCGTGTGCGAACAGTCATCCATCCCTGGAAACAGGACCCTCAGCAGTCAGAAGTGGTTCATGCCCATCTTCCCTCTGCTTCTCAGTTATAAAAAGCTGTCATCAGAACTGATCTCTACTTAGCCCCTGCAAATTCTGTTGTAGCATGGCTTTTTTTATCTATGTGCCTCTTTTCCTTTTTTCCTTTTAATTGGCTCAGGGAGACCGTCTTATGTTGCTCATACAAGATTGTCAGAAACAGATACAGGTTTATCTGGTGACAAAATGAGTGATCGTTTTGAAAAGCTGGATTATGATTTCTCTAGTTAGGCTTCTGAGACAGATATGAAAGTTGTGGTCCTATTTTGAAATTTAATTTTTAATTGACATGTAATTGTACATATTCATAGGGTACTTAGTGATGTTTGAATATATATAAGGTGTAGTGATCAGAGGGGGGAATTAGCATGTTCATCATCTCAAATATTTATCATTTCTTTGTGTTGGGAACATTCAATATCCTCCTTCCAGCTATTTGAAACTATATTTTATTGCTAACTCTCATCACCCTACACTGGTACAGAACACTAGAAACTATTCCTTCTATCTGGCTGTAAATTTGTATCCTTCAACAAATCTCTCCCTATCCTTCCCTTCTCCCTGCCCTTCCCAGACTCAGTATACTCTCTTCTACTTCTTACTTCTATGAGATCAACTAGAAGTTGTAATTGTCTGGCCATCTTTTTAGACCTATTTTAGAGAGATTGTAGCTAACTGACAACCTTTTAATTAATATTCAAGAAATCTGAGCTTGTGGATAAAACTAACCGAGAAATGTGTACAGTGTGAGGCCTCAAGACTGAATGCAAAGAGAAATAGGAAGAGGAATACCATTGCACAGAGTATCCCTTGAGTGGGCATGAACGAGTGTTTGCATACACGCACTGGGGGCAGAACGAGGCCTTCCAGGCACTGGAACGTGCAAATACATCTGGAGCGCGCTCATTGACAGGAGGGTCCAATCCATAAAAATAAGTTGGGTTCACTTTGCTGCCATAGGAGAAAGGTGTGTGCTTCACCATTTGCCTTATGGATTTGAAAAACATTAAACCAGATAGGATTTCAGAGTTTAAATGAAGTACACAACGCTCAGTTTGTTCCAGCACAAAACTCTGGAAGTGAAATGCTTTGGAAGGAAAGTGGCTTAATGTCTTTTTATCTGTTAAACCACAAAATGATAAAGAACATTGACTCTTACCCAAAATAAGACCAGTGCCCACAGGGCCGTGTGTGTGTGTGTGTGTGTGTGTGTGTGTGTGTGTGTGTGTGTGTTTTGTTTTTTTTACCATGTGCATACTTGGAAAGATAGTATTCTAACAAAGCCAGCCTTGGGATTTGGCTTGCTTTTAAGGTTCAAAGTAGAAGAGTTAAACTGAATTTCCCTTCCTTCCTCTGGCTTTTTCTGTTTTCCACCAGACTTTGCCCTTGAAAACAAGCACTGAACAGCGCCGTACATTGTATTTCCTGGGTAATGTCATTGGCTGTGAGCTTTGTTTATTAATTGTGACATCAGGGCACCGAGAGATCTTATATGACTTCCCCTTACACCATACAGATTTCACACCCATGCATCTCTCTTTCTCTCTCTCTCTCTCTCTCACACACACACACACACACACACACACACACATATTCAAGCTCTCTTTGCCCTTCATTTTGGTTTGTGTCTTTCCCTACTCCTAAAGGAGAAGGCAGGACCAAGACATTTTCCCCCTGATATGTATCCACATGTTTCATATTTTCCCGTGTTCTTTTCAGTTTTCTTTTGGTTGTGAGTTTTTGATAGGGGTAGGGGGTAAGGGGTGTAACAGGTAAATAAAGGACTTCAGCAGTAAAATACTGGAAAGATCCTTTTGGGAATTCTGTTTTGTTTTGTTTTTAAACAGATGGGAGAAAACTGAGTTGTTAAAGGGGAAACAGTACGTAGTTGAAACTGTTAATGAGCCTGTGGTCAGAGCCAGCAGAATTTGGTTGTTAAGGATGATGCTCTGAAACTTCATATTATTCAGTTCCAGTCTCCCTGCCTCCCTGGCTCCCACTCTTCCACCCTGCCCCCAATCTCCCTCCCCACCAGCATAGCACATTGAACAGGCTAAAGTCCAAGGCATAAGGACTTACATCAGTAACTTTAAAACTATTTTTAAAATCAGACTTCATCGTTCACTCCTTCAGAAATCATTACCATACAAAACCAGGGCACTGAAGTTGCTCAGACATGGCCAACGTGATGGTTGACATGTGTTGATGTATGAATAATCCTTAGGCCAATAAAGGCTAATGATAGGGACTGTTGGTTATGTGTGAGGCTAAGTATTGTCTGGCTCAAATAAGAGAAGAACAGGATCGTGACATTTCTTCTTAAATTATCTTAATTTAACAAGGAGATTTTGCAATTATTGGCATAAACATTAACCAGTAGCGATTAGTCATCAGTGTTCATTCGTAATCTATGACCTGCTTGTATATCACGGTATATCTGTAGTTGTAATAAGAAACTCAAAGAACTCGTCTTGGAGCTTACCATCTAAGACAGGATGATAGAAGTGCAGCTTTAAATAGCCTTGCAGATACATTTTTCTAAAAATGCAGACCTGAGGTAGTCACTGTTAAGGATAAGCAACAATAATTTGAATTAATATGTAGATCTTGAATAGTAAGTTGTATGTTAAATTACTTCTTGAGAAACATGTGCTTCTCTGACATGCATTTTAGATATGGCTTAGTTTCTTTGGGGTCCTAGGTCTGTGGGGAAGTCTGTCCATTGCTTTGGACAGTGCTGGGCTTCCTAAGTTATTTGTCTTGTTGAATTTCGGAGCCCTGACCTTATCTGCTTCTAGGTTTATTAGGGCCCTAGTACGAATGTTATGTTTAACAAGGGCCTGTTAAGAATAATATTTGTTAAGTGAATGTAATCCCTGGAATGGATAGAAAATATCTTGCTAGCCCTTAGCCTGATGATAAAAGGTAGTTTTAAAATAGAACGATCCTCTTGCATGTATTTTTATTTTGATTTGAGTTTGTCTTCGGGACAATTGTATGAAAAAATTGTGTTTTTCTGTCTTCCTGCATTTCTGTTCAATGAGCTGGCTTTTCCTTTTGGTTCAACTCTGGCAGGACCCAAGGCTCCCTTGTTGAGTTTGATGCGCCAGGTGCGTGGAGGTAGTTTGGTCTCTTGCAGGGAAGAGTGGATTCTGAGCTGCAAAGGTCGTGCACTTGTCTGCTGGAAGCCTACAGCTGTTGAGCACGCTCGCCTGTGGTTGACAGGGCTCTGGCACAAGTGCCAGGGAGGCTGATGTTAGAGAGGTGGACACATGGCATCAGAAGAGGAAGGAGAAAAGGTCAGCTAGCAGGCCTCAGATTGTCTGAGTTACTATTGTGAGGGGGACTTTGAGGGGCCAGGAATCTGTGCCCTGAGTGCCAGACAACATTGATTCAAATGGTTAAATGTCAGCATGGTTCTCAACCAAGAACTGGAAGCCTTCCAGGGCCTCTTAAGGCAGACTTTGTAGCTTTTCTTTTCTGAAGAACTTCTCCTTCCCTGGCTTCCCAAGCATTGTAACTCATGCTGTTAGGTCTTCCGTTCTGTCCTTCTGGGCCCTGGGGTACAGCTTTTATGGTATACGTTCAGAGCTACAGGGATGTCTCCTGTTCATCTTGGGGTTCTTTCCGTGTTCCCCTCTGCCAGCTGGGTGAACAGTGGGGAGCTGGAAGCAAGGGGAGGGGCTGGAGGGAAGGCGGTGAAAGGCGTGCTCAGAGGTATCTGAGCTTTGGGTTTTTACAGAAGTTGATAGCACTGGGCTTAGTGACCACAATTCAATTATAAGCACCACGCAGCCATCCTGAGTGACTATATACTTGCCAAATACTGCTGTGTAAAGGCAGCTACATTTTTGTTAGCCTGGCCTGATGGATTTTTAAGTATATTCACTGCATACATTCACACAAAGGGGAAAATTTACTGCCTAAACAGAGGGACCTTAATCCCCCAGGCTAAATAAACCCAATGAAAACACAAGAACTGCATTTACAGGCTTCCCCAAGATAAGAATTCAACCTTTAAAAAGGTTTCTTCAAATGAAAAATGGATGGCTGAGCTGCTAATGGCCCAGTAACCTAAAAATTTAACTCTTCCCTAATGCTCAGGGACCTCAGATAAGTTTCACTTTCTTGGAATGGAGGCTTTTCAACATTGATTTCTGCACAGGTCTGGGCCTGGAAAGTCCAGTCAGGGGCCTTGGAAAGTTAATGACCACTATAGAGAACAGATTGCCTTAGCAGTTTTTGTGTTACTCCTTTTTTTTGTTTTGTTTTTTGGTTTTTGGTTTGCATGTGTGTGTGTGTGTGTGCATGTGTGTGTGTGTGAGAGACGGAGTTGTTTATGTATGGTTGTCTGTGGGAGGAGAGGCATGGGCCAAGATAGGGGTGTGTGTGTGAGTCCCCAACTTTTCCCTATTGGAATCTGGTTGAGGTGAGACATTTAAGAGAACTGTCTTTCCCTGACTTAGTGGGGAAGTAGATCTTCCTCTTAAACTTACAGGAAGAGTTAGGAAGTTAAGAATTTACCTGTGCAATTACTCCTGCATGTTTCTCTGTGGAGACAGGTTACATATTGGGACAAAAGTGAGGCAACAGGTCTCCCCTGATGTGTCCTCAATCTTCTGGTAGTATCAAAGGTCCCAGAGCTCATCACCGGTAAATCCCACCCCTCTACTGAGGATAAGTTACAAAGATGTTCATGAATCGACCTGCAGATGAATCTGTGCCTCTCTTGTAAGTCATCTGAATATTATTTAAATATGTATATGCCAGGTAGAGGCTGGGCATGGTGGCTCACACCTGTAATCCCAGCACTTTGGGAGGCCAAGGTGGGAGGATCACTTGAGGCCAGGAGTTTGAGACCAGCCTGGCCAACATGGTGAAACCCCATCTCTACTAAAAAAATAAAATTAAATTAAAAATATATATTAGCTGGGTGTAGTGGTACGCACCTGTAATTCCTGTAATTCCAGCTGCTCTGGAAGCTGAGGTACGAGAATTGCTTGAACATGGGAGGCCAGAGGTTGCAGTAAGCTGAGATTGCGCCACTGCACTCTAGCCTGGGTGACAGAGCGCGACTCTGTCTTCTAAATAAATAAATAAATAAAATACATATGTGCGAGGTAGGGAGTGGGATGAAGAAGGGGTTAACTACAAAGGGGGAAAGGGAATGAGGTGAGGAAACTGTTCTATATCATGGTTGCAGTGGTTGTTACATGGCTGTATGCATTTGCCAAATCCCATAGAACTGCATGTTGTAAGGGTGAATTCTACTATATGTAAATTATAACTTGACAAACTTGACCTCCCTAAAGCTACAAAGAAAAGAAAAGAAGAAAGAATAAGTAATAGTTTCGCATGTCCCCTTGCTGCTTTGCTAACCAGCAGGCCATTCGGATGATGCCCCCTCTCGAAGGAAGGACACCATATAGTCAGCTCCAACCTCTGAGCTCATGATGCCAGGAAAGCTGTTCTAGAAAAAGCAGAGATGGTGCGTGTTTCCTTCTGGGGGAGATGATTCAGCTCTCCAGGTAGCAATGCCCTTGTATGGTTAGCACAGGTAGGGAAATACCTAGCTTCGTGCTGACTCACCAGGTAAAAAATCATTTCTCTGAATGAGTCAGAATCACAAATATGTTCTGAACAGTCTCCTACGTCCTGCATGGGGAAGGGCCTGAAGCACCAATCAGAATGGCTGTGTGCAGGTCTCACTGGCCCTATATGGGCAACATCTACAAGCCGTGGCTCTCTCATTTCCCAGAATGATAGTGGTAAATTCAAGCCCTGTAGCTCACTTAATCACATACTCAGTTAGGTACAGGAGACAATCTTAAAAAATGTATGCTGTGCTAATGATGTTGTTTATTCAGTTATAGGTATATCCAATAATGGTGAAATAAAATCCTTCAATGTTAAGTGTAGTCCTGGCCATTTAGAGAAGAGGTGTGTGTGTGTGTGTGTGTGTGTGTGTAAGGATACAGTTAAAACAGACTTGGGTAATGTAAAATACCACAGAAAGTAGGGGTTTCCAAGGAAAACATGGGGGAAACTCTGTATGAGAATCTAATGTATGCTATAGCTTTTAAAAGGAAACATTAATAGTGAAACATGCCCTCAAAGGGCAAGCCAGTAATAAATTTCGTGTCAGAAATTACCTGTCAGTAGGATTATGTTAAATAATGTTGAATTGTTATTAGTCGAAGAGGAAAGAGGAGAGTGACTTTCTAAAAAATGTTCAAAGAGTATAATGTTTCACATACAAATCCCATTATTGTTTAATGGCATTTTTGTACTTAACCCTTCTCAAAGATGTAGTGAAAATTTTGGCCATTTTAATTCATCCCTCAAATGTAGTCATTATGGGAAATGAAGCCAAACTTCAAGCAGGAATTTGGAGTTACCCAGGGGACTAGTGTATCTGATTGGACGCCCACTGTAGTATGTCCTAATCGATAAACATATGTGTGCCTGCTTACTGGGGCTACAGAGGAAAACGGTTTCACCTCTATACCTCAGCAAACCATTCATGAAGTAGCAGGGGCCCCTCTATTTCAACATTTTGAGCAGTTTTGCTTGTTTTGGCCAAACAACTAAAATATATATTTTTCCCCTTGAAAAATATTCTCATTGCAAATATGTGACCGTCTAAGAATTTTTAAGGTTCATTGCAATATATTGGGTCTGAAACTGACGGCACTTGGTGAGGCTGGGCCCAGATCCTGCCCCAGGTGCAGTGAAGGCAGAAGCCTGAGTGGGAACAGACTGTGAAACAACTGAGGCTTAAATGTGACCTAACACATTGCCACCCGGCTTGAGCCTATCCTCTTTACAACGGGGCCACTTATGACTCATAGGTGTCAAACCATCAAGTGATTACACCCAGAATGAAAGATTATTTTGACTTTATGTGAATTGAATGAAGAATGATTGCTACCTTAGGTTTGGGTTCCTGAAGGACAAAGTTAGAGGTAAGCTCTGGGTCTGTTCCTTCTGCTTTGATTTTGTTCACCGATTACTGGTCATTACCTGCCCTGTGTCTCATTTGAAAATTGCTGTATTTGATATTTCTTGATATTTGGACCAGATCTTGCCAACAAACTCAGTAGGCATTTATGGAAATCTTGATTTCTTTGGGTCATCAAATCTCAAATCTCAATTTCAGTAAATGGCCTCCACAGTAATTCACAAATGGGTTCAGGGTGGCTTAGAGTCAGAGTTCAAAGTGCAAGGAAGTGGATCCTTTCAGGGGAACTTCAGAGAGGCTTCTTCCAGTTGGAACATTTAGATCAGCTTCAGGAATGTTATGTCTCAGGTGTTATTTGAATGACATTTTATTCTTTATTTATTAATTTTTGTTTTTTTGACACAGGGTCTCACTCTGTCACCCAGGCTGGAGTGCAGTGGTGCAACCACAGCTCACTGCGGCCTTTGAACTACCAGGCTCAAGAAATCCTCCCACCTCAGCCTACTGAGTTGCTGGGACTACAGGCATACAACCCCACACCCGGCTACTTTTGTGTATGTTTACAGAGCGGGGTTTCGCAATGTTGCTCAGGATGGTCTCAAACTCCTGGGCCCAATCGATCCGTCCTTCTTGGCCCCCTGAAGTCTTGGGATTACAGGTGTGAGCCACTGCACCCAGGCAGAACATTTTAAAGCTTGTTCAGATGGCAGTCATTTGTGCTATATCCATTTGGGATTTGATCTTTTGGTTGTGGGATGATCTTTTAATGACATTGCAAAATGTATGTTTCAGAATGTCCTATAAATAGTTTAAAGATACAGAGCCAAAGCTGCCATTGTCACTTATAACATGGATGAGACCAAGACTAAGTGAGACTATGCCCTTTCCCATGAGACATCACCTTCCCCACCAGTAGGTTCCATGTTCTGATCTAGTCTGGCTTCAGTCAGACTGGAAACTTTCTGAGAGACTCCTTATGCCTCACCCCTAATGAGAGCTCCTTGTACTTTCAAAAGCCTCTTACTTTCACGCCAAATTCTTTCCTGGCTTTCAGCTTTTTTATTTAATTTAATTTTTAAGAATTTAGAAAAACAGCATTCTGTTATAATTGTGGACAAAGTTTCTTAATTTTTTTTCTTATGGAATATTTAAAACATGTTATGCAAGTAGAAAGGTTAGGCTAATGACCCCACCCCAAGAACTCCATCACCCAACCTGAACAATTATCAACTTACAATCATATTTCATCCCTGTCTCTACTCGCTTTTAGCCTCTCTCAAGGTCATATGAAGCACATCCCAGTTATCACAGCATTTCATTCATATTTGAACATGGATATATAAAAGATAAGTAGTCTTTAAAGAAAAGTAACCACAATACCATTTTTCCACCTAAAATATTACCCGTAGTATATTAATGTTCTGAATACATCCTTCAAATTTGCTTGATGTCTCTTTTTTTGTCCTTTATTATTTTTTAAGTTAATTCGCTTTATTTTTCTTGTGTAAAAACACCACATGGTGGCCACAGTGGGAGCCCAGGTCCTCTGCACTAAGACTTTGGTGTGAGTCTTTAGGAGTCGGTCAGTGAATTCCTGATAAGAGGCTCTGTTAATGTGGTCTCTTTCCAGAGGTGGGTTGGGAGGTAAAATAGCCAAAGGTCTTAGAGACCGCATCAGAGGTGGCTGTGGTGAAATTGCCCTAGGTGGCAGTGTAGCCCCTGGCCAACATGTAGCATTCATAGATACCGGCCTTAAGCAGCAGTTTCTTGGGCACGGGGATTGAGATGATGCCAGTGTCTCTGGAAGCCAGGAGATGCGCCAGAGCCATGGAGGCCAGTCCCCTTGCAAGGGACCACTTGGGGATCGCCTATCTTGTTCTCCCCAGTGTCCTCGAGCAGACAGGTAGATGGAGAGCTCAACCAGGATGTTGGCCTTGCCCATGACAGCAGCTACTCAGGCTGACATGGCAATTAGTTTCTGAGGGTAACAAATACCTTGAACCTGGTCTGCTGGCTGGCTCAGGTCTGCTTTCGCATGAGCTTAATACACAAAACTTCATCCTTGAGGGACCTCCCCAGGAAAAAGTCAATGATTTTAGACTCCTCAATGGGCAAGGAGAAATCATGGCTAACCTGCAGGGCCTTGATCTTCATTCTTTAGGCAGACAGTCCTGCATGGTGACCCAGAACCACTCCTTGGCCTTGGCCTTGCCTTTGTGACCCAGGCCAGGTTCGTGACCCTGACCCTGGACACAGCTGCCAAAGCCTCCACAGATCTGTCATGACCTCTCACTGCAGGCCCCGGAGTAGCAACTATGTCATTGTCATTGGTGTTTTCTCAGAGAATCAAGACTGTAATAAGGTTCATACTTAAAACTGGTTCACATGTCTTCTAAGACTCTTAAATCGCAGATCTGAATTCTCCATTGTTTTTCCTGACAATTTATTTGTGGAACAGTCTGTAGAGTTTTGTATAATCTGAGT
The DNA here is from genome assembly GCF_008728515.1 of Papio anubis. NCBI lineage: Eukaryota > Metazoa > Chordata > Mammalia > Primates > Cercopithecidae > Papio > Papio anubis. Next base: position 98,701,092 of record NC_044979.1, read on the forward strand.
ATTGCTGATTGCATTTCCATAGTGTCAGTTTTGATAAGTTTCTCTGTTTCTTGTATCTCTTGTAAACTGGTAATTAGGGGCTTTCTAGGTTTGATTTAGAGTCAAGTTCAAATTTTTGGCAGGAATACTTCCCATGTGGTGTGGTACATTTCTATTAGGAGGGACCAGTGGTTGGCTTGGTTTTCTCTTTGGGCCATTGGCAGTCACTGACATGGTCTAGATCTGTTATTTCTTTAGGGACTATGAAATGGTGAAGTGTGATTCTGTCATTCCTGCTTTGTTTATTAGCTGGAGTACTTCCATGAAGAGAACCTTTTCCTCATCAACTCTTTGGTTACCCTGAAGTCCATTTCAATACTTCTTCAAGCCTTTGACCCACTTATTCTAGTTTCAGAGAGATGCCCTTTTTCTGGGTACCTAATGGGTACCCAGAAACAACTATAGGAAATAAAACCTCACCCATAAAGGGAGGTATTGAGCAGCAGAAATACCCCAGAACAGGGGTCTTCAGGCTCTTGGTTCAACCTCTGGCACCTGTGTGATGTTGGACAAGCTGCATAATTTCTCAGAGTTAATGGACTGCAGGCTTCTGTCTACACTCCAACCAGAGAGGCAGTTTTTTCTATTTCATTTAAATAGATAAAGCTACAGCCTTAAAAAAAACTGTGTGCAGTTTATTACTAAGGTATCTTTCAGCTTAAAACAGTTTATGATTTTCATTTATGATTTAAAAAAACAAGTCCATGTTAGGAAACTTAGCAATCTGATGACCAAGAAGAACCAAGTGTTATTTCTAAAGATGCATTATTTCATTTATTAATTCAATAGTTCATTTATTTGCCCATTCTTTAAACAAGTGTGCATACTATCTAAGTCCCTATAAAGCATAAAGCTTAGGCATAGACATTGTAGGCACTAGCATTTTGGGGATCACTTGGAGGCACCATTCTTGAAGCCTCAGCCTGAAATGCACAGAGTTGAGGAAAGGATGCTGGAATTCTTGGAAGTCTTTCTAAAAGTCATCCACAAGAAGGATTCCAGGTACATGAGAGCTAAACTTGGAATTTTCCCCATGGAAAGTCTGTTTGCTATGCAGAGCCAGCTTAGGGAATATTTAACAACATCCCTGGGAGGGAAAAGCAATTTAGAACATCTGGAGACTGCTCATTAATTGTTTATATGATAATGTTGATCTGAAACTGTAAAGACAAAAACCTCATCTGTGATTCCTCCGTCTCCACCCATTTTCCATTTCTTTTTTACCCATGCAACTGATGCATGCATACAGGTCAGAAGCATGAAGTCTAGTTTAAGGACAGTCTCAGGTTCCAAATAAGGAATATGGACCCTACTTTCTCATTAATGCATCTTATATTCCACTGTGAGTGTGTGCATTATTAACAGTCGCTAAGGTTGAGGGGCTGAACAGGGAAAGGAAAGCAGAAAACAGAATTCCAGAATCCACCATTTGAATCACACTGGTTTGTGATGGAGGAAGCACATAAATAAATCTCCAGTTCTCACCTCCGAAACTGAGAGCAATGGGGGCTTCCCTTCTTCACAGTTTCACCCAGTTCTTATTCATAGAAGGTGCTGTTCTCCTAGCACTTAATAATTCAATAATGAGAGTTGGAAGCTGTCCCTGGCAGGAGATGTTATGAAACAACCTTAAAGAATAGTAGAGGAGGAAAAAGAGCAGTGCTCTATTTTTAAAAAAACAGAGCCTTTCTTGGAGGCCATGAAATTCTAGATTCAAGTTTTCACCAACAAATATTTATTCATGTGATGAATATTTGTTGAATGACTCCTTTGAGCAGTAGTATAGGTGTCATAATGGCACAGAGATGACAGGAATCAGTTCCTTATAAGCTAGTAGGGCAGAGACATTTGACATAACTCATTATGAAATGAGGCAAATTTTGAAAGCACTGCATTAAAGGTACACAGAGAAAAGCTTTATGAGAACGTGATAGGAAGAGATCCCTTCTAGGTGGAGGGTTGCAGGGCAGCTTAATAAAGGAGATGATATTGACGCTGAATGTGAAAAATTGGATAGAACTTCAGCTGGGGGAGCTGGAGGGGACCATCAGTCCTGAGGGTACAGCGAGTCAGGAAAGGTTGTTGGAAACAACTGTCCTGCTTGCCATCCATGTCTTTCTTAAAGACCATTAGAGCTTGGTGTCCCTGTGTGTGCCACTGGGTGAGACCGTGATACAAGCTGGGACAGAGCTAGAGAAGAAGGAGATGCTTTAAAAATTTCCCTCATTTGCACCAACTGCACTCCTCCTGATCCTTTCAGAAATAACGTGTTACTCAAACTCTGGAAAAAAATCAGTTTCATCTATTTTTTTTTTTACCCTGAGTCAACACATCTGCTTCCTTATCAGATGCTGTTCTGGTTTCAGGCCTCGTATCGCCCTAGGCTCCTCTGAGTAGCCACCCACACAGTAAACAGTTGTCCCACTTTTCAGGGCTCCAGGCGGCCTCTTGGCTCTGGCTCGGTAATCCTGCGGGACCAGTAGGGCTCTCTGATTCCAGATCTATACACAGATACAGTCACACGCAGCTGGGACTTGCCTCCCATCCCAGCAGGCACGATCTCTGTGATCCTCCCCTGGGAGGTGGAGGCCTACTAGGCCTTGGGTGAACACCCACACCTGGCTAGACAACACCCCCAACCCCTTGATTCCTGGATAACAAGCTACCAATGGAGTCTGGCTAGCAATCTTAATATAAATGACTTTCTTTCTCAATTTAATGAGAAAGAATAAATTCCTTACAAATAGGAGGTTAGGTATGGTTCCGATATTGCAATGTTCTCTTCAGGTTAACAGCAGGCATTTAATACATGCTCAGAGAATTTTATGATTTATAAAGAACTTTCCAAAACAGGATATAATTTGATTCTTGTTAGAGGCTCGATCATTCTTACTTTATAGATAAAGAAATCAAGGAATTCATTTGTTAAGATAACAAAAATAGCCTCTCTCGTTGGGCACATGGCCAAGTCCTGTTCTAAACACTTTAGATTTAACTCATTTAAGCCTTTAAATCATCTTATGAGGCAGATATCATCATTATTGTCCCTATTTTGCTGCTGAAGAAAACAGGCATGGAGAAGTTATGAACTTGCTCAAAGGCCTGCAGCTAGTAAACGGTAGAGGTGGGGTTTGAGCTCAGCCATCATGACTCCAAGGTTACACTAGATGGCCTATAGCTTGGGTCTGGAAGAGAAGATCTTTCCAAATCTGCCATTCACCCAGCAAAGAAGACACCTGGATCTCACAGGGAATGTTCCTCACTGGCAAATGTTTCTGCTGGACAAATGTCTTCTCTTTTATTGGCCTGTTATAACTAGAGTGGACTTTGAAAGCGCTAAAAAGAGAACATTGTTTGCTGCCTGTTTATTTTTCCCTGTCATTCTACACTGAGACAGGCACCATCCTCTTCAGTGAGAAAACCACACAAATAAACCCCCTTCTTGAGCCAGGCATGGTGGCTCATGCCTGTATTCCCAGCTACTTCAGAGGCTGGAGGATCACTTGAGGCCAGGAGTTTGAGACCAGCTTGGGCAACACAGCAAGACCCTCATCTCTAAAATAAATGTGTCACGTACATAAAACTATCATTTGTGAAATAAAATAAAATAAGCCCATCCCTGTTACTCCAGGATGACAATGAAGGAAACCCTGAGAATCAAGAGGGCATTTCCAAGTCTTGTGGGGAGTAGAGGCTCATAGGAAATAGCACTGAACACAGAGCCAGACAACCTGGATTGTGGTCATGTGTTAAAGGTGAGATCTTAGGTTAGTTGTATTTTCTGAGCCTCAGGTGTATTAAGGAAGAGGCAGAGCCTCTTCTGCCCATTTTGTTATAAAAAAAGATGTAAAAATTATTTGAAATACTATACGTTACATGCCATACTTTTAAAAATGAAATTTGATGGGTCTGTAAGCCTCTGCATAATTTGGGCATCATTTTAATAAAATAGACTTGATGAAGTGAAGGTTCTCAAAATAATAACTTTTAAAATGGTACAGTTTTAACTTGGGGTATATTTAATCTGTATAGATAAGGGAAACAACTTTTGCAATCTTCTCATAGATTCTTCTAGAAAAACTCAGGACAAACCAAACTTTTTAGAATTTGTTTCACTTTGTTCTTGTTTTATTATTATTATTTTTGAAGAGACAAGGTCTCACTATGTTGCCCAGGCTGGTCCTTTAATTTCTTCCATACAGAAGTCCTTTTATTTCTTCTATAACTAAATCCATTTGGAAAGGGGGGGTCCCACTCATACCTAGTGTCTCAGTGAACAGTGCTATAAGGGAATTCTGTGATTAAAGAATCATGGAGCTTCTTTTCCCTGTGCAAGCACACCTCTAAGGCCATGTCTCAGCATCTCCAGATCTTCACACTCTGTTGCCTAATAAAAGATCATCATTATTTCTGGAGGGAATTCTCTCAGGTAGTGAAGGTAGGCAGAAGGTAACAGTTTCTAGATACAAATTATATTTGGCCTCGTGGAGATACTAGGAACTGTATATCCAGGAAATGCCTATTCCCTCCTCTTTTCCATAACTGGCCTCAGGCTGGCCCCATTTTAACCCTCTCATTGACATCCAGAGCCACTATGGTCAAAGAGAAGGAGGCCACGAATTGACCTGAATTCAATAATAAGCCTATCCAGTCAACCACTTTAGAGTCAGGAGTTGTCTACGCAGATAGCCAAGTCTTCCTAGAAATACTGTTACCAAAGAGAGAATAAAATGGAAAAAACACACAGTCTGTGATCTAGTCAGTATTAAAGAATAAAGGAATACTTGCTGGAATTAACATTTCGCAAACCCAATAAGAAGTCCCTAAAATTAATTTTACCTAAATCCCAGCCCCAAATTTGGAATTGAATGCTAATCCAAAAAGTTATGTTAAATCTCTACTTCCAAAATAATTTTAGAATGATGTGACCATTTCCACAGGCCTAATATGGCAGCATCTCCCAAGGGCCATCAGAACTGAGTGGCCTTGGAATTGTGCAGTGAGACTAGGACAGCCCCTTGAGACATCCAGATTAGAATCAGTCATAAGGTCCGATCTAGTCTTGGCTTGCCCTGGGGATTCGGGGTTAGGGGGTGGTGATCACAGGGCATCCACATCTCTGGTAGCATAATTCTTGCCAGGTCAGGTGGTGTGCAAAAAATTATAGGCATGCAGGGTCACTGGAAAATGTTGAGAGCCAGAAAGTTTGGGTTATGATAGTTATGAACTAGGGAAAGTATTTACAATACCCCTTTTGCCCCAAAATAGATTTTAAACACTATACAAGCACAATGGAATGTGTTCATTCATTTCTAACTGGATTGTCTTCTACTCCCATGTTTAGGTCATAGCTATTTCTAGGCTTTCATGTGACAAGACCTTCACAGACTAAATTCAGTAGTGTCACCTTCTGAACAAAGTGGCCACATGTGCTGTGGTTTTCCCTTGTTTATTTTGTCTGTTTTGTTTTACACAGCCAGTATCACTAGCCTCCTGATCAAGGTTAGTAGATAGAATTCAACCCTGTTCATTTAAAAGAGTGATAAATTTATGCCAGCCCATGATCTCACTCCCCTGAGTAGCAGAATGTGTCTGTGGTGCGCCGTGAAGTCAACCTTCCAGACACAAGTGTTCTGTGTGACCCTGAAACCACACCTGAAAGACAGGATGATGTCGTCATACCAAGCAAGCATTCTGACTGCAACTTAAAGTATTAAGGACCACATATATCCAGAGGTGAAAAGAAAATGAAAATGGCTGATTTATTGTTTTAATTGAGGAAGAGCCTGTAATCCAAATAAACCATGTCGATGGAAAAGACTCACCCAAACGCCAAGGTGGAATTTCCTAATACTTCTGCCAATCTGTTAGCAAATAGATGATTAGGAAGTCTCAGGTGGATTCTACTTGTACAAGGCCAAAAAAGATCTTATTACCAGGGTGGAGGTCAATGATTAACACTGTGATATGCAGTCATATTTCTTGTAAAGCAGCTCTTTGCAGTGTGCCAGGTTTGAGATAGTGTGCAAGCAGTGTGACTACCCAACGATTAACATGTTTGCCTGTGAGCAAAACTTGGTGAGGAGGGTGGCAAATTTCTCTTTTTGCAAAGTGAATTATTATACATGTACACACATTCTCTCTCTCTCTCTCTCTCTCTCTCTCTCTCACACACACACACACACACACACACCACACACCCTTCAATCATATATCCCCTTAGAGATGTTCATTACATCAGCCATGCAGAAGGAGAAAGGAAACCCTTACCCACCTGTAGCCACCAGACATGCCCTCTAAGGCAGCTATTTACAAGACTGTGAAGACATGCTCTAGAAATGAAGGGACATGCAAAGACACAGAAAGAACAAAACGAAATTATACTATTCTATAACTGCCAGGGCTGAGGAGAACAGAATACTAGCTGACATTTCTTAAAGTTGTGTTCTGTGTACTGAGTACTTTATATGCTTTCTCTTATTTAATCCTCACATCAACCTCTTGAGGTAGGGATTATAGTTATTACCGTTTTACAGATGAAGAAACTGAGGCTCAGAGATGTTCAATGACTTATTTATGGGCACACAAGCCATTCTAAATCACCATGAAATGCAAGTTAAAATACTCCCACCAGCTGGGTATGGTGGCTCATGCCTGTAATCCTAGAACTTTGGGAGGCTGAGGTGAAAGGATCACTTCAGCCCATGGTTCAAGACCAGCCTGGGTAACATAGTGAGACCCCCATCTCTATTTTTGAATGTAATAATAATTTTAAAAATACTCCCACCTTCTTCTGTTTTTTGTTTGTTTGTTTGTTTGTTTTTGAGACAGAGTCTTGCTCTGTTGCCCAGGCTGGAGCGTGCAGTGGTGCGATCTTGGCTCACTGCAACCTCCGTCTTCCGGGTTCAAGCAATTCTCCTGCCTCAGTCTCCAGAGTAGCTGGGATTACAGGCACCCACCACCACGCCCAGCTAATTTTTGTAGTTTTAGTAGAGACAGGGTTTCACCATGTTGACCAGGCTGGTCTTGAACTCCTGACCTCAGGATCAGGTGATCCGCCTGCCTCAGCCTCCCAAAGTGCTCAGATTACAGGCGTGAGCCACCGCACCTGTCCCCGTCTACTTCTTTATAGGAGAATGCATGGAATGGCAACTTATCACTGCGTCCAGCCCATAGGAATAGAGGCATACCTAGAATACGTTCTGAGCATGCACACATAGATGTACCATGTACAGTCGCGCCAATCTTCCTGTGACCAAATGTTTTGACCTTGTGATTGCCTCTAGGCATATTCTAATATTTTTAGCCAGAGTCATTATTAAAGAGAGTCTTTATATGTCAAAATAGCTTTATAGATCAAACTCTGCACGATCTGAAATGCCGCTTCTCTGTTCGCGAGGGTTAAATGGTTGTCTCAGGCCAGAGTTAGTTCATCTTCTATAAATGGCTCTTACTCCTTGATCTGACTCACTGTATGTATTACAGCAAAGTCACTTACAGATCAAGATTTATTTTTAGAATCTTAAAGAAACAGATTCTACAGGGAGTGTTTGTGTCTGACCACAGACTAATTTGAGTGAAAACATATCTCAGTGAGGAACTTTCTTTCCATTTGATTCCCCTGCCCATAGTTTAATGGTAAGTCTCTTCATGTCATGTTAAACCGTTTTGAATTATTTAACAGCATAATGACAGAATTTTATGCCAACATCTTACATAGCAGAGGAGTTTTGTGGTATGCAAGTAAGAGAATCTTTTTGATTTTGAACAAAGTAATGCATCAGAAAACTATGCAGAATATTAACATTCATAAAGATGGGGGGAGATTGTATTGTCTACCTTGCCACTTTGTAACAGAGATTTTCTCTAAGATCAAAACCCAGGGATATGATAGGAACAATGATGATGATGGTGATGATGATGGTGGTGATGATGACTACCTCCATTATCACCATTAACAGAGATTCTGGATTCATCCCTTAAATAAATATGACATGCTGCCCTCTACAGGTATTCAACCTAAACCAGATAGTATGAAGCTGAAATACACAGACCAATACATAAGTGCAAAAGAAATATTGAGGCCAATTAAATAAGGAAATCCTTTAGACTCTGCAGGTCTAATTTGCATGAATTCTAAAGCCAAAGAAGAATCGAGCATTTACTATTTCATTTTAATATTCTCTTCCAAGTTCTTGAGTGCATATACTTGAGGCCTATGTCAGAAGCAGGGAAGAACAGTTGGGAATTTGTGAACCCATTTTCTATTTACTCTTGAAAAAGCTAATTGCCCTTTGGTTTGGCTAAGACCTATTTGATAACAGATGCTTAATGAATGATTAATAAGTAATAATCAGTGTGGAAATCTCAAGTTTGTTTGCAATTCAAAAAAGTTGAATTTCATACCATATGTAGCCAACATTTTTAAATATTAGCAGGCCGTGTACAAAAAGAGGGTCTATCTGGTTCCTCCTTTAAGCCTCCACTTCTGCCTCACCCCAGTAAATCCTCTTGTCACTTTGGTGTCTAAGTTGAACATTTTTCTCAAATTGCGCTTTGCTCTTCCTTGTTCCGCCAACAGAGGCAGAAAAAAAAAAACCTTGAAGAACTGATTTCTTATGCCTGCCTCCTACCCTGAGTTTACTCGCTGAGCTTCTATTAATTGTAACTCTTCCCTATAAAAGGAAAAGCTGGCCCAGATGGTCTGACAGCCCTTAGTGCTCACTTTGTGATATGGGTCAGTGAGTGCTTGGAGCATCAGCTTCAGAGCCAGGCAATCCTGGGTTCATGCCCAGTTTCCTACACTGATGTGCCTGGGTGACTCTGGGCCAGTTATATAATATCTCTGAGCCTCAGTTTCCCATCAACAAAATTGGTACAATAGTATCTACCACGTTGGATTTTTTTTTCTGTGAGGATTTAAAAATACAGGGTAAGATAAAGGATTTTATAAGCAGCATTTCATTTAATTCCCATGGCTACATTATAAGGCAGAAACTATTATTAACCCCGTTCTACAGATGAGGAAATGAGGCTTAGGGAAGTTAAGCAACTGAATTCAAGTTACAGGGCTAGTACTTATGGAGTTGGATTCAAGCCAGGCCCAGGCCCTGTTTTGACCTCTGTGCCACTCCATCAGAGAGCTTTATCCTCTACCCACACATGTTGATAGAATGAGAAAACGATGTTTCATTCTACTCTTTAAGATGGCCCTTTCCTCCATCATTCTGATTTCTCGCCAGACTTTGATACCTCCAACTACGGGAAGTGCAAAGGACAAGAGAGTTGTTCTCTCCTATCCACATTCTCAGCGCGCAGGAGACATGGAAGGAACTCCAGAAAAAAGTCATTCTACCCCATGGCTCTCAGAGTTGACTTATATAGTCAAAAAGAAGGGGCTCCTTGTTAGTGGCTGGAGTTAAAATCCCAAAGCACAGTCCGCCAAAACCTCATCCAGATGCGAGTGTGTGGTCACTGGTCATGCATTTCTGTTTGCTGAATTCCATACAGCCAAGGCAACTGCCTTGCCTTGCTGAAGATCCACAGGGGAAAAAAGTTATGTGTGCTAGGATGAAAAAAACATGCAAGCAGAGTTCTCCCTCATTGTCAGGAATGTTTGATACAGCAATGTTTATTCCATGGCCTCCATCCATGGAAAATGTGCTATCAGCCTTTATGCGGAGTAAATCAACACAGGTCTTCCTTATTGGCCACTCATTTTGTTAAAATGACATAATATCATAGAGGATCATCTATTTCAATAAAAAAATAATTTTCTGAAATTATAATAGTACATGCATTTTAGTAAAATAACTACTGTAAGAGTCTTTTTAAAAAGCATCTAAGTTGTCATTAGGTACCATATGCTTTTCTTCAACTAATTTCTTACACCCTCTGGGAAAAGTTTATGATAACGATATCCTAACAGATTGTTGTCTTTCTTCATTGGAGTACATTCATTTTATGAGGTCATTCTTTTCGGGTGTGTCATTTTTTATTTAACGTATGTATTATTCACATTAAGGTAGTATAATTTATTGTTTTCTGTATCTTCTTAGTAGAGATCACTACAATAAGTCATTTATTTCTGCCTTAAAAGATCGCTTCCTATCAAATGCTCCGCTGGCTTTACCATTCCTGTGATTTGAGTTGTATGATTTTTAACATAAAATATTTAGAATGATTGAAGTGTGGAAGAGTTCAAATTTGAATTGAAAATTTCCTGGTAGTCCCTTGGATAATAGCACTAACTAATACTCATTGACTGCTGGCTATATGCCCAGGCTTGTTCCAAGTTTTATGTGTGTTAACCCACCCATCCTTACAACGATCCTATGAGGTGTGTTATTATGACTATCCCCATTTTAAAAACAGAAAAACCAAGACCTGAGAGGTTAAGTAACCTGCCCGTAGCTAAGGAGCTACTAAGTGCTGTTTCTGGGATTCAAACCCAGGAAGTCTGGCGCCAGCATCTGCTCTCTTAACCCCTCCCCTCTGTTGCCACTTCAAACCCTGGGGTGATGGAACAGAATCGATTTTATTGCTTCTAAAGAGCGTTTACTTACTCTTTTAAACAAGTGCAAATAGATCGTCCTCTTTAGCCAGGGAGAGAAGGAAGAGCTATTCAAGAAGGCATCTAAACAAGAAGCAAGAACTTGTTCTTTCTCATGCTCTATGGAAAGGCATGGTGAACGAGGCAAACTATGTCTTACTCCCCCTGGTGTTCAGAAAGGGAGTCTACTGGGGGCCCTTCATCGGATTTAGGGAAAGGGGCCCCAGGAAGGCATCATTTCTTTTCTGTTCCTAGGCTGGAGAAATAAAAAGCAGCCAGAATGTGATACAGGAGTTTCTTTTCTCATCTGTTTTTGCTCTCAATGCTTGCAATAAATTAGAAACAAGTCGACATCCACTTGCAGCCCTTGACGGACAGTTATTAAAATTTCTAATTTCCTAAAGTTTCTCCTGTCCTCCATCCCTATCCATTCTGCCACGCCCCGGCCTTCTGCCAGGGTGTCTGGTTTTCCATAATTAACATGGTGGTTCATATAATATTTTTTTCACTGTCTTCTACCATGGCTGCTGGGCATCTGTTCCAAAATGTCTATCACAGTTGCCTTGCTATTGCCGGCTTGGAGTTTCTGATAGCTCAGCACTTGATACAGAAAAATTTAAGATCACCTCAAATTTTCAAGGCAACTTGGGACCTTGATTCCTTTCATTAGATAAAATGATGCTTTAACCATTTGTTTAAAAGAGTGGCTCAGCCCTGGCTACCTGTTGCTCTCACTTGGGGGCTTTAAAAAAATACCAATATTTGGGCCCATCCCCAGAAGGTTTGAATCATTTCTTCTGGGGTGGAGCCCAGGCATCAGTATTTTTTTTACATGAGGTCATGGTTAAGAAACACTGGGCTAAATTAATCTTTTGGCTTAAATTTGAATACCAAGACCCTGAAAGGCCTTGGCTCAGAAATATGTAAAATTCATTTAAATGACCAGTTGTAGCTCCCATGACCTGCCTCTTGAAATGCAAAAGAAGGGTTTTCACCATGCGGTGAGAGTCATTCACAGATTGATGGGATAACATAAAGTTCTTCACACTTTCTAAGCACACCCCCACCCCCACCCCTGGACCTCCTCCGGCCATATCCTCTTCTTTTCAGCTTATCTTCAGCCTTAGACAAACCTCAGGGCATTCATTAGAAATTATTTTCATAACAGTGGCTGGTGTACTGAGTGTTCCTTGGATCAAAATCTGTATGTGACTTAGTCCAATAAGCAGAGGCTCTTGTTATGGTGTGAGGTTGCTTCTATTTCTCATCTGTGAAATAGAAGCAATGATACCTACCTCGCCAAATTGTGTATGGTTTATATAGTTTATATGAAATATCCTGATCTACCCACTATCACGCAGCAGTAATGGCTCTCTTTTCCGGTGATTTGGAAACTTCTCAGTCCAGTGAAGGGAATTTCTCTTATTCTAACAGGCAGCCAGTTCCTCTTCTTACTACGGTATTGCTCAACAGGATCTGCTCAGTTTTTCAGGGATGTCAGAGAGGAATGGCTGTCATATCTCTCATCTGTAAGACCCTAAAGACTGACAGCAATCCAGGAACTTTGTGGTCTACATTTGTAGCACAAACGATAAGACTGAGCAGGTTTCCTGAACTTACCTCTGTTTATTTACTGAAACCTCTTACCACTGGGGCAGCCACAGCAACCGACCACGCCTGCTTATTGTCTGTCTCCTGTCTGGTCGCCTCTCATAGTTCTGATTTGCCCCAGAAGGCTTAGCATCTGTCAGTCTACTTTGCCCTCAAAACCTTCCAGAAGATGTTTCAGCACCCAAGGAAAATAAATGGGCTTCTCTGGAGCCCACAGGACAAAGCACAGGAAATCTGCATTTCAAGGGGTAAGAGAAGGAGGAGACCATGGGAGCCAGGGCAGAAGAAAGTGTAAACTTCGAGAACATTCTACTGTGTGAGGGTGGGTGGCTGTCATGGAGATGAGGGGACATGCTGGCCCAGGGATGGCCTCGTAGGGTCCAACAGCAGCATCCAAGGTGCTAGAGACAATATGCTGCATGTTGTTGATTTTCATGTAACATTTATCTGGCTTTTCTAGGAAAATCCTTATAGACATTTCCTCTGCTGTGACTAAGTCCCTCTCATTGGCCAGACACTGCTAATAGTTGGGAAGAAGACTTGACTCATGAACTACAGTCTAGTTGGGGGGAGAAAAGATTATTAGATAGGCTTTGAATATTGATAGATTTAACTACATTAAAAACAAACAGAAACCCTTAAGCCAAACTTCCAATGCCTCTTCTCCCCCATGTCCCCTCTTCCCGCTTAACTTAGGATACTGATTGAGATCCCAGACTTCTAAACCAGGTTGTCTCTGTAATCGGTGAGTTTGCCTCTTGTCACTGTGTCATCTTGGACCAAATGGTGCCTCAGTTTACTTGCTTAAACATTGATGTAATAAAAACACTCACAGGTTGTTGTGGAAATTAAATAAAACAATGCATGCAAAATCCTCAGAGATGAGTTTAGCCCATAGCAAGCACTCAACAAAGGTTAGATTGCTAACATTAATCCATTGGCATATGTTTAAAAAGAGAAGCTGAGGGTGGACCCAGCAGCAGGTTCTGCAGGGAAGTCCAAGGGGCTAATTTACTGCCCAGTCCTCCTTCCACCTCCTCCCTTTCCTTGGAGAGTTGTCCTGGAATCAGGCGCCCAGCATGCGGGTCAGCCAAGCTGGTCAGCTGCTGTTGGTCCTTGAATTCTTCTTTCTGGCCTCTCTAAACAGAGCAGAGAGGATCTGGGGCAGCCAACAGACAACTCTGTATTCACTGTTGAGCAGGCAGGCTGGCAAACAGGGAGTTTCTTTGCTTTAAGCGATAGCAGGGACAGTCAGGGGTTGAACAGTTGTGTTGCTTTCAGGAAACACGTTGGCCTTCTAGGGTTAGGAAGGGCCCCTTTAAACACAGAGCCACAGCATTCTCCTGAGATGACCTTTGCTTCATGGGAGTCATGAGTCTTGTTCTCAAAACTCTGACCATCCATGATTCATATGTTCCCAACTGCTGTCTCAGCTTTGTATAAGGGATGTCATCTAATACATTGTAAAAGTTAATTTTTGTTTGTCGGAGACATCATAAACATGTAAAGGTTCTTTCCTGTATTGAGTGTCCACCCTCAAAAAATCTTCAGTATTGATTATGCTTCTGTAAGTAGAACTGTTGGCCAATGATTGACAAAGGAGTATAGATTTGAAAGGATAGACTTCTATGGCACATTCAGAAAACATGGACTCTCAGTGTTGAAAGGAACCTTGGAGACCTCCCAATCCAACCTTCCAATCCAATGTACAACTTCCAAACAGCCCTAAGAGGTGGCCACACACCTTCTGCCCCAGCCATTCTGTGAAACTATGGACTCACTGCTCATATGATGGCTACTTGGATAGCCTGAACTGTTCCTGATTTGTTAGAAAGTACTACTTCTATGGAGCCAGTTATATTTTTCTGGTATTTCTACCCGTAGGACTTAGTTCTGCTAATTTGACTAAGCCCATCAATCTCTTCTCCCAAATCATACCTGTCTTGTTTCTCTTGAATTTTCTCTTTTCAGTCCCAAATCTCAGTTAGGTAAAGTTTTTGTCATTTGTCATGATTCTCTAGTACCACCTGATTTGTGAAAGTAACTGACTGCTCACTTGCAGTGCCCACTGATTAATTACCTATTCCAAATAGCAACTTCAGGAACAATGGGAAATGTACATCTCAGTCTAGTCTGTTTGAAAATCTTATTCTCAAATCTGTGCTTTTTGGAAACCCATGAATACTTGAAACCAAGTGCTGAAAAAAACATATGTTTTTCATTTTCACCTGACATATTGCATCTTAAGGCATCATGCTGGGTGTGTAGCAGCTGAAAAAGTTCGAAAAAATGTGGCTGCTCAAAACTATAGCAACAGAGGGACACATGATGAAGCAAAACAAGCAATGCATAAAGCATTTTGGTTTATAGCTGGGGAATTATAATCATTCTGATTAAGTAGATTTCCATATAAAAGGACAATAGTGTGGTTAAGAGTCTCAAAAAAATTCCAAGTATATTTTCAACCATTTTCTACTTCGATCACCACCCTACTTGCTAAGAGAGTGACGTTTTGCATGCAGAAGACATATGTTTATAGATTCTTTCAATATTTCGTCAACATTAATTTATTGACTACCTCCCTTGTATTCCAGGCAGAGTATGTATGGCACAGAATACTATGTGGTATATATGACTCTTGCCCCCATGCTGGATATGAGGAAACCAGGCAGAAACATTAATAACCTACCCAGAGTTACACAGCAAGTAAGTGGGTAGACTGAAGTCAGAATCCAGAGATCTGACCCCAGAGCACATGGCTCGGCCACCACAGGGTACCACCAGTGGGACTCAGAGACGTACAGAAACTTTTCAATACCAACCCGCTCTGAGTGTATCTTGGGCAGGGCCATTGATTCTTCTTCTCTGTGATAAAGATTTCAGGGATGTTGATTCCTAATCGTTGACTGCTTTAATTTGCCTCCCACTGGGATACTGAAATAACTGGGATACTCTGTAGCACCCTTCACAGCCGTTTGCGAGTTGCCTTCTGTGTGGTGTGTAATCGAAGGAGCCTTAAAAACCAAGCATTAGAAGCCCTGCGTTAAAGCCTCAGCTCTGCCAAATACTAGCTGTGTGGCTTTGAGAAAGGCACTCAATCCCTTGAGATTCAATTTCTTCATTTGTAAAAATGACCACCTCCCAGGGTTATGGCATGAATTATTTTGTTTAACCAATATTGAGCATCTTGTATGTGTCAAACACTTGGCAAAGATTTGAGTATGCGCTGCAGATGAAAGAGATGCCAGTGCTGCCTTTTTTTGTGGGGAGCAGGGGGATGAAGTCTCCCTCTCTTCCTCTGTCACCCAGGCCGGAGTGTAGTGGTGGCACAATCTCAGCTCACTGCAGCCTCTGCCTCCTGGGTTCAAGCGATTCTCCTGCCTCAGCCTCTCATAGTGCTGCCTTTTTGTGGAGCTTGCAGTCAAGTAGGGAAGCTAGACAAAAAGAAATAAGCAATTATATGAATAATTACAAGTTGGGATAAGAGTTGCAAAAGAAATGAAATCTCAACCTTGAGGAATTGAGTAGAGGGAAGCACCACAAGGCAGCCAGGGATGTTGTCTCGGAGGACAATGTGTTTGAAAGATGAGGAGGCACCTGCCAACAGACAAGCAGAGAGAACGACAGGCTTAGGCATGGCATCTTCAAAGACTGTGCTGGAGGAAAGGAATCGATGAAAATTCACCATTTTATGCATATAAGGGCACTTTGTAACTAAAGTAGGCTAAACTCATGTCAGAAATTTCTCTTGCAAATAGAAAATAGCACTGGCCACTTGCAAAGCACAGCTTGGACCATGTTCTTCCCATAAGAGTCAAGACTAACATTCCAAACCAGTGAAGTTTGTTCCATTTCCACAAGATAACAGCCTTTATCCCCCTACACCAAAATTGTAGGTGACTGGACTGAACAAACATAAGCACCAGTGTTTCCCCTGATTTCCAGCATCTACCAAGGAACAGAACTTCCTCCCTCTCTCACTTTTCCATTTCCTCTACCTCCTGTCCTTGTAGATTGGGCAACAATTTCGAAAAATTTCCTGAAGTTGACTGATGACAGGACATGGATGTCTGAAGTCTGAACCGCCTGGCCAGGACTAGGAAGAGATGTCAGGAAAGGAGCAGTGAGGGTCCTTTTCTGATTCTTCTCTCCCTCTCTCCTGTTGGTGCCTTCGTTTGGGGGTGACTGCAGAGACAAGCTCCTTCTTTTCTTTTCAAGTGTTTTGGCCTTTAAAATTTTGTTCACCATCATTAAAAATATCTATGGAACTTAAAGAAAACGTGTAATGCTAAGGCAGGAAGGATCTATTGTCCTGGGATCCTGGGAGGACGGAGAATGCTGCTACTTGCTTCTGCTTAGTGTTTCTTACAGGAGATGTAGTTAAGGTCTCAGCTCCAGGGTCACCAAGGAAGGATTTTCTGTCCCTTGGCTCGAAGGCTAGCCAGCCCCTGATCTCAGTCACCCTCCATGACATCACCTGTCATTGTTTTCCTCACAGCATTTATCATTGTCTAAAATGATACTGTGTTTTTAGTTTTTTGTTTATCATCTACCTCCTCCACTAAAATAGAAACACCGTAAGTTCAAGGCTGGCGTCTATTCTGTTCACCCTGTGTCCCCAGTTTGTATAATAGTGTATTATATCATGGGCACTCAATGGCTGAAAGATGAATGTTTGAATGGATTGAGTGATAACAAGAGCTAAGACTTCTGTAGTTCTTATCCTGTTCCAGGTACTACTTCAACACTTTAAACATATCAATTTATTTCACCTTCCTGATAAACACATGAGGTAGGCACTAGGATGGTTCTTATTTACAGATTAGTAAACTAAGGCACAGAGAAGCAAAACAATTTGTCTAAAGTCACACAGTAATAAATGCTGGAATGACAATTCAAACTCAGACTGGTTGGCTATAGAATAAGTACTTTTATCCACTCTATAGGATGCCTTTTTATTCCAAAAGAAATACTGGTGATACCAAAACAAGGCTCTTTTACAACAAAATTATTTCCTACAAATGAGAAGCTTGATCAATTTAAACCAAGGATTTAATCATTCTTGGGTGTGTGTGTGTGTGTCTGTGTGTCTCTGTGTGTGTGTGTGTGTGTAATGAAATACAGAAACTCAAACACTGAATATTCTCTCAGCTAGAACTCTTGGGTTATCAAGAGTTACCTCTACTTCTGCCTATATTGCATTCAGAGAAAAAGCACTCTGGAGAACACATGAAGAAGTAAAGAAGGTTTTTCTTCTATCTACAAATTCCATTTCTAACCTGTGCAAGGTGCTCACACAGTGGTCAGGCCAAGCTGAGAATGATGAGTTGTGGACTTACCGGCCATCCTTTTGACTGGCAGGTTGCTTTGTGTCTGAACACTCTGAAGCTAACAGCCATGACAGTAGTGGGGGTGGGGTTCATGGTAGAGTTGAGAAAAAGGATGATAAATGTGTGAACTCCATGAGCGTCTCCAAAGACATAAAGACAGAGGTAGTGGTCCTACATCTGTCTTTGAGTTCCCTTGGACATACATCTTCAAATCTAAAAGATAATGATCTAGCCTGTCTCCAGCTATTCGGCAGCGCAGAATTTGTGCTGCCTATAAAGTGAGACCAAATCTCTAAATCACTGTTATCTGTAGCCAGGAGTCTGCCTCTTAAACAAAAGAGTGAAAAGAAAATCAATGTGTCTGAAACTTTAGCCTGTCTTCTTGGCTATCTGATCAGTTAAGATTCCCAGAATAAAAAGTAAAATGGAGGTAATTGATAACCATTTTGAGCCTCATCTGTTTCTCAGAAGTTGACAGTGTTTCCTAAGTGTGATCTTGGTCTTTCCCATTATACCCTTGTAAAATGGCAGGCAAATTTCCACACAAATTTCATTTGAGCTTTAATCTGCCCATCCAGCCCGTCTGTGAACAGCAACTGACATGTCTTGACTCCAAAAGAAGTTTTTTCTTTAAAAAAATATTTTCACCCAGAGCTTCAATTGTGTCACTTCCCTTTCAGACCAGTTGAACAGATTAATGCATGCTCATGGATTAAATTAAACTGGTATTTTTAAATGGGAAGGGTAAATGGTGTCTATGCATGTCTATCATGTCCTTTATTCTTAATGAAAAATATTTTAAAATATATATTGTTACATCATTTTGAAAATATTTATTTAAAAATTATGATGGGCTGCATATCATGAAACTCTATTTTCATCCTGCCATTCATTGCTCAAAAACCTTAGATGGCCACAATTTCCCATGTGCCTGACTTCTAAGAGCCCTACAAGCCCTCCCCTGTGTATCATGCCTTATTACTTCAGTTGTCAAAATGGTAATCCCAAAAACATTTAGTCTTTACCAAAGCTCTAGATATGAGGCATTGAAGAGAACCATTTTCTCTTTTTTCCATGGGCTGCATTCATACCTACCCATTTTTCAAGTTCTGCCTTCTTCCCTCACTTCCTAGCTCTGGTCCATCTCCCTTTCTGAACTCTTAGAGGAATTTAGACTGTATCTCTGATGGCTTCTTTTAATTGTATGTTTTCATATATTTTTATGTTTTATACAGATTACTATTGTCTTTTCAAGGAGATAGAAACAGCTTCAGGGTAGAACACTATATCAGTTAGGAATGCATTCGCCTGCAAGTAAAAAAAAAATCCCAACGACACACAAAAGACATTTATTATTCTCATGTTACAAGAAATTTGGAGGCAGGTAGTCCAGGGCTTCTAACCCAAGGGTATTATCAAGGAATTTACTTGGGGCTGTTTATTCCAGGGACTTTTTTCTGGGTGTGTTTTCTTTTTTTTTTTTTTTGCCAGAATTATGTCCCATACCACTTCTAGTTAGTAAAGAAGCTAGGAGTCCAAGAGCTTCACCTTTCAGCTTCTACAGTCCATGAAGAAAAGGAGG
Organism: Papio anubis; assembly: GCF_008728515.1. NCBI lineage: Eukaryota > Metazoa > Chordata > Mammalia > Primates > Cercopithecidae > Papio > Papio anubis. The sequence continues at coordinate 98,720,206 of NC_044979.1, forward strand.
AGGCTAGGAATGACTGTCGAGTGAGCCTGCTGAGGGTACCTACCACAAGGCCACTGATATTGCTCATATTTTATCCTGCAGGTGTAATACACATTTGGCTAATAGGTTTTCAATTTGGCACATTATTTCTCTGCTATATCTTACACTCATTTATTCCACTCTTTAACATTTCTTCTCCATTTAAAAGATGAATGCACAGTTCTAGAGGAGGTGGTAGTGGTAATAATCCTGGAAATAACTAATATTTGTTGGCCACTTAACTATGCCAGGCATGATTAAGCGCTTAATATGTGCTTAAATTAGTAGACCAGTCTTGACCATCTTTCAGTCTTTTTGATCATCATGAGAAGAAGGTTTACTAGAATGTCCGCCTCAGCTGACAAGGTGCAGAATCAAAAGATGCTAGTCATTTTGAACCCATAAACTCATCAATTTAGTCAACACTATTCTTTCTTCATGTTTCTTGTGTACTTTCTGCCTATCATCATCATCTATCTATGTTAATTTTGGTTTAGGGTTTTATTATTGTACCCACCTGTTTCAGTTTTCTACTCCACTAGGTCTTTGTCGACTTTTTCATTCATTCACTCATTCATTCATTCATTCATTCATTCATTTTGTTTTCTGGGCCCAGCCACATTTCAGATTGGCATATGCCAGTTGACATGGTGTCTCCCAAACTCCTGGCAGTCTACCTAACAATTCAGAATTGCTCCTGAGCCAGGCCATTGTTGCATGGAGCTCAGACCTGTGAGCCCAGCTTTCTGAAGAGATTAGCAAAGCATGTCCAGCAACTTCTCAGCTGAGCATGCCAAAAGAATCCAATAAAACCAATAAATAGTTATTGAGCCACAAAATCAAAGGATTCTTGCACTGGATGAAACCTTAAGAGATCATCTGTTCCAATTTCCTCTTTGAGTTCTTTAAGTTGAGTGTGCTGTTCTGTTATTTTTATATTTTCATATTCTTTTCTAATAATGTATTCACACAATGCCCTTCACTTGGTGAAAGAGAAACACAAAGGGCAGGATCACACAGCTGTGGCCAGAAGCCAGAGTGTGCTGCTTGTGCATGCCCTTTTTTGAGGGACCACGTCTAAGGCTCTTCACTGGGGGGTGGGAGGGATGAGGGACACGGAGGAAGAGGAGTCGGGAATGTGTTTAGAGCATTCCAACATGGGATTTTCATCACATATGAAAAGATTGGCAGGGATTATGGACACCATGGTACTGATGACTTTATCATCTTCCTCCTTCTCCAAATCTGCCCCTCCTGTATCCCCTGCCTCCCTCCTTGAGGACAAACACCATATACTGCTCACTTCTTTCCTGTGTAGCACTTAATTCTGCTATAAAAGAATCAATCCTTTATATAATTCTTTGTTTAATGTTCCCTTTCCTAAACTCTATGATGATTGAGAGATACTACGCCTGCCTGTGACATCCCCAATTATTTGTTGGATTAATAAATTACCACAGTCATCCAAGACTTTTCCCTTTCAATCATAACCTACACCTTGAAAGTTTGTGTTCTATATGCTATTTATCTACTTGGAAAATCTCATATTTGTCTTTTTGTCTTCATCCTTACCATACCTGCCTTAGTTTAGGGCCTCATCACCCTTTCTCTGGTTTCCTAAATGGTCTCTTTTATCCAGCCTCCTCACTCCTGCAGCTAGAGCTATTTTTCTCAAGTGAAAATTTCACCGAGTGCAGTGGCTCATGCCTGTACCCAACACTTTGGGAGGTAGAGGTGTGCAGGTTGCTTGAGCCCAGGAGTCTGAGACGAGTCTGGACAACATAGTGAAACCCTGGCTCTATGAAAAGTACAAAAACTACCCAGGTATGGTAATGTGCGCCTGTGGTCCCAGCTACTTGGGAGGCTGAGGCGATAGGATCACTTGAGCCCATAGGATCACTTGAGCCCAGGAGGATGAGGCTGCAGTGAGCCCTGATCATGCCACTGCACTCCAGCCTGGGTAACGGAATAAAACCCTGTCTCAAAAAACAAAACAAAAAAAGAAAGAAAAGAAAGGAAAAGAAAAGAAAATTTGACCACATGAATTATGTTTCATAATTCAGATTAGAATTCAAATTATGTTTATCTTCAGTAGTGAAGATAGTGAATTTCTATCCATTCATTCATTTATTCATTCACTCAAAAGATAGCTTTGAGAGGCCATAGTATGCTGGACACTCTTTGGGGGGGCTTTTTATGTAGAAGTCAACATAAAAGTTTGCTCTCAAGATGCTCACAGATTAGTGAGAAAGACTGATAAAAAACAATACACAATACTAAAATATGGACTTACACTTTGTGATGACTGTCAATGTGAAAGAAACAAGTAAGATGCTAAAATGGAGATTGAATAGAGGGGCAGAAGGGGAGGGAGAGATGGTTTAGATAGATTAGGTAGGAAAAAGCTTTTCTGGAAAGTGACATTTCAGATGAGACCCCAAGGATCAGAAAGAGCTGTTTGTGTGAAGACGCAGAGGGCAAACCATTTGCACAGAAGAAACAACAGGATGAAGGCCCTTTGGTGGAGAAGAACTTGCACTGCTTAGTCTGTGAGTTGAGGGTGTTGCTAAAGATATCTGAGTCCTTCAACTTCTACAAGTCAACCAATTAAGAACTTATGTTTAAACATAAAATATTGGTTTAAACAATGCATTTATAGTTGTTATTTTTTACTTTTTACTGTGTTTTTCCAACAATAGTTGGTGAATAGTTTGGCCAAGGAAAATTAGACTAGGTATGGAAATGAAAAGGAATTCAGACAGCTCAATTTGCTTCAGACTGCATGGGCTTGTCAAATTGTAGCTTGAGATCGTTTTTGGTGACTTAATATGCATCTTTTGGAATCTTCATCATTAGCCTCATTAGCTACAGAGACTCTTTCCTGAGTGTAAACATTGATTTATGATTTTTAATTAATGACCTTTCCTGGATTTTTCCAATGTTTATCAAATTTGGGGGCTTGTACTATATGCCAAATGAGGTTTATCAGCGAAGATATGGACTAAGAATTTTTAATATGGAACAATCACTGTAGTGTTGGTTAAGAAAATCTTGATTCCAGCCTTCATTCAAATTACTATCTTAAAGAAAGAAACCACACACACACACACACACACACACACACACACACACACACAGAGTGAGGGTTGATTGCTAGGAAGGTGTGCATATGGAAGGTGTGCATATTCTTTTTTTTTTTTTTTTTGGAAACAGAATCTTACTCTGTTGCCTAGGCTGGAGTGCAGTGGCACAATCACAGCTCACTCCAACCTCAACCTCTCCGGACTCAAGCAGTCCTCCACCTCAGCCTCCTAAGTAGCTGAGACTACAGGCACCTACCACCACACCTGGCTTATTTTTGATTTTTTGGTAGAGACGGGGTTTCGTCATTTTGCCCAGGTTGATCTCGAATTCCTGGGCTCGAGACAGCTGCCAGCCTCAGCCTCCCAAAGTGCTAGGATTGCTGGTGTGAGCCACCACACCTGGCCACATTCTGTTTCTTAATCTTAAACAAGAGAGAATGCACCAATGCAATTGATATGATTACAACTTCTGCAATTAATAATACACTCGACATAATGTTTATAAATTAGTTCATTTTATATATGAAAAACCTGACAATCTGCAAATGATCTTTTTCACCTCCAATAGCAAATCAGAGAACAAAACTTGGAAATATTGCTCCTCTAAAAAAGTGGTCAGATCTTAAGTAGAGAGTGCTTTGTATACTTCTTCCCAAATCCCAGGGAGATAAAACGTCTATATTCATTTCTTACCCTGCTTATTTATTGTATGAGAGAAAAATTAGCAGATCTGCTTATTTGAATATTTGGCTACACTTAAAGTTTTTTAATGAAATAGATTAAGCTGGGAACATGTGGTGTGCATACCTGGCCCAGTTGTTCCACGCCACGCTTCATGAATGCTTTGTAGTATTAGTTCCTCTGGACTATTTGAATAATTATGAGTCAGACTAATGATTTCAATTTCTCCTGATATTTAACTAGGGTGTGTGATAAATTTCTTGGCTTTAATCTTATCTCTGTTTGGCCTTTAGCATTTTCTAGAGTAAGTCCAATATTCTGATGCAAACATGGGTCTGCTCTTAGAACACAAAACAAAATTCCTTAAAACAAGTAGGCTGTAGTAAAATATCAACAGGCATTCCTTAGCTCTAGAAAGGGATTAGGCATTTTGGGAGGCTTAAATTTTGTGTTCTAAGTGGTAAGAAATAGAAACAGAAATATGGATTTTTGTTGGTATTACATTCTGCCTTAGCTGCATACTTTTTCCTCAAAAATGAGCATTGAACAATATATGTAAATTCAATAAAAGGAATCCATGTTTTAATTTTTGATAATACAAAGGTAAGTTGGAATCAAGACCTCCATCATTTCTCACTGCTTTGGTTTCTCACTGGAATTTGAGTAGTGCAGGACAGGCACTAATCATGGACCCGAAGACCTCACAAAGCCTTACCTGACAGTCATCAATAACAGACCTCAAGGAGCCCTGAAATCATGTCTTATCTGCTATGTAGGAGAACCCAGTTCTCCACTAAATTTGAATTGGGACAGGCAAGAGTTTGTTATCAACAAGCTTCCTTTGATACTTAAAAGCACGTCAACTTGAGACCAGCAGCAGTGTTGTACGGTGAAAATCGATGCCACGAATCCTACCTGAAACTCACAACTGGCTATGTTTGTGGTTTTCTATGAACCTACTCCTGCAAAAAATGATGGCACACACATGTACAAAATCAGTTAGACGTAAAAGACAAGTACTTCCTTAGTGTATGAGGAATATAATCCCACCGTCATTCCCATGCCTCTTCACTTTGGCCTCACAGACTGTAGGATGTGCAGGAAGAATTTGGTTGAAACTGTTAACCTTAGTTACCTGCACCAGAGCAGAGTAGGTGGGTGTGTCTGCTTTCCCTTCTCAGATACTCTGCACTCTCAACTCAGCCCTAAATGGTGAAACTCTAGATAATAAAGCAAGAGCCTTGGCCACAGAGCCTAATTCTCCATCCAGGCTGCTCACACCATAAAAATGTTGTGATGGAGCAACCTTTACTGCCCTGCATTGCCTACAGGTTCTCCATGTTTACCATGTGAACTCGATGACATTTCTGTGGTATTTCGATTTTGATCACACATGAAGTAAAAAATGCCCCAAACACTATGACATTGGTGAAAAGCTTACCAAACATCTTTCAAAAACCAACAACGCAGAAATAAGAATTTCAGCAACAACTAACCAGAGCTATAGCTATTTGGATGTTCATTTTACCATTTGGATAAAATGCCTCTTTTATATTATTTCTATCACATGACTACTTGTGACAAAATTAGATTAACAAAAATTACATAGAGAGTGTTTCTATATTTTATGGCGATCACAAGAAAGAACTATGAAAGTTGCTTTCATACGGTAAGTTCCACAATTAGCATATAGTACAAAATATGGGCTGGCCACATGCTGGAAGAAAATGAGCCTGGGAATTGGGTGTGTTGCCAGGACAGCATTTTAAAATTACACACCTCCTGCAAATGTACGATGCTCATTCCTCCCCTTCTTCAAACTGATGATTCCTACCTAGTTCCCCAGCTCGAGACCCCCTTCCCCAGAGTACTGAGGGAAAATGATTTCCTCACCTTCAGTTCATCGGTCATTGCAGCAGCGCACTGCTGAGAAGAAGTTTTAATATCTAGTTTGTTTTCTGTGAGAGCCAGTGCTTTAAAATTGAGTTCTATTCTCAAGCACATTTAACTTCTTGTCTCTAAATCTTTGGTGCAGCTGGGACCCGTTATAGAATGTTGGTTTTCTCCAGATGATTGAGTGTCATCCTGAACAACATCACCCACAATGACCCCTTCGTCTCTGCATCAAGTCAGGGGCCTACATTCCATTATCCTCATTCAAGAGTCAAGAATCCCTAGTGGAAATGCAGTGTTCCCGGGAGCTGACTCAGGTTAATGTTAGCTAATGCCCCAGAGAGGATGATTTGGCCCAGGTGATTCTCCCAGAACTCAGGAGCTGCTGCTTAATAAGTTTGAAGGGGACCATCCAGAAGCTGGGTTTGCAGGGTCATGAGAAGGAATACCCCGTATCGGGTGATGGCTGAAGGGACTGTCTTTGGGTTAGGGAAGATGGGGCTAAAATTTCAAAGTGGAATTTTCTTGTGGAATCAAAAAGAGCTGGACCTAGGCAGTCCCCCTTGCAAAATCCATTGCTTGGACAAAGAAACTTGGACCCCCAAGAAATTTAGTGACTTGCCAACACCCACATAGCAACTTTGTGGTGAGCTAAAAGCAGCACAAGGTTCTCCTGACTTACAGGTTATACTCCTTCCACTCTGCCGAAGCGCACTCTCCTTCGGGCATGGCAGATGTGGACGCCTGCAGGTGGTGTTTGCTTCAGGGGAAAAAATAAAACTAAACCAAACACCCAAAATGGGCTTTGGGTCCTTCACGTTTCTAGCTACATCATTTTCTCTACGAGAGAGGAAATGGTGAGTGAGACCAAAATTTGAAAAGATTTTATAGATTCAGCTCCATGAGAAGAGTTGTCACCTCCTCAATCTTATCCCAGATGAAACATCCTCAGTCCTTCAGGATTTCTCTTTCATTCCTGACCTTCTGCTCCTCTGACCTGCAGTCCCCATCCCATTAGTTTTTATGGATGGATCATGGAAACTGGAAATACACACACAGCAAACGCGTCTGTCCTTTGGGTCAAAAGGCACGCGTGTGCATTCGTGTGTCTGGGCTCCCGTGTGTGCACATGTGCCTGAGTGTGCATCTCACAATGCGAAGCAAGTTATAGGAGAACCAAAATTAACAAGTTCTCCTACAAATACCTGGGTGCAGGATGGCCTTTATCCAACCCAGAAATTGTGCTGGAACCCTGTATTAAAGTCTTCATTGTTCTTTGTTGCCTTTGTTTTAAGTTCAGCATGAACTGGTTTTTTTTCTTTTTTGCTGTAAAAAAATAAATCTGAAAACAATAAGTCTTGTTCATTGACATAAACCTGCTGTCGGTTCCTTGTGGGACCTATGCTGATAAAAACCAGGGAAAAACTATTTTATTTGCAATGCAAAGAATTTTTGCCTGTGGAGATTTTTGTAGTTCAACAGCAGTAAAGGTATGGATAGCAACCAAATAAGCTGTTAAAATCTACATGCCCCGCCCTCACCCTTCTCCCAGTCCCAAGAGACATAATTAAAACTCCAGAAAGTGAGAAGCTGTTACTAATACAAACATAACTATTTAGTTCAACAGACTCATGCATTTACCAACTTCATTTTTACTTCATTTTTAAAAATAGTTCAGGCTGAACTTTTTTTGCTATTTCACATACAAAGGCCTTTTCTGCATGTTAATGCTTTAATACAATTTGCCAATCAGCCTGTTAATATCTGTCAAGGAATAAACATGCTGCCCGGCAATTGGGTAATACTTTTTATTAGGGCCTCTGTGTACACTTCAGATGTGAACTTCACTCTTTCTGCTGAAAATGTTCCAATTGATTACTCATGTATTAGTCTCATCTCAATTCTGTTAACAAAGTTATTTGCAGTCCTAGCCGACTAAACTGCCCATCGTGAATTTTTGCATGTGATCGGAGTACAGATGGAAGCAGATGTAAATGGCATATGTAATAGCTAGCATATTTTTCAAGACGGATGAACACAAGCATGCTAAACCTTGGCCCAGAGTGTATACAGATCTGTTCAAGATATGCCAGAAAGAACCTGAAAGGAAGGTAGATTTACACACACACACCACACACACACACACGCACACACACACCCTCTCTCTCTTTGGGCTTGTCTAGCCCCAAAGTTCTAAAGACCCTTTGAGAAAGCCAGTTTCTCAAGAATAAATTCTCAATTGTTAGGTCCTGAAGGTTTGCAGTGGTACCTGCATTGAACTTGTAGGTGTTAGGAATTTTTTCTCTCACTCAATTTGTGGAACAGTGTGAGTATATCTACGAATTCATAATCAGAGTCATAGATCTGCCTCTGGAAGCAGCCTTCCTGGGAAATTCCAAAAACACTTGCAAATTCCCATAGGGAATCTTCCAGCTAAGTTTAGGGCATATTTGTCCAAGGTCACTGACAGGGTGAAGTATATGGGTCAAATTTCTAGGTGTCTGTATGTGTCTGGCACTCCAGTTCCATTCCAAACTGGCTAGAGAAGAATGTTTCATTTTTCCATTCACTTTCAATGTCTGCCCTGGTCCCGTAGTAACCTTTGGCCGTCACCCTCCCCTACCTTACACAGATAGATACACATCCTCTCTGAATTAAATGGAACTATATGATGTAGGTTATTTAAGTCCTCTGTATCCTGTGTTTGCTCATCTGTAATAGGGTGATAATAGAAATACCTACTTCAACAGGTTGTTGTGAGATTAAATGAGGTAATATATGTAAGGAGGCTAGAAAGTACCTAATACATACTAAAGAAGTCAAGAAGTGTCAGGTTTTACCACAATCACCATCACTACTTTGCACTAGAGGCAAATCTCCACAAGGAAGTTGTCCCTTTAAGTCTCATGAATAGTTCATGGGACAAAAAAATAAAAAATAAATAAACCACAAACCTGGAGTCTTGGCTGGGTGTGGTGGCTCATGCCTGGAATTCCAGCACTTTGGCAGGGCCAAGGCAGGAGGATCACTGGAGCTCAGGAGTTCAAGACCAGCATGGGCAACATAGGGAGACCCCATCTCTACAAGAGAGAATAATTTGCTGGGCATGGTGGTGTGTACCTATAGTCCGGCTGCTAGGGAGGCTGAGGTGGGAGAATTGTTTGGGCCCAAGAGGTCAAGGCTACAGTGAGCTAGGATCCTCTGACTGTACTCCAGTCTGGACAATAAAGCAAGATTCAGTGTCAAACAAAGAAAAGGAAGGAAGGAAGAAAAGAAGGACGGAAGGAGGGAGGGAGAGAGGGAGGGAGGGAGGGAGGGAAGGAAGGAAGGAAGGAAGGAAGGGGAGAGGAGAGGAGAGGAAGGAAAAGAAAGAAGAAAGAAAAAGAAAAGAAAAAAAAGAAAGAAGAAAGAAAGAAAAGAAAGAAAAAGAAGAAAGAAAAGAGAAAAGAAAAGAAAAGAGTTCCTGTAGTGTAACCGAGTGTCTTGGGACAAGCAGACTGAGTGATTCCTGTGTCTCACACTCAGCCTTGGGCTGCCTGATGGCTTATCATCTTTCTTCAAAAGGTACAAACCCTTTTGTCATTCCCTTCCCTATTCCACAGTAGCACCAGAGGAAGTGTTTTCAGCCTACCCGTGGGAATTTCAGATTATTTTGATGTAAACCCATTTTGGGGGGCCAGACTTTATGAATAAAATTGAGTCCCATTATGGTAAAAACACAACTCTATCTAGCATAAGAACTTTTCGGGCCTCACTAGGGAACAAAGGACATTATTTGTGAATGAACGTGGAGGGGGGTGAAGGTCAAGGGATTAAAACATTCTGTTTCAATTTGAAATTTTATTGGTGAATATTACAGGTGGTTAAAAAGAAAAGACAAAATCCAGAAAGATTCTGGTGCATCAGTCTGCATCTAAATTTTTTCTCTATTAAAATTAACAGTGCTTACTGACCTGCAGCATTAGGGTTTTCTTATTATTATTATTTTCAAAGAGCTAATTAGTTTTGTTGTCCCACCAATATCAATTTCTAGCAGTTTTTCTAGATTGCTCTTCCTTGAGAATGAGGATCAGTTTTATTTAGCACACAAAATCCAATGAGTGTTTATGCCAGTTAGAGCAAAGGCATATGAAGAGGTTCACAGACGGAAACTCTTGATCAACAACGTGCAACTTGGCCAACCCTCTTTTCAGATGGAAGATCCCCAGTGCCATTGTCAAGATAGGAATATCCAGATCAAGTTCTGCTCTACCCTGATTGCAGCCCCCCAACCCTTGAATCTTATGGCTAGGTTTTGGCCCAGCCTTCAGCTGAGTAATAAAGAATAAGCCTAGAACGACTTGAGGCCACGGAAAGATGATGGCCAGCATTAAGAATAATTTTCTTTTCTTACCCTGCAATCTGTGGGCCCTTTATATTATAATTACTATGGTGATAAAATCCTAATTACCTTTGAATCTTCATGAGGGAGAAGATTTCAGACTGGAAATGTAATCTCCCTGGATACTAACATAAAACTACAGTTGTTCTGTGGATGGTGATTGTACTTCTTATTTGAAAAACCTGATGAAGTGGCTGGTTTGCTTGTGGGTTTTGAATAAAGCTGGTTGTTAGCATCATAGGATACTGTGCCCAATAGGGTGATTTTGCTGATCTCAGAATCTGTGTTGTGCATACACAGGACTCTTGTAAATGCCTGAGCTGATGTTAATTATAAAATACAGAAATGTGCAGAGAGAGAGAGAATATTTAATCATATGTTATGATTGGAGATTTTTGTTTTTCTTAATGGTCAGAGGAAGAACTAAAATGCCTATGATCAGTGTTTCTATGATGCTGATATGTACGAGGAAATAAGCGGATCTGCAAATGAGGCTTCTACTGTTTGGAGAAAAATAGCTCTGCCAGTGTATTCTTTAATTTTATATGTCAACTTGAGTGGGCTGAGGGATGCCCAGATAGCTGGTAAAGTATTCTTTCTGGGTATATGAGAGTGTTTTCAGTAGAAATTAGCATTTGGATCAGAAGACTGACTAAAGATCACCCTCGCCAATCCAGGTGGGACATCATCCAATCTGTTGAGGGCCTGCACCGAATGGAAAGACAGGGGAAAGGTGAATTTGCTCTCTGAGCTGAGGCACCCATCTTCTCCTGCCCTCAGACATTCGCTTCTGGTTCTCAGGTCTTGGAACTTGTGCTGGGACTTACACCATTGGCTCTGCCTCAGAGTTGAACTAGAACTACACCACCAGCTTTCCTGGGCCTCCAGCTTGCAGACAGTGATCATAGGACTTCTAAGCCCTCATTGTCATGTAAACCTGTCCCTCATAATAAATCTGTATATCTCTTTATTTCCCATTGGTTCTGTTTCTCTGGAGAACCCTGACCAGAAGCTAGAGAGTTAGAAAAACCTAAAATTTCCTCTTCAGTGAGAAATCCTTCCACTCTTATTTTTCCATGAGCAATTTTTCAGTCCAAAGATCCCAAGCAAACCTAGAGAAATCATTCCAGGTAGTCTAGTGGTTAGGGGGAAAAAACAAAAAAAAACAGTAGAAAGTGGAAAAGAGAAACATCAGTCACATCTTTCTCTAAAGGCCTGGTGCTGTCATCTCCTTAAATATTTTGAAGGAACCATTTGAGGTGATAACTGCTGTATGTTTCAAAACCATCCCACTTGCACCATCTCTGCACTGACTATGTTAACAGTGCAAAAGGTCATCCTCTGAGTGCCTTCGGATCAGGATTATTTCATGTGTTTTCAAGAGAGATATGCCAGTTACCATGATAGCATTAACCAAGGATAAAAGAGAGCAAAGCTTTTAAACTTAGAAGAAAGAAATCGTCCAGAAAGGAAAGAATGTTTTTGACATGGACACCCAAAGGGCAGGTTGGAAATACCATTAAAAATTGGAATGTGGTTTTTTTTTTTAATGTTCTTATTTGTTTGTGGACTAAAATAATCCTTTTGCAAATGAGACTTTTAAAAAAAATTGAGCTGCCACCATTATTTATTTTGCAACTAATAGTGATTTTTGTTTGTTTGTTTGTTTGTTTTTTGAAACAGAGTCTCACTCTGTCGCCCAGGCTGGAGTGCAGTGGCGCAATCTCGGCTCACTGTAAGCTCTGCCTCCCGGGTGCATGCCATTCTCCTGCCTCAGCCTCCCGAGTAGCTGGGACTACAGGCGCCCGCCACCACGCCCGGCTAATTTTTTGTATTTTTAGTAGATACAGGGTTTCACGGTGTTAGCCAGGGTGGTCTCAAGCTCCTGACCTTGTGGTCCGCCCACCTCAGCCTCCCAAAGTGCTGGGATTACAGGTACGAGCCACTGCGCCTGGCAACTAACAGTGATTGTAAATTTTTTTTTTTTTTAATAGCTACCGGTACAACAACAACAGCAACAATAACAACACTGTTTGCATCTGGGCTTATTTCATTGGCCGAAAACTAGACTAACCTGTAAAAGACATTTATAGAATGTGAAAATAACATAGGGGCAACACACCGGTGATACATCAGTGGATATGTATCTTGGCAATGAGAAGAAAAAGCTCACTCCTGTTATCTTAAGCAGAAAAGGGGAATTTATTCAAAGATATTAGGACTCCCAAAATTAGCCAGAGGCTGGAAGGAATCAACCACGCTAAAGAAGCAGAGATCAGAGTAGCTCCAGATGGCCAGCAGTGATGGTGGCCAGTGGCCAGACACCAAGGCTGCCAGCACTGGCCACTGGCCACTATCACTGCTGAGCAGCATCACAAACATGGCACTAAAGGGCTCAGTCTTCCCTTTCTTGGCCTCACTTGTCCTAGAATCACAGACTAGGGTGGAGCATCCAATTGACCAAGTCTGCATCGTGTGCTCCGCTAAGACTTGATTCAACAGAAATTCCCCTCAAAAGAGGAAAGTAGGTTGGACGCCGGATACCTCCCTAAAATGGCACGTGTTTAATGTAGGTGGTATGATTAAATATATTTTGCTAATTTCTGCTTCTAAACATGAGAGATAGAAGGCTTGCAGTAAACAAACAAAAAATCCAGCCTACGATTAGAAGGCATTGCTTTCTAATACTAAGACATTATTAGTACTTGTAATTCCGAAAATCTGTAACTTCTGGAGAAATTAAGAGCCAAGTTGGCCAGGATAATTCTTAGCTGATATAAATAAATCAAGATGGATGGACATAACTGCATTGTCTTTTTATTTATTTAATCTAGCTCAGCATGGTCCAGTAGAACTTTCAGCAATAATGGAAATGTGGCTGGTATGACTGAGGAACTGAATTTAAAAATTTTATTTAATTTTACTCAATTTGGGCCAGGCACAGTGGCTAACACCTATAATCCCAGCACTTTGGAAGCCTGAGACAGGAGGATCTCTTGAGCCTGGGAGTTCGAGACCAGACAGGGCAACATAGTGAGACCCCCAACTCTACAAAAAAAAATAAAAATAAGAGAAAATGAAAAAATACATAGTTTAAGCTCAATTTGAATTTGAAAATAACCACATATAGCTAGCAGCTACTGTATTGAACATAGCAGATCTAGAAGAAATCTTGTAAAAATCATAGCATCATAGCATAGAGTTGGAAGGAATATTCCAACTCATAGCATACAGTTGGAAGCATCATAGCATAAAGTTGGAAGGGAAACTCATAGCAAGTTTGAAGTTATTTTTTAATGCAAAATATGTTGAATGCAAGATAATTAGGTTTATACCTGGTGACAGGGTCTGGGAGAGTATAGAGACTGTCATTCTCAGGGGTAAGATAAATTATAACTGGATCATAAAGAATTTATGTTGAAAAAAGACCACTGATTAGCACCAAAGTGTGTGATTTCTCTTGATAGTCTTTTATTTGAAGAGGAGATATAAAGACTATGGGATTTAGCCCTTAAAAAAAGGAGTGTCCAACTCAATTTACAAACATAAACACTGGTGTGAGACAATGAACAAGCTGTATTGCCCTCAAAACTGAACCTCTTGAGATATAAAGAGGAATAGGAAGATGATAACTTTGGTCAGGTGCTGTGGCTCACACCTGTAATCCCAGGACATTCAGAGGCTTAGGAGAATTGCTTGAGCTCAGGAGTTCAAGACCAGCCTGGGAGATATAGTGAGACCTCGTCTCTACTAAAAATAAAAAGTAAAAAATCAGCTGGGCTTGCTGGTGCATTCCTGTAGTCCCAGCTACTCAAGAGACTGAGGTGGGAGGATTGTTTGAACCCAGGAGATTGAAGCTACAGTGAGCTATGATCATGCCACTGCACTCCAACCTGGGTAACAGAGCGAGACCCTGTCTAAAGAAAAAAAAAAAAAAAAGATGACAACTTTGAAAAGGTGCTATTAAATTTATTACTAAAATATTACTGAGAATTTCCATAATATACTTAAAGATTCCTTTATTTAAAAACAAAACCAAACCAAAGGAAGCCTGTGCTTTTCTGAAGTCTCTCTTCTTTTGCTCTCTTTCCAATTAAAGCTATGCCTTGAATGCTTTAATGTACCAATAAAGGTTTTGTGCTTTTGGAATCTAAATAGAGCTTTTCTGGATGACAAGCAACATTAGGCAGTTACACCCCACCAGAGAGGAAGGGACTGGTTTTTGTAGGTGTGCAGAAAGCCCACAGTGGTTTCCCTGGAAGACATAAATAAATTATAAAGGTAACTTCACATATGTGGTCAAAGGTGAACTATACACGAAGCAGGCAGTTGAAATCTCTGTAATTCCTGGCCACCAGCAAGATTTTCCAAGGAAAGGAAGCCACCAAAACGCCTTCAACCTAGGACAGGAATTGGTAAACCATGGCCCATGGGCCAAATTCAGCCTGCCACCTGTTTTGTACGTCCCACAAGCTAAGAATAGTTTCTACATTTTTAAATGGTTGGAAAAATAAAAAGAACCATGTTTCATACCATGTAAAACTTAAATGAATTCAAACGTCAGTGTCCACAAATAAAGTTTTATTGGAACACAGCCCCATCCATTCATTGATGTGTTGTCTATGGCAGCTGAGTGGAGCAGTTGCAATGGAGAACAGATGGCCTGTGAAGATGAAAATATTTACTATCTGGCACTTTATAAAAAAGGTTTGCCAACCTCTGACCTTGCGGATGATGTATAGCTCGGGTCATCCTCCAAGCCACCAGAGAGTATTGAACCCACTTGGAATATATTTGACTCAGCATAGAAAGGGTAGTATTGCCTTTCATTTGAGACCTTTTTCATCATTCTCCAAATAAATGCTACTTGATTTTAGGAATAGACCATATCTTATTATCTTTTATATTCTCTGTAGTTTTTAGAAATAGAGGGTGAACAATAATTTTTGATGAATGATTAAATGCATGAATGAATAAATAATGTTTTGAAACAAATGACTTACCTTTTCATTATTACCTCATATGAAACATCGGGATTATAATACTTTCATGAAGTAATGAGCTAAATAGTCAGTTGATTACTAGAAAACACTTAGGACAATATCAAGAACAGTAAAGTGTTACAGAAGAAGCTCTTGCAATTGAAAACCACCCTTTGAAACATGCAGACTCGTGGCCATGTCACAAGGAATGTGCAAATCCAGTAGATAACTTTCTCCAACTCCCATTTACATCTGTTGAATTGTGTACACACCAATAGTCCCCAGTATCTGCTAATCACTGTTATACCTAATACCGAAAACACATAATCTAATGAAACATTTGAAAAATTCTGTGTCCAGAATAGAGAAATGGAAAGAGTAATATTTGTTAAACACCTTCTTTGTGCCAGGTGCTGACGTGGGCATTTCACATACACTTTGAAACTCAGATTCTCTGGAACAAGATTTTCTGCCTTAAGCATTCCTGGTAAATTGTATCTACTTGTAGCCATGGAGTGGGACTGTGGCCCAGCTGATCTGTTTGGTTTTTTGCTGTCTTCATAAAGCAGTATTGATTGCCTTGGTCAAATCAATTGTGTGGCCATTTCCATTTACACATCATTTAGCTGCCTGAACTGATTGCTTCTGCCAGGACACAGTCATGCCATTTCAATCACGTAGATCCAGATAGTCTAAAATCCTTCAAGTGGAAGGCTAAAACATCACAACATCAGGCTACTAGGAATTAGCCTTGTGTGTTCCCCCCCACCCATAGGAAATTAATGTTCAGATGAGTAGGAAACAAATCATCATAAGGTTATTGTGTTCAACGATGTAAAAAAAAAAAGCAGAAATTTCTGAACTACATATTTCTTAATAGCAAAGAAAAAGAATATTAGCAATTATTTTCCAAACTAAGTATGTGCTCATCTATAGTGGTAGCAGACGGCTCTTTAGATCTCAAATTCAATTATCTTTTTTTAAAAAAGAGACAACAAATGGTGATTTTAGTCATCTTTGATTATTGGACGTTGGCATATTGGACGGAAGTTTTCTGATGTGTTCACTTGGTTCACATAAATATGGCAAGGGTCTGTGCCCTAGAAAAGCCAAGTACTACGATTAGTGGTAACAGAACGCCTTTTACAGGTAATTTTCAGGAATGGCAGCAACCCAACATTGGCAGTGGTAGTAAAAGGGAGAATGGGAATATAAAGACAGCTTATTGCTAGAGGACAGGATTTTGTTTTTACTATTTTTTTTTTCAATTAATAGGAAAAATAGGTTTGCACCTTCTGGCAAATTAACCTGTAAAACAAATATATCTTTTAACAAATGTACTTTGGCATACGCCAGGCAATTTTTATTGAAAATCATAGTAATGACTTCGGGCCAATGTAGACGAATACTACTGTTGCTGTCCTTTCAGAATGTGATGGAGACTATGCTAAAAATAATACAAAAGGCTGTAAATGCATTCTTGGGGAAAGGGCCAAATGGAGAAAAAGCATTTCCCATCAAATATATTCAAAAAGTGGCCTAGCCAGGTGCTTTGTTAATGTCATAGCAGCATATAGAATAAGCCTCAAATGAACTTGAAACACAGGTTTCAGAAAGACTTCTGGAGCCAGGCATGGTGGCTCCTGCCTGTAATCTCAGCGCTTCGAGAGGGCAAAGTGGGAGGATCGCTTGAGCCCAGGAGTTTGAGACCAGCCTGGGCAACAAAGCGAGACCGCATCTCTACAAAAACATTAAAATAAAGACTTCTGGACCTTTCTATTTCTGTTTCAACTTTTCCTGGTCCTTTTTCTTTCGCCAGGCACTCGATACCAACATGTGTCAGACGTAAACTTTTGCTGAACTTTCTTTCCTCCTATCCAAATGTACCTATCTTTTCAAGGTGCTGTTTTGCATTCTTAACTGTGCATATTCCATTTTGATTTTAAATTTTAATTTTATTCTTTTATTGGAAGTGCTACACCTGTCTCTTGCACTTTCACTCTTTCAAGCTTTTGTAAACTCGTGGTTCTAGGTAGCAAGGTAGAGGAAGCACCACTAGATAGGAACCATGAGAGCTGAATCCCAGTTCTGGCTCTGTGACTTTCTACCTGTCTGAGCTTCAGCTTCCTCACTTGTAAAACAGGATAAATAATATTTGACCTACTGGCCTTTTGTGGTTAAAAGTGAAAGATATTGACATTATTATTATTAGAAGTCTAAACAAATGTGTAAAAATAACCAAATTATAAATTTTGGCTATGGAGTAATCTCTTACTCCCAAAATAATTGACTAAAAACTTTTGTTTTAAGGTAAACTGATAGCCATATTTCAATTGTTATATGAATTTCTCATATCTAATAATTTATATTAATGACTTTTTCTCCTCTCAATAATAGTTATTAAAATTAGAATAACAGGGTAGCATTTCATAATTTATAATGTCATAATTTCACTCCTACGGTGAAAGCTCCTATTTTCAAATTGCTTTAAGGTTATAATGAAAGTTATGGTTTCACACTATGGTTTTAAAGATATTTATTCTAGTAACCTAAACTTTTAATGGTTCTAATTTGTAAAGTGTCAGAAACATGAGTATTTATGGAAAGCCAGTATAGATGAAAGAATATGATTATGTGGTCTATTTAAGATAGCAGTGTATTGGAAACAGGTGGTAGAGTGGAAAGAGGCTAGCCAGAGTGGGTCTGAATTCTGTCTCCTCTATTTTCTGTGTGGTCCCTCTACTTTCTTTGAGCCTTAGTTTCTCCATCTATAAAATGGGATTAAATAATAATATCTTGCAGTAATGTTGTGAGGGTTAGAGAGATTGCACCTAAATGCCTTGTGCACAGATTAGGTGCACAATAAACTGTTATTATGTAACTATCCTATTACACATATTCACCTGGGAATAAATTCTTTTAGGCTTTTGTGCCTGTTGCTAATGGGTGGATCACAGTGGATTCCTATGATGCTACCCAAATGTGTAATTTTATTGTAGGCTGTCTTTTAAGTACAGGGAAACTCTGATTCAATAAAAGATGATTAGTAACCAGTTGCCTTTGCACACATGCCCAAAGGTAAAAAACTTTGTAATGGATATTCCAAGTTCATTCTTCTTTTTTCTGTCTAGGAAAAATCTTTAGACTTGGTATGGCATTGAGCTCTGTAGCCACAGATATGAGTGAAATTAAAATGAGGAAGAGAATAAAATTAGGAAAATGAGTAACAAGTTGTGTGTGATTTGGCAGAGAGTTTAAGAGATTGCCTTGGAAAATTTGTAACGTCAAATATAAACTATTCCTTTTAATCAAATATAAACTATTCCTTTTAATCAAAAGATGTGAAGACACCAACTTTTATTCTGGAAGAGCCATCCATAAATCAATTATAGCTATCATTTGAAAAATAGAACTAGGTGTATTCACTAAACGTATATAAGATTGTGCTGTTTTTCTCCTTGAGGCACTTTAGGGTGATGGGATTTTGAAATGCAGGTGATTTTCTAAGGAACAGAAGTCATTCTGTAACTTGTCAGTGTGTTGACATGGCATGCCCTTTCAGATTTCCAGCATGAAGGCAAGTAGTGTTTCATTGAGCCTGACTGAGTGTGGGTGAAAACATTCATTATACATTTATTTTATCCCTTTAGAAGTAGCTATTTCCATGCTAGCCATTTCCTGTGTTACACTTTGGGAAAATGTGAGTTTACTACTCAACCAAGAGAGCATGCTAGACATCACCTCACATTATTTACCTGTCAGGTATGATGATATTTTTGCATTCAGCTATCTGAGAATGAATCCATAGGCGTTCAAAGACTCTTTTCAGAATTCAGTAAAAATTAAAGTCCAAAATCTACCACCCAAAGGTGCATAGAAGTAGTGGTATGCTGGTAAACCAACTCCCTGGGGGAAGAGCCCTGATTTGTAGTGTTTGCTGGGTTTTGCAGCATAAAGTCTCTTATTGTGGTCCATGTGAAGCTACCAACAGTTTACGAACCTGCTTGCAAGATTCCTGACCATTAACCAATTGGCTCTGGCAAAGCAAGTACAACTGATCCCACCACACTACTCCCTTCGGAGCAGATTTTAGAATTTCAAGCCCTGACCGTTTGAATTTCTTTTGGATCCAGAGATATTTTAATGAAGCTGACAGCTGCCTGTCACTTGAAGCTGTATATAGGAGCATGTGGATTTTCCCCCATTTACTTTCCTTTACTGCATTGTTTAAAGCTGTTTTTCATTTCCAGTAGCCAATATACATTACACCTGTGACGTTCCAGATACACCAGACCTCTAATGTAAACATTGATTTATACAAATAAGATATTGCCTCTTTATGCAAACCGTTAAAAATCTAAGATATACTATAGCACATACTTCCTCAGCAATTAGCCCAAGGCTTGCTGCTTTCAGGAGTCGATACAGCTCACTCCCCCTCTTCTAGTTCTCAGCTTACTGAGGGTTTCTGCTGACACCACTCGAATAGCTGGGCTCCTAACTGAGCTGCTTCTGCCTGTCAGTGGCTGGCAAAGTGATTTGATTCCTTTATGTGTGTAATACAGTACAGCACTTTGAGGCTTGCAAATGGCACTGTTTAAATCAATACATAATGATTTATTACATATTGTGGAGCACTTATAAATATATTATGAAGCTCTAGAGCATACCAACATAATAAGCTAGTGGTAGGCAAGGGTAGGAGCCCTCTATACTATTTTCTTCTGCATTCTGCGATTGAGATGTCCTGTGATCCAGGATAATCCATTTACCTTTGCTGTACTGCATTTTGTAAGTTTGCAGAACAGGGTCGCTAGTGATGAGATTGTAAATGGTTTAGAGGTATGGGTGGTATATAGGCAATAGTCATTCAAACTAAAGAATTACTGTATTTTAATATCTTCCATGTAAACAAGCATCACAATGGATAGCAATGAGGCATCCTGATGAAAAATGAGAGGTTCAAATGTACACACACATAGTAAAAGTCTAAAGCCAGGCATAGGAATGATAATTAATAAATTCAAGACCCCAGTGACCTTCGGAGCAGGGAAGAGGGGAATGACTCGGACCTAGTGGAGGTTTACAGGTGAAAATTATTCTTTTTTTTTTTTTTTTTTTTTTGAGACAAGGTCTGACTCCATCACCTGGGCTGGAGTACAGTGGCACAGTATCAGCTCGCTGCAGCCTCAACCTCCTGAGCTCAGGTGATCCTCCCACAGCAGCCACCAGAGTAGCTGGGTGTGTGCCACTATGCTTGGCTAATTTTTGAATTATTTGTAGAGATGAGGTTTCACCATGTTGCCCAGGCTGGTCTCGAACTCCTGAGCTCAAGAAATCTGCCTGTGTCAGCCCCGCAAAGTGCTGAGGTTATAGGCATGAGCCACTGTGTGAGGCACCATCCTGTTTCTGATGTTTATTTCTTAGCTCGAGTGGTGGCATGTAGCTGTTTATTGTATTACTCTTTAAACATTTTTGCCTGTCTGAAAACATACACTAAAAAGCATTTGAACAAAACAAGGCTGGGCATGGTGGCTCATGCCCATAATCCTAGCACTTTGGGAGGCCTAGGTAGGAGGATTGCTTGATTCTAGGAGTTCAACACTAGGGTGAGCTACATGGCAATCCTGCTTGTCTCTATAAAATAAATTTAAAAATTAGCCAGGCACTGTGGCACATACCTGTGGTCCTAGCTACTCAGGAAACTGAAGAGAAAGAATTGCTTGAGCCCAGGAGGTCAAGGCTGCAGTGAGCCATGTTCATGCCGCTGCGCTCCAGCCTGAGTGACAGAGACCTTGTTTCAAAAACACAAATTAATTAATTAATTAATTTAAGATTAAAATGGTTTCTGTTAAACTGAACTGTGCATGTAAAAATGGTTAAGATGATAAATGTTTATATAATGTGCTTTTTTTGTCACAAAAGTAAAGGTTTCTGTTAGTCATGTTATGAGTACATTTAGTTTTCATAATGGTACCATCTTTGCATATGAACACATTTTGGAATTTTTGTTTATATCTTTGTTTGTTTTACACATTGATGCAGATTGGGGAACTCTAAATGTCCACAGTCAACTGAGCTTTGTGCAGAGACTATAATAGGAATAACAGGATTTAATTAACCCCCATCAAGGCCAACAGTTAGAGCTAGACAAAGAAAAGGCAGAAAAAAAAAAAAAGTCAACAGTTCATTAACACATTCTAAAACATTTTAAAAATGTAGAACATTGAGCATATTGAATATAATTTTTATTGATTAAAAAAGAAAATAAATGGAGATATGTTTAGGTACTTGTCTAAAATTCAGCCCAGCTTTACCTCTATGTGGACTGGTCACATAACATCATAACATTTACTCATAAGCTTAACCAAAAAGGCACAATTAACAAAAGCTAGAACCTATTTGAACACAAATTTATCTTTTCCAAGTTATTTCAACTGAAAATAAAAACAACAAAGAAAATATGAAGATGAAGACAAGAGAGAGTTTTTTAAGATAATTATGAAACCTAAGAAGATTAAACATATCATCATGGACATAGCATTCCTCATTCTCAGAGTCAACGTGATAATATGGTGTTTAGCCTCTTGAGTAATATCACGGAGTACAACGTTCTTATGAACAACCAAAAAGAAATCACTCTCATTTATTTATACCTAATCATTTCCTGCTTTGCAATATTTCTAAGTTAAAATCAGTTTATTTTATAGCAGCATCGTATATAAATGATCCAAAGCCTGAATCCAAAGTATAAAATGGAGAATAGCAATGTTCCAACAATGCTAATTGGCCACAGCCTTGGATTTGCACTTTCAACAGTTGTCAGTCCAAGCTCCTGACCTCCTCTCTTGGGAAAAGGGGCTGAGGAGTGTGTGAACAGGGGAGACCTGTTTAAGAAAGTCCATCTCTGCTCAGCCAGCATTTTCATGCATCTTGAGAGTTGAGAGAGATGTTTAGTCCAGGGCACTTTATTTGTAATGCATTTCTCTTTGGTTATTACAAACCAATTTTTTGACCTTGTACATTTACATCTAAGAAGATTTTTTTTTCTCTTTTGAGGATCAGTTGTGACCCACTAAGAAGGTTTTAACCCTTCTCTCAGTGTCCTCTTGTTTTGGAAATATGTCAGGACAGCCAACTCACAGGACAACACAAGAGACGATTATTGTGTATGGAAAAAAAGTAAGGGAAAAAAAAGGACTTTTTGAGAGAATTTCAAGTGATTGGGTGCATGTAATATTTTTCCATGCAGCCAGGATCCCAAGCACACATAATCCCTCCTGGAAATACACCTGTCCCATCTGCAAGACACCAACCCCATTACCCACACCTGCCATACTTACAAAGGGCCATAAGTACATGGTGGATGTAGTTGTAAAATAATTTTTTCGTGGCATGTGTTGGAGAAGTAGGTGATAGTTAAAAGTTTCAAGGGGGTGTCTCTGAATGACTGGTTTCCAAATATATACCCTATCAAGTCAGAAGGAATTCAGGGACCAAGCCAGAGCCTGCTTTGATAATTCTTGCTAGTGATATTAGAGCGGTGTCGATCCTCAGTTCCCCTTGCTGTTGCAGTTGTATTCTCCACCACCCCCACCGCCATATTGCCTTGGCCTCCACTTCAAGAATAAAACTGCAGCTGGGTGTTGTGGCTCATGCCTGTAATCTCAGCACTTTGGGAGGCCGAGGCAGTCAGATCACGAAGTCAGGAGTTCGAGAACAGCCTGGCCAATATAGTAAAACCCAGTCTCTACTAAAAATACAAAAATTAGCCAGGCATGGTTGCAGGTGCCTGCAGACCTGGCTACTCAGGTGGCTGAGGCAGGAGAATCACTTGAACCCAGGAGGCGGAGGTTGCAGTGAGCAGAGATCGTGCCTCTGCACTCCAGCCTGGGTGACAGAGCGTGACTCTGTCTCAAAAAAAAAAAAAAAAAAAAAAAGAATAAAATTACTCCAAAGCACTATTCTAGTCATTATGTCTCCTTTGTAAAAGTAGTGGAACCAATCAGCTATCCTAAGCCAGCTGCTTAGATACATGTTAGCATGGCTCATTAGAGTACAGTCATAAACTAATTCATAGAAATATTCTGAAGGATGTTTTTATGGCTTTATGTGTGTATAAATCTCTTTGTTTGCACACAGAGAACACTGATTGGACAAAATGATGAACTGCTGGTTCCATTTCTTGTCTGCTCACTGAGCAGGCACATTATAGTCTATCTTAGGCTACTGTGGTGTAAACAATATATTTGTGACCATGAGCATCGTTTATTCCACACCTTTGTCCTCCTTAATGCAGAGCATGTGATAAAAATAAATACACTCATAAGGGTGGAGCACGGCTTGTACATCAGGGATAATTATGGCTCTAGAAAAATGAGAGAAAGAGTTTTTAACTGCCTTTTGGAGTCATTTCTCTCATGCATGCCCCAGACTTGTTTTTCAAAGAATCAGGATAAAATTTCCAAAGTCAAAGAGTAAAATTCATTTTATGACCTACTCTGTGGTTGTATGAACTCAGAAAGAAACAGAATTGTGGCCAAAACAGTAATTCCTACCTACCTCTGCCCATGAACTGATTTGAGTGTTCGTTTTGCTTTAAAGGCTTTGTTGTTAGATCGACTTTTATTTGGAGTTTCATGCAGACAGGAGATGCTTAACAGTGGTGAAGGAGGCAAGAGTTTCTGTTCTGCACATGCAGCAATTATCTTCATTGCAAGAGAAGCCAGTCCTTGCAGCTGCACTGGGGAGCTCAGGCATCCCAGAACAAAGCACGTCTGCACTCATGCACACAGAAACGTGAGAGACACTATCAAATAGACAGCTCACTGAGGCCTGGCCAAGTGGCCCACCAGCAGCTCATGGCATTCCCAGGAGGATGCAGCCTGGCTTTCTCAGACTCTGAGCTGATTAAAGCAAGGGGTGATGGGAAGGCCATGTTGAGTCTCCAGTTTTGGGAGGAGGATAAGGAAAGGGCTGACAGCTGCTGTACAACTGGTGAAAACCATGGGTAGCAATAGCAGCCTCCTGTTGTAGGGGGAAAAACAGCATAGACAAGGGCTACAGACTATTTCCAATAAATGAATGCTTTCTCAATGGTCCCTCTATTGACTCAGTCTCTAATCTTTAAATCATTGCACTAAATATTATATATATATTATATATATATATATAATATATGTCATAATTTGTAATAAGTTTTCATGTTGAGGGATTTCCAAAATGAAATGAGAATGAATACTTTATTTGGTTCTCTTCCTCAGAACACTGACCAACTGACTCATTCCTTTCACAAATGTGGAGGAGAATCCATGTTTTAAACAGCCTACTTAATAAACATACTAGGTGGATGGGATTTTTCTTGTTTATCAGGGATGCCTGAGTAAGGTCTTTGCAGGAGATTATTTCGCATCTGGAAAGTCCCTCTCAGCAACTGGAATTGGTTCCTGTGGCACTTCAGAAGATGGAAATGGTGTTCAGAGTTAAATGCCTTTTAGGAGCTTGGATATTTTATGCAAGAGAAGGGCCAACTGAGCTTTAAAAGAGGCAACAAAGCATTTTTTCCAATTATGAGGAAGTTTAAAGTTAGCTGCAGAACACTCTAAACTCAAGAATCCTTTTTATTCTTCTCTCAGTATGCTATGACAATGTCCTATAGCCAGACATATTTTGTGTGCAGAGAGCACAAAGCCCTAGACCAACATTATTGTTAATCCTCACGGTATCCTTTGGCAGAAGGAGCTGGAAACCAAGTTACATAAATATACAACTCTTTGTGACAACATATTTTACAACTATTTCTAGTTTTTAAGCTGCCTCCTAATTTAAACATACAAAAAAATCTGATGCAATATGGACTAATTTGAATTAAATTTCAGTATGATTTTGATATTTCTAATGAATGATGAGTTTAAAATACAAAAATTAAATACAAATACAGTGGTTCAAGATGGCAAACTGAGTCCATATACCCACCTCCTCTCATAACCTCCTCTTGATATAAGAAATAAAAATAAGAAATATGTATATTAAACTGTAACAGCACTGGGAAATGACAGTGGTATCATTATTGGATCAGACATTTTGAGAATTTTCTAGAAGACATAGTAAGAACAGTAGAGAAAAATTAAAGGAAACTGCCGCCCTAAACACCAGGAGAAAGTGGGTGCTTCCTCAGGTCCCTCAGCTACACTCCAAACTTTAACAATATTGAAGAGCAGCAGTGGCCTTGGAGCAAAAATGTATTAAAGAACTGCACTGAAATGAGTTGAGATGATTGGCAGTTTCCCTTGTCTGTAAATGGTGCCAAAAATGTGATGATCTAATGGGTTGAAATGGTTCTCATTCTCATTTCATTTGGAAATCCCTCATGGTATAGCATTGCTATGATAGCTTATAGCTTATCTATAAAAACAAAGACAACATTCTATAAGTGTTTTTTATGAAGAAAAAAAGTTACAATTAAAAGAATAGAATTCAGAATGGCCTCAAATGTCTTATCAGCACCATGTGTTCTTAGAAAGCAAAGAACCACTGTCCTCAAAAGAACTGAGGGAAATTATTTTGAACCTAGCATTCTATACCCAGCCAAACTATCATTTATGCATTCAACAATTTTTTTTTGAGCATGTACTATGAGTTAGGCATTCTGTTATTCTGAAGAGATACAATAGTAAGCAAAAGCAGAGTTGGTCCTTGCCCTCTCGAAGCTGATAATCTACATGGGGAGGTGGAGATAATCACTCAAATAGAAAATTACAGACAGGGATAAATTGCACCATCCAGTACTGTCCACACAGACATGGAAATAAAACATTATCTTATTAGTAACTGAGAAATCCTACAGTAAAAAAAGTCTAGAGAACTTTGTTTAACCTAATGTTTCCTAAACTTACTTAAATATGGAATTATGCCCCTACCCCTTCGCCTTTTCCTCCTTTTCTTCTTCTTCCCATTCTTATTCTTACATTAATATTCTGTGGAGCTTGTGTCCCCCACAACTCACTCTGGGAAGTGCTGGAATCCAAAGGAAAAAGCCATCCTCCTTGGCACTGCCTTTAGGCTTTTTCTCAGTCTGACCCCAGCTTACATTCCCCCGCCTCGCTCTTCACAAACCTCTCCCTTAGACATTCTCTATTGTTTGCCAGGCCTTGAACGTTCCAACCACTTTGGCGGTTTCTTGTCATCAATTCTGTTTTCTCTGTCTGAATAAATTTCAACACTCATTTACTGAACACTTTTTGAGCTTTTATCCCAGGAGATGTTGGGGGAGGGTAGGGAATGGGGTGGTGGGAATGCGGGTGAGGGGAGAAGTAGAAATGAAAACATGGCCTTTTCTTCAAGGATCTTGTTGTCTCTTGCTTCTGGTATTTTTCTTCCTAGCCTCCAAACCCTAATTCAGATGTAATGTCCTCAGTAAAGCCTTCTTCAATTGCTTCCTTCCTCCTTAAGCCCCTGGTACAGCCCACTCTGCTGCCATAGCATTTATTATGTCATAATTGTTTATGATTTGTATGTGTCACTCTTTCTGGATGCTCAGTGTCTCTTGAATTCATATAATGAATGAGAATAAAGATTTTCCCATAAATATTCTCTCTTTCATTTCCCCATCCACCCTTCCCACCCCTCTGGCTCCCATGGAGCCCAGGCTCTATGTACATGTCAAGGAGGGGAAACTGCTTCTCCCTCATTCTGCACAAAATCAAAATTTTCTCAATACATCATCTATTTTTTTCTCTGGGCTATGTGCATGTCTGCTAGCATAAATTACTTGCTGCATTTAGAGACTAAACTTCATAAATATAACTCCCTATCCTTATTGAAACAGAGTCACAGAATTCAGGAAAGCTCTGATATTTTCCGAGTTTTATTTTTCTCTCAAACAACAGTTGATTGGTTTTTCAGGTTCATTCTGACTCTAGGTTTACAGCACACTCATTTATTGTCCATATACTAGGAATCCCTCTCTTTACAGAAAGTTTGAACTCTAATGTATGTTATTTTTAAGGAGGAAGATAATGAAGATTTAACATGAAAGTTGCAGGCAAATCGTAAACGTTATAAATGACAACCGCTTTTCCTGTAACAATCTGCAAACACACCAGCTGTGAAGGAAACTGACATTCAGTACTTGGGCAGAAACATCATGTAATAGGGAACACAGTTCTTTGTTTGGATCCGTTTCCTGTGAGTGCATTTCACATTAGGTCTGTGCATGCCAACCCCTGGGGACAAGGTGCTTGCCCCGAAGCGAACAGCAGAAAAAAGGGCTGCTCTTCCAGCGGCCTAGACCTGATCCTCCAGAGAACTTTGTAAAATCACTACGAGAGGAGACAAAAAAGGAGCAGAAGAAAAGCCAGGTCACTCCTTTGATGATCTAATGGGTTGAAATGGTTCCTTATCACGCAGGGTCAGCCACCAGCCTTGATTTAAAAGGTGAGAGAAAACCTAACATGGTTTGGACAAGATGTTGAAGGGGCCTGGGCTTTTACGAGGCAGAGACCTTCAAATACCTAAAAAGATCTAAGGGTAAGTAACTTCACCAGGTGGCCTCGCCCCAGCTCAGCACTGTATTTCAAGCTACTGAGAGGAGTTCCAAACTCAATGTGGGTTAAGTGTGCTCTCGTGCTTGCCTCGGCAGGAAATGGCGGTGGTTAAACTTGGCCCGCTCAAACCCGTGCAGTGCAGGGTTGTTGATTTTTGCTCCCCACAGTAAGTCTTTGGGGGCCAAACCATAAAGCTGACTTGTCATCTCTCTCTGAAAAGTTTGATTTAAGCACTTACCTATAGATGATGAGCTACTCGACCCCCAATTCCAGCTCCCTGCAACACATAGCCCTGATGAGATGACCTGTGAATATGCTGTGAGGCGCTGAGGAAGTTCTGTCTGTTTCTCTCCCCAGGAAGGATAAGAAAGGGCAAAACAGCCTTTGGTGAATGAGTTAGCTATTGTCTGCCCATTTTGCTTCATTATCAGCTTTACTGTTTAGTACTCATTGATTGCTGCAGAGGATGGTATGCATGAGGATGTCGGTATAGATGAAAGATCAGGCTGGGTGCAGTGGCTCACACTTGTAATCCCGGCACTTTGGGAGGCTGAGGTGGGTGGATCATGACGTCAGGAGTTCGAGACCAGCCTGGCCAAGATGGTGAAACCCCATCTCTACTAAAAACACAAAAATTAGTCAGGCGTGGTGATGGGTGCCTGTAATCCCAGCTACTCTGGAAGCTGAGGCAGGAGAATTGCTTGAACCCGGGAGGTGGAGGTTGCAGCAAGCCAAGATTGCGCCACTGCGCTCCAGCCTGGGTGACAGAGAAAGACTCTGTCTCACAAAAAAAAAAAAAAAAAAAAAGAAGAAGAAGAAAGATCAAACTGTTCCCCCATACTAAAATCTACTTCTTTTGTGTATCGTTAGAGTGGACATGCTACTGCCTAGAGGAAAAGTTCTCCCTTCATTTTATTTTTCTTGAGACAGGGTCTCATTCTGTCACCCAGGCTGGAGTGCAGTGGAGTGATCTCAGCTCACTGTGACCACTGCCTCCTAGGCTCAAGCGATTCTCCCATCTCAGCCTCCCAAGTAGCTGGGACTGCAGGTGTGCACCACCAAGTCAGGCTAATTTTTGTGGGTTTTGTAGAGATGGAGTTTCACCATTTTGCCCAGGCTGGTCTCAAACTCTTGCGCTCAAGAGATCCACTCTGACTCGGCCTCCCAAAGTGTTGGGATTATAGGTGTGAGCCACTGTACTTGGCCAGCTCTCCCCTTCTGAGTGAAGGCTGAAGGATCCTCTAAGGCAAGATCTGTGGCCTAAGATTCCATTTTCATACTTGCCAGTTGGAACCATCTCTGGTTTCTACACGGAAATATCAGAAACTGAAAGCCTGCTTTTATATGGTGATCTCATTTCTTTACACACATAATCCTAGTATTTATTTTTCTTCTAGAAATTTAATGTTTGTAATCTGTAATAGATACAGAGATTCTAATAATCTCTGTTTACATTCGTGTGTTTGTGTTAATTTATTCTTTCCCCTCCTCTCATTTGCTCATAATAAACATGTTCTTCTACACCTTGAATTCTTTCATGTGCTTTAGTACTGCAGGTACTGCTGTTTCATTGAATGGGGACTTAGTAATTACTATCCCTTCCCAAAGTGCAGGCTAAATTATTCTGGGGGAGAGTGTTACAAGGGCTTCTCAAACTTAGCATGCAGAAGAATAACTGGAAAACCATACAGATTCCAGGGCCCCACCCTCCCAGAGATCTCAAGTGGGGTCTAAGAATTTGCATTTCTAACAAGTCCTTAGGTGATGCTGATGCTGCTGGTCCCAGGACTTCAATTAAGAGCTGTGCTTTCCTAGAAACCCATGATCCAGGACTCTTCTGCTCACTTGGCTTCTAACATCTCTCTCTCTGAGAGCTTTCAACTTCATCATGAAAAACAAGCTGAACAGTGATCTTGTCCATGGAGATGGAATTAGCATTCTTGTCTTCTAGCTATGTGTCACATCAAATCCTTGGTTTGATTAGCTTGAAGAGCCAATTCAGCCCTTCAAGTAAAACTTGGTATTTTAGATTCTAAATCTTTTCCAGTTTCAATGCCTTGTGGGACTTTAAGAATAAAGTTTGTTTAAGAAAAGATTAAAAATACTACCATTTTTTTCCTTCTTTCTCTCCTTTCCTTCCTCCCTTCTTTCCTTCTTTCCTTCCTTTCTCTCTCTAAGGGTGAAGGTTTGACTAAAATGAGATTTCCCATTTTATTCTTCTGAATTCTCTTGTGCCTACTGTTTTTCCATCATAGTTCCTGTGTTCCTAGGGAAAGGGTAACCATTGAGTTGGAAGACATGATAACTGTGTACTTAACATTTTCTCAAATGTGATCACTGGTGATTTTCCTGAAGTATGCCACAGAAGACTATTTCAGCATGCAGTTTATTTTTATATTTCTAAGATTCACCAAGATTCATAAAAGATTAGGAACGGAACCCTTCTAGTCTGCATTAATGCATTTTGTTAACAAAATAGACAGCCCTTTCATATGGAGGAGGGGAAATTAATATCCCAGAAGAGCAAAAAGGGAAGAGAGAGAGAGTTTTAGAGGTAGTGTATTCTCCCAGAAGTCACAGAACAGGTACAAATAATGAGGGTTCTGAAAGGAAGACAGACCTGGCTAAGTGTTGTGTCAGGGAAGTCTGTGATCTCAGGCTATTAAATATTACCCGCCTCTTTCTGGTCATCATAATTCAAAACCACAGTGACAGTGTGCCAGTTGTGAGCCAAGTGGTTATCATGCCTTTGCCCAAAAGGCTAAGAAAAAGACAAAAGCTGGGAAAGATCAGAGAGCATATTGGGTTGCGATAAGGAGGTTATCTCATTTTTCTATGGAAACATCACAAAATACGTAGCTTGACCTCTGCTGCTGGGTAATGAATTTCCATGAAGGACCATCAGGGAGGGCCAAGGAGGTATATGGGGAGGGTGGGGTGGGGGAGAGCGGAAACCAGTGGTCAATGTTGCCTGAGTCTCCTACAGCCCAGCTAAAAGGGCCAGGCAGAGTTGCATTAAACCTGATTAGAAAACTCTGCTTAATACATTAAAGAAACAACTTGCAGAAACATCTACCTCCCTTCCTTCCTCCCCCAAACAGTAATGAGTCCAAATTGCTAATAAAACATAAAAACTCTCAAAGATGTTGTACATGGGCCATTTTTCTGAGCTGGTTATTTTTTATGTCAGTTTTCCCACAGCTGTGAGCATGCTATAACTATCAACTTACCAAATGCCCTAGTTTAAATGAAACTTAAAAGAATGTATTTAGGAACTTTATAAAGAAAGTAGGGGGAAAAACAGACAAGCAAGATTGTCCATTTTTTTTATTTGGTAAAAAAGAAGAATTTGGCCAGATATAGGGGGAATATGGCTTGAACTGATAATTCTCAGAAAATAGCGGTTGAGAGAATAGATTTATCCGTCTTCTTGCAAAGCTATTATTCAAAGATCACATTCAGCCTTCAGCTGCTTGGGAGGCTGTGGTGGGAGGATTGCTTGAGCCCAGAAGTTTGAGACCAGTCTGGGCACCATACTGTAGGCGTGATCTATATTCTGAGGTTAACTTATGCAAGTAGAATTAAGAGGCAAGTCTAAAGCACAAGGAAGAACAAAGAGTGTTGCTGACATCCTTAAAAATATCCCATGTAAAAGTCATTCCACCCATGGTGGATCAAATGGCCTAAACTTTCTAAAGAATAAACAGTAAGAAGAATCGATTTTTTGCTGTCTTTTTGTTTCATCTCTCAAAAACACAGTAAACATTTTTATTTGGAAACCTGTGAATGTTGAGTTATAAGGAATGATTGCCAAAAGTTTGGATAATAAATGAGAAATGCATGTTGTGAAGATGAAACTTGCATGTCATACACAAAATTAGAAATTGAGCTCTGTCCCTCTGTGCACTCAGCAACACCATTCAAGCTACAAAACACCTTAGGGATATTTAATATTCTGTGCCCACCCCTTATAAATGTATATGACTCAATATCCCCAATGAGTAATGTGGCCGGCAGCCATACCACCTTCAGCTAAGCTCTCATAAGCTGAACAGGGTTGGGCTAGATCCCTGCTCTTATGAGAGACCTCCAAAGAAACCCTGGAGGTGTCAGCGATGATTCAGTGGGTAGTTCCCTGACTTGAGTCAGTCTCAAATCACTTTCCTTTCCTGATGTTAACGGATCCTTTACACATGCAGGTGCGGCTTTTGTGAGAAGGAGTCCAAACCCTGTTTACTTTTAAAAGATTTTTTTTAATTTAAAATAAATGCCGTGGTCCAGATAGCCCAAAGAAAGGGAAGAGGAAAAGGAAGGGTACAACAGAGCCAGAGAAAATGGATACATTGCAAGCTAAATCCCACTTCAACAAATGTCATCAAACTTGGGCATGGTGGTTCATGCCTATAATTCTAACTACTCAGGAGGCCCAGGCAGGGGGATCAGGATCACTTGAGCCCAGGAGTTCAAGACCAACCTGGGAAACATAATGAGACCCCATCTCTATAAAAAATAATAAAAATAGCCAGGAGTGTGTCCCAGCTACTTGGAGGCTGGGTGGGAGGATCGCAAGCTCACTTGAGTTCAAGGCTACAGTGAGCTATCATTATGCCACTGTTCTCCAGCCTGGACAAAAGACAGAGACCCTTTCTTAGGGGGAAAAAAAAAACTCAAAATGATTCCCCTAATTATTTGATTATAGTGGAGCTTACTTGTCACAAACTTTGCTTGGATCAAGTGGGTCACCAGTGACAAGATTTGGGGATCTGCTTTTTTGTGAAGAGTGAAACTAGGACTGATGCTCTTGGAATCACGTAGAAAATTCTGTCTTACCCCTGACCAAGCCACTCTAAACAAATCCAAAAGAGATGCACCTTCAAACAATTCTCAGGTGCATGCTGTCCCTGGGGGGCGTGTTGAATCCCACTGTGGGAGCTGGAATGCCAATCAGAATGATCAAGGATACTATTTACTGGCATGAGTGTGTTCTTATAAGAGCTTACCCTTCCTATCTAGTTGCTTGAAACTGCCAGCAAGTTTTGTTTGGGGCAATTAAAATGCTATGTGATCCCTTAGAAATTGCTGTCTTGAGAGTGTTCAAATTTTTAAAGATACAGAATATTTTGAGGTTTTAGAATAAAAAGCACTTGTTAATATATAAAAGAAACTGTGGGCATATTTCCTTTCTTCCATGAAATATGCTTAGCCTGCTTATATCCTTTTTAAACCAAGGATATGAATAAATCTGCCCAAATATTTTCTTTGGGATAGGAATCATTCTGTAAGTAGATGATGTTTTAAAAAAATAAAAGAGAGAAAAGGAAAAAAAAGATGAAACCGTTTAAAAAAAAAAAAAACTTCTTGGTGTTATATAAGAATTCATTCTGTTTATTTGTAAACTCACAAAATGTTTCTAAGTTTGCAAATAAAATAAACGTTTTTCTATACAACCGTTTTTGAAGTCACATCCAAGCTGACTACATAAAATGACAAAGCCCAGGAAACGAAAACAAATACCTGTTCAATGGACTTGAAATTAGTTCACATTTATACTTTTCTTTGATAAATGTGTTAGAAAAAAATTGCAAGTGGTTAATATTTGGTTCTTATTAACAAAGTTTTCAAACTTTTGCTTTGCCGTTAAAAAGAAGAATATTTACATTATGTGAGACAATGTAAAGGTTTAAAAAATGCACGTCTGCCTTTCAGTCACATGAAGTTAATCATACTTCTTCTTGCATAATTTCCCCGGCCTTGAATACTACAGAGTTGTATATAAAAATCACACATTTTCATAAACTAATCTACAGTTAGGTTGTACCACATTTAAGTCTCTATTAAACTCTACTTGTTTCAGGACTCATTCTTATGAGGAGACGGAAAGAAACTTCATGAAGTTTCCCTTCCCAGGTCTAATGCATGACCTCACTTTATGCTCTTCAGTTTTTATTAAATTCTTTGCTAACTTAATGCTAAAAGATATATAAGAAAACTAATAAAAAGAGTATAGCATCTTTTAATTGAAGGAAAAAATGAGTGCTTTGCATTCCAATATGAAGGGTCATATATTCTTTTCCATTGTCTGGGTTTTATAAACATCTCTGGATATGTCAAAGTTTATTTCTCATTACTTTAGTAATTACTTTTATTATATGTTTGTAACTATACAGAATTCTGTTGTAATTATGCAAATGTGAGTGTAGTTTTATACAACTACAAAAGAATTGCTGTAGCCAATGAAATATATGTTTTCCTGTAAAGTTTATGTTACAACAAAAAATACTGATTTAATCTTTAATATGGTAAGGAAGGGAGAAGGAAGTATGTACAAAAATCAAAACAAAATGAGTTTACAAAGGGTTAGGTTTTCTTCTAAACAGATTTGGATGAAAATAGGTTTTATTATAGTGAAAGCAATGGGGAGTATTTTAGGTAGGAACTATCTGGTTCTTTTATATTATTTCTATAATTTCAGTCTGTATTAGAATCAAATCATATTGTTAGGCCTCAAGCGTGCTATGGCATTCAGTTTTACCGGTGGGTGAGAGTGTGAAGTTTCATATCAAATTCACCGCTATGCTCTGTCCATGGCCCCCTGCTACCCTCCTCTTTCAGAGGCTGGGGCTCTCTTGCTGACCCTCAGTTCTAGACCTTGTCCTTTCACTCTGCCCTGCTCTGAGGCCCCGTGTAGTGGTATTCTTCCCAGTATGCAGCATGAGAAAGGCACCGATACTGTGCACCAGGAATTCTTAGGCAAGAGAGAACACATCTGGCTTGAGGTACCAGGAACCCTTTCTTGCAATGAAAACATTTGATATGAGTCTCATAGAAACTGCACAACTATGAGCTGTGGAGGATGTTTCAGGTTGAAGGATCAGCATCAGCAAAGTTGTAGATGTAGGGAAGATCAAGATATATTGAGAAAAAACAATCATGTCCAGTTTGGCTCTAGCCAAAACGTATAGGGTACGTCTTGGTGAATAGTAGCAGATGACACTAAAATATAGGATGTGACAAAATAACTAGGCAGCGTTTACTTTGATTTGTTAGCAATTGAGAGCTTGTTTTTTGAGTAAGGGAATAAAATGATTAAAACCCCATTATGTTTGTGTCCTGGATTGGTTCCTGGAAATGAAATTAGTGGAATAAACTAATCCAAATAAAGCCTGTAGCTAAGTTAATAGTACTATACCAGCGTCAGTTTCTCAGTTCTGGTAAATGTACCGGGGTTGTGTAAGATGTTACCATGAGGGGAAGCTGGTGGAGGGCATACAGGAAGGCTCTGCTCTAGCCTTACAACACTTCTGAAAATCGGAAGTTATTTCAAAATAAAAAGAAACAACAACAAAACACCACTATGGGACTCTATCTCCAACACAGGCCCATCACATCAAGGGCATCAGGGGACGGCTTGGCTGATTTTACAACAGTGGCTACAAGCCAAGCTCATAGACGTAAAGCATTTACTGTTTTACTGTAAGCTCTGGAAATCTATTTCCTGTGTCAAGAATCTTTGTTGCTGTAATTTCACCTGCTCCTAGGGTCTGCGTCTTCCTGTGCCCTGCCATAAGGATGTAACTCTCAGCTGGAAACCAAGGGCTGCTCAAGGGACAGACACACCAGGCACAACAAGGGGAGCCCCCGCTTCCTTGGGCTTCTCTTCTTGCTTTCTGTACCAGTTCTCCTGCTGTCATTATCCCCTTTGATGGTATTCTCATGTTCTCTGCCACATGCAAGAGAAAATAAAATGTTTTTGACACCAGTTGGTACATGGTCTGAAAAGTGTTTGCAGTAATTCTCCCTGTCTACAGGGGACACTTTCCAAGACCCCCAGTGGATGCCTGAATCTGTGGATCATACCGAACCCTCTATATACTGCTTCTTCCTATCCATGCATACCTGTGATAAAGTTTAATTTGTAAATTAGGCACAGTAAGAGACTAACAACAATACCTAATAATAAAGTAGAACAACTATAGCAATATACTGTGATAAAAGTTATGGGAAGGTGGTTTCTCTTTCTCTCTCAAAATATCTCATTGTACCATAGTCACCTGTTTTCTGACTGCAGTTGACCGCAGGTAACTGAAACGGCAGGAAGCCAAGCCATGAATCAGGCAGGGTTACTACATGTGAGCCCATTGCCTTTTAGTGGCTGATTTTAAATGTATCTCTCCATTAAGACCATTTACCTGAATTTGGGCTACTGTGTTTCCATCATTAGGAATGTTTTTTATAGTCATTAATGCAGACTAAGAGAAGCTGACACTTTACCCCAAAATAATATAAACATATTTCATCTATGACTACTCTGATACAGAGTACGGCATAAGGGGATATGTAGCTTATATGAGGTAATTGTCTTAAGGTTGTCTTTAATTCTACGTATCTTCCATGTGCCATCTAAAAAGCCTGAAACTATAAATCAATACAAGTCAAAACAACAGAAGTTCACTAATATAAAAATGTACAGGTGTGTGCATGTTGATACGGTGTGTATTCTTTCCACAATTCTAGTGGCCTGCTTTGTTAAGGAAGTTACCATTACATTTCTTTAAAACAATTGGTAAAAATCCTT
Source organism: Papio anubis (assembly GCF_008728515.1). Taxonomy (NCBI): domain Eukaryota; kingdom Metazoa; phylum Chordata; class Mammalia; order Primates; family Cercopithecidae; genus Papio; species Papio anubis. The sequence goes on from NC_044979.1 coordinate 98,756,364, forward strand.
TCCCCTTTCTTTTTAAATAGAGACAGCGTCTCACTACGTTGACTAGGCGGTCTAGAACACCTGGTCTCAGGTGATTGCACTTGGCCACACACTTTTTGATAACGGACTGTTGCAGAAAACAGAACTGTGGCGGAGACTGGTGACTCATGCCTGTGCTTTGGGAGGCTGAGGCGGGAGGGTCGCTTGAGGCAACGAGTTCGAGACTAGCCTGGGAAACATAGCAAGACCCTGTCTCTACAAAAATTTTTAACAATGAGCAGGGCAGGCCTGTGGTCCACCTACGTGGGAGGCTGAGGTAGGGAGGATTGCTTCAGCGTGGGAGGTCGAGGCTGCAGTGAGCCATGATCTCACCACTACACTCCAGCCTGGGTGACAGAGTGAGACCCTGTCTCAGAAAAAAAAAAGTGTATACTAAATTGGTTGAGTTTTTTAGCGATATTTATTGTCAAATGAATTCAGACGCTTCCTTTTTCAAAATATGTTTCCTGCTTTCTATGATCCCTTTCCAGAAAACGGAGGTTCTCTTATCACTTGCTTTACCATAAGCATAATTTGGGGTACCTTGGGTCTCTTAGATGTTGCCAGTTCAACTAGAACAGAGCAATCCTAATTTTTCAGATTGGGGAGAAGCAAGAGACTTTGGCCTTTTTCCCTGTCTCAGGTACCTCTTCTAAAATTCTGGTAGGACTTGGGTTGCTTGGTCGCTGGTCAACATGTGAAGGTTACAACCAGACAGAGAAGCCAAGAAAGACGAATTGAGCCTTTCAGTTCTTATTTGTTTTGTTTAGTGGCCTCAAAGAAACAGCAACAAGGTGTGGTGGATTATAGTGTGAACACATCAATCAACTGCCTGAGTGTGTGACTGGACTGCCACGTGCCAGCTGTGTGACCTTGGGCAAGTTACTTAACCTCTCCGAATTTTTGTTTCCTCATCTGTAAAAGAAAGATAAAAATAGCCAGATTTACTTTTAGAATTTCATGAGACATTACAGATTAGCTCTTAGCACATTGCTTGGCATTTAGCAAGAACTTTCTAATTAGCTTTTATTTTTATTATAATAATTATTATTACACTTTTGTAATCTTTTTTACCTTCAAAGTTTCAACCATGTACTTAATGCCTGTGAGCTTTACACCTTAAAAAGGTTAAAATGGTAAATTTTGTTATTATGTATATTTTACTACAATGAATTAAAAAACAAGTTGCAATCATCCCAACCAATTAAATACAAAAATCACTTTGTAAAATAAAACAACACACATTCAGGACACCAGACAGGGAGATCAGTTGTATTATGGAAAACACACACAAACACACACGCACGCCCCCGCCCCGCAAAAACACTGGACTAGGTGTTAAAAGACCTGGGATCTAGTTAATAACTCTGTGTTCTTGACCAAGTCATTACACCTTTCTAACCTCAGCTTTCTCCTTGGGAAAAGTTTTAAGAAGATGAAAGGAGATAACAAATCGCTTTGTGACACATATAAATTGGGATTATTGTGGCTAGAGTCCCTATTGCTTTTTATCTGCTTCTAAGAACAGATCCAGGATGTTGTAGAGAACTGCAGAAAAAAAAATGCTCGGTTCATAATGCATTTATTTGGTTACAAAAACATCATGGCATTTAATAATGTACTATAAAATAGGCTCTGATCAACTCTGACTGACAGAGACTGGCTGTCTTGACCCGGTTAACGGGAAGTGCCCTGGGCCCCAGACCCAAGGCTGACATATTGTTCAGGTTCACATCTTCCACTCCCCAGCCCAAAGCCAACAACGAATTCAGGGAAATTACTGAATGAGGCCTCCCCTACAACCCAGAGATACCAGGCCTCCCAGTGCTGTCATAGAAAGAGCTCTGAAATACTCAGAAGGGGTCTGGAGTGGCTGAGCAAGTAAGCAGCTTAACTTCTCCCTACTTCAGTTTTTTTCACCTGCAGAATGAGGAAATTTAGACTTTAAAATTTTCATGCTCCAACACTGCCTGAGGTTGTGTTAACAAAGTACTTAGAAATTTTTAGGATATTTTCCTGTTCTTTCTCCCTAAATTTGAAGTAACCATTATAGCATTTGGCCTCTTAGATTACCTTAAGCTCCCCCGGACCCCAGAAACCACCTGCCCCATACCTTACCTCTACTGCTGCCCTTTTCTAGGTCAGTGTAGGCCATGTTCTGGGGAGGGAAAGATTGATTTAGACCCAGTGCCACTACTGTTGAGCAAAATTTGGATTTACCCAGAGTAAATACAAGGATTTTCAGAAACATCCACAACTTAGCTTTTAAATCTTAAAATGTATGAATTGGTGTTTGCAATCTGGGATGCTGAATTTCTCAAATCTTTCCTTTCGTTTTTATACCCAGGGCCTCTTGGGTCTAATACAATGGCTATCATCACACATTCTAAAAGGACCTCCCCACATTAAAACCTGTCCCAGGATACCTGTTTCACAGATGGAGAAAAATCCAGAAAACATCTGCTCCTATTGTCCCCTGGAAAGCAGCTCTTAGAACCCACTGGGCAGCCCACATTCCCAAACTGCCCTGGGAGCCTCTCAAAGTGAGAAATGTCATAGAAGTCTTAAAATCGCATACATTAATAAAGTGTATTGCTTTAAAACATGCTTTATGATTCTCTTTTTCATCTTACTCTCTAAACTTGGAAACTAAAGAAGGTCTACCTCTCATGTCCATGAGCAATTTTAATTTTATCATTTTTGCCAAGTTTCAAAAGTGGTAATGAATAAAGCAGAGCCTGTGTTGACATGAAGTTTATCTCTCTTTTTTTTTTCCTTTTTCTTTTTTTTTTTTGAGACTCACTCTGCTGCCCAGGCTGGAATACAGTGGTGTGATCTCGGCTCACTGCAACCTCCACCTACCTAGGCTCTAGTGAGCCTCCCCGCTCAGCCTCCCAAGTAGCTGAGACTACAGGTGTACACCACAACCACACTCAACTAATTCTTGTATTTTTTGTAGAGACAGAGTCTCTTCATGTTGGCCAGGCTGGTCTCGAACTACTGGGCCCAAGGAGTCTGCCCACCTCAGCCTCCCAAAGTGCCGGGATCACAGGTGTGGCCGCCATGCCCAACCAGTTTATATCTTGCATATGAAAACTACATATATTTATTTAGGTGTTAGAGCAGTGTTTTAACTCCCCAAAGAGAATCGATGGTAAAAGGACAGGGTGCATAGGCAGCAGGGTATTTAAAAGCTTTTGGACCCAGGTAGATTTTTTTTTTAAGTTCTTTATCTTTTCTTGCCTGCAAACAAGATCTTCAAATTTTCTGCATTATGAGAGTCCCTTTCTTGATATTTTCAACCATAGGGAAAAGGGATGGAGCGTTTGCAGGAAGGGGTTAGGTAAAAGGAGGACTATTCTCCCCCTCAGCTGAGAGTGAGTTGACTTTTAATCTCCTTCCTGAGCAGAACCCAGCTACAGGAGCTACTGAATAGTTGATGTCTAACAAATGTGTACTTTGGAGTCATCTGAAGTGACTGTTGTACTGACATTGGCTTCCAGGACTCTTTCCTGTCCCCCTTCCTGGTTTTCCTCCCAGCTCACTGGCTAATCCTTCTCTGCCCACCTCTTACTATGAGAGTATCCTACATGACTCATTTCTGAGATTTACTCCGCCTATGGTTTTAAAGAAAGTCAATCAGAATTGATTCCCATTGGATGTGTTCAGCACTGACCGACTTGCTGAGCTCAGACGTTCCTACCCCTCTGTTCTCCTGATTGCTCCACCTGTATGTCCAAAACAAAACTCTTGATGTTTTCAAACCACATGTGATCACAGTCGTCTTCACCACAGTTGGCACAAGCCTGTATCACTACTCATCCAGACTATTGCAAAATATCTTACCTGTTGTCCAATCTCGAATTCTTTCCCTCTGACAGTCTGTTCTCCACACAGCAATTAATGCAATTTTCTTAAAATAAAAATCAGATTATGCTAGTCCCTTCTTTAGACTTTCCAATGGCTTTTTCTCAACAATTAAAATAAAATAGAAACTCTGTAGTGACTTGCAAGACTCCACCTACCTCTCCCAGGTTATCTCTTTTCCCTCTCTTTCTCCTTCCCTCCAAGGTCTTCTTTCTTTTCCTGCCTGAAACACACCAATTTCCTTCCTGCCTTAGGGTATTTATCTAGGTGGTTCTCTCTGTATACCTCTTCCCTATAGCCATACCTGGCTCCTTCTCACTAATCAGTGCTCAGGTAAAATGTCATCTCTTTGGAGGGGAGTTCCCTAAATATTTGATCTAAAAGTCTTCACCACATCCAATGCTCCCTGTCATCACCGTGTTTTATTTTCTTTGTAGCCATTATCACGATCTAAAATAAGAGTATTTGCTTGTTTTCTTGTTGATTATCTCCTTCGACCCATTAGAATGCTGGTTCCCTGAGGTCTGACATCTTGTTTGTTTTATGTCCTCCTGTGTCTCTGAAACAGAGCCAAGGACTCAACAGCATCCTTGTACAAAGCACAGTCTGCAGCATCTTTTGTCCTGGTGTCTCAGAGCCCACCTTAAGAACTTATGACTTTGGTTTTCCCTGTGCTATCAGCATGTGAAATAAGGATAATTTGTCTTTCTCAGCTAAAGTCTTTTGTGAGATGACTTGAAACCAGTTAGGAAGAAGAGGGTATCAGGAAATATAGAGAGAGGTAGTGAAAGGGGAGACGAGAGAGAAACAAAAGGATCTCAATTGTGCTGAGGTTTGGCCAGGCCAGGAGGGATCAAGTAACACCAAATAGCCTTTGTTAAAATAACAGAAACTTTGACAAATTAAGACGGAACTGCCTCAGACTGAGTTATGGGGCCTTCTAGACTCAAAACCACCTACCCTTGCAAAATAGTGCAGCGTGGATCCTATTTCAGCTTGGGATAAGGTGCTCATATGCTGATGCATGTGATGGCAATGCATATTTGAGATGAGGAAGACTCTGGGTTCGCCTACAAGAAGTCAACACCAACGACATTTTTACCAAATGGAAAGGGTGACTTACAGGCTTTTTTTATAGCTTATTTATTTCTGAAAGTCTCTAGAATTTCAAAGAGGATTACTGCCTCAAAGCTAATTCATTCAGAGATTTGTGTCATTCCTAACAATCACTGTCTCTTCATTCTCCATGTCTTGGAGGGTCTCTTCTTCTGTCAACACAAAGCTTCTCTGAGTAAGGGGGTGTAAAAATCTCCAGCAAGGGTCAGGATGAAATAGGCTTGGTGGCCCTAGGCTAGAAGATAGTACGTGACCAAAGAACTAGGTAGGAGGTCTCCTTGCTTTCATCATAACTATCATTACTTTTCAGGTTCACTGCCTCTTCCTCCAAATCTACACACAGATTACTGCATTATTATTGTTAGTATTTTCCCAGACATTCAGCACCTACCCAGGTTTTTCATTTTGTCTATTCCCTGGGCTTGTGTGTGTGGTGTCTGTCTCCGTGGCTGCTTCTGTGGCGCTATGACAGTATTAATATGACAAAGAGTTGGTCAAATAGAAATTATGTAGGAGTCTCATTGTAATTCAGACACTTAATTTCCACTTAGCAGGAGATGCAGCCCTTGATGACTCACAGGTCGTGATCCTCATTCCCCTTCCTGGGTCACTCGTGTTTTTGGGTCTGTGGATAGACTGGCATTTTCTCCTCTCAAGTGCTGTGGCTCTTTACAAGCCTACAAATTCAAGACTTTTGAAAAACATTGTTAACATCCTTTTGGGAGGGTGATGGGTGAAGAAACCCAGAGAAGGAAACCCTGTGCAATCATTCGTATCCAGAGACCACTGTTGATATGTAACTAAAGTTCAAGAGGACAATCAAGGTATGCCAGAGTCGTGGTAGATGGGTACCCTGTAATGGACTTCTCAGTTACCACTGGTATCCCTTCCCCCATCCCAGCACACCCTCCTCATGATTGTCACCTTAGGAGACTAGGAATATTGCAAAATAAACATCTGGAAATGTTGATAGTAAACATAGAAGAGAAATGTCTTGCAAAACTAGCCACAGGTCAGGAAACCCTAATCTTATCATGGGTCCTGGAGACCATAATGCCATAGACTGTTCAGATGGGTGTTATGTTACTGCGAACGCAGATGTTTTCTTTCCATCCATTGTGGGTATCCTGTTTTGGAAAAGCCACTATAGCCAATGTCTAAAGGCTTGATCACTTTAGGACAGATTACTGTATACTTTTTACCTTAAAATAGAAGAGGGGACAGGAAATCACAGCTCCTTTAAAGCATGGAGGGCAGAGACATACACATGTATTTATACATTTTTTTCACTTACTTTATCAACTTAATCAATTTATTTATAAAATTTCCATGACCATAGGATGACCACCTAGAAGTGTGGACTATGGATCACTAGCATCAAAATCTCTGGGGAGTTTTGCTTAAATATACATATGCTGTCATAGCACCACAGAAATAAATCCCCACCTTGACCTATATAATCTCCAAGGTAATACCTGGAGACCTGCATTTTAATCTATTCCCCAGACATACTCAGGCACACCACATCTGAGAACCACTGACTGATGTTTGCTGGTTTGAGTGCCGGGCCAAGGGTCAGCCTTCAAGGAATTGAGATTCATTTATTTGTGCCTGGTTTTCTTTATCTGTGAAAGAGCATAGCTTGAAGTTTAGCACAAAGTGAGCATGCTTTTTCTCTTGGGGGTTTTTAACCTGGGGTCCATGGTTAAAAGGAGGAATCAGAGTGTTCATTAGATTTTTTCAAGGAGGATTATTGCCCAAGAAAAGTATGTTCTAACACCAGCTTAAATGCCTGCTTTCCAGTTTGTGTGGGTGCTAAAAGAAAAGAATTCGCCAGATGTGGTGGTACATACCGGTAGTTCCAGCTATGTGGGAGGCTAAGGTGCGAATATAATTTGAGCTCAGGAGTTTGAGGCTACAGAGAGCTATGACTGTGCATGTGAACAGCCACTTCACTCCATCCTGGGCAATGCAGTGAGACCCCATCTCTAAAGAAAGGGCACTGGGATTGACCCAGACAGTGCATGAATCTCATTTTCCTTCCCATTTCTATTAATAAAGGAAGAATTCTTAACTTTGTAAGAAATGAGAAATGTAGGATCTTTTTACTCCTAAATCTATAAATCCCCTTGGACATCATAATATCTACTTTTCCTCTTATAAGAATGGAAAAGAGGCTGGGTGGGGTGGCTCACACCTATAATCCCAGCACTTTGGGATCCACCCAAGGCGGGTGGATCACTTGAGGTCAGGAGTTCAAGACCAGCCTGGCCCACATAGCGAAACCCTGTCTCTACTAAGAATGCAAGAATTAGCTGGGTGTGGTGGTGTGTGCCTGTAGTCCCAGGTACTTGGGGGGCTGAGGTGGGAGAATTGCTTGAACCCAGGAGGCAGAGGTTGCGGTGAGCCGAGACGGCACCACTACACTCCAGCCTGGATGACAGAGTGAGACTCCGCTCAAAAAAAATAAAATAAAAGGAAAAGACAAGCCTGCATTATGTCTAAATCATATAGTACTCCATGTCTAGAAAAATCAAAACTTATACCAAAGCGTTTAAAAAAGTCACTATGATCATTTTATTAAAGTTTAGAGCTGAATTTTAGCATAAAGCAGGATTAACTGCACCTTTCTCTCCAGGATTCTGGTGTAAATAGAGAAACCACAGTCATGTACGGGCCTGAGAGGGACAGTAGAATGTGGAAGTGGGTTTGGAAACCAAAATATTATGTCAGCAGTTTTCTCTTTCATTTATTCACCCTTATCAAAACCAACTTTTTAACTCAGGGGCCCAGTTAATAAAAACATAGATAATTTCATTTGGAAGACCCAAGAGCTTCATGTTTGGGGTTTAAAAAAAAATTCTTCTCATCCCCTCCGGGCAAAAGTGTTGGAGGGCGAATTCTCCTTGCAGAAACCCTCTTAATAAATCAGTGCTGGTGAACTTCTCTGCTCAGTGTAAGAGAAGGTCAGTTATTAAATAGACACAGAGCTCTACAGCTGGAATCCTTGTGGAAAGAAATGAAACCACAAATACAATTCCTTAGTTTAAGCCTGCCTTTTTATTTCTAATACCTTCAAAACCTCTTCAAACTCATTCTTACTTTTGTAGTTCTTTTTTTTTTTTTTTTTCATTTAAACATGTTTTAACAATGAAAACAGCCAGCAGAGTATATTTTCAGGGTTATCCTATAGATACGTAAGTAATCCTTTTCTGAGGGTCTTTATGTGGAATTGCAAAGTGCTGAGGGGAGACAGAGGGAGAATATTCAGAAAGTAGATACTGCAGTGTTTTGAATTTATCACGTGCAAAGGGACAACATTTTTCCACTGATTTTGAAAGTCCCCATGAACTGCTTTTCCAGATAAAAATTCTCAGTGAATGAGGGTCAGCTTCTGGCAGTCCCAAGTTTTCCTCTCTGTGAAATGGGGAGACCCACCAGGGGAGCCTCGGAAACCAGCAGCTTGGGGGTTCCAGGAAAGGGGCAGGCATTGACTTTGCAGGTTTGGCTCAGAGTGTGGCCCCTGATGAGATTTCAGGGTGTAAAAGGGAGGGAACGAAGACCAGGTGAGCAGTGTAAGGCCCTCTTAGGACCTGAGGGAAGTGACCTTCTGTGTTTCTTACTTTTTGATGTTATGCCTTAAAAATGCTCTGTTCTTCTCTGCCTCTACTCCAACCCTCATCCATTGGAAAATCCCCCTGGTCAGAATCATGATGTTCCTAAGACCATCATCTTCCCACATTGCCTCTCCTGATTCCAGGGCCAATAGCAGTGCTTGCTTCTGGACACATGAATTAACCCAGGTCATGAGGAACACCTGGATTATAAAAGGTATTAGTGTACCAGTACAAAGCAGCGAATGGTCGCATTCCCAACTTTGGTATCAGACAACTTTTAGTTCAACACTCAGCTCACAGTGGCTAATTGAGAAGAAGGAAAGACTGATGAAAGTTGACACTCTAAGGAAGAGTCTAGTCTGTTGCAGGCATCATTCCCCATCTCCCCAAAGAGCCAGGCAGGCCCAGAGCTTCACCTGATATTATTCTACTAACCCTACCAATGCTCATGAGTACACAGAGAGTAGAAAATCATCTCCAAACAAGGCTTGGACCCAGGGGCACAAATGAGCCCCCTACGGCTCAACATTTAAGGGGGCAATTATTTTCAGGGTTGGGCAATTATTTTCAGGGTTGGACGATTGCAGACCTGCCCCTGAGAGTGAGCACCTCCTTAAATTTTGCACCCTAGGCACCTCACTTGCTTCAACCTGGACTGGTCCAGTCACCACACTTGGTCAAAGGGGAAACTAGGAATTTGGTTGATAACTTCCTTTAACCAAGGTTCCCCATAGAGCCTCCAGGAAAGGCCTCTTTCTCCTACATCATCAGTTGGGTTGTCCACCTCTCCCAAGCATAGCTGCTCTGAGCCAGTCTTGATCAGCTACTATGCCTTGTCTTGGCTCCACTCACACCAGAACATGAATTCAGTGTAGTTAGTCTGATAACATCGTTAGGCTCTAATCCTATATAAACTTTTACCCACAAAAGTTTGGACCTCCTTGGCTGGGCACTATAGATCACACCGGTAATCCCAGCACTTTGGAAGGCCAAGCTGGGAGGATCGCTTGGGTCCAAGAGTTCGAGACCAGCCTAGGCAACATAGGTAGACTTTGTCGCTACAAAAAGTAAACAAAATTAGCCAAGCATGGTGGTGCACACCTGTAGTTCCAGCTACTCAGAAGGCCAAGGTGGGGGGATCGCTTGAGCCCAGGAGGTCAAGGCTACGGTGAGCTGAAATCATGCCACTGCACTCCAGCCTAGGCAACAGAGCAAGACCCTGTATCACCCTATCTCAAAAAAAAAAAAAAAATCAGACCTCCTGTCCCCCACCATTATTTGAGTTCTTCCTGTAGTTCCCACTCTAGTCATAGAGATTGGTTAGAACTGACATGACCTTTCTTTGGACATGAAAAAATCCTGGAGGCAGTGTCTCTTTTTTAAGGGCACCTCAACAACCATGCAAGAAGTCCCAACAGGAGAATATTTAGCTGCTCTGACCTCAAGTTCCAATTTCCCTGGATGCCTCATGTAGGAAGCTGGTAACAATAGTGTAGGATCAGCTGCTCTGAGATCAACCACTTAGTGCTCATTCTGCCATCCTTGCTGTGGGAGTCCAAGAAAAGGGGAGCAAGAGGAATCTGAGGCCCTCCAGGGAGAAAAGGTATAGTGCAGGGATGGAGAAGGCCGACCAGTAGATTTCCTAGGATTTTCTTATTCTAGGTTTTCTAGATGCTTCAGATCCTAAGGAAGCTGCAGAAAAAGGGTGAGCAATAATACAAACAGGAAAAAGAACTTTCAGGAGGGAATATATTCAGGGAAGACCGAGCAGTCTGTGTTGCTACTAGTTCAGGCTCAGTTACATTTCTTTTTCTTTAATTAATTTATTACTATTATTATCATCATCATTATCATTATTAGAGACAGAATCTTGCTCTGTCTCCCAGCCTGGAGTGCAGTGGTGCGATCATGCCTCACTGTAGTCTCGAACTCCTGGGCTCAAGTGATCCTCCCACCTCAGCCTCCCACCTCAGCCCCAGTAGCAGGACTATAGATGTATGCCACCACGCCCAGCCTCAGTTACATTTCTTAGGGACCTACTATGTATGGGCCAGGTGCTAGGTGCTAGGGAGAGAAAGACAAATAGCACAGTCTCTGTCTTGGAGGAGCAAATGGCTGCTGAAGAAGACAAGCACGAAGAGATCCTCTCCATAGTTGGCTTATTGCTGGGATAGAATCTGCTTCAGGACGCCAAAGGAACACAGAGTAATGGCCACCCCTACACCAGCCTGGTAGCCCAGCAAGGAGACTGTGGAAAAGATAATGCCAGAGCTGAGGATTGTATTCATTCATTCACTCATTCGTTTATTCAACAAATATTCCAGGAGTGTCAACTGTCTTTCAGACATTGGTTTAGGTTTAAGTGATACAATGACTTGCACATTTTAAGAAGTTAGGGAAAAAACACTATTGGAAGCAGAATTGATATTATTTTAGGGCTAATCAAACGGCTGTTGTGACTTGTTAATATCTATCCCCAAAAGTTTCCTGATGCCTCCACCATTATAAATTCATTCCTTTGTTTGAGACATATTCAGCATTACCACATCCGTGAATTACAAATAGGTTTTGACACAGGAAAGGCTAGTGAATTGCCTAAGAGTACTTAGAACCAGGGTTGGGGTATAGGAGGTGCAGTAGTTACACGACAGGAGTCACCAAGGGCAGATCACTCCCCTGTCTTCTCTCTGGGAGCACCTGGAGCTGACTTCAGCGGGGCTGACAATTTAAGCCAGCGAATCCTGCTTGCACATGGTTCAGGATGCATGCTGCACCGGGTCACCTAGGCGGCCCCTCATCCTCTGTCCACTGTGAAAACACGGGACACCCAAGTTGAAGGGAATGCTGAATGACACCATGTGGGTGTGCAGTGGTCTGTGACCAGAGGGTTCACTGGAAGCAATTTGCAAAGGAGGCCTTAGAAAACCACCTGGATGGTTATTGTAAATTAAAAAAGGAAGAGATGCCACTTTTTTCTGAATAATTTTTAATACTAGGTTTATGGCTGGGTACATGTGATAGTCATTACGGCTTATTTAACTCTGAAATTATCTGGCCCTTCAAACTCCACTGGGACTGTAGAAATCTTGGGTTAAATTTTAAAAACAATGTTTGAAAGAAGATGATATGCTTTTCCTTGAGGAGAATAAATTCAAACCTAAAAGAGGGGGAAAAAGCAAAACAAAACAAAAAAACCCCAGCTCTCTCTAGGAAGGATCTCCATTGTTTCTTATATTCGCTGTATTTCTCATAACGTGTCTGAACTCAGAAATTCACACAGGCACACAAAAAGTCTACTCTAGTCGGCTGTTGAGCCCCTCCATCCCTGCAATCCAAGTTGTGTCTCTTCTATTGGGTTGTTTGGAAAGAGTCCAAAAGCATTCTGAACTCTGAGCTCAAATCTCAAAGGTTTCCACTTCTTCGGAGCCGAACATTTCATCAGGAGCTGGGAGTGTGTGAGTGAGTTACACCGAACAGCTGCGCGGTACCCACCACCCTCTCCCCAAGGATGACACGCTCTGCAAAGGAGGGTGTTGTAAGCATTCCTGAGCAAGCCAGCTAATCTGGAGACCTAGCCTGTTGGCCGGGGGCTACTTCTAAGAAGCCTCCCTCTGGAATTACAGCATCTTATGACTTCTATCTATGAAGCCCCCCTTCTTCAGAGGAGCAGCTAGGACATGGGGTAGGGGAGAAGGCCAAATGGGTGAAAAAGGAATCTCTTGAGTCAGAGGGGAATTTTGTTTTGGGAACAGCATCTTATCTCTCTTTAGCTGCTCACAGGAAGGAAAATGGGAAAGTAGGGCTTCTTTTCAAGTGGGGAGGCACCCAGCAGCCAGTGGAATGCCTGATTTGGAAGGGGCAGGAGGGAATACTTATGTCCTGAACAACAAGTGCAAATGTAAATATTCAGACCCTTTGAACTCTGAAATTGATTTCAATTCAGGCCAGCACTCCAAAGTTGTTTTATTGGGATGTTGAAGTGTTCTGACACATTGGTGGCTTAACGGCATCATCATCAGACACAGACATTTCTGGGTCCTTGGCATTTGTCTGGGTTTTAGAAACACTGTACCCATTGGCGATTTCACTCCCTGATCAGAGGCACACTGGCCGCCTTCAAACCTCTTGTTTTCTTGCTCCTCCTGGTAGAAGCAATGATGCTGGTGGGCCTCATCTGAGGTCCGTGCCTGGCATTGGCCGAAGCGATCATCTCCTTTGTTACTTCCCAAGCAAGGCACAGGAAAGCCATCTTTACATCACCTCTATTTAAAGCACAGGGTCCCTTTTGCCTATGTCACTGAAAAACCGCAGAAGCCTGGTATCTAGTGGATTCACCCAGCCCCTGTAATATGGTGTAAGAAAAATCCTGCAGAGAACATTTTCCCATTGAGCTTACAAAAAGATGTACATTTGGAAAACTCTACCACATATCCATTTTGTACTAAAAATAATAACATAAAGAAAACATTTTAATAAGAAAACTAAAGTGGGGAGGGGAGATTTGGGGGGTAGGGAAGGGAGAGTGAAAGTCCATAGCTTGATATTAACCAAGATGGTCAATGGCTCATTTAAAAAAGAAAAAAGTAGTTTATACAAAATCTTGCCAACCTGCCTTGAAGTGTAAAGGCTTGTAGAAGCTATTGAAAATTTTGTTTTATTTATTCCCCTTAGCAGAAGAAAAAATCAATGGCTGCTTGGCAAGTCAGACGTAAATGAGTTATACAGGCCACTGACATGGTGGACCAAACTTTATAACAACCACATTTGCCGCTGTCAGGCCACAGGCTTCAGTGGCGCCAGCTGTAATTATGGCTGATCACCTCTAATTCAGAGCTGCCTGCCTTGATAAAGGTGTCACTCGGAGCCACTGTGGCATCAGCATCAATTGAGGATGTCAAACCAAAGGGCAGCCTGCTGGAGAAAGCGCTTCCCCACCCCAACCCCCAGGGTCCTGGAGACCCTTGGGCAAATATTGCTTTTTAACTCTTCACCCTGAGTACAGCGACACTCCCTGAAGCTGTGATTTAAATTCCAGGGGATTCAGATGAATATCCCTGACTTCCATCAGTGGACATCTTTAATAAGCCGAGAGATTCCTCCAAAAACAGAGTTTAGAAGTCAAGTTCCTCTCTGCTTTGCAACATGCAAAGAGACAAATGTTTGTCTTATCTACCTGATTCACTGGCCACAAAAGGCTTTAGGGGCAATAGACTGTAGCACAAGCCATGGTCATTTTCGGAAAAGGAAAAAAAAAAATTGCAGCTTCATGCCTTTCTTCTGCTTTTGTGGTATTTAAAAAAAAAAAAAATCCTAGTGAACTTCCCATTTTCATGTTACTTTTTTCTTTTTGAAGGAAGCATGAAGGGTAAGGAGAAATAGCAAAACGGAGAGACGATGGGGTTAAAAAGCCCTGTTAATAGAGTAGAGAAGTGTCTGGAGTGTTGTCCTGGTGGAACCCTGAGTGGGGAGGTGTGAAGTGAGGGGTAGAATTCAGCCATTAAAAGGGCTTCACTGTCATTTGTGAAGGATCATGCTTGACTGCCCCCACCTCCCCAGGCTGTTTTTCCTCACTCTGTAATTAAAAAAGAGACACACATACTGTCTGTTCTCCTCTTTAAAGTCACAGACGGCTCCACCCGCACCAGCACCCCCTCCAGCGAGTTGAGTTGTGGGGGCACAGCCTGTCTTTGATTTTAAGGGGGGACTTGTCTTCCTTCCCTCTCCTTTGGAAGGTTTACCTGAGAGTGGAGTGCTGATCTCAGAAAGGCAAGTGTTGTGTCTTGTGGCTGGGGTCTTTTTCCTTTAGCACATGACAGGGTGACCCATAGGGGACAAGGGAGAAGTGACTGATTTCACAGCCCTTGGTGGCTCCAGACACGGGCACATGTTTGGACCAGAAGTGGTTTTGCCCTTGCTGACAGGGAGGTCAGATGCGAGAACTCTCTGGAGGGGTGGCGGTTGGCATTCAGCAACAGAAAATCCCATCCAGCTCCAGGAAAAAAGGGCCCTGGGCGATGGAAACCCTGTCACCTGGTTCTGAACCAAAGCCCAAGCTGCTAACTGAGGTTGGTTTTTAACACTCACACCTTCCAACCGGCTGTCTTTCACTCCCTGCTTCCCCATCTCTACACGTGTCTTGATGTTATTTCCCTTTCTCCAAACACAGGGCACTCTTTTTTTTTTTCAGCAGAACCAGCTGACCCCTGCCTGCAGAACTCCGGGTCCCTCTTGGAGCTCTCTGATGGCAGCTGTAGGGCCATCCCCAGCGGCACTGTTTCCCCCTTTGTTTACCCGTTTCTAAGGGCAAGTGCACCACGAAGGCTCTCTGAGTCTGGAACTCGGCCTGGGGCTGTTTTGGTTACATTGAAGTTTTTGCTTCAGTTCTGCCAGATTTAAATGGTGACTTCACTAGCACTGAGCTAAAAAGGAGAAGGGGGAGGAGGGCGAGACCAGGAGAAAGAGAGCAAGTGAGCGAGAGCCCAGCCGGAGGGAGAGCCAGAGCTAGGCGCAAAAGAAGGGCCAGCACATTACATCATCGCTTGGCCTGGAATCAAATGGGAAGGATATGACTCACTCAAGCTAGTTAAGCTTTGGCTCAAATTCTACACACACTCATTCCAGAGCTCTCATGTTCTGCACCTCAGGAGGGAATTCAGCCTCAGTGATGTCCATGAGGTTTGTTTTTAATTTTATTTTCTTTTCTCCTGATTTTATAGATTTTTTTTTGCCCCTACTGCCTTCTGTTTTTGAGCCTTCGTCCTCCTCCTCCTCTTCATTTTCTCCCCCTTCTCCCTTTCTGCCCGTCTTTGTTTCTCCTCTTCTTCCTTCTCCTCTTTCCCCAGCCCCTCCGCTCCTCTTCTTGCCCGAAGAGGCATTTCTTTTCACTTCGATCAGAGTTTTTGTTCTAGCACAGAGACCTGAATGAGTTGAACAGAGGCCGGGTTGAAGGGGGAAAAAAAAAAAGCAGAGCAAACCAAAGCAACCAGAGCAAAAGGGCCACAAATAAAAAGCGAAGCGAGAAAGAGCAAACTCGGGCGAAGTTTCTTTGCTGCGGTGTCGCTCCTAATCGGAGGAGACAGGGAGAGAGTTAAAATGCAGGAACCAATCGCTTGAATGGTGATGTAATGCAAGAACCGCAGGGTAGTTAAGTAATGTGAGAGCGAGGGGGTCAGGGTTGCAAAGCATTTACCTGCTCTCAAGGGGTTTTCAGTTTATTATCAATTGCAGTGACTGTAACCGGCTTCAGACTGCAATCTCTAATTATTCACAGACGCTCCTTTTTTATCTTTTATTATTAAAAGTAAAACTATATTGTGGTATTTTAAAATAACACGATATTATCACAGCTGTGTATTATTTTCTGCCAGGATTCTCTCTCTCTCTCTCTCTCTGTTTTAAGTGGCTCAAAACTGTTGTCTTTTCATAAAAGGTGGAAGTGATGGTGTGGCGGTGGGGCGGGGGGCGGTTGGGGGGGTGAGTTTTGAGTGTAACTGGTGAATTGTAAATGACTGGAAAACTGTGTGTATGTTGTATGAAAAGTGATTGTGCTGTTCCATTTATTATTAAGAATATACTGCAGGTTTTAAAAGTAATAGATGATGATCCTTAAAAGTAGTTATAGTCTTTCCCCTATTATTTCAGCGAAGGTTAACAGCAATTGTGCGTTTACTTGAGCGTGTTGACTTTCTGTTGTTCCACATGCTAATTAATCCGGTGCTGTCTTTAAGAGTTTTATGTTCTTGAATTAATTTTTTAGATGACATGCTTCAGTAGTGAGGGGGTGATGATGAAGACTTCTTGATTGAGTTGTTAATATTTGAGAGTAAGAAATTAACATGAAATACAGCAAGAGAGGGGCAAAGGATTGTGTTCTTAATGTTTTAAGGATCTCGTGTACTCAGAGAGACTTTGATGTTTCGAAAATTATTACCACGTTTCTGTTTCATAGAAGAGATTTCGTATTGTGATATGCTGCCTGGGTTGAGTGCTTTCTGACACCATCCAGCATTATTAGATAGTAATAAACTGAAACCCTCTAAAACAAGAGGGCAAGTCCAACACTTTCTCATTCTGGGAACTTCACAACTTCTCTTGGGCTTATTTAGTTGTGATCATTCTACAGCTGGATGCATATTGAGGCATGCGGCACATACCAGAAATGTGTCTATATTTATTTATTTAACGCATGTTTTGGATATCATTAATTATGACTTTATGGATCTTCTCTCTTTCCTCCTTTTTTGGGCAGAGGTGGAAGTGGGGAGCAGTGGGGAGAAGTAATTTTTGGAGGAAATAGCATGATGTGTGGGGAGGCCTGAGTGTTAATTCTGATGCTTGACCTTGAACAAATCATTTAAACCACCTGGGCTCTGCTCTAAAGGTCAGGAAAGGGCAAGGTGGGCTAGAAGCTGCTCGCCGCATGGGGAACCAATCTTAGATAATCTCTGAAGTCTCTTTCCACTCGAAAGTTCTGTGTGTATATCCATGTTCTATGCAAAAGTTTGCTAAAGAGTATTTGGCATAGCTTTTCAGAGAAAAGTACATTTGAAATTCAGGATGAATTAGTACTTGAAAAGAAGTGAATGGGGGAGGATGGACAGGAGTATATCTTTCTCCACTTTGAAGTTTGATTTTTATTTGTTTACTTTTTGCTTTTTGGCAAAAAAACAAACACGGTAAACTTTTTAGTTTTCAAATGCTACCTTTGAGGAGACTCAATGAGATAAATTACCTAGGTAAGACTGCCAAAAAGAGTGGCAGAGTAGACGAGGGAGAATTCACCTGCCCAGAAACTTTTCTAAAAGATCCCGCACACCCTTCAGGTTCATGAAATGGTGCCAAAAATGCAGCAGACACAGACCCTTGTGCTTCAGTTGCTCACATGGAGCAGAACAGTATTTTTAATAAATTTATTCCCCCAAAGATTGCATGACTACTTGATAAGTTTCTGTAATTTTAACATAAACTCAAGTTTTTAAAGGAGATTTAAGGCTACATGTGAAAACCTTCAAAGATCATGAAAGGCGAAACTGTATGTGCTTGTTAGATAATTCTCCAGACAATACTCCTATTCTTCAGCCAAATTCCAGGGTAGTAGCCTTATTATAAAGTATATATTTATGTATCCGGGGTAGTAGCCTTGTTGTAAAGTATGTACTTATGTACTTATGGGCCCAGCTTAATTGCGCCCAGGGAAGGACCTTAACTATGCCTATCTGTGGGAAGAAATTACCCAGAGCTAAAATGAAACCAGTGGTGAAGATTATTAGTCATTGTGCATAGTTTGATGAGTGCCAAGTGTGTGCTTGGGACTCTTCAGGAATAAAGAGGGCATGATTTCTTTTTTTAGAGCATTACAATTTATGTTGACTTGGCTCCGAATTGTTCACTCATATTCAGAAATGCTCTGCTTGTGACTGACAGAGACAAGGCCAGGAGCACTAGCCTGTCTGTGGCTTCTCCATGCCAGCTGTGATACCAGGTTGCACTTACATGATCTCAGCTCATTACACTTACCCACAGTAACCCAGAGGGCTACAAATTATTAATTCCACTGTTTGATGACTGTTTGGTTCTGTGTCATGGTTTTTGTTTTGATTTTTGGTTTTTAATTAAAAATTTTTATTCAGATAAGTATAAATTTACATGCATTCATAAGAAATAATATGGAAAGGGCCAGGCACGATGGCTCATGCCTGTAATGCCAGCACTTTGGGAGGCCAAGGCGGGTGGATCACGAGGTCAGGAGATCGAGACCATCTGGCTAACACGGTGAAACCATGTCTCGACTAAAAAATACAAAAAATTAGCCAGGCGTGATGGCGGGCACCTGTAGTCCCAGCTATTCAGAGGCTGAGGCAGGAGAATGGTGTGAACCCGGGAGGCGGAGGTTGCAGTGAGCCGAGATCACGCCACTGCACTCCAGCCTGGGCAACAAAGCGACACTCTGTCTCAAAAAAAAAAAAAAAAAAAAAGGAGTAAATAAATGATATGGAGAGATTCCCATGTATTCTTTGCCCAGTTATCCTCAATGGTAACATCTTGCAAAACTGTGGTAGTACATTACTACAATCAAAATATGGACACTGTTACAATCCATCCATCCTGTTCTGCGTTCCTGTATGAACAAGCACACAGTTTTGCCTTTCATGATTTCTGAAGGTTTTCAAATGTAGCCCTAAATCTCCTTTAACAACTCGAGTTTGTGTTAAAATTATAGGAACTTATCAAGTAGTCATGCAATCTTTGGGGGAATAAATTTATTAAAAATACTGTTCTGCTCCTTGCGAGCAACTGAAGCACAAGAGCGTGTGTCTTCTGCATTTTTGACACCATTTCATGAATCTGAAAGATGTGCAGGATCTTTTAGAAAAGTTTATGGGCTGTAAATTCTCCCATTTTACTTGTATTTGGGGTGTGTGTCTGTGTGTGTGTTGTTTTTGTCAATGTGAAAACTAAGAGTCAGGCTTACCCAAGTACATATAAGCTCTGGCGACTGGAGTCCAGTTCACTCTAGGTCTAGCTCACCATCACCAACAAACTTTCCATCACCACCCTGACTTGGTAAGGGAAGGGGCATAATGCCCTTGCCTGTCAATGAAAGTCATCAAATACCCAGTTGGGGAGTCCTGGTGACAGTGACTGTGTTTTACCTCCCCTTGGGACATGGCCATTCCATGGGTTTGCCTTCCACAGGGTCCCTGGGGCTGTGCTCCACAGGTGAGCAGGTGGAGGAGGAGAGATGGCTTTGCTAGCACAACAAAAGATGCATCAATCTCTTCCCTCTGCCCACCAGACACAGAGCAGAACAGTGCCAGCTGTCCATGCCTAAGCATCACCATGGGCGATGCTGAACTCACATTCTTCCTCCTTGCCCTCCCATGTTTCCCTTGGTGAGACCTTCTGTGACAGGAAGGATGGGGATAACATCAAGCAGGCACTGCTAGTCAGAGAAGCAGGGTGGGGTCTCCCAAAAAGACCATGGCCTTTGGGGTTAAAAAGGCCTGGATTCAATCACTCTTCTACTTACTGGCTGTGTGACTTTGACAAGGCACTTCACCTCTCTGTGCCACAGTTCCTACCTTCTCTGTAAATTATGGATAACCAGACTGACCTCATGGAGCCATTGCAACGGTTGGAGATGAGGGTTTGTTTGTTTGTTTTTGTTTTTGTTTTTGAGACAGAGTCTCAGTCTGTTGCCCAAGCCGGATGGAGGGAGATAAGGTTTTAAGGCCCCTGGCACATAGTGAGCCGATGGGGAAGAAATCTTGGTGGTTTGTGTTGTTGAGGATTCTGTTGGATAGGATTCTCCTCACAGCAGTCCCTGCTGCAGGTACGGCCTCCCTGACTCTAACTGGGCTTCTTGTCCCAGCATTACTCAGCCTTCTTCTTTCTCTAGCCTTTCTTCTATTATGCCCTTTTCTTAAATTCTGGAAATCAAGCAGGTTTGAGATCACACAAGGTCCTAGAAACAGAGAAGTACAAGGACCATTCTGACTGAAGTGACGTGAGGATACTAGTGATTAAAATGCCAAATTTCCCATGATCTGGGTGGAGGGAGGGACACAGGACATCACAGTTTGGAAGAAAGGATTCTTACTGCCCATCCACGGTCATGTGGCACCGTGAACAAGAAAAGAAAGTGAGATGGAGGTGAGTGAATTCAGTCATGAGAACTGAATTCTATTCCTAGCCCGACTAAAAGAAGTTTCTAGGCCAGGCATGGTGGCTTGCGCCTGTAATCCCAGCACTTTGGGAGGCCAAGGCAGTCAGATCACCTGAGGTCTGGAGTTCGAGAGCAGCCGGGCCAACATGGTGAAACCTGTCTCTACTAAAACTACAAAAATTAGCCAGGTGTGGTGGCGGTTGCCTGTAATCTCAGCTACTTGGAAAGCTGAGGCTAGAGAATTGCTTGAACCCAGGAGGCAAAGGTTGCAGTGAGATTGCACCATTGCACTCCAGCCTGGGCAACAGAGCGAGACTCCGGTTAAAAAAGGATGTTTTGTAGACTGAAGAGAAAGGGACTTCCAAGGAGGCAAGTGGAAGAGAGGATGGCGGGTGGTGGAATTATACAACATCTATGGGGCCCAAGAGGCATCTTGAGAGTTCCATGCTGGGATCCCCAAATCTAAGCTGCAAAAGAGCCTATGGTGTCTCAAGCTACTTGAAAGAAGCATTGTCTCAGATTTTACTTAGTAAGCTTTGGTCAGGAAGGCCAGGTCAACATTAAGAAGCAGAAATTAGTGTAGACTGAGAATGAGCCCTGTCATGTGCCTGACAGAAAATGGGCTGGGCCAATCTGGAAGTGTACTTTAAAAAGAAGCAGCTGTGACCAGGCGCAGTTGCTCACACCTTTAATCACAGCACTTTGGGAGGCCGAGGTGAGTGGACTGCCTGAGCTCAGGAGTTTGAAACCAAGCCTAGGCAACACGGTGAAACCCCCGTCTCTACCAAAATACAAAAAAAAAAAAAAAAAAATTAGCTGGGCATGGCAGCATGCACCTATAGTCCCACCTACTCAGGAGGCTGAGGCAGGAGAATTGCTTGAACTTGGGAGGTGGAAAGAAGCAGCTGTGGAATAAAGCACTAGCTTCACCTTTCTGCTCCCTTTTTGTTTGTTTTTTTGGGATTCTGACCTTCATAAGGGGACTCCTTTTACATTGGATATTGCAGAAAGATGCATGTGCAAGTACCTGAGTGGGCAGTCACAATGCAGGGATGTGGAGAATGGCCAGGAAGAGGAAGGAAAATGGGTGGCATTGGTAAGTGTGGGCCAGGCCAATACAAATGTTGTGGTCTGAATTTCAATTTGTGATTTTTAAATGGCTTTGCTATTTGTGATTAAAATGTAGGCTATAAGACTGGGTGTGGCCAGAGGTGGTGGCTCATGCCTGTAATCCCAGCATTTTGGGAAGCCGAGGCAGGCAGATCACTTGAGGTCAGGAGTTCGAGACCAGCCAGGCCAATGTGATGAAACCCTGTCTCTACTAAAAATACAGGCATCTACTAATCAGAGAAGCCAGGTGGGGTCTCCTGAAAAGTGCATGGCCTTTGGGGTTTAAAAGGCCTGGATTCAATCACTCTTCTACTTACTGGTTGTGTGACTTTGACAAACCGCTTTACCTCTCTGTGCCAGAGTTTCTATCTTCTCTGTAAATTGAGGATAACCAGGCCAACCTCGGGCATGGTGGCACATGCCTGTAATTCCAGCTACTCCGGAAGCTGAGGCACGAGAATCTCTTGAACCTGGGAGGCGGAGGTTGCAGTGAGCCGAAATCTCGCCACTGCGCTTCAGCTTGGGCGACAGAGCAACTCCGTCTCAAACAAACAACAACAAAAAAGACTGAGTGCTTTCAGAGGCGTGCATTTCATGTGTTTGGGTTACAACAAGAGTAATTTCTTAAAGACTTACACACCGTTGAAAACTGAAAATGACTTAGCACTCCAAAATCCACTCCATAGTACACAAACGCTTTAACACAAGTCCATACATCTTTCCTTCCTGTACCTGCACTGGCAAGAGAACTTATTTAATGATTGATGAGGCAATGCTGCACCCAAGAAGAATTAATCAATAGTTCACAATTATTATGGAGAGTGGGACAGTAGTTAGACAATAGCCAAGACTCATCTAGCTAGCAACAAAGTCTTTCTTTCTCTCTCTTCACATGGTACCAAAACACTGAATTCTACCTTATGATTTTTTTTCTTTTCCATCTGAATAACTAAAATGGAACTGGACGTGTCCAAAAAGCAAAGCCTAGAAAAAGAAATAATATGGCCCCCAATGAATGTCAAAGTACCTATTAATGCATAGATTTGATCACTCATCTTAATGGGAAAATGGGGTCAGGAGACTGCGCTGTGTGAATTGGAATGCCTACCATGAATTACCATATTTTAGGATTCCACAAACTTTTTATTTTGCAAGTCAAAGATCTTGAATTGAAGTCATGTTGAGCTGTACCCATGTGCTGACATGGCAGACAGTCCAGCTGGCCCTCTTGCAGCATTTTGGGCCTGTCTGCCCACTTGGCTCTGCCCCTCTGCCCTCAATGGGGCTTGTATCACTGCTTAAAAAAAAAAAAGAAAGAAAGAAAAGGTCTGCAAAACAAACTTTTGTGCAGAGAGGGGAAGCCTAATTCCTCATAATCAATATGGCCAGATGCGATTGGGCCCTGTGGATTGTTTTGGAGTCAGACAGATCTGGGGGCAAACTCTGGCTTTGCCATTTTCTAATTATGTGATTTTTGACACTCTATTGAACATTTCTGAGCCTCGGTTACTTTGTCTATGAAATGGAATCCACAAGAGCATAATACACTTAGTTAGCATAGTGAGTGCTAGCAAATGTTAGTTATTTAATAATGGAACCAGTTGACTTCTTTGGAAGTCTGGATAATAATATATTTTGGGCATTAATAATGTAGAGAGAAATACTGTCATGTAACAGTTCCTTCCAAGAAAAGTAAACCGAGTCACAGAATGCAGGTGAGGTCATGAGGGGGTGGAGAGGTGAAGAGAGAATCATACTTCTGGCTGTACATGTCATTGGTCAGAAAACGAGGTTTCAGCTCTCACTTCAGTGTACTGTAGTTTATTTCAACATCAAAAGAGCAGGGTCTTTTTTCACCGCTTTTAGTTAAGTAGTAGATTTCTTTTTTAGATGACGTAGAGTAACTTTTCTTTTGCATCTGCCTCTTCTTGACCTTCTTATTTATCATAACACTTCCGTCAGCTCAGCAACACTTTGCAATAAAGGGCTGATCCCATTTAATTCCTCTGAAATTAATCATAATAACAGCAATTATAATAAACCCATTTAGTATAAACGTAGATGTAAATTGCTCTTGCGTAGCATTTTCACCTTTAGTTTTGCTCTCGCCAGCATCCACCCTAATATGGATCATGCAGTGGCCTCTCTATAGCCAGATTATTTTTCTGAGTTCAGATCTTGCCCTACTTCAGTACATGGCTGCTTTTTGCCATTTCCTTCCTGTGAGGGCAAACAGGAAGCTCCCTGTGACGTGTACAGGTCACAGGAAACGTCATTTGATTTGAATTTGCTCTCACCATCCAGAACTTCCTTAGTAGTAGAATAATCATCTTATAATTCTTTTTTTTAAAAT
Source organism: Papio anubis (assembly GCF_008728515.1). Lineage (NCBI taxonomy): Eukaryota > Metazoa > Chordata > Mammalia > Primates > Cercopithecidae > Papio > Papio anubis. The sequence goes on from NC_044979.1 coordinate 98,780,110, forward strand.
TTTTCTTTAGAGACAGTGTCTCGCTCTGTCACCCACTGACACAATCACAGCTCACTGCAGCCTCAAACTCTTGGGGTGAAGTGGTCCTCCTGCCTCAGCCTCCTGAGTAGCTGGGGCTACAGGTGCACACCATGACATGTGGCTATGTTTTTAATTTTTTTGTGGAGACTGGGTATCCCTGTGTAGCCCAGGCTAGTCTCAGATTCCTAGACACTAGCAATCCTCCCGCCTCAGCCTCCTGAGTAGCCAGGGTTATAGGCATGAGCTACTGAGCCTGGTCCAGTCTTATAATTCTAAATGCACTGAGGAAGCCAGAACCTAAAGATTGATGTTTCAACCCAACCCATTCACCTTACAGATTAAGAAATCAAAGGCCAGGCATGATGGCTAACTCTTGTAATCACAGCATGCAATTTGGGAGGCCAAGATGGGAGAATAGCTTGAGCCCAAGAGTTTGAAACTAGTCTGAGCAATGTAGGGAGACGTCCTCTCTACAAAAAAAAAAAAAAAATTAGCCGGGTGTGGTGTCATGCACCTATAGTCCCAGCTACTCTGGAGACTGAGGCAAGAGGATCACTTGAGCCTGGAAGTTCCAGGCTGCAGTGAGTCGTGATGGCGCCATTGCACTACAGCCTGGGCCACAGAGGGAGGGAGAGAGGGAGGGAGGGAGGGAGGGAAGGGAAGAAATCGAGGTCATCCAAAAATATGAAGAGAGTTATTCTATATCATAAAACCATTGGTGTCGGGGCACAGACCAAGCTCTAAGGCAGTGAGGAGCACACTTCTGCCCTGCCAGGCCAGTGAGCTTCCTGGTGCCAGGAATTCTGCCATATTGCCCAGGCTAATGCTTTGCAGTCCCTTTTTGAGTTCTGACTCCTGGGGATGGTGGAGTGGGAGGGAGCAACCAACAGGCAGGCCCTTGAGACGCTGGAAATCATTCAGGCAGCTGTGCAGAGACTCCACCCTCTGGTCTGGAGAGAGGGGTGCAGAGGCCACAAGATAACTTGCTTTTTGCCTCCAGCCATGAGCCCCCCTTGGGTCTAGTTAGTGGGCCCTGAAGTTGTGGGCCCTAATAGCATTGGGGTAAATGTCCTGGAGTCCAGCTCTTTGCTTCCCACCAGTCTCTTCTCTCCTCCCTCTCCCTGCCTGAGCCCTGGCTACACTGAGTGCATGTCTGATGAGGACAGAGCTTGGAAGCTGCCCCAGAACCAGCACCCACCCACCTGCAGGATGTGACCTCTGGGCTCTGAACACACTGCTTCCTCCCTCTTCCTCCCCACCTAGGGAACAGTTTTAGACCACAATTCCCAAACAGCCCCACTTTGCACTTTAATCCCAAAGAGACTCCAGCACTTTGTGACCACAGAAAACTTGTCACTTCATTATGATTCTGAAAAAAAGAGAGCAGAGGGTAATTCATAGTTGTTTTAATGACTTTGCATCCTTTCCCATGGAGGCAGCTTTCAGCTGTTAGGCACAAAGGACGCTGGCCTTCTCTGACATCTGACAGTGCAGTGGAGCAGCATTTTCACAAGATTCTTCACAGCCAGTTAACCCAATTAATCTTCCCACAGTCATTACCCAGGTGCCGTACCATTCGGCTGCCCGGGAGCCTCCAAAGCTCCGTTGTGTGGAGATGAACTATTGTGTCTCCCGACCTTGAAAGGATGTTTCTAACTAATTAATGATTGTTAAGTGCTTGGAAAATGCACTGTGGAACTATGCTAGAGCTCATATGTCTGCATCTTCAGCTGTGCAGATGCACTGAATGCAAATCAGAAATCCTTCCTGCCATTTGTAAATAAATCATAGGAAGATGGATATGACGCTTTCTTTTCTCAAAGAGTTATCTGTCCTCCTCCTCCTCTTTTTCTTTATTTGTTTCTTCTGAGCTGTGTATTTAAGCCCCCTTTGAAATGGACCAGTGTTTTGTAGGATTTCCTCTACTGAAGTGAGAAGGATCTTATTGGGTTTTTCCAGCCACGTGATCTTTAATGAGGCAAATTGAAAACCACTATTGACTGAACCATGAGGGAACAAAATGTGGTTTTCTGTATAGTAGTTTTTAAATTTTTTTGATATGAGCAATAGTGAGAAATATATTCTGTATCACAGCCCAATATACCCACACATATGCATATATATGTACACACATATATACACCTACACATATGTACATATGTACAAATATATACACATATACACACACTACATACACACATATACATATATATACACATATACATACATTACATACACATATATATGTGTATATATATACTTTACATATATGTGTGTATATGTGTATATTTGTGTATATACACATGGAAATATATACATGTGTGTATATGTGTATATTTGTGTATATACACATGGAAATATATACATGTGTGTATATGTGAATATACATTGGATTATGTGTATAATATGCACACACACATATTTATATATACACACATAATTTTTATGGAATAATACTTAATTTTTACTGTGTATAACATTATTTGGATATCTGATGTATTAGATATGTATGTATTGTTCTAAAATGCTGGTAATGTCAGATTAAGCTGATTTCACCAATTTCTCACTAATTGGCCCCCTAATGAAGTGCAACCAGCATTGGAAACACACTGGTATCATAGAAAGGCCACCGGAATGCTGGGCAAGGATCAGGGGACCTGGGTTGTATTTCAAGTTCTGTCCCAACTCCAAGATTCCTTTCTCCAAACTCTGTGTCCTCATGTAAAATTAAGGTATTTGTTTTCAAACTGAAGTTATCCTGAGACTACTTCTTAAGAAATCCTCTTGTGGAAAAGCCCAGTATGGAAAACAGATCCCTGACTGGTCCACATCTCCTCCCATAAGTCACCCCCACCCCCACCCAGAGGTCCTTGGAACAAAATCCAAATCCTACTGGATTAGAAATTTCATGACATCCATCTAGTTCTGGCCTTCAATGATTATTTTATTTCTCAGGTAATAGATTCATCTAACAAAATGCAACTGGATTTATTCCCATGGATGCTGAGCTGGGAATCTCAATTGGGAATCTCCAGAACCAATGGGGATCTTTGCTATAGGACCCTCGTTCTTTTCTGCCTCAGCGTTGTAATTTGTTCTTCGGCCTTAAGGGATAGACTTCTTCAGGGAAGGAATGAGTTAGAAAGGTCTTCAGTTGATGTATGAGCAGGTGGACACATGGGGATGTTTATTTATGTCATTGTGTCTGCTGTATGCCTCCTAAATTCAGCAGGTTCTTGATTTTTAACACAGCTCAAATCATTTGGCCTACAGCTGGTAAAATACAATTTTCTGGGTTCTCAGAAAGAAAGGCTTTTTAGACTTATAAAAAGAGAAGCTCATAAGACTTCTTGAACATCAAATAGCTCTTACAAAACACCATTTTGATGAGTTAAGTGTAAATGAATCAGAAACATACGGATTAAATTTCCCTTGAAAGACACATGGGTTTAAGAATTAAGGGGGGGAAAGTGCTTGGCAAGATGGATTTCAGGTTTGTGCCAAACCTCAAAATGTTTGAAAAATGGTTTGAGACATTTTTACTGGACGCAAAATGCCATGGAGTTTCCCTATCCCAGACATAATAGTGAATCTTTTTGACAACAACTGTATGACAAGAAAAAAAGGCCTGTGGGGCTTAGTCATTTTCTCAATTCTTTAACGCTCTCCTTCCTCATCCCCCAACCTCCCTGCCTTCCCCCCACCCCCTCCACCCCCCCACCCCCCCAAAAAAAAATCACTCACAGGGCTAAGAGAACTTCCTGATTAAAGTTTCAAGTCAGGCGATTACCAGAAAGTAACCCCACAACTCAAAAATACATGAATCCTCTCCCAATACTATCCAATTTACCATTTTCTAAGTGGAATAATGCACTCTGAGGATAGGCAGTATTTTCCATATTTTATTCATTGGTGTCCAGAGCAGTGCATGGTTATTCTAGACATTTGTCTGACATTATAGTGCCAGCATCTTTGAAGAAGGAAAGTAAGTTCACTAAAAGCAAACAGATTGGAGAGAACTATTCATTGGTTTATTAAAACAGCCACAGTGTGGAAATGCTATGTTTTATGAAGGCAAGATATGAGATGAGGCTTTCAAGTTGCTGGGAATGGTCTTGGAAATGTGCATTCTTTTATACCTTCTCTGTTGAGTAAGCTGTGATATAACTTCTCCACACCTCAGAATTCTTCCTGGCGTGAGGAACCTCGGGAGCAACACAGTAAGGATCCCGGGACTAATTATCTTATGAACGGTGCACATCGTCTGTATTCAATGCCCTCCAATTATTTTTTACTAGCTATGCCTTTTACAGGCTGACCCTTTTACAGCCTCATTTTTCATATGCAAAAGCACAGAAGTGGGTTTTGAGCGAGATACACACAATAAGGGAGGGAGAGGGCCCGGGTGGGAAGCCATGGGCTGGGCCGTTTGCTCTGTGAGGCTGCCTTGTCTCATATTCTTGTTTCATTTTCATATTTAAGCCAGGATGACCAAGGTTTGCTTCCTTCCTTCCTTCCTTCCTTCCTTCCTTCCTTCCTTCCTTTCTTCTTCTTCTTCTTTTTTTTTTTTTTCATTTGAAAGAAAGGGTGTATTCAGTGACTGCCAATATCGGTTTAGAAACTAGGGTATTAACTTTGCTGCCCTCCGAAAGTGAAAAAAGAAAAAAAGAAAAGAAAGAAACTAGGAGATAACAATGTATTTTTTCAAAATATTTCAAGTCAATGTAGCCAAGAAAAAGCTATCTTTATATGTTTTAATTCTATGCTGGAAGTCATGGAAAAATCTATTTATTCTCTTGTTAGGGGAGCATCTCACACAGCACTTTGAGGTAGGAGTGTGCTCTCTAGGAACCAAAATTAATTTGTTGCAAAAGCAGTACCTAAAAGGGAGAGGAAATGTCACACTAAACTCAGAAAACTACTTTCAGTACTTCCAGGAAAGATAGTGCATAACAGTGATTGATAAAATCTACCCCCTGACTCTCACCATCTTATGCTTATCTGTATTTATTGAACTGTATATAAAAAAAAAAAATTAAAACTGGAAATACTGAAGAGAAAACATGTTATATCAACTTTCTGTCTTGGAAAAGGCTTTTTAGAAACAGAAATAGTAGGGCCAACTTATGGCTCTATTTTCACCTTTTCCAAAGGCGCTTAATATAGAACAATAGGGTCAAGAAGGGGTTTTTTAATTCTGAAAAATACCGAGTCCCCTGCCCGAGAGCTCCAGTGCCTCCCCGCAACTTACCCCAAATGTCTCTCTCTAATGCAAAAATGACCAAAGTGTGCAGTATAGTCTATCAAATGGTTCTTTTAATTTGTAACTCAGGCACCTACCTGAAATACTGGGAAATCAGTTTTAACATTTTTATATGTATATAGTTCCCAATTTGATGTATACAAGGGCATCATCTAAATGGGACATACATCAGACAGTCGATATTTCTAGAAAGGATTGTTATCATCCAGAGATCATTTTCATGTTATTAAGTTATGAATGACAGTAGTTGTTTAATATCTTCTCAGCCTTTGTTGACACATTTTAACAACCCACCTTTCACAGACAGTAAGCTCTGGAGCCTCTACTACCAACATCTCTCTGACTCACAAACGCGTGCGCGCATACACACACATACATGCGTGTGCCCACGACGCAGGGCTAACTTCTCATCTTTCCTGGAACAATTCATGTGTCTCCTCTTCAAGGACCATCCCCTGGAACCCCCAGGTATTAAATAACACTTTGGGGGGTATCTCCCATTACACCATTAGCTGACTTCCCTGGCTATTTGCCTTCATAAATGATGAATTCCTGCAGGGCAGCAATGATCTTTCATTCACGCTAGGCTCTCAGCACAGTTCCTGAGATACAGCAGAAGCTGAGTAAAAGTTTAACAACAACAACAACAACAAAAAGCCTAAAAAAATAAGTTTAGCTGTATTTCTGTTGTATCAAATGTTTATTGAAGTCACCCAAAGTTAGGTGGGACTAAAATTGCCCCTCTGGACGCTTTCTGGATTCTTAGTCCTCCTAGGAAAAATGAGCAGTAAAACGCAGGGGAGTTTGTGCTCAGATGATGAGCTTCCTGCTTGATTTCAACTCTCTCCTGTAACCTGTGTTTATCTTGATGGCCTTATTTATATCTATTTCCTTTCGATAAAAATAGAAGCTCCAAAAAGTGAATCTACCACACGAGGGAGGATACTTTTAACTCAGGCCTGAGTTTCACAGATAGAGTTAAGATGCTGCCCTGCGTGTAGGCACCCAGCTAGATGGTCATTTTCTGAGTCATCCAACTTCTGAGTTTTCATTTTTTTTAAGAGTATAATTAAGATAGGTTCCCAGGGATTTTTTTAAAAAAAAAAAAAGAACCCACCAACCCTGTGAGTAAAGTAGACAGTCTGTATGTGGAGACCCATATAAGGAGATTTGTGGGCACCTGCCCAAATTGAGAGAAGCATTAAGAGCTATTCGAAACCTACTGAAATGTCAACACACTTTTGAAAAAGGTCCATTAGGGATGCAAATGTGCAGCTCCCTGATTATGATAAGCACTGGAAAGAAAACAGTGAAACCCATTAGGAGGCTTTGAGAACTGGGTTCTGAGGCACAGGGAAGACAAGTCTAGTTTTTGCGGGGGCTGTGGAGATGAAGTCCAGCCCCTCTCTGAACCCTGAACCAGCCATTCTAATGATTTAAATGGACCCCCAAAATCCCTCTTATTTTGGATAAAGCAAATTAACTCATTTGTAAATGGGCCAACTTTGAAATTCCATCCGTGGCAGATAAAATTCATTTTAATAAGATTTATTCTCTGAGTTACAAACTGTGACTTGCTTCTGTAAAGGATCTGACATTGGAGGCTCACTTCAGGCTTTTGATGTGTTTTGGTTGGTTCTTGCAGGGGATTTTCTTATAAAAGGTTGATTCCAATTTAAAATCTGTAATTCTTACTACATACTCTTCTACAAATCAACTCAAACTAGGGGTATATATTTCTATCTAATAGTCACTTAGAGCTCTTTGAAAAATTACCTAGTCAGAAGGATACCTTTCATTCTGGCTGCCCAAGTTGTTTACATGTGACATCAAATGATATTCATAGTAATGGACAAATTGGAGCATAAATTTTTTGTAATTGCTCTAAAAGTAAAAAAAATATAATTGATTTTTATCATCTTCCTTGATCTGGAAGGAATTGTATCAATTTCCAGGACGTTATAAAACAAAATATTTAAAGTATGTTTCAAATAATAAAAAGAGAAATACTTAATAAAGATGTGGAATTCATTTATGAAGACAAATACTGGCTGTGAACCAATAGGCCAAAGCATCTGCCAGAAATTTGCTGTAGACAGTCATTCTCGTATGTCCACTCTGCCCTATCACTCTGAAGTTCAATTCATATTAAGAAAATGAATTTTCTCAGCCATGCTAGACTTTGAAATCATTGATTTTGTTTGCTTTGTTTTTGAGTAATATAACAGAAGATCTTTTTTCAGTTTTCTTCCTTATAAGGAATAGCAGTCCGTGGCACTTACAATTATAGCTCTTTCAGCCTTATTTTAATTAAAGAGGTTTGTTTGGCATATATATTTGATACTTGGCAATTTTATATAAAAGTAGTTATAGGTTTTAATCCTTTTGGAGGGCTTCAACAACTGAAACCATGGCAAAAATGGAAAGCACTTAACTTTCATAAGAATACTTGAATGTTTCAGCATTACCCGAAAGCAAAATTATAAGCCTTGGAAAGAAAACATTTCCATTTGGCATTTTCACTTTTGTGCTTGTCAAGAGAAATAGCCTTAGGCTTCAGAAAAGCAGAAAGATCTATTACCAATAGCATGAGGCAAGCACTCTGGTACTCACTTATGTTGGATCAATCTTCTTCACTTCTAGAAGCCTTTCCAACTATGTTATGATGTTCTCCTTTCTGCTTCTCCATCCAGACAGAGCAGTGTCCTCCAGAAAGTAAGTGTACATTTTCCCAATGGTGAAAGGAAACCAGAATGATTTTACCCAAATGCATAGCCCCTGCCTCCAGGGAGATTTGAGACTAATCACAGAGATGGATACTAAACAAAATAGCCATACCTATTAATATATTCTTAGAAATAGCATGAAGGAAAACCAGAGGGGGCTATGTGACCCTTTAAATTCGTGGTTGCTAAATTTGACTTTTAATTTGGGGGTCAAAGAAAGTTTTAAGAAAGGGATATTTAAAAGGAGACCTAAAGGATGAATGAGAATTAGTCAACAAAAGAGCAGATGGCGAAACCTTCCAGGCAAAGATCAAAAGATGCTTCAAGGCCCTGGGGTAGGAAACAGCGTGGCACATTCTAGGAAATGAATGGAAGCTATCAAGCCAGGTGGAAAGTCAGTACTACAGGCATCAATGAGGTAGAACATATAAAAGATACTGAAAACACATCCTAAATGCTAAGGAGAATCATGGAAGAATGTTGAACAGGGAAATGTCATGACCATATCTTTGGTTTATGAAGATCATTCTGGCTACAAGTCAGAGTTTGGATAGAAGAAGGGCAAAACTGGAGGCAGAAACTGTTGGAAGAAACCAAGAGAAACAACGCAGTGTTTTGGACTAGGATCTTGGCAGTAGGGATGGAGCCAAGTGGATACATTTCAGGTCTATTTTGGGGGTGGATTGAATAGAACTTGGTGAATGATTAGAAGTACAGGATGAGGAATCTCAAAGTTAATGCCTGAAATCTGCTAATTCACTTCTACCAAATACATTTAAGGAAATATGAGGGGAAAGATCTAAAGATGGAGCACTGTACAAGTCAGGGTTCTCCAGAAAAACAGACCAGTAAGAGAGAGAGAGATATATGGTTTATTATAAGGAATTGACTCACCAGATTATGGAAGCTAAAAAGCCCCCATGATCTGCCATCTGCCGGCTGGAGACCCAGAAAAGCAGATGGTGTAAATTCCAACTGGATTCTGAAGGCCTGAGAACCAGAAGCACCAATGGTGTTGCTCCCAGACTAAGGTCAGGAGAAGACAGATGTCCCAACTCAAGCAATCAGGCAGAGAGAGAGATCACTCAACCTTCCTCCACCTTCTTCTTCTATTCAGGTCCTCAGTGGATTAGATGAAGCCCACCCATATTGGGGAAGGTATACTGCATTACTCAGTCTACCAGTTCAAATGTCAATCCCTTCCAGAAACATCCTCATAGGGGCACCCAGCAATAATGTTTAACCAGCTATCTGGGCAACCCATGGCCCAGTCAAGTTGACAGAAAACCTACCATCACAGGTACCATGGACTGGATCATCCACAGGGCTCAACCTAGGCACTTAGGGAATGTTGTCTTAGCTCTTTAGCAGGTAGTATCAGGTAGCATGTACTGTGAAGTAGTGAAATGTTTTTCCTGGCAGACCTGGAGGATTTTTGTCATTCTCAAAATGTGCGATTTAAACCTAGTCCCAATGAGTCTGATGGCTCCAACACTGAAAAGACAGAACTGCTTATTTGGGGACCTGTCCTACCTCTCCTAAAAGATGTTATTGTGCTTACTAATAAATTACTTATTCTAGTGCACAAAGAGTGAAACCTTTATTTCCTGCTCATCAAAAGGATTATTGTTCATATGTGAGAAGAAATGACCTCCTCGCCTACCCATCACGATTCCTGGTTCCTGCTGCCCTCCTCAGCTAAATGTTACTTGCACTCAGAGATCATTGGAGCCTTTCTTTTGTTCAAGGAAAGGAAAGTCCAAGAACAACCAGTAAGGAATTACTCATCTATTTGTGTCCAAATTTGAGGAAAATCTACTTTTAACTGACGTGTTGCTTCCCTGAAATAAATAATCATTCTGGATCTCTCACTTTTTTTTTTTTTTAAAAGACAGAGTCTCTGTTTCTGCAGTGACACGATCATAGCTCACTGTGTCTTCAAACTCCTGGGCTCAAGTGATCCTCCCATGTAGCTAGCACTACAGGCACCCCACCATGCCTGGCTCATTTTTAAATTTTTTGTAAAGATGAGATCTTGCTATGTTGCCCAGGCTTGTCTGAAAACCTGGGCTCAAGAGATCCTCCCACCTCAGCCTCCCAAAGCACTAGGATTACAGATGTGAGCCACTGCACCCAACCAGATTACCCTCTCTTGATCATGTCTACTCATTTAACTTTAGGGTTGAAAATGACCTTGAAGATTGTTGATTCAGCCTTTTTTTTTTTTTTTTTTTTTTTTTGTACATGAAGAAAGGGAAACTCAGAGGCACTGAGGACACAGCCTAAAATCACCAGGTAAAGGACTGGCTGAGTCAGTAGACACTCTTGCTGGTGTATTCATATTCAAAGCCATACCATGCAGGACTCAGTTACTTCACTTTGTCATTTTATGATCTTCAAGTTGACACATCCTAAGAAAGCACAATTTGGCCTTTCTGTTCTGGTGTGACTAGTTGTCAGCAATCTGAAGAGAAAACCAAGCTATCGACCAGGCGTGGTGGCTCACATCTGTAATCCCAGCACTTTGGGAGGCCAAGGCAGGCAGATCATGAGGTCAGGAGTTCGAGACCAGCCTGGCTAACATGGTGAAACCTCATCTCTACTAAAAATACAAAAACTAGCTGGGTATGGGGGCAGGCGCCTGTAATCCCAGCTACTCAGAAGGCTGAGGCAGGAGAATTGCTTGAACCCGGGAGGCAGAGGTTGCAGTGAGCTGAGATCACGTGCCACTGTACTCTAGCCTGGGAGACAGAGTGAGACTCTGACTCAAAAAAAAAAAAAAGAAAACCAAGCTATCATGACAGACCAGTGAAGGGATTTTTGGGGGAACACTTACCGCCAGTGAACAAGCATAATGTTTTGCATGTTCTTTAAGTGTACTGTCAGTCACTTTCCATTTCTATTTATACTAGGGACTTATTGTCTATAGCTAAAATTGACATTTACTGTGCCCATAACCCTACCACAAATTAAAATCAGACCCCAAGTCCCTCTGGGGAAAATGTTTATTAAGCTGTAGGAAGACATCTGAAATGATACCAAATTACATTTTGAACTTGAAACCCCAAATACCACATTTGTTTGCAAGTAGGAATAGGACTGTCTGAGGAATAACTTGAGAAACTGAGCAAGTCACTCTCTTTGGCGAGATGCAGGGCCACCAGGGAAGGGAAAAGTACCTTAGAAGAAACACTTTATATAAACCCCTGTGTGGCTTTTAAGTAATCATTTAAACCTAAACAAAATATTCTTTAATGAACTTAAAGGAAAAGTAAGTCTTTTAAAATTCCATGCCTTTAACAAACAGACACAGACATTTCAATTGTACTTTTAAATACCCTGAGAAGAGGGTTGAGAGACATATCAAAATAAAACAAGTCTATTAAAATGTAAACCTGGGTTCCAGAGTTTCTCCTGCTAATACAGGCAAAAGTGTGTTAGAGACAAAAAATCTTCAGCCAGGTGCAGTGGCTTGCGCCTGTGATCCTAACACTTTGGGAGGCCGAGGCGGGTGGATCACCTGAGGTCAGGAGTTCGAGACCAGCTTGGCCAACATGCCGAAACCCCGTCTCTACTAAAAATACAAAAAATTAAACGAGCATGGTGATGGTTCCCTGTAATCCCAGCCACTCGGGAAGCTGAGGCAGGAGAATCGCTTGAACCTGGGGGAAAGAGGTTGCAGTGAGCCAAGATCGCGCCATTGCACTCCAGCCTGGGCAACAAGAGTAAAACTCCGTCTAAAAAAAAAAAAAAAAAAGTCTTTCTAGCACTTTTGCCTTTTAGGATGTAGGTATCTGTGGGTGTTTGTATGTAGCAGGTGTATTTGTGTACATAGATTGAACACAATGTCAATCTCAGAACCTAATGATGGAATCAATTTTGTCTGCAGGGAAGCCATACTCAGTGGTGTCTTTGCTTGTGTGTCCAGTCCATGAGTAGCTTGGAAAATAGCAAAGCCAGGTTGAAAAGCCATTTGAGATCCTTGAATGCAAAGTGTAAAGTACCTGCCAAGTATCATTATTATGAGCTTTATTGCTACTATTTTACTAAGTGTTTCAGATTAATATCAATTCTGCTTCATGATAAGTGCTCTTGCAAAGTGGGAGAACTTGAAAGGTAGCTCAGGGAAGGTTGCACAAGAGAGGGCACACAGTTTCCTAGAAACTTCACCCTTCCCCCATACCCTCTGTTCAAGCCAATGGTAGCTTGACTGTCCCTAGAAATAGGGATAGTGTTTCAAGTTATCATAGCTCTTAAAAAGATGCCTGTCATGGATGTGACATAGGGGTATAGCTGCCAGGAAATAAGAGATAGTAGACCATGAGGTAACTTCATTACGTCTTTTAAGAAACCTCTGTGGGGCTCCTATTGTGTGCCAAGCTCATTGCTCTCAAATATTCTCCCTTCAGCCTAGCAGAGAAACTGCTACCCGCTGTAAGAGGTCTGGCATGGAGAGAAAGCCGGCTTCCCCGAGAAGATGATAGGGGATAACTGGGGACTCACAGTAATGGAGGAGACACCCATACCCCTCAGAGAGGCTGGATGTTTCTGGGTCTTTTCCCCAAATGCTTCACCCCCAAATTTAGAACAATATAGCTTTACTTTGTGTTTTAAAATGGCAGTCTTATAAACTGTATTTTCTACAGAAGATCACTCATCTCTTAAATAGATTAGGCATTGATCATCTTCAAAGGGCTAAGCACACTCAAAATATTCTCCGAAGTCATCCTCATGCTATACCTGTGACATGGATAATACAGCCACATAGTTTTTGCCAATGAGGAAACAGAGGAGTTAGATGCCTTGCTAAGAGCACACACTCCTGGGCAGTGGCAGAGCCAGGCGGCCAACAGCCTATGCCTGTCAGCCCTACAAGGCTACCTTATTGGATTTCCTGGTTAAGGATGGGAGTCAGCGTTATCGCTATCATTTCTGTCAGCCACTCTGTCTGGAATAAGTGAAAATAATTTAGGACTCCAAGAGGTTTGCCAGTTCTTCCTCCTTCTCCCTAGAAAGCAAGCCAGACAGGGACAAGTCTATTTTTTAAGAGCCCAGTAAGAGGAAATTTCAAAACCTCTATTAGCCGTTTAATTGTTTTACACTATTTGTTCTTGGGAGATATTCTTTTCTAAGTTAAATCCACATGCTGCTGATGTACTGTTACTATTCTGCTTCAGTTGTGTTTGAAAGTAACTGGTGACCATTCTCAGATTATAGTAATTTGCAACTTTGAAGATCATCATCATTATCTGCCAGCCTTCTCTAATGTCTCCCCCATGGGCTAAAGAAGTCTTATTCCCTTTACTTTTTCCCGTAAGTCTTCCCTTCTGGCTTTTTAGTATTTTCTTATGCTTCTCTGGAACCTTCTCCAAATTTTCCACACATCCCCCTTCTCCCCATGATGCCTGACAAGGATCTCTTTGGGAATCCTCACTCTGTTCCCAGCGTTTTCGGTGATTTGATCATAGCAGTGATTGAGATAGAGCCTGAAGCTCCCTGTTAGGATGTAACCCAGCGAAGAGTTTGCTCAGCCTTGTTAGGCAATGCCCCTTTCCTTGTTTGTGTTTCCTTAGAGAATAAGTGATCCTCTCAGCACGATATCACTTTATCATTAAGAATAGAACTTGAGAAATCAGGCTTTTAGCAGCCCAAGGTTGCATAGTCCATGCATGTAGTCACAGCTGCTGAAAACCACTCCCTCTGGGCCACCGACACATCCCTCCCCTGCCAATGTATCGTGGAGCTAATAAATTCTAGCGCTGCCTTTTAAAGAGCTGAAATAATCCCGGCGAGTGGCTGGGTGGAGGGTGTCATAAATTTGGTCTCCCAGGAGAGGTATTTGAAAACTGCCTGAGAGACCCTGCCTTGAGATTCGCGAAAGGGTGAAATAAGCACGAGTGAGGGCAGCAGTGAATTGAAGAGCCTTGCAGGAGGCACCGGATAAGCAGAGGCTGCCCGGAAGATCCAATAGATCTTTACAAGAGTTCTGTTTTCACGGAAGTCTCTTGCTGCTAGAGCTATTGTCATTTGGCTTCAAAATTCCGTCATCTGTTTGGAATACAGATATTGGAGGATTGTGCTAGGTGTGGATTCCGCCACAGATTATTCATTAAAATACACTAACCGACAAGCTCAAACCTAAACAGAATTGCTGACTTAGAGCTCAGAATGGGGGTGGGGCTCTCCATGTGGCCCTGAGCTCAGGGAACTCTCTGCCTCTACAGAATACCCAGGCAAATGTGCCAGTGAATGTTTTCATGAATTATTCATTTATGGTGAATGAATGCAAGCAGCAATCACATGTAAATGACAAGACTCATAATCAGAGGGCTACTTATTTGTCCTTATGAGGCAAGGAGGAATCTTTTTAACAACTCACAACGGAAAGAAATGTAACTGAGAGATGTCTTTCTGAGGATATTTTTTCCCAAATAATCAGACGTACAGCACTTGTTTAAGCTGCGTTCAAAATCATCTTTCATTTCATCTTTTGATCTGCATTTACTTGCCTTTTCTAAGTGTAACTTTATGAATAATTGATGCAACTGAGAAGTTATTGGCTGATTGAAAAGCCATCTCTTCATGTCTGTAAGTCTGACCTATGGGTAAAGCCAACTGTTCAGGCATTTAGAGTCTTTAATGAAAGGTCTTTATAAAAAGCTTTTTGCTCTTTGTAAGGAAAAAAAAATCAGATTTTGAAGATGGAATTTTTTGTTGTTGTTGACAATAGTACATTAGAAACCAATCCAGCCATGTTTTTGGTTAATAAATAAATCAAGCTGACTGCATGACTAATTCAGATTAATGGTGCAGAAATCAGTCACTAAAGAAGCCAAAAAGAGGTTGCTTTAATAGTCTTAACAGAATGATCATAAATTCGGATCTCCCCTCCTATTACTGCTCTCTGTGTTTAAAACGCTTGAAAGCCCTAGTAAACATCTCCTCCGCCTAAGTAGATGCAGTGTATATGCTATAAAACAAGGCAAAGGCTCCAGCAGGATGCAGATCTGTTAGCTGTATTATGTTTTATTACTACCATTGGCTTTCGTGAAGCCAGGCTTTTCTTAAAAAAAAAAAAAAAGAAGAAGAAGTTATTTCCAAAACAACAGATACTACATCCATAAAATAAAGGCATCAGTAGTACCAAATTGATAAAAAGGAGGCCCAAATTTACCTCGTGTGGTAAAGTTAATTTCCAACACCCTGGTGATAATGATCCAAAAGTGCCCTTGTCAATATCGGTAAGTCTATGCAAAGCAGAAATGAGATGTTTAGTTGACCACAGTGTGGGTGTAACTGGTGCCTCCTTGTGCAGAGCTTTGAGCATTCTAAAGTACAACCTTATTGCAGGGCAGGCATCCAATTTTTAAAACATAGTGTAGATTGGAGACAGATGAGTGTTCCTGAATTATCCTTGGCCTTTTCTTATGAAATGCCTAAAATATAATTTCAAGTGGAAATTGATTTAATGGATGTGAAAACAAATGGGTCTAGAACTCATCTAAAAGCTTGAGTTTAAGGGGTGCTGATAAAAACTACACATTACCTTTTATGCTTTTCAAGAACAGAAATGAGTTGTATTAAGCTGTTAATGTAAAATGGAGTTTCACTTATGACTTGTAAATCAGTTAATTTATTCTCATTAGTAAGTGAAGATATCTACTGAACATGATTCCTGGACTGTCCGTTGTTAGAGTGATTCTTGTTATTTATGTTTTCATTAATAAAAGACATATTTATTAAGCACCTACTAGGTACCATGTACTCTCTTAAGTTTCAGAAATATCTGCTGCGGTAAACAGGTAGACATAATATCAGACTCATGAAGTTTATTGTCTAGTTGGGAGAAGAGACACTTTAAAAAATTACTCAAAATTAATGAATTGCTAGATGCTATGGTGAGTGCCTGCAGTCCCAGCTACTTGGGAGGCTGAGGCAGAAGGACTTCTTGCTCCCAGGAGTTTTAAGCCCACCTGGGCACCATAGCAAGACCCCATTTTTAAAAATTAAACATAAATCATTGATGAATTACAATCAGGACGCTGAGATGGTACATTCTAAGAGCCTACAGAACACATTTAATTTATCATTATATATACACCAATTGGAAATTTGTAACTAAATTATTAATTAAATGATCTAACTGGCCAAACCAGTTTTCTTTTCTAAAATGAGAGAGTGCACAAAGCCTGACACATATTTGTTGTTTAATTGATCTCTGATGACTGATTGATTCATTGATTGAATAGTGACAAATGTTCCTAGAGAAATGTACAGGGTATACTGAGAGCACTCGAGAAAGGGCTCCAGTCTGATGTGGTTGCCCAGAGAAGGTGGTGAAGATTACATATGTCAGGCTTTGTGGCAGGAAGACAGATGGTGCTTCCATGAAGGTGAAAGGAAATCACTATGGCAGGTACACCAAGCCCAGAGCAAGGAGCGAGAGAGGTAGTCAGAAGCCAAATGGTGCAAGGTCTTGGAGCTTGTCATGTTGTGTCACAGGGAGGTGGGCTTACTGTTCTCCCTGATAAGCTAGAGCATTCGCTGTTTGACAGTGACTGTTTTAGGACAGGATAGGGGCTAGGGAAGAGGCAGAGAATAGGCTACAGATACAAAGGCAAAATTCTCTTCCTGCACACTCAACATTCTGTGTCACCAAAAGAAAAGCAGATGGGGAAATCCCAGATCTTCCGCCAGCAGCCCTCCCTTGAGCCTAGGAAAGCTTGGAAAGAGAGAATACGTGTTTTAATTGAGTCTGCTGGCATTTTGATGCCTTTTCTGGGGCTAAATATTTCTACTTCTTTGTGTCATTTGTTAAAAGGGGAAATATTATATCTGCTGTCTATCTTTAGGAGCTTGATGGTAAGATTTGGTTCAGAGCATGAGCTCATTCACAAAAAGATATGGGTAATAAGATGTCTTTTAAAAATACGGGTCAGGCAGCTTTCTTGTGTTCCTAATTCTTGCTTCCGTGTTCCCAATTTTTGTCATTGTTTTTAGGAAAAACAAGATACTGGGGAATTAGTTTTGTTCCATTTTGAGGAAATATTTTCAAGGGCTTTTTCTGAGAAATAGTGTGAAGTCATTTTGAAATTCTGTAAAGTTGTGGGTGAGAGAAGTTCATTTGCGTCTGTAGAAGGGTTTGGAAATCTAAAGTTGATGGATTTTTAAAGAAATATCTTACATGCAGCCAGTGTTGGGCATTTTACATTTGTTGGACTGTGGTTCTTTAAAGCTAAAGCTTGGTGTTTTAGAGCAAGCCATAATTTTTTGATTGTAGTATGGTGATTAATCTACTGTTAGATCAACATTTCAGAATAATAATAACAAAAATAACTCAGTATATTCAACAGCTCATTTAGTATCATGAGATAAATATCTCTATGATTTCCATTTTATAGTTGAGGAAACTGAGGCACAGAGAGGACAAGTAATTTGCCCAAGGTCACACAGCTGGTAAGTGACAGAACTAGGATTCCAACCTTGGTAGTCTGGCCCATGTCCTTCACTTTACACATCACTGCATTTTACAATGTAATTATTACCCGCCAAGGAAGCTAAGTATATTGTCTTTCTATTTAACCTTCTACTTGATTATTCTAACAGTTTTCTTTCTTTATGAAAATAGACCTGTAATCCCAGCACTTTGGGAGGCCGAGGCAGGCGAATCCCTTGAGGTCAAGAGTTCAAGACCAGCCTGGCCAACATGGTGAAACCCCGTCTCTACTAAAAATAGAAAAATTAGCCTGGCGTAGTGGTGCACGCCTGTAATCCCAGCTATTTACTGAAATGGAATCTCACTCTGTCACCCAGGCTGGAGTGCCATGGCATGATCTCAGCTCACTGCAGCCTCTGCCTCTTGGGTTCCAGTGACTTGTGCCTCAGCCTCCCGAGTAGCTGAGATGACAGGTGCCCACCATCACATCCGGCTAATTTTTGTATTTTTAGTAGAGATGGGGTTTCACCATGTTGGCCAGACTGGTCTCAAACTCCTGACCTCAAGCAATCCACCCATCTCATCCTCCCAAAGTGCTGGGATTACAGGTGTGAACTGCTGCACCCGGCCAAAAATAGAAATTTTTAGATTCCACTTTGGAGAAGAATGAGGAATAAGCATTTTGCATTAGTAATTGCCACCTCTTAAGATTTAAGAGTTTGTATTCCTCTCTTTAGCATTTCAGTCTCCTATCCCAGACCAAAAACAAACAAACAAAACAAAACAAAAAATAGTTTGCCAAATTAGGTTACAAGACTTCATTTAAGAAGTTCCAAAAGAAGCACACATTTAAAACATCTATTTATTTACTTATTTATTTATTTATTTATTTAAGATAAAGTCTCACTCTGTTGTCCAAGCTGGAGTGCAGTGGCAAGATCTCATCTCACTGCATCCTCGACCTCCCAGTCTCAAGTGATCCTCTCACCTCTGTCTCCTAAGTAGCTGGGACTATGCCTGGCTAGTTTTTCTATTTTTTTATAGAGATGGGGTTTTGCCATGTTGTCCAGGGTGGTTTCGAACTCCTAAGCTCAAACCATCCGCCCACCTCAGCCTCCCAAAATGGTAGGATTAAGGCGTGAGCCACCTCACCTGACCAGAAGCACCATTTCTTTGCGTAAGCAAATACAAGTACAATGAGCAAATACTCTTTTTGTGGTCTGTGTGTGAAATTTTGTTGTATTTAAGTGAGAAAGAAGTATGAATCCCATGGAATGTAAAGCCTTTTTAATCAACTTCTCTTAATTTTTAGGAACACCTTCTATTTGGGGTTTAGTCGTGTTTTAAGTGCAATTTTGATATGAAGAACTAAATGCTGGACCAGCTTGATTTCACTGAATGAAGACACTGACCACCTACTGTGTGCCAGATGCTGGGTTAAGCACTGTGGATGCTGCAGTGAGCAGTGCATGATACCCTTATCATGATGGAAGTCATAATCTAGTTGGATTAAGAACATCTTATTTTCAAGGCCTGAAATCTGAATTTTAGAGCTTCAAGAGCCTTTGAGATAGCCTATAGGCGTATCTGTTCATTAGAAGATGATGAAATGGAGAGCCTGAAAGTTACGAGTCTTTTCCCCCAGTCAGTAACTTTAATAACAATGACATCTGGATATCCTCCTGCTCCCTGAAGCTTTTTGCTTTTTAATTCTATTCTCCACCAAGTCCTTATGTTATTATTAAAATTTTTTTCAAGATTTCTTCCATCTCTATGGTCTTTTTTTTTTTTTTTTTTTTTTTTTTTTTTTTGGAGGTAGAGTCTCACTGTGATGCCCAGGTTCCCAGATTGGAGTGCAATGGTGTGATCTCGGCTCACTGCCACCTCTACCTCCTGCGCTCAAGTGATCCTCTTACCTCAGCCTCCAAGCACCACCATGCCTGGCTAGTTTCTGTATATTTTTCCTTTTATAGAGACAGAGTTTTTCCATGTTACCTACGCTGGTCTCGAACTCCTGGGCTCAAGTGGTCCACCCAGCTCTGCCTCCCAAAGTTCTGGATTACAGGCATGAGCTGCTGCACCCAGCCTATGGTCTACTTTTGATGCTCATTGAAAGAAAATGGGAAGATCAATATCTTCCCATCTTCTAACCTACTTTCTTTTCATTATGGACCCTCTTTCCTTTGCCTGGCCACATATGTGGCAGATCTGTCTGTCCTGAGAGTGTAACAGATAGTCCTAGTGTGCCACAGATCTTCTGAAGACCTGAGAAAGGAGAGCAGGGTGGAGAAACCCCTGCGCACCTTCCAGACCAAAGCACTGGCCTGAGGATAGGCTTACCCCAGGGCAAAGAAGACCTGTAGACACAGTTCTGACTTTTCAGACACCCCTAGACAGGAAAACATCCTTCGGGGGGAAAATGAGGACATGAAATCTCTCGCTGCGGTGCCTATCATTCTGCTAAGGACAGTGAAAACACAGTCTGTCATCCTTGACATTTTAATTGAAAGAAAAGCTTACATAGATTTCAACCGTAAGCAGTATGTTTATACAAGTGTAGAAAGAGGAATAATCTGTCAAGTTGGAAAACTCTTAATGCTGCAGGACTCAGTTTAGTAATTGAACAATCCAACATGAGCTCACACATCTTACCTTGTTCCATGCCTCAATAATTTTTAGTAGGAATACTTTACCTAGAGGCATATGGTTATTAAAAGGGAGGCTTGGCCTGCACAAAGTCTGGAATTATTAGCTCATGGCAACAAGCCTGCACTGGAGAAGGACTGTTGGGTCTTTGTTTTCACAACTTTACTGCAATTTGCCATATTATTTTCAGAGTCGAACTGATGTGTTGTTTGGGAAGTTTTGTTTTGTTTTGTTTTAAAGGAAGAAAATGTAATTTCATGTGGATGAGTGAATTCTCACGTTAGCAGTATTACAGGATTTTACTACTTTATAGAAAGTCCAGGGAGCAGTGTGAATATCAAAGGAAATGAACTGTGAATTTTTTAGCATAAAAAATCAATAATAACATAGTTATGGGAGCCATCCAGGTGTGATGGGGGAAGCCCTATACTGCAAGTTGAGTATAAACCCCATTCCTGTTCATGACCCATGTGACCTTGGGAAAATTTAAATGTCTCTGAATTCAGCATACTCCTGACTTAAATGGGAAGAATATGACCTAACTACCTCACTGCATTGTTTCAGGGCACATGAAGTGAGGGACAATAAAATACCTTAAAAAATAAGAAACGTTATTTAAGTGCAATAGAAAAAGTTTTATGCAAGTATAATGTATTAAATAATAATCCTAATTTCAATATACACAAAGGGAATTAGACAATGCAATTATTCCAGTGCCATGCTTACTTTAACGATATGAGCATTCTGGACAAATGATTGTTTCTTGGACCTAGCTACGTAGCTACATGCCTCAGTCTAGTCCTTTATATACCTAGTGACGGGTAGGCACAGGTCATTTTATTTACTTTTTTCAGGTTTTGTAGTTTTAAAAATTCAAGCAAGAAATGGAGAGAAAATTCTGTTGGTTTGGTAGGTGGGGGGTGGGGAAATAATTTATGGAATCTGTGTAGAACACTCTAAGCTCAAAATTATTCAGAATCCAAACATACAGAGGTCGCAAATAATCCTTTCCCTTCTATACATCACTAATTAGCCTGATCAGTATCATTAGGAAATTATTATTATAATCCCAAGAGAATCTAGTACCCTGAAAGGCTATCTTAATGAGGAAGTACTTGATATTTTAAAATCTGGTAGATCTCTACAAAGTGTAGAAATAACTTACCTAATAAGAACACTGAATTAAATGAAACATACCATTCCCAAACTATTTATATAACTGAGAGTTTTCCATGGTTTCAGGAAGAATAAAAACTCATTTTAAATATAATTACTTTTGCATCCCCATTTGCATAACCATTAAGTTGTTTAATTAATTTTTTCTCTAATTTTTTTAATTTTTATTTTTTTAAATGGGCAATCCCCTGAACCAGAATAGGTTCAGAGAGATCCCCTGATTTCTTTTTGAAAAAGAACGCCTCAAAAAAATCCTAATGAACACTATTATTTTTCGTATGTCCCACTGGAGACAGAATGTAAATGATGATAGTATGTTGCCCGTTGTCCCATGAGCATGATATTGTAAACCAACATAATAAAAAAATGTTTTTAGCTGTCTTTGCTATAATATTTTTACTTGTTCCTAACTGTCTATACTCAAAACATTCCCCTCTGGTGACTAGGAATACAAACATATGGTAAAAGGCTGTATGTGTGTATAGATGTATTGTGTACATCTATTGAGATGGTTATATAGATGGATGATTAGCTGTATGTTGGGGTCCTCTCAATGAATCTTTCTCATTATGGAGGTAGGGAGTTTGGATTATTTATCTTGGATTTAGAAGAACTGACCATTATTAAACATTATATACTTTGATATTCTACTATTTTCTATTCAGTAAATTTTCCAGACAAAACATTAAGACTGGAGGATATCAACAAATTTGGTTGACTAAACCACATCCTATACCGAACTGACTCAGTCTATCCATCTCTGAAGGAGACTTTAAGACCTAGTGAAGGCACAACCTGCCATGGTATTTTGGAGCAATTGAAACCAGCAGTCTTCTAGATCTGTAAAAGCCAAAGAACCTTCAAAGGCCCTCTTAGTCGTTATTGTCAATCTATACTCCAGAGGTCCAAGAGTACATGTCAAGAAATACCCATAGCACTTCATCTGCTTATCCGAAAGCACTCATCATTGTTACAAGCTGCTTCCATTAGCTTCTCTGTGTATCTCCTCACATACACATTCTACTAATAAAACTGGGTGTAATTGGTGTACATCTGCATAACCTCTGTGGAAAGGCTTTATATTCTTTTTTTTTTTTTTTTTTTTTGAGATGGAGTCTCACCTTGTGGCCCAGGCTGGAGTGCAGTGGTGGATTCTCAGCTCAATTCTCCAGCCTCAGCCTCTCAAGTAGCTGAGATTACAGACATGTGCCACCACGCCCAGCTAATTTTTGTGTTTTTAGTAGAGATGGTGTTTCATGATGTTGGCCAGGCTGGTCTCGAACTCTTTATATTCTTTTATATTTTCATATATACACCTTTCTACACTGATCATAAATCTTGACTGATTAATGACTAATCCTTCTATGATGTGTGACTCTGGTGGTTAGCTCTATTTCCAAAAGAGCTCTTGGGCAAAGAGAGTGGAAAACTTTATCTTCTTTGAAATTGTAATAGGCATGTGAAGGAAGAATATGTTGGCATTCTCTCCCCCACCTCTATCTTCCACTTTTCATGGGAGTCAAAGGAACTCCGGGGAAGCAGCTCCTTCTCCTACTCTGGTTGAGGGTACTAGACAGGGCTGTCTTCAGAAGCACAGGAAAGCATTGTCCTACCCAGAGCATCTCTGTCTGCAACCTTTGCCCAGCACTTAGCACGAGGGAGCCTCTCTCTGTCTCTCTGTCTCTCTCTCTCTCTCTCTCCCCGTGTGTGTGTGTGTGTGTGTGTGTGTGTGTGTGTGTGTGTGTGTGTTGTTCTCTCTCTCTTAACAGAATGCATTCATTCTGGAAGCACTAGTTTCTAGCATAACTTTCGGGATAAGGTTGTTTAACATGGAAGACTCAGAGGTCCTGGGAGGTTTTTGTTTGTTTGTTTTGTTTTGTTTGTTTGTTGTTAGGTCTTTAATGATTTGACATTTATACAGCTCCCTAGAGCAAAAGCGTGAGGAGATTGAGAATTTATGTGGAGAGGTCACTTGTTTGCCATTTTTAATAAACACAAATAATTCCCTTTTTCCCTCAGCTCCACATTCTCTGGCTCATTAAATCAATTTAAGGCCCTTAAAATTTTTTTCTGGCAAATTGAAGCAAAAGCTCAAACTATGTACAATACTCCCCCGAGGAGTGCTTACCCAAGTCTTGTAGGTCAGGCCCAAATCAGTTTCTGTGAAACAGCCTAACACCTCACGTTATTATGAAATGAGAGGCTGGTAATTGGAGGCTAGGCTCCGGACTCGCTCTGAGAAAGGCCAGCTGTGCTGCCGCCCCGGGATCCAGCTTCTTTGGTTTGTTTTTTTCCATTCACGGTGGAGAACGATGAAAGTGTCAAAACAGATTTCTGTGGGGAATTCATGAATGAAGTTTGCTCTGCAAATCCAGAGAGCAAAAGTGTTTCCAGAGCAAAGCCAGGCAGGCTTCCAGGCAGAGGTGTGGGAGAGTGTGGCTAAAATAAATGTACGCAGATCTCAGGCTCTAAGACACTTCAGAGGGCTGAGATTTCTGAGTAAACAAAGAATTTCACCACCAAGTTCTTTCCCTAAGATGCGAGAGTTTAGGAGACTTATTGGCTTGTTCCTATTGAACATCAGTTAGATAACAGAGGTCAGGAAATGAAGTGGAATTTGATATATTAACTAGGAAGCAGCAAAGGAAGCCAGGCTTGTGTTTTATTTGTTATTATTTCCCTAATATCCTCAATTATGTGACTCTCCCATCAGTGGATCTGATCTGCTGCACATGTGACATTGTTGTCCCCGCTGTTCTGGACACTGGGGAAACAGGCCCAGGGCACCAGGAATCATGTTTGTTTTTTTTCTTTGTCCCAGGCCTGTCCCAGGCTCTCTATCTTCTCTGCTACATCTCCACAACAGACAGAGACAGCCCATGCCAGCCTCCATGCCTGGGACCCTGCCCAACCCCACAATGCCAGGATCTTCCGCCGTCTTGATGCCAGTAAGTGTTTCTATGTGTCTCACAATAGCTTGTCACTTGCACTGAGGTTTGCCACTCTTGAAAGGGCAAAGGAAACTCTGAGATCCAAGCTGATGGGAAAGAAGGCGACTGCTTCTGAATGGAGGGTTGAGCTGTGTGCCAGTTTGCTTTGAGGGCCCAGTTGCCCATCCCCAGGCATTGTGTTGGCTTCCCCACCCTTCAGTGCTTTGCGATGAGATATGGTCCCGTGGTGACAAGTGGGCCTGTGACACCCAGGGAATGGAATTTGTTCAGGGAGATGCTGTTTCGTATCTATTCCAAAGTCTACAGTTTGGGTTGTATACAGAGTGTCCTTAAATTGCCAGTGAGTGGTCTCACCAGGACTCAGGGTAATAACTATAATAATAACAATAACAACGATCATACGTAATAGCTGCTAACATACATTTATGCATATCATGTTCTGTTGTTCTGTTAATCATGCTAGCAGTATTTATTGAGTGTTTACTGTATGCTAGTCACATCCAAGCACTTTGTCAACACACAAAACAATTCTACAAAGGGGTGTATTACTGTTCCCACTTTTTGAATGAGGAAAGAAAGGCAAGTAACTTGCTCAGCTGAGAAGCAGTTTTGAACTGCTTTTGAACTGGCTGAGTTTTGAACCCTGGAATTCTGGCTCTAGAGCCCACTCTCTTAACTACTATATGATATGCACACACTCTCTCCTTTCCCTCTCACAACAAACCTGTGAGATAGACACTGTTACTATGCCTATTTTACAGATAAGGAGACTGAGGTATAGAGGGGCTGAGTAACTTGGCTGGGTTTACAGAGCTGGCAGGTGATGGATTTAGGACTTAAATCCAGGTACTCTGACTTCTGAGTCTCGACTCATAATCATTATCTAATGACAAACAATAAAAATAATGGATAAGGCCAGGCATGGTGGCTCATGCCTGTAATCCCAGCACTTTGGGAGGCCAAGGCGGGTAGATCACAAGGTCAGGAGATCGAGACCAGCCTGACCAACATGGTGAAACCCCATCTCTACTAAATATACAAAACTTAGCTGGGTGTGGTGGCGTGCACCTGTAGTCCCAGCTACTCAGGAGGCTGAGGCAGGAGAATCACCTGAACCCGTGATGCAGAGGTTACAGTGAGCCAACATCGTGCCCCTGCACTCTAGCCTGGGTGATAGAGTGAGACTCCATCTCGAAAAACAAAAACAAAAACTAATAGTAGATAAACATAGAAGGGAGATACCCAGTTTTCCAGAAGAAACCTTCCTCTCCTTCCATGGACCTCTTCCCTGTACCTCTTCTTCCTCCTCCCTGGCATTGTGTTTTGGTGACGTTGGTTGGTGTGTTCACAGGGCCACAGGAGTTCTCAGAAGCCCTAGAGGCACTATAACAACTCAATTAAAATCCTTCCCACAACAATATTAACAACGCCTTGCAAAGCCTTTTAGCATTTTAAGAAATTGTTTCTATTGTTATTTCATTTTATTCTCACAGCAATCCTGTGGGGATGCAGTAGCAGTAATTATTGATATACTCATTTTATAGATGAAAAGCTGAAGAAGAAGTTGAAGGTAGTTGTCTAATATCACACAGCTTGTGAGTGAAGAGTTGTGGCTGGAACGCACATCTCAATTGACACTGAGTAGCTCAGATCATCCCAGGTTGAGCAATTTGCTCATTTATCTAAGTGTAAGCAGGGGAGCGGTGAAGGGTCCGCAGACTCAGTCTAGAGAAATGGACTTGCCCACTCTAAATACTGAGTAGTCCAGATTAGAGACAGTCTTTGTAACATTGGGCCAGAGGACAGATCACGTTGGTTGACTTTACCTATGTTGCTATGTTGCTCTCCTTAGACCCCTCTAGATGAAAGAAAACAGCACCATCAATGCAATTATCCCACATTTTATTCAACCCAACCAATTATGTGAAGACTTCCATCACGAGCTGTCTTCTTTTAGGCTTTAAGTTGTTCCCATCCAAAAACTATTTTTTTAGAACTTCCATGCATTGCCCATTGCCCAGAAAAATACCACTGCTGAGACTTTTTTTTTTTTAATTTGGCTAAGCTGTGCACGATTCCCAGGGACAAAGATGAGACACGTAGGCTAAAAAGACCCAGAGAAACCAGTTTCTACCACACAATTTATTCCTACAGCTTGACCTCCTGTTAGTGCTTCAGAGTAGCAGCAAAGGTTCAGCTGCATGGTCAAGAGCTCCCAAACCTGTGACATTGATGTGTACAGCTGCCATGGGAATAGGTGTCAGTTTAGAGCAGCAATGCTCACCTAGGGGGTGATTTTGTCCCCCAGGGGATATGTGGCAATATTTGGAGACTCCGTTGGTTGTCACAATCAGGGTCGGTGGGAAGGTACAGGCACCTAGTGGGTAGAGGCCAGGGATGCTGCTGAACATCCTGCAATGCACAAGACAGCCCCCATAATGAAGGATTATTTAGCCCAATATTCAACAGGCCTGAGGTTGAGAAGCCCTGGTCTTGAGGGACATGAATGTAACAAATAAACATTAACTTAAGATCTCTAAAAAGCATATCGTAAGAGTTCCAGGCCCTAGAAGCCTACTCCCTTTCTTCCTTATTATCATGTCACCAGTTCCTGTACTATAAATTGGGCATTTCAAACCTGGTCACAGGGGAGCCTCTTCCCCTAGAGCTTCTGCCCTGGAAGACCATGATTCCCTGGGTATAAAAGATAAGACTGTGTCTATAAGTGAGGACAAGAATCTTCACGGATTTGTAGTGCCTGCTGCTGGACCACACATGTTATGAAGTCTAGGCGTGAAACAAAATGATGTATTATTTCATCCATTTGCCCATTCATCCATTTCACAAACTTGCTGAGCACCTCTGTGTGCCAAGTACCGTGCTGGGTGCTGGGGACAGGATGAACAACAAGGCAGCCATTGCCCTCAAGGAGTTCACTGGGTTGTGATTTCTTATCTTGAAATTCAAATGCTTTAATAATTTGGAAGCGTGAACACACATTTATAATGACAAAACCTCACTGAACTACAGACATGCTAGCACCTGTTTTCCAGTGTGTGCAGAAGGCGAAATCCTTTACACGGGTATTTTACCTGCAGTGCTAAATGTTGCCCAGAATTCAGCAAAGCCACTCCCATCTTCTGGGCTTTTTATTCTAATCAACTCCTTAAAGTCAAGCTCCTGGTGCAGACAGAACCTTATTAGTCCAAAACACCAAATATTTATTTTGAAGAGGCTCTTGCTGACACTCTAGGTCTGTAAGACAACGGTCATGAAGTTGGAAATGTACTTCTTTTAAATAGGTAAATCAGCCTGTTTAAAACTGGCATTTTGTGAGCCACAGGTTAGGTAGAGACTGTAACTTTTCCAAAAAGTGGGAAGCATTGCTGACTACAATTCCAGAAGCTGTGAGCAGGCTACTCTTACCTCTTTATATAACTAGTAGCTTGGAAGGCTCTGGACAATTATCTGTACTCCTGAAAGATCCTTCTTTGGCAAACTGGAAGCAAAAGTTATTTTGGAATTCGATTTCCCTCTCTGAGAGGGTCACCAGTCGGAATAAGGGGTCAAATACTATTCCAGCTCTCCCATCCACCAGCCTCTGGAAGGGGAGATAAAAGTAACATGAATTTTTTTAAAGCAGTGAAACTCTTGAATTCTTCATGATTTACAATTACAGTACATGAATGTACTTAATGGCCCTGAATTTAATGTACCTAATGATACTTTTAAAAGGTTAAAATGGTAATTTTATGTTATTTGTGTTTTACCACAATAAAAATAATTTTAAAAATTAGAGTAGCTGTTCAGAGATTTAGGGGGGGTGTGTGGGAGTAAACATTTTATTTTACTGAATTGTCAAGGCCTCACAAAGTTGTATGGAAATGCTTGGAAATGTACAGAAAATTCACCTTTATTAGGTCCTCTTGAAACAGTTTCACACATCTGTATACTGCCAGATGACTGATCAGCTCATTCAGGCTAAGGTAAGGCTGATGGCTCCTAACTGTCACAGGGAGTAGCTACCAGTCAATTGAGAGAAAGCTTTTAGCTAGCACCTCTACTAACCCACAGATTTATGTCATAATTATACCCCTGCCTCCGGGGCAGACACAACAGAAATTGCAGTCATGGAATCGCAACAAGGGAAGAGACATTTAAGGGTCATTTAGTTCAATGATCTCTATCAAGCTTCACTCTCGTTCATGAGATTTCAGTCCTCCACTCTTTGAGCACCTCCAATAGTAAGCAACTCTGTATTTTCCAAAACTACCTAGGCTAACTTTAAGCAGAAACCTGGTTTCTTAAAATTACCAATCATTGTTTTCGTTTCCATCCGATGGCAAATGGAAACACGCTTGCATTAAAGAATCTATTCTTGTTCCCCTGAGGAAAGTCTAATTCTTTTCTGTGTGATTTTAGTATTAAGTGTACTTGATTTATTCTTATTCTTTTAAAAGTGTTAATTTTCCACCAAATGGAAAACATTATTAATCAAGCACACCCTTCCTGGATGGAAGTAGACATTTTGCTGTATTTACTTCTTAATAGGAGCACCCTGGAGATTAAAATGCCAGAACTCGATTCAGGTATTTGAACGATGTTCATTTTAGACACAATGGCAGGCCAGCAGGAAGACAATGTGAGAGCAGCCATTCTTGTGAAATACAAAACCCTCGGCCGCTTTCTTCACTTACCCAAAGACCTAGCCCTGCTATGAAGCCAGGCCTGAAACTGTGGCTGCATAGAGTAACAGGGTAACAAGGAAGAAGAGATGCACTGGGCAGCACCTCAAATGCCTGGCTGGATCATAATGATTGTGTTTGGGAACCAGGGTGACAGGAAGGCCCACCACCTCTGAGGGTGTTGCTCTTCTAACTAATTATTTTGACTGCCCAAAAGATTTATGTTTACTATATAAAATTTAGAGAGAAAAAAAAGCCATAGATATCCCAAGTTAACCATTTGGTATATTATTTATCCTTTCATAGTAAGTAAGCTTGGTGATTATATTTAGTGGAGTTACTTGAAATAGATCATTTAGTTTTCGTATGGATATATTATTCTTTGCATCCACAAAAATAAGCACTATTGGTGGTAGTTGGAGTATATACAAAAGTGGAAATATTTGGTAATCTTATTTGAAAGTGATCCGCCATGACAATGTAGTTCTCTTTGGCCTGGGGCACCGTGTATAGAAGCATGGCTTTGGATGATTCTTTGATGTGCTTGAGTTCAAGGCTCAGGAGGGCATTGCTTACCACACACCAAACCATAGGGCTTCTCAGGATTTCTTCAAAGAAATACTAAATGATCCATTGGACAGAAAGAGTACAGCTTTGTCTAATGACCTAGACTGCCTTTTGCAGACTTCTAATTCTTTTCTTTCCTTTCTCTTAGATGGAGAGACAAATGTCAGTGAACTCCAGCATCATGGGGATGCAAGGTCCAAATCTCAGCAACCCCTGTGCTTCTCCCCAGGTCCAGCCAATGCATTCAGAAGCCAAAATGGTAAGTAACAGTTATAATCACCCTTTCATTATTCTGTGACTTTTTCTTTTGACTTTTACTCTGACTCCAAAATCTTAGTTAAGCCAGGTAGAAGGCTCCGTCTTTGTTTTGGTGAATGAAAGGCAGTGCAGAGACTGCCCCTCTTTTTGAGGATATTTGTTACAGAGCTTTGGAGTCAGATAATCATGTAACAAGCATTGGATTGGCATGTGGTGTTAATGAAAGGAACGTTTAGGAGTTTTGGTAGATTCATACAAGTTGGGGTAGGATATACCCAAGTATGTATATGTTTGCTCAACATGTGAAATAATAAAAATAATACAAAACTACTCATTCTTCAAGGTAGTTACAGTTTCAATGCCACTCTTCCTGTCCCCATATTCATTAAGACAGAAGCTTGATGCTTAAGCACCCACAAAACATGAAAATGTTTAGTGTTTTCTGTTATATTGTCAGAAGTGACATTGATTTGAAAGGATGAGAGCTCTTATTTTCTTGCAACTCTTACTGAAAGGCGTGATTTCAGGTGAAAATCTTCAGTGATTTTTAACATATGACATATGTTTGCAGTAAGGTCAGTCTTTCCAATCACAGACAGAGTTATGCATCTATATTTTACCAAATATTAGCAAAACCAATGCAATACGTGTCTGTCTTTGCAATATGAAGTAAGCTTGGTGATTATATGTAGTGGAGTTACTTGAAATAGGTCATTTAGTTTACATATAGTTTAATTCTCCTACCACAATTAATAAGGTATCACATGACTACAAAATGGACTGCAGCAAACTTTCTAGCATCTGATATTGGATAAGGATAGCTTTTGCTAGAAGTTGGAGATTAATCTGGTCTGCTGACTGGCAGCATTAGAGACTGTATCTGATGGTTGGTGTGAGGATGTTGTTGATAGTTCTGAAAGTTAGCCATCAATTCCTGTGCAGGGTGGAGTCAGACCCAGTGACTTCCTTTTCAGTGTCAGCAAGAGTTTTCTCATGCCTCCTTTGGTCACTTTCTCTTGGAAACTTCACGCATTTGACTTGCAGCTTCTTGACCCAAGGAATCAACTGAGCTCCCAGTGTTGGCTACCTTGGGCAAATAAAATCTGTGGTCGAGAGAGTTCTCTTTGCTATGCCACAGTCCCTGTGATGTGCCAAATGGCACCAGCATCTGCAGCAAAGCTCGTTAAATCTTTTTGGAATCGGCAAATATTTTTTCAACTTGAGCCCTGCTGAGCCAAACCAAATACTTGCTGGCAGAATAAAGTTCAAACTGGCATCTGTTTTGGAGACCAAAGTAATGCCATGTATCTTGTTTAAAAAAAAAAAAGAAAGAAAAAAAGAAAAAATGAACTGTGAAGGTACTTAAGAAAAATAAATGTAAGTTCTTCATGTATATGAATAAATACTCAGGGTCTGTGTCTGAGATGTGACTCCCTGTGGTTTACTTTGGAATCTTCTTATCTGCTTCAGGGTCTGTACCTTTTGGAGGGACCTTCCAGATAGATGTTAGGTAGATTCTAAAACAATTCCAAACTGAATGTCTCTGCCAATTGATTTTCACTGGATTTTATGCCACTGCTTGACTCAAAAGTGTCCTTCTCCTCTTCTTGCTGGCAAAGAAGGAAAATGCTTCCAAAGGTGGTATAGGTTTATGCTCATTTATATGTATGAAATAAATCATATGGTTTGGCAAATGAATAGTGAATAATGTCAGCTGGAAACAAAGGGAACTGGTCCGTACTTATAAAAATAGTTTTACCCCACAAATGTTTGTTGGGTTAAATTTACTGAGTAAGCACACCACAAGGCTGATTCATGTTCTAAGAAAATGAATATTTCCAGGTCCACAGCATCTGAGCTAATTAACTCTATCACAGGGTTGGGCCTTAGGGAGTACAACTATTCTCTGCTCAAGCTCCCACCTCTACCCCTGTTACTGCCAATACATCAATTTGAAGGGAAAAATGGTAGCATTGGCTGCTTATGTTTGAAAGAATAGCACTGGAAAAGTGTTAAGTGAATTTGAATATGTCACTCAGCATCTCTGTTCTTATTATGCTTGTGTTTTTACTGGAGAAATCAGTTATTGCCCTATACTAACCATATAGTATTTTCTAACAGCTTTGGGCTGCTCAGATGAAAAGCTTTTATGAAATACAAAGTAGTGAAGGAAAAAAAAAAAAAAACTTGCACGATTTTAATGTCAGCCAGAGCCTCCCCAGGTTTCTCTGAACTATGGGCTTTGTTGTTCTATGCCTAATTTTCTTCCTGTGTAAGACTGGAATGGATTCCAGATTTCAACTAAAACTCTTGTTTCACTATTTTCAAGGACTTTTCCAAAGGTCACACATGGACTATTGTGATGAATGCACTCTGCAGGGTGTGTTCCCAGAGCACACAAGTAACCAGAGAGCTGCAAGGGAGGTGTTGCCCACACCAAAACACTGCAGACTTATTCTCCTGGGGACAGTGCTGTCAGAGTGTCCATTTCGAGCTCCCTGTTGGCCACAGACAAAAGCCATTATCCTAAATCTCTGGTGAAAGTTGGAGGTCTTGGAAGTGGACAAAAGTTTAAGACAGGATTGCTTTAAATGCACAACTGTGTTAGAATTTTTCTGACTAGTGATTGCCCATTAGAGTGCATCTGTTTTCTTTGCCCCAAATTAGTAATTTCTATAGTGAGCGCGAAGTAAACCAAGTGCCTTTAACAAGCTCTCCAGTGCATTAATCTACGACAGCCTAGATCAAGAAGCACATGTGCAAATCTTCTGATTTAATGTCCATTAGTATCAATGTACTGTAGCCACATCTGTCCAAGCTATTTTTATCATAATTCTGGCTAATTATAATTTCATTTTATGGATTCATTTCTGAAGAATTAAGTCAACAGACATGGCTTCACAATGCACATATTGGATTTCTTTTGGAGGTCAGAGGAGACTTGGAGCTCTGAGAGCCTTCTGTCTTTCTAACCTCTCAACATCATAGGCTCTTCCTTCTAGATTCCTGGGAGCAATGTGTGTCTTAGATGAAAGTGGGGTCTGCTAGAAAGAATTTCACTGGATAGATACCTGGTGGACATTTTTAACATTCAAAGGGGAAAAGGAGGAAAGGAGGGGGTAGGGGAAATGCAAACCATACTGGGATACATTTCCAGTCTCTGCAACATGCAAATAATTCTGTACTAATGTGGTTATGGTGTTCTCAGAGTTCTGTAGATTTGTGTTCATTTCTATTTATGGGAATTAGACCAATTCTATTTAGCTTTGAAACAAGTTATTGTTTTTACTTTAAAGAAACCAGTAACGATTTGGAAGCTAAATAAGCAGTGGGGGTTGGGGGTGGAGACTTGGCCATACACCTGTCTTGTGTCTCATTATCTATGAGTTGGTTACTACTATATACGACTGATTAAAATGATGGAGGGCTCTGACCACTCTGCCCAGATTTCACCTTAAGTTTAGACAGAGTTAGTGAAGGCTAGGGAGTGTTGATACTAGGAATGAGAATAGGAAAAAGGTATGTACAGGTGCGACCTGATTTTCTCCTCAGTACAGCCCCACGACAGAGATATTGTTACTGTTTGTTTGTTTCTTTGAGGCAGGATCTCACTCTGTCACCCTGGCTGGAGTGCAGTGGCATGGCTGTGGCTCACTGCAGCCTCGAATTCCTGAGTTGAAGCAATCCTTTCACCTCAGCCTCCTGAGTAGCTAGGATAACAAGTGTGCGACTAGCTAGTTTTTAAAATTTTTTTTTGTTGAGACAGGATCTCACTATGTTGGCCAGACTGGTCTCAAATTCCTAGCCTCAGGACATCCTACTGCCTCAGTTTCCCAAAGTGTTGGGACTATAGGCATGAGCCGCCATGCCTGGCCTGTTGTCCCCACTTTACAGCTGAGGCAATTGAGGCTACAAACGGTTAATAAAACTGGCCCAGTGACACACCACTTAGCAAAGACTAAAGTTTCAGACTCCAATAACAAAGCTTTTTGATCACAACATTGATCCTTCGATAAAAATATCATATGGCTACCTGATAGATGTCAGTAACCAGCAGATTAAATCAGATTCTCTTGGTTTAATTTCTATTTACATAAAAATGGGAGACAAGGATTGCAAGGATAGTTTATACCTCCAAATAACCTGGAAAAGATGTAGAGTGGTTAGTAGCATTCCCCCTTGGTTTAAACAGGGTTCTGTAGCCTCACTAACTGGTACAGCTTCACTGTTCTTTATCCAAACACATTCTTGTCTTGACTTTTCTTATTTTACACATGTGTCTCTCTCACTTGATTGATTGAAAGCTCCTTGAAAATAATCTATGCATCTTGCAAGCTCCTTGTACTGAGAAAGGTCCCATAAATGAGAAATGAATTTAATTTAATTGAGTTGAGTTGAATTAAAATAATGAGAAGGAACCAACCCTAGCAATGATGATGAAGGTGGGATGAAGTGGGATAAATCCAGATGAATTCTAAGCTAAGTAATCAGCCTATCAAGAGTAGCTGACTTCATTTGATTTCTTTGAAAAATACCTAAATATGTCATATTTTTTTTCCTGGAGAGAAAAGCAGTATGTCTGTTCCTTTGAAAACAGAAGTTGGAATGTCATTGTCCTCCTTGGAGTTGAGAGTAATCAATACTAAATGCCATTTCTTCCATTGTTTTGGACTGGCCATGCCGTATTTTGATCATTTATTGTCCATACCTCATCTATAGTTAGGTTTGCAGTTTATTGATACATAATAGATACATAAGTACATGCGTTGATGAATCAATGAAAGAAGCTAAAAGGACGAGAAAGACAAGGCATCTTAGAAATGGAGACTACTTAGTTAGAACCTTCTCCAATTCCCCCTTTCCACAAGTGAGGACACCAAGGCCCACTAAAGATTTAGGGAGATAAAGCCTTATTGTAAACACAAAACTGGACCCTGAGCTTGGGCCTTCACATTTCTACCTAGAATTGTGCTTTCTCTGTCAGCTGCACTGATACATTACTAACAGTGCTTCTGTCGGCTCGTGGTTTCCTCCACACAGCCTGGCAGACAAGAACTAGGGAGGTATGGTTGCATATCCACTTTGTTTTGAATGTCAACCTGGGTGTGTTTGTGTTTGCCTTTCCCCTCCCTAATTATCGAGCTGGATAACTGTTTGCCTACGGTGCCCCTTGGCCACCCACTGTCCAACAGATAAATCACAGAGGAGCCTGGCTCCAGATGGGGTTGCCTGGAAAGCTTATACACATGAAAAGACAGTCTCCAGGTAACATGTCTCTGCCACTCCTGAAAAATGCAGTTCTTCGATTTGCCTATTTGCTTTAATCATCCCCAGCATCACTTCCTAAAAGTCCAGGATTAACAAACTATGAATGAATAGGCTGTCTGCTTCTCAGAAGCTCTTGACCAGGAAGGAAGTGCTATTGACTTTAAAGAAGCTCTCATCAACTTTTGAATCATGCCAGCAGCCATGTGACCCTGTAGCCTGTGATCAGAACATGAAGATGATGGACTGAAGTAAGGTGACCACATTTCTCAGAATCCTCCTCCCTCATTGCTGTGAAAACCGCTGTCCACCATGCAGATGAATAGGAATCACATAAGATTCCATGACAACAGCAGCAACAATAACAATCTATACTGTCACTCGTATATATGCTGTGTCTCACTTTAAAAGCGATTTTCCTTCTGAAAACACCATGGTAGAAAGTAGTTATTGCCATCCTGAATCAAGCACTTATGTATGTAGTAGGAGCTATGTTAAGCATCTTGCAATATCTTCTCAATTTTTAGAACAATTTCATGAGGTAGATATTCTTTTTCCTTTGTTATTTTTTGAGACATCCTGCTCTATCACCCAGACTAAAGTGTAATGGAGGGACCATGGCTCACTGCAGCCTCAAACTTCCAGGCTCAAGTAATCCTCCCACGTACTAGGTAGTGCAGCTAGTAACTAGGATTGCAGGTGCACCACAACACCCAGATTTTTTTTTTTTTTTTTTTGATACACAGTCTCCCTATGTTGCTTAGGCTCATCTTGGAACTCCTGGGTTCAAGCAGTCCTCGCACTTCAACCTCCCAAAGTGCTAGGATTACAGGCATGAGCCACCACACTTGGCCCAGATACTGTCCTTAATCTTATTTTATGAATGAATAAACTGAGAGGTTGGGTATGTTGTAGAACACACAGTTGGTAAAATATGGTCTGGGATGTGAACCCAAGCACTGGGCTCCTGGTTCTAGCCCTTAATTGTAATGTTTAGCCAGCAGTAGGGATTGTTACCCTATGAGTTTACATTAGTAGAGCCCTTTACAAATTGCAAAGTGCTTCCATGTACATCATATTGTTGCGGCTTCATAGCAACCCTGTAGGATCAACAGGGAAAATTACTATGCTTGTTTTATAGACACAGAGAGGTTAAGTGACTTTTCCAGGATCACTCAGTGGCATAACCAGGACCTGAGCCCAGGTCTTCTTTGATTTTTATCCTGTTTCTATTATATCATGCTAGCCCTGGAGTTCCCATGGTAACTTATTCTGAATAAAAGCGTGCCTTTGTAAAAATAAAGCTCAGTGGCATAAAGTAAGATTAGGCTCAAATTAGTAGCTCAGGCCCCATCACCTCTTTGCTTATGCCTATTAAACTCTCTAGACCTCATCAACTAAATATTGG
The DNA here is from genome assembly GCF_008728515.1 of Papio anubis. Lineage (NCBI taxonomy): Eukaryota > Metazoa > Chordata > Mammalia > Primates > Cercopithecidae > Papio > Papio anubis. Next base: position 98,816,512 of record NC_044979.1, read on the forward strand.
AGAGGAGTCTTCTCTATATTTCTGTCTGGCCGAGACAAGTGCTGAATTTGAGTTTAGCTATTGTTATTAAAGAATTAAAAGCAATAGCACTTTGAGACTAACACTTTGAGAGCTAACAGAAGCCCCATCTCCTTTCTGCTGGCTGGAAGTATGACTTTTATATGCCATTGCCACTTTGCCCATTTAAACTGTAGAAAGTTTAATTTGGGAATACATCATGTCATCTTAAAAATAAAATGTAAATGATTAGATTATGAGACCGTTGATAAGAGAAGGGCTAGCAACCATCTATTTATATTTATACAGAGAAGAGTAAGTTCTTACAGAGTTTGTATTCCATGACCTGATCAGAACTCCAGATGCACGAGAATATACATTTGATTATGTGTCTTGAAAACAAGAATTGAGAGATGATTAATTGCCTAGGAATCACCAAATTCCAAAATAGGAAGGGAGTTCAGGGATTCTTTTGGCAAAATCCTTTCTTTTGAGGAAAAAAGGCCTGAAGTTCAAGTTAATAACCTGTCTAAGGTCACAAAGCTAATGAGTGGAAGAAGGAGAATTAGAACCCAGATTCCTGATTTTCAAGTTTGTTGAACTTCCCTCTGTATATACTATCAGGGTTTGATGGGAAAGTCATCCGCTGGTTGCTGTGAGAGTGACCTTTGTAAGGTGATAGCTTATGAAGCATTTTCTGCAATTTGGTTATTGAAGTGAAGTACACAGGGGTGAAAGAGGCCGATCAGCTTTTCCCTTCTATGTCAACTGGGAATTGAAGCTGATCATCAAATCGCCCAAAGGAATGGGCTCAATTCTCTATGATTTTGCCAGAGACTTGGTGGTCTTGACTTGGCTTATTAGCCAGCCAGAGTATGAATACAAGCTGAGGATTTCATCCCTTGGCACCCTTGGCACCCAGTACAAAATGCTTTGGTTTTGCCTGCCACCAACCCAAATCCCTGTGTTGTCTCGCTGTTTTCATTGAGCCTGCATGGATCTTACTCAGGTTCTAGAGCTCCATGTCATGCTGGGTGTGGAGTGGTGAATGAATCCACTGCTCACACAAGCACAGAGGGGTTTCAAAACACCCCTTTCCATCCCATCTTTTCTCCAGGCCCTACCTTCTCCACCCTCACAACCGGCTCCTCGTACACACACTCAGACAGACATTCTCCTAGGACTCATTGTCTTTTCAGTTTTATTTCTTTCTCTTTCTGCCAGTATCCACCCTGTTTTGGTAACCACGGCAACTGGTGAAATACAATCCCAATATTTGCTAGCTGCCTGTCACCCAGCCCAGCACGCGCATTGCTGGGTCTTGTTTTTATGTTTGTTTAATGTTCCTGAGCCTGAACTGAGACGCATCTGGGCAAAAAAGAAACTGCATATGGTTTGGGTCAGAACACCCGCTCTCAGACAAAGTTTTCAGGCGCCTCTTTCTTGTGTATTTGTGGACGTGTGAGCACGCGTGTGTCCCTGTCTGCTTTGGAACATTGTGCAAATATGTTCGGCTGTGTCAGAAAAGCCAGGGGAAAAAAAAGGAAATTTAACAATCTTGTTACAGGGAAGTTCTGCTTTGCAGAGATATATTTTGGTCATTTTCTTGGAATGTGTGTAGCTTACACTTCCAAGATTTTTGCCAGCACAGCTAATAATGAAAGTTTGCTTTGCACTTTGGGATGATGACTCTGTCTTGCTTTGTTTTTTTTTTTTTTTTTTTTGTTGTTGTTGTTGTTTCTTTGTTTGTTTTTGTGGGAAGCACAGGAAATGTGTGCCTTGAAAGGGATGGAAGGTGGGGCATTCAGGTAGACAGAGGAGGCAAAGTTTTCCTAAAGGTTTAGGGTTTTTTTTGTTGTTGTTAAAACCCAAGAATCCAATCTTGAAGTTTAAACTATAAAGAGTATGTCTTCCCTTTTGATATTCTTTTAAAATTGTCTTTTTATCACTTGTTTGAGAAGCTGGATTGTACTGAATGATTGTTGTATTGCCATAGTATGACTAAGATGAACCATTAACTTCCTAGGATACTTAGGTCCCAGACAATAAAAGCATGCCTCAGTTATTTTTATTTCAAAACTGTATACACAGTCCCCAGGACAGAAGTGTTCAAGGAGGATGAGATTTTAATCCAACTGCGGCCTTGTATTCCAGAGATTAAAAGTGCTACCAGAGAGGCAAGTCTGTAACCTTGCTTTCAAAATAGAGGCAGGATCTGAGGTGTAAGGAGCACACTTGGGCAGAATTTCAGAGCTGGTAAAGTGTTTCACATGCACCCTTTCCTGGAACTTCCTTCTCCCTTTTGGCATCTTGCATAGGAACGTGCCATACCCATGTTTCCATGGTACCTGGGCCTCAGTTTGGTCCAGTGTTCCTGCCAGCCCCTTCTCCTCCACTCATCTCTGCACACCATGATCTCGCTCCAGGAGCCCCTCTCAGGAGCTCAGCATTTTCCTGACGGCTTCTTGCTGCCTTTGGCTGCCCTGCCTACACTTGCATACAATCCCTGTTTGCTGCTGCAAACTCCACTCCTTTTGTCAAGACTCAGCTCAAAGACACCTTTCCTGTGAAGTCTTCTTGCCTTCCCTAGGTGGGCAGGAGCCATGCCTTCTTCTAGGACAGACTTCACTTGCACTGTTTGTCTCTTCCTCATGGAGCTTTACCGTGTTGTCATTGTCCAAAGGACCTGCCTCACCGCCAGCCTGCAAGCTCCATGAGAGCTGGGGCCAGTTTGATTCAGCTCCATGTCCCCAGTTTGCCATCTCTCCTGTACTTGCTAGGTGCCCAGTAAAGGTTTGCTGATAGAAAGAAGGAAGAAAATCTGATAAACTAATTGAGGTGGTGTGACTGTGATTTAATATGTCATCCCACACTGTGGGCTACTTTTTTTTTTAAGTTCCAGGGAGAAGATGAGACTTAAATCATAATTTAATTCTACCATTTAATCATAATGGTAGAATTCAAGGACCCATAATAAGCAGATGGGAGAGAGACACTGAACAGGTGTGAATTCTACCCCAAATTCCCCAAATCTCTACGTTGGTACCTGGGGGCTCTGCCAGCCACAGTCAAGTACAGCTCTGCAGAGAAGCCCTGTATGAGGCCTCTTGACCCCTGGTGTGGTACCATCTGAAGGTGTGGTGGCCTTATATCAAATGCTTTAGCACTTTAGTGCTGAAATCCTCTTGCTGTAGGCCCAAGACTTCAGTACTTTAAACACACACACACACACACACACACACACACACACACACAGGTTAATGGATTGCCTTTTTTCTCTGTTCATGTATGTAATACATCAAAATTGGGTTCATACTAAATATAGTTTATATCATATTTTTAAAAATTTTACCAGTATTTTTTCCTATCAAGTGTTTTTTGAAAACATTTTAATAATTTTCTAATTTATGTTATGGGGTATCACTTAAAAATTTAACTATTTCCTTATTTCTATTTCTGGATATTTGAATTTTCTGTACTAGAAATAGTCCTTTGATTATAAAAATTAGAAAGACAAAAAAAATCTGAAACTAATTACATCTTTACTTAGTTCCTTAGGATAGATTTTCAGAATTAGGATTCACAGGTCAAAGGGAATAAACATTATAACCCTTCCAAATTTCTTAAAATTTATACTAAATTTTCTTTATTTCTATAATATAGGAGGATTTTCATCTTACAGCATTTTCAGAGATATTTAACATTATCATTTTAACAAGACTTTGCCAAATTTTTGTTTGCATTTCTTACATTATAAGTAATGTTGAACGTCGTCTTAAATATTTTTTGGCCACTTGATTTTATTCTTTGGTGAATTTCTGTACTTTAAGGTAAAGGTGGTTTTTCTTCCTTGTGGTCCAGGGAACTAGTAATAGAGTAGATTGTCCTTCCTCTGCTGCATTTTGAAAATTCTTATTAATTAACCAGCTTCACCACCTTACTTTACAAATTATACTTTCATTCGCTAAGACTAAATGAATCATTTAAAAAATATACTTAATCTTTTATTTTGTGGATTTTGTGTTTGTTTTGTATTACTTTTTTTTTTGTTTGGGAGCAGTGTTTAGAGGTTGGTTTTTATTCTAATCTTAAGCTTTCTGATTTTTATAGTTATACAACTTATGTGATACAAAAATATTGGCTTCTCTAGGAGTATTACTGTGGCTCTTCCACATTTTCTGTGTTTATTTAACCAAGCCTTTGATTATTTAAATATATGCTTAAGTATCTGAAATAAATCAGAGATGTGTTTATGTCATTCACAATGTTCTGAGGTAGGATTACATGGATCCTGCTCTTATCCCATTTATGACAAATCAATCTCTGGCCATTTTTATTTCCTTGGTCGCTATGTAAGTATATAGATTTATGTTAGTTACACTTTATCATTATCATTGGATGGGTAAGTGTTGCTGACTCCGATCTCAAGCAAGAAAGTTAAACAGAAAATATAAGGAGCGTAAGTGTTATTAATGGAATATTATTTTAAAGTTGAGTGAGTCCTCTGTTAACCAGGTTGTAACCTCCTTACTAGTGTCTAGGCTCCCTGAAAGGGAGGGATCTGAACACCTGGCATATAGTTGCTAGAAAATATCTATTTGTCAAATGAATAAATATGAATAATTAATTATATAACAGTATTAAACATGCACTGAGTGGCAATCATGGGCCATGTTACTATGTGCTTCCTCTCTCTCTCTGTCTCTTTTTTTTTTAATGGGATCTTTTTCTGTTATCCCTGCTGGACTGCAGTGCTCCAATCATAGCTCACTGCTGCCTCAAATTCTTGGGCTCAAGGGCTTCTCCCACCTGTTTCCCAAGTAGCTGGGACTACAGGCAGATGCCACCATGCCCAGCTATTTTTAAATTTTTTACAGAGACAGGGTCTTGCTATGTTGACCAGCCTCAAACTCCTGGTCTCAAGTGATCCTCACATCTGGGCCTCCCAAAGCTCTGGGATTACAGGCATAAGCCCCCACACCTGGCCCCGTGTGCTTGCTATGTGGTAAGGAGTCAGCGAGGAACTACCCACAAAGCACTTTGTGTTGTTTTTTGTTTGTTTTGTTTCATTTTGAGACAGAGTTTCGCTCTTGTTGCCCAGGCTGGAGTGCAATGGCATGATCTCGGCTCACTGTAACCTCCGCCTTCCAGGTTCAAGCAATTCTCCTGTCTCAGCCTCCCGAGGAGCTGGCATTACAGGCATGTGCCACCACACTCGGCTAATTTTGTATTTTTAGTAGAGACGGGTCTCCATGTTGGTCAGGCTGGTCTCGGACTCCTGACCTCAGGTGATCCGCCTGCCTCGGCCTCCCAAAGTGCTGGGATTACAGGCATGAGCCACTGTGCCTGGTCCCACACAAAGCACTTTGTGCACTTATGTCTGTTATCTTCTTTAATTATCCCACTGTCCTATGAGGTAGGTGTCCTCATTTTTGTAGACAAATGAACTGATGTACAGGGGACAGTGCCCAGGATCATTTAGCCAGCAAATGGCCAACCAAGAATTTGAATCCAGCTCTGGTTTCAAAGCTCACATTCTGAGTAACCCTAGAGGACTAGCTGACCCTTCCATGCTGTCTTTGCTTTGGTTACCTTAAAGCAATGTGGTGACTGGATTTCAGGAGGTATGGATGCATGGAAGCAGTGATAATTAGCCAGCAAATATTTATTATCCGTGTCAACTGTGTACTTAGGCTCGCTCTCAATCTCTCTATTTTTTTAACAGTAGGCCCCTGATGTTCCTCGGTGGGTTTTTCCTGGCCATGTTATGAATCCCTAGACCCATGCATGGAGCACATCATTTCCCTGCACCCAGGGCAGCAAGTGGGGAACACAACCACATTGTAATCCTGACCCCAGATGGAGGGCCAGGCTCATCATCCTGTTCCCACCCAGAGCTGTGGAGCAAATGCAGCTCAAATCTATACCCCAGCGGAAGCACAAATCACTATAGGTCATGGAATTTGGGGGGTATTTTTTAATATTCAAAATCTCGAGTGTTAAATTGGAAAATACCAAGTCTCTGTATCATTAACAATAATGTTAATAATGACCACTAGCTTGTATTTTAAGAACTAGGAAACATTTTCATAACTTTCACATAGACAGTAGGCTACCTTTTCAGGGAAACCACAGCTCTCAATTGGAATTAAGAATAAAATGTTTTGTTGTTGTTGTTGTTGTTCTTTTTAAGAAGCAAGGTGAAGCATTGATTGAAAACAAAAACAAGGAATCAGACTACCTAGCTTCAGATCTATCTGTACCTCCTGGTTTCTTCACCCCTCTGTTCCTCATTTCCCCATTGACAAAATGGGGATAATTTTTAAAGATTAAATGAGGTAACAGAGAAATCATTTAGCACATACTAATTTCTCTCTCTCTCTCTCTCTCTCTGTGTATGTATATATATGTGTATATATAGAAATACTTTTAACTCCTGTTTCAAAGGATACTTCTGTTTCTTTCACTGGTTTAATCCATATGGTTTAAAACATACTTGTTCAAGGTGCATAGTCTTAGAAAGGAGAAAACTGAGACTAAAAGAGATTAAGTAACTTACTTTAGATCATTCAGCAAAGATATGGTAAAAGTCAGTTCTAGCACTCAACTCCTAGCTTTGATTAATGGATTTAGTTACCATGTCCTTTGTAGAGACTTGGATAGAGAAACTCATGGGAGTTACACAGCTGTTACATTGAATTTACCAATTAATTAATTGAAATATGAAAAAGTAAATGTGACTTTTAAGATTTTTTACAAATAGTTCAAAATTTATTTTAGAAAACAGAGCTCAGTGCAGTATATTTTCAAAATTTAAACACATGTTATTGTTTTATGGTTTGTTAGTTTACAAGCTTATAAGTACAAAAACACTTTATAACATTAAACCTTTTAATGTTAAAATATTAGGGCTAAAATTGCACAAAGACTAAAGGCTCACCAAGAAATATATATTAAATTCTGTCACCTCAAATAGATTTTTACTGTCTGTGCAAATTACTTTGAATTATCCAAATATTTGGAATACGTCTAGCCCTGACACTTTTTATCTAGGTACCCTAAAATGACATGAATCGTGCCATGCCAACTTTTGCCATTATTTTTTCCTAAACACCTAGGATCATTTCTGATTTGCATAAGAGTTTCCCTTAGGTTTTGCAAGTGTACTTGGAATAAATGCTAGCAAAGGAGCAAGAACTCCCCAGGCCCCTGGATGGAGGTGGTTGGGTCTCCCAGACATGGTTCAGTAGGCTCTTTGCCAACACACCCTCTGGAACAACCATACCCGTGATAACAGAGTGTAAAAAACCTGATTATTTTCAAATCTGATGAATGAGTTCAGCTGTTCGGTAGGCCAGTATGGGGTATGTGAGAACATGGGATCACAGCAAAAACCATGTTTATCTCACTCCATCATTGCAGTGAACTTTATCTCCTGGGAATTTTCTTAAAGGGCAAGTCTGGACAAAGTCATGGCTTAATGACCAGAGAGTCTACAAGCGAGTTGTTCCTGTGTTCCAGAGAAGCAGAAGACAGGGCCTGAGCTTGTGAGGAAAGATAAGCAAAAGAACTGCATATGCTCCTTAGACAAAGATAATTTGTCACATCACCACCGTTCATCTCTTAGTTCCCAGCTCACTGTTCCAACAGGTCTGATTTGCAGATTTCTTATATATAAAAAAATGTCTCTAGCCGTCCACTGAGCAATCAGTTCATTCATTCATCCTTTACCTCCAAAAATATTTATTAGGCACTTTTTAAATACCAGTATTACACTTAGTTCTCAGAGATACAATGGTAAATAAGCTATAACTTAAGACTCAAGAACTTACAGTCCAATGAAAAAATCAGGTAAATAAATAGAAAACCAAGTATGTTGTGATAAATATTATGATAAAGTCAAGTACAAGGTAAGCACCTAATATGCCTTCAGACTGATGGCCGGGAGGTGTCTAGAGTGGTTCTTCAGCAAGACTTCTGAGATGAGTCAAGGTCCTGTGCTCTTCAATACAGTAGCCTAGTGGCCACCTGTGTCTAGGTAAGTTTTAAATACATGAAGATAAAATAAAATTTAAAAGTCAGCGAGTTCCACTATCCACATTTCAAGTGCTCAATAACTACATGAGGTCAGCGGTTATCATATGGGCCCCCACAGATAAGGAACATTTCCATTATGTCTATTCAATAGCGTTGGTCTCAGCAAATCTCAAAGGTGAGAGGGGAGGAGTTTTGGAGGGAGAGTACAAAGAGTGAGCTGAAACCTGGAGATGCTAGGGGAAAACGCATTAAATAACTGTTTTAAAATAACAAGTTATTTTTTAAAACGTATGTATTTATTTATTCAAGAAACATTTATTATTTGTGCTAACAAGCCACGGGTTTTACAAAGATGCTTAAACACAGTCTCAGTCTCTAAAGAACTTACATTTTTTATGGGCAAGGTAGGGGTCATAAATTACCACCAAAAATGCATATTTGAGTTTAGAGGACAGACTGGTTAGTTCAAGTGTGAAGCAGTGAGTAGGGAAAAGAAGAATTTGCAGGGAGGCTCAGGCTAGGCTTCATTCTTCCTGAAGTTGTTGTTTATGACCTGGGTCTTGATGAGCTGTAAGGATTCAGACAGGGCAGTGGCATTAAATTCCTTACCTTGGTTAAAAAAAGAAACATTCAAGTTTCACAAAGTTCTTATAGCTTGAGGGTCCAGCAAGCAACTGGGAAGCTGAGGCTCTCCCCACTGGCATATTCATTAATGTCTTTCTACTAGGACTGCCCCTTATACAATAGAGACCTCATTCGGCCGTGCCAACTTACACGGAATAGTCTCCCTTCTAAATGGTGTTCCGTGGATTAGTTTAGGGAAGCCTGAGCCAGATCTTGTTTGCATTAGGTGGCTGAAAAAAGGATTGGGGGTGGGGGGTTAAGGATTATGCAAATCACTGGCTGATATGTAGGTTGGAAACTGGAGACATGTGTGAAAGCAGTTTTTATGCACCAATAGGTGAGGGAACTAGGAAACAGTTCTAGGTGAACTATGGGGTAGCTAACTTAGGCAGATTGAATGAAATTGTCTTATACAACTATATAAATTTATGAATTTTGTTCTCTGAATTGTGTAATTCAGGTCTTATGAAACTCATCCCTGGCCATTTATTCCCTGATTTCTTGGGATCAGAATCTGTTCAATGACCACTTTCCCTTTCTGTTTGGTATTTTTCCTCTGCTGGGAGTGTCTGCAAAGTGCAAGTGAGTCTTGCTTATCACAAAAGCCACTTGGTCCTCTATTTCTAGGGGTATGATGTTCTCTGTTGTTTGGGAAACACCAGTCTCAGAAATCCTTTTGAAGGAATTCTCCCAGTCATCCAGGAAGAGAAACATTCAAGAGAATGACAGAAAAGGATCTTCTTAGCAAAAAAAATCATAGCCAGTGCTGAGAGGAAAGTTGAGATCAGATCTTTAGAAACTGTGTAACATGATGATGAAATAAAGGAAAAAACAGTTTTCCAGATCACTCTTTAAAATCTCCTTTGAAATGGGGTAACCAAGGCTTGCATCTTCATTCTTTTCCAGTAGAAAATCCTTTTATTGAAACTCATGTAACTCTTTGAAAAATAAAAAGGTGATTAGAAAGATGGCATGAATTGTTTGAAAGAAAAAGGAAATTTTATTTTTTTCATTGTTACCTAATGTGATTTTAAAAATTTAATTAAATGTAGTTGGATATTTATTCAGGCAAAAAAAAAAATCAAAAAGGACATATTCTATCTGAATATTATGTTTTTAGTTTCTCAAGACCGATAATACATTATGAACATATTACCTGGCCATGCAGGGATAATTTTTTTTTTTTTTTAAACAAACTTGTTAAATTAACTGATTTCTACTTGACTAAAGGTTGTTGAGTTACCAAAAATGTTGTGGAATTGAGCACAATTCAGGAAGTTTTACAGTGCTTCCTCTGGAATTCCAAGGTGGAGCTTCCACAAATCCTTCCATTAAAAACAGGCCTCCATGCACACTCATGAGTGGTGTTCCCAAAGTGTGTTTAAAAGTCAGTCATTCAGAACTCAAAACACAGTTTTCCTCACAAGAAATGTCAGAGATGGTTACTTTCCCAGGGCTGCCCACAAAAGCCTTTTATTCCATAATGTATCTGAAAGAGCCTCCCTCCATCTGTTGAGCGAAGAATGGAGTAGTACTGGACAGAAATCCACCCCGTCCACCCCCACTCTGCAATCCCTGAGGGCAACACTTTTTATTTGCTGAGGCAGCCACCTGGACTTCAGGGAGAAAGAAAGGAAACACATTTCTCTCTGAGTGGATTCTATCTCTGAAACCATCCCTGGAATGTTTTTTTGTAGAGTGAATGTTTATCAACCAAGATGTGTTTCTTTCCTTTGAGATAGCTCAATAACAACAATTAAGTACGTTTTGAACTGTCTCTTCTTTTATTATCGTGATCTTCATCATGACTGTTCTGCACCATTACTGGATTTCGAAACCAGAGGAATGATGATCATATGACGATCAAAATGATCATCCCTTGGATTCGTTGTTTAGCAAGGGCATGCATCGCCCATCTGCCAAGATATTAATATTTTCATAGTCCTTAAAAATAGCCGTAATGTGGACCAGGCACGGTGGCTCACACCTGTAATCCCAGCACTATGGGAGGCCAGCGTGGGTGGATCATGAGGTCAGGAGTTAGAGACCAGCCTGGCCAACATGGTGAAACCCTGTTGCTACTAAAAATACAAAAATTAGCCAGGCGTGGTAGCACACACCTGTAGTCCCAGCTACTCGGGAAGTTGAGCAGAAGAAATGCTTGAACCCAGGATGCGGAGGTTGCAGTGAGCAGAGATCACGTCACTGCACTCCAGCCTGAGCAACAGTGAGATTCCCTCTCAAAAAAAAAAAAAAAAAAAAAAAAAAAATCCATACTGTGGTGTTCTCACATTCAATTAATATATTGTGACTTTTTGATGTCCGATCAATTGATTCTTTTTAACATTGAAACCAGAGATGGGAGTGATAGAAATGACCTACAGAAAGATTAAATCTACCCACTGCAAGGTCTGAACTAATCGAAGCATTCTGTATGCTTACTTAACATTAGAAAATGAACAAACCCTTCATCTCCTCCTCATCATTACTAACACCAACATTGTCTGACATTTTTGTCCACCTAGAAATTATATTCATGATTTCTGAAAATATAAGTTACTATCTCACTAATCCACATTCACCTCTCAGGATATACTTGGGAAATTTTCAAGTAGTATCACACCCTGTTGCTTTTTCTTATTTTGCTTTTTTTTTTTTTTTTTTTGAGACGGAGTTTCACTCTTGTCCAAGGTGGAGTGCAATGTCGCTGTCTCGGTTCACTGCAGCCTCTGCCTCCCAGATTCAAGTAATTCTCCTGCTTCAGACTCCTGAGTAGCTGGGATTACAGGCGTGCACCACCATGCCCGGCTATTTTTTTGTATTTTTAGTAGAAACAGGGTTTCACCATGTTTGTCAGGCTGGTCTCAAACTCCTGACCTCAAGTGATCTGCCCGCCTCAGCCTCCCAAAGTGCTGGAATTACAGGCGTGAGCCACAGTGCCTGGCTTATTTTGCTTTTACTAATCGAGGGATGAGACTTGGATGACAGTGCAGGCCCTAAAGTGCTATAGCTCATTGTCCATGGTGATTCAAGGCTATTTTCTGCAAAAATACGGCAGGGAGGAAACCCAGGGAAGTGGACATTAGAAAATGATTTGTCTCTATCCGAGTGCAGTGGCTCACGCCTGTAACCCCTGCACTTTGGGAGGCTAAGATAGAAGGACTGCTTGAGGCCAGGAGTTTGAGACCAGCCTGGGCAACCTGGTAAAACCTCATCTCTACAAAAAAATACAAAAATTAGCTGGGTATAGTGGTGTGTACCTGTAGTCCCAGCTATTTGGGAGGCTGAGATGGGAGGATCACCTGAGCCCAGGAAGTCAAGGCTGCAGTGAGCTGTGCTGTGATTGCACCACTACACTCTAGCCTGGCTTCAGAGTGAGACCCTGTTTCAAAAAATAAAAAAGAAAGAAAGAAAAAAACTTAGGAAACTGTTTGTTTCCGTATTGGTTTGTTAGCAATATCCCAATAACATACCACAGACTGAGTAGCTTAAACCACAGAAATTCATTTCTCCAGTCTCACAATTCTGGAGGTTGGAAGTGCAAGATCAAGGTGTCAGTGCAGTGATTCCTTCAGAGGGCTGTGCGGGGAAGAATCTGTTTCAGGCCTCTCTCCTTGGCTTGCAGATGGTCAACTTCCCCCTGTGTCCTTACCTGGTCTTTCTTCTCTGCTGTGTCGGTCCTAATCTCCTTTTCTTATGAGGACACCAGTTGTATTAGATTAGGGCCAATCCATGTGACCTCATTTTACCTTTATTACCTTTTTTTTTTTTTTTTTTTGAGACAGAGTCTTGCTTTGTCGCCAGGATGGAGTGCAGTAATGTGCTCTCAGCTCACTGCAGCCTCCGCCTCCCAGGTTCAAGCGATTCTCATGCCTCAGCCTCCTGAGTTGCTGGGATTACGGGTACACGCCAACACGCCCTGCTAATTTTTGTATTTTTAGTAGAGACGGGGTTTCACCATGTTGACCAGGATGGTCTCGATCTCTTGACCTCAGGTGATCCACCTTCCTCGGCTTCCCAAAGTGCTGGGATTACAGGCATGAGCCACCATGCCTGGCCCCCTTTATTACCTCTTTAAAGGCCCTGTCTCCAAATACAGTCACATACTGAGGTTCTGGAGTTAGGATTTCAACATATGAATTTGAGGTAGGGTATGGGAGGAACAAAATTCAGCTGATAGCAGTTTCCTAAATTGAAGATTGCTTAAATATTAAAATCTTAAACAAAATCCTAACCAGGATGCAATGATTTGCCTTTGCAAAATCAAATCTCGGATTCCAGTGGGAGTTCTGTGAGGATCTGTAAAGCCTAACTGTGCTGGGCTGGTCTTTCTCAGGAAGAGCTCTCCCTTGAGAATATTGTAGCTTGCAGACTGGTTCATTTCTGAGGCTGAAAGCAGGCAAGAGAGGTGCCCAGGGTGCAAATATAGGAAGAGCTTGCTCTCAGCTGTCTGTATGCTGATCGTGTACTGTGCATTTGCAGAACTCTGAGAGTGAATATCTCTTTAAATCTTGTGCCCTGGACATCTCTCTTGCTCCACCCTGGTCCCTGCACTTCTGTAGAGGAAGGCAAATAGTATTTATAAGTTGTCCTCACATCACGCTTTCAATGACATTTTGGCAAACATCTAGTATTCAAGTGTTCTCAGAAGCTGACTGATAGTGTGATTGCTAACATGGGCTGGGGGAAGGAATATGAAGGCGTCCTAAGTCATTTCCTTGTTAATAGTAACAGCCACTGAACCAGGAATAGATTTTGAAGTCCTTGTGCCATATCTCTACATTTGTAACCCAATGGCATGCTTGCTTCTATTTGGCCACATTCTTAGCCTTGATGCTAGATGATGACCTAGAGGACAGCCCAGGATTTGGGAAGGGATTCCATGCCTTGATTTGTGAATCCATAGCCAGGCTCAGAATATGCTGAGGTCTTTGGCACTGTGTCAGTGCTATGATCCTCTTATAAGTGTCCAGCTCTATTCTGAGAACGGAGCAGGTGCAGATGCACCTCATCTCTGCCAGTGGCTGTGGCCGTGAACTTTAGAAACCCATTCTGCTATGGCAGAGCAGAACTCCAAGACCTGGAGCAGACGATCCACACCTCTGGAGCATGCTGCTGTTCTAGCAACAGGCCGGAGCTGTCTAGACAGGAGAGAGCTTTCCTTCTTACCCTCAGCAGTGATTGATCTGGCCGTGGAAGCAATGCTGTTTTCTTCCCAGAAGTGGTGTGATTAGTGAGGCAGTGAATGTTGCTGTTTTCTAATAGACCAGCTAGGACAGCTAAGTCCCAGGCTTTCAGGATGAACATTTTAGTGCTCTGGCTCCCTGCTTTTGCCTAAGAACATGCGCTTCCTCCAAGAACCTGCTCAAGCCCTCCTGGAGGAAGTCCAGATTGAAGCTTCTACCCACTTCCTCAGCTCAGTGCCTTAACATGAATTTGCAGAGCCTGATGAAATATTTTATCATTCTGAGGGGATAAAATTTTATCATTCTGAGGGAAAATAAAAGCCACCTCTACTCTTCCATCTGACTGTTCAAAACGTACCCTAGAATTTCCTTTAGAAGTTGCTCTCTAAGGAGGTACAAAGCTAATTTTGCAATGAGCCCCCCTTTTTAGTATTACGTGAAAGGTGCACCATTAATATTAGCAAAAATGAATTCTCTAGTGACATGGAGAGAAAGAAGTTTTCGTTATAAGGTCAGTCTGCCTGTAACTTTCTCATTCTTTCACTCTATGCAGAGCAACAAGAAAAGTTGTAAGTTCAGCGTGGCATTAGTCTGTAGAGGCTCGTTTTAATACCTCAAAGGTTATTTGTAGCTAAATTTTAATCATCTAAGGCCTTGCTGCTCAAAGTGGGGTCCCTCGACCCACAGCACCACCGGGGAGCTCTTTAGGAAGGCAGAATCCCTGGCCCTACCTGAGACCTGCATTTTAGTAAGAGTCTCAGGTAGTTCGCAAGCACATTAAGTTGTGAGAAGCACTGTTTTAGGAACTATTGAACCTTAAGAGATTCTATCCAAAGACAGGAAGATCTGAATGGTCTCTACCCAGAAGCTGATAATTAACTTTAGCAGTTGTTAGAGGTGATGGTTTTTTCCTATCAAGTCCTTTTGCAGATGGTCCCTCTCTTATCCATCCTGTTTGAGACCCCTTCAGTTTCTAATGAAGCTTAATTGATTAGCTCTATTTGTGAAAAGCTCAGGCCCTAATAAGCACACTCCCACTGGGTACACAACTAAATAGTTTATGAGGTAATTCGTATTTTAATGTCTTTCCTAATGAGCCCTTTCAGTAATGAAATCCCCAGAGAAAACATTATTGGTTCCCAGACGTTTCTTAGGCTCCTAGGGCAGGAAGGCTGATGAAGGTGGAAGCATGAGGCTCTAGAGTAGAAAATAGTTTTCAGTTCAAAACAAGGCAGATTCTTTTTTTCCCCTGAAGAAATATTTCAAATATGGCTTTTCATACCTTCTTTTCTAAATCCTTATCCTCTCAATCATTTTCCACACTAGAAACAAGAATTTTTTTTTTTTTTTCCTGAGGCTGTTGTGGAATTCCTTTCCCCTGCAGTAAATAAACAATGCGAGGGTTGCCAGTGTATATGATCTTATACAAACGAGAAAGACAGATGGAGAGGAAAAGATACAGGGAGACAGAAATGTGTGTGCTCACACACTTGTGTGCAAATACACACACAGCACCTGCTGGGTGCCTCAACGTTCTTTGTAAGTCTGTATTTGAATCTTCTCAGCATCATCACTTCTGTAATAGTTGATAAATGTGTCACTCCCTCCTCATTAAGGGTGAAGCCAAAATGAGTCCCATCATGAGAAAGAGGCATTTAGAACAGTGAAGTGACTGAGCAACAAGACAGTTATCTGTAGCATAGCAGAATTCTGTCCAAAGGGAGTTACAGCAAATTCCCTTTGAGTGAGGAAGGAAGCTGTGTCACAGGGGCTAGCTGGCAGCTGTCTGGAACCTGCAGTGGTGAAGGGACTCACCTTTCTGCTCCCAGGCCGAGCACAGAGTAGACACACACATTCTTGAGCCCTAATTTGAAGCCAGACAGCAGGCAAAGAAGACCAGTCCCAGCGTGTTTTTTCCAGTCTCTCCCTCTGAGAAAGCTTCAGACAACGGGCTGGGCTGGCCAGCCTGACACAGTGCCTGTCCTGTAAGTGATGGTGAAGCGTAGCCTGACCCTACTTTACCTAACACAAAGATCAAAGCCTCCCAGCATGTAATGGATGCTGAAAAACAGCCCTTGTTTCCCAGTCTTGCCCTTTAACTTGTTAAGGGCACCCCTCCCCTGAAGGAACACACTTTCTCAGCTGGATGTGGGAGAGGGAGCAGAATTCTGGAAGATGGCCGTCCTTAACAGGCCCTTCTAGAATCACTGCTCACAGTGGCGTCTCCATTCCCATAGGAGGAAAGCCAGAACCACAGGCCAGGGTCAATGAACGTATTCCAGCTGGGCCTCTGGCCATGTGGCTGGCTGCAGATTTTGCTTTGTTACCTGATGGCTTTGGATAAGCAGGATAAAAAATAATGACTTAATAGACCATGAGTTTTAATAACATGTCTGCAGGTCACTGGGGACAGGGACAGCATAGAGCTCATGTGTAGTGTTTTGCTTTGTTTTCTTGACAAGCAAAATGAATTGTCTTCATGGGTACTGTATGCAAATCTAAATCTCTACAAGCCAAATTTTGTGGTAAATCCTGTGATCTGTGGGTATCTCAGGATTTTATGAAAGAGACGAGCAAATATATGTGTAGGACTTCTCTGAAATCCCAGTTATCACTCTAGCTGTCACCATGAGGAAGAACAATGTGTGGGCAAGGAAAAGCTCTGCTCCAAGCCAGAACCAGCGATCTTGAGGACAGAGAGAGCATTCTGAGTGTGACCCTGCTAAAACTAGAGAGAATGTGTCCAAGCCAAGGAGGATGAACTACTAGAGCTCAGTGTTATGAAAAAAAGAAGAATTTCAGAGTTCTGGAGAAAATTCTTTAAATACCCTGGGCAGGCTTTGTGGAGGTACCTTCATCCTTGAGAAGTGAGACTTCAGTATCCATGGAACTAGTTAAGATAGAACTTGGCATCGGAGCATAGTGCTGAGCAAGGAAGCCTCTACTCAGATAGACTTGAGTTACCATGGCATGCCAGCGAGGAAAAGCAGCCTGCACAGGCCCCAGCGTGCAATGAGGATTTTAAGATGGTTTGTAGGTCTTGGCCCTCCAGACAGTGAGTTTGCAAGCCTCTGTGAGATTCTGCCTGGAAAGGAATAAATGCAAGAGGGGAGGAAAATCTGAACGAAGTTTTTATTCCAGAGGGCTCTCCCAGTGTTGTAGCTGCTTTTGTGAAGGGACAAAGAAAGTAACCAAAGAGTGGGTGGCTGGGATTTATGTATTTGACTGTCGGACACTTAACAATCAATGAGGCTTTAATATTCTTGAAAGTTCAGGCTCCTACTAAAACTGCCTTGAGCCAATTGCAACTTGGATTTGTAAGCAGAATCCAAGCCTGACCTTCTGAGGTGTATTCTCCAACCCCTTATTCTCTGAATGTTTCAGCATCTGTGAAAGCAGAGGCCTCAACCCAGAGTGGTAATTTCAGCAACTTTTCCAAACAACGTTCTGGGTGAGACAAGTCAGCTCCTTCCCATTTACTTATGAGTTAATTAGTATTTAAATACAAGTCTCCAGGCCAGTGATTTATTTTAATAATATCTTAGCCCCTTGGCAGGCCCATGACTTCATGACTGCAGCAGTGGGGAAAGGGCACACCGCCCTGATGGATGTCTCAGTGCTGCATGTGGCTGATTTACAAGGCACTCCTCTGATCTGAGTCACTCTTGCTTCCTCCGCTGCAAGCCCATTGAGTGGCACCCAGCGGTTGGAGCGTCTACTTGCTTAAAGTGACAGTTAAAAGAAGTGAGTGGGTTGAATACAAATAACGTGGATGAAATTATTATTGAACAAGAAATCACTGGATACTGCACATTGTGAAGCAGTTGTATATTTGGCCAAATAGGATCAGTTTCCATATGTTCATTGTCTGTTGCATGTATTAAAACAAAAGGTTATAGATGCTGGTTTTCAATCAGTCATCTGCATTTTGTAGGTCTCATTACAACAACGTCCATAATGATGGAGTCAGCTGATTTTTTCAAGACAATCTTTAAGGTTATTTTGTGTTTATTACGTTGCTAAGGGTACCTAATACATCAGTACGAGTAGAAGAAGGGTTTAATGCAGTTGCCAGATTTTTATGCAAGATAAATAGTTTTACATGTCTCAGAAGTAGAATCCAATTGGCCAAGAAGTTGGCCAAGAGCTGAAATTTGACATCATTCTTGGCAACTGATAGTTTTTTTTTTAAATGTGCATAATATAAAAAGCTCAGTATATCTTTTCTAGATATAATATTAGACTACAAATATAACTTTTAACAATTAATCAATATATGCAAATGAAAAGTAAGTTTCCTAACTGTTGGTCACAGCAATAGACAACATTTCAAATGGAAATAAGCATTTTTTCTTTTTTCCTTTAGTATTTTTTAAATGAGAATATATGTAGCACATCTTTATGTTGTAGGGCTCAATGATACAACAAATACCTACGAGCCCAGCCCCCAAACCCAGAACCAGAGCATCACCACTAATTTCTAACTATCAGTGTGTTCCTTCCACGTTCCATCCGGCCTCACCCTTGGGGTCGTCACTCTCCTGAAATTGGGGCCCATCATCCTTTGGCATTTAAAAAGTAGTTTTATCACAAATGTATGCATATTTAACCAGAAACTGGTGAATCTTGCTTGTTTTTGAGCTTTATATGAAATGGTATATAGAATGGAGTTGTCTGGGCTTGCTTTTTCACTTAACGTTATAAACTTCTGACAAGAAAATTTGTGGATCTCATTTTAAGGAAGAGAATGGCCCCATACGCAAATCATTTTTAACCTCTACCATAGATATGTGATACACAAGAAATGTAAGAGATACATGTAGAAGATTAATAGGAAATATATAATTCTTTTTTTATTAGAGTTACAGATGCTTGCTGTTTCCATATTTATTGTATTTTAATTGGTAAAAGATGATTAAAACATAAGAATTAAGCCTTATTTTGATGTTTCTGCAATGTGGTAATTAAACCCAGAGAAGATATATTTTCTATGAAACTATTACACCTAATTAGCATGTAATAATTGTCAAATTAAATATGCACTAAATACTCATTTTAAATGTGTAATTGAAGCGTCATGAGGTGAAATCTAATTTTTTTGGAATGAATTTATCAGGTAATGTAATTTCAGGTTGCCATCAGCCTTCAGAACTGTACTACACATAGGCCTAATTACTCCTATGGAACCTTTCAATTGTCCGTCTGGTTGAGCACAGATTCGGAAAAATTTTAAGTTTAGAAATGAAATGTTTGATAATCTCATGAAGAATTAAATGCCATATCCCTGGGTGAAAGGTTTCAGTTTCGATTCTCTAGGCTTCTGCCAAACAAATATCAAGGCAGGTTTTCCCTTTCCCCATTAACCAACAAATGAAGCCACTTGGTTGCCCACAAGCCTGGGAAGCATCAGGAAGCATAAGTTGACTGCACATGGGCCGGGGCAGGCACTGCGGAGAGGAAAGGCATTCCTTCTTCTCTACACATCTCTACTAATTCAGATGCCATCCCCAGCATTCAAAGAAGGCCACAGCTCTGCTGGAAGGGATTGCCACTATTATCCTTTTGTCAGAAAAGAGAAACTGACACATTTGGAATTGGCATGTTGTCCTGTGTGAAGATCCAGTGGATTTTGTCCATAATGTGTTCTCAGATTTCAGCAAAGACAGGTTAAATTCGCCATGTCAGACCTGAGCGGTTTTCCACTCAGTCGTTGAGCTACTTGTGGTTTGCAAATATCTGCGAGGATCCAGTGCCTTCCAGATAGGGCTTGCCTCCCTAGTTATGTGGAATAGGCACGTGTTGTTTTTTATTTTACTTATTAATGTTGTAATTATTTTATTTTTTAACTTTTATCTTGAAATAATTTTAGACTAATGGAAAAGTCACAAAAATGGTACAGAGAGTTCCGATACACACCAAGCTTCCTCTAATGTTAACATCTTTACAATCATAATATAATTACCAAAACCAGGAAATTAACATTGGTGCAATGTTATTAACTAAACTTCAGACTTTATTCATATTTCCCTATTTTTTTCACCAATGCCTTTTTTTCTGTTCCAGCACCCAGTGCCACATTGCATTTCATTTTTATGTCTCCTTAGACTTCCAATCCATGGCAATTTCTCAGTCTTCCTTTGTCTTTTAAGATCTTGACATTTCTTTTGTGCAATTTCCCCCGTTTTGTTTGTATGATGTTTTCTCATGATTAAATTGAAGTTATGCATGGTTTGGAATACTTCAGAGGTGATGTTGTACCCTTTTTGTTCTGTCATGTCAAGGAGTATGTGATGATAAATCCCTGGTGATATTAATCCTGATCACCTGTTTAAGGTGGGACGTTCCAGTGTTCTCCACTCTCAAGTTCCTATCTTTCTCTATGTATTTTTTTTTTTTTTTTTTTTTGCTCTTGTTGCCCAGGCTGGAGAGCAGTGGCAATATCTCAGCTCATTGCAACATCTGCCTCTTGGATTTAAGTGATTCTCCTGCCTCAGCCTCCCAAGTAGCCAGGATTACAGGTGCCCGCCACCACGCCTAGCTAATTTTTATATTTTTAGTAGAGACGGGGTTTCACCATGTTGGCCAGGCTGTTCTCAAATCCTGACCTCAAGTGGTCCCCCTGCCTCAGCCTCCCAAAGTGCTGGGATTCCAGGCGTGAGCCATCATGCCCAACCTTCTCTTTGTAATTAATATTTATCTCAGAAGAATATTTTGAGACAAATGAACACCCTGCTTTAAGGAAAATCTTCACATAGAAACCTGAACTTATGAAATAAGTATTGATGTATTTTCTTGCATTAACAAAGGAATTCTTCACTTTTCCAAAGAATTCACCCCAGGATTCAATTTTAAATAACAATCTCAGTTCTGGTACATTTAACATATGGCTTGTCTAATACATGTTGACAGTTAACTTTTTGAGACAATGTTTGCTACAATAGTCTCTTTGAGGACAATGTTTGTCTTCTCAAATAATGCATACATATATTCTTATCCCTTTATATAATGAGAAAAAAACAGCAGAATTTCTCTTACCTGGTAGGTCACTGAAAGAAGAAACAGAGCTTAAATCTTCTACTCTTTATGCTTTTCGAAAGGGATTTTTTTTACTGTCAGAAATAGTGGGAAGGTCAGGAAAATATACATTTTTTGTGGAAATAAATTTTCAGAGATAATGTTCTATAACATAATACCAAAGTAGATGGGCTCAGAGGATATCAATTATATGCCATACACATGATTCCACTTACTGGAAAACAATTTGGCAAAATGTACCAAGCCTTGAGTTTCACCTCAAAGAATCTGTCCTAAGAAAATAATCACAGACCCAAGCAGAGATCTATGTTAAAAGATATTTACTACAGTGCTATTATAAAGTATTAAGGAAGTGATTTGGGAAATTGGCAATAATCTAAGTGCCCAATAAATAGGAAATGGTGGGATTTTGTCCAACAATTCAATTCATGTTTTCAAAAACAAATGCCACAAAAACATGTTCAAGTGATCACAATAACGTACTATGTGGAAAAATAGAAATAATGTCTATACAATATGTCCCTAATCTCTCTCTCTTGTGCATGTATACACACACACACACACACACACACACACTCTCATACAATTGGTAGAAATACTGATTAGAAAGTTATCTGTAGGTATTAGAATCATGACTGATATTTATTTTCTTTATGCTTTTTAGTTTTCCAATTCTTGTGCTATAATCTTTTTATATTAACAACAGGAAGATATTTTTGAGAAAATTAGCAGTAATTCCATAGGTACCCTTTGGGGAGATAGATTCTGTGAAATACCTTTACATTTCCTCTTTTTCAACCCTGTGTAGATTACAACTTTGAAAGAAACTAAATGGCATGCACTTGTTGAATTTATTCCAAATATTTATGTGTATAGGCATGCACATACACATTTATAGAACCAGAATGAACTGCATGATGAAGTGAAATGATTAAAATTTTTTAAATTAGATGTGCATTTGGAGAAAAAAAATTCAATATCTAGCTTTTCCATGGTTGGCTTTCTAAATCTGAATAGAAAATCTATAGGATGTAAGGGCTATGATGAGAGAAGGCTAACCCTACCAGGGAATACAATTTTTCAGGAAAAAATAAAATAAAATTTAAAAAAAAGATCTTTTTATATTATTCTTTTTCAAGGTTAGTCTTTAAAATTAAACTCATTAAAAAAAAAAAAAAAACCCTCCCTCAACCTCATCAAATTACAGAAAGCCAAATATCTAGCTTTCATTTTTAATCAAGCAGGCCTAAATATTCATGTTTATGTGCCTAAATGAAACTTTTGTATGCAGTGTTCCACTCCATCTGCATGAATAGTAGCATTGTGGCCGGGTGAGGTCACTGCAGAAGGGAGAGTGAGGTAAGAACACAGCTGAATCTACAGGCTTTCTGCAGTGTGGTGCACCAGCTCTTTCTTAAAGCCACAGAACTGCCATTCTCACACCAAAGGCCCTCAGTTTGTTTGTGCCGGGCTGCAGCCCCACTTGCCTGTGTGTAGTGATGGTACTGTGTGTCATGAATAATTCAAGTGTTCCAAAGGAGAGCCAGAACTTCAAGGAGTAGCATGTGACCAGAACCTCAGCAGTGTGTAATTTCTGCTTCTTTAAACATCCACGTTGGCCACCTGTTCTCAAAGGAAAAGATGGTACCTTCCATTTCCTGCTCCCTTGCCACAAGATTCACGAGGGATCACTGCTGTGGTTATGGGGACCCCACTGTGGTGTGCTTCCCTCCCAAGCAGTGGCAGGCTAAGTCACCAGAATATTGGTTAAAGATGCATGTCAGTTCATATTTTACCTACATATCCTACTAACTTAGAGGAATAAGTTGGTTGCCAAGAGCATGCTGGCACATAGCTCCCAGTCAACACGATCTTCGTTAGAGCTGTGAGAACATGAAAAAACTTCACCATTTTTCCCCCCAACAAGCTCTCCAAACATTTTACCTCCTGCTTTACAATGGAGAGGGATCCTTTATTCTCCAGTCAGCATCAAGCAGCATCCAATTTAAATAATAAGATATTTTCAAGATATGGGTACCATGCCTTTGCTTGTGCCTACCGTGGAAGGTGCCATGATACCAGGAATAACAACAGCTTTTAAAATCTTTCCTGTAAAGTTTTCACACCTAAGGCCTGAGCATATAAACTCCCATTAAGTGAAAAGATAACCCTCCCTGAACCAAAACTTCAAGAATGGGTAAGATTGATTCTTTAAGTTAACCAAATCCTATAGAGTTCATCTTGGGGATCAGTACTGGGGATAAATGAGAGCATAAGATTGGTTAGGATAGGTATTATGGGGGTTACATGATCCCTTTGTAAGTTTATAGCCAAGAGGAAGTGCTTTAGAAGTTCAGGGAAGGATCTGCCACTGGATCTGGGAGACTTGGAGAAAATACTTGGTAAAGGAAACAGAAAATGAGAGGTCACTGAAGGAGGAACAGGCTTGGGCATCCCCAGTTGAGAAAAATAGTGTAACGAGAAGAGTATTGGTGCCGTATTTATAACAGCTGCTGAAGATACAAACTCTGGACTAGATCAGTCGACTGACAGATGACCACCTCTCCCTGTTCAGGGATCAGCAGTAGACCTGTTGAGTTGAGGGGTCGATTCCTATGAGAGAAGGGAGGTCCAGTTGGCGAGATACATTGGATCCCAGCCAGACCACGGAGGCTCAGGAATGCCAGCCTAAGGAAATGGTCATTATCTTTTAGGCAATAGTGAGTCACTGGAGGATTAGGAGTAGGGAGGGACACGATGAAATCAGTTTTTTTGGAAGATAAATCTGGCAGGGATGTGCAAGAAGCACATATCAACTAATACTAATAAGAAAAATCTCACTAAGCTAGGAATATTACAAGTTCCACTCTAGACAGTGTTAAACAATGATTAAATGATGAACCCTGTTCGTTTCTGCTGATGGCTGTGGAACATTGATCCTGACAGCTGCTCGCTGTGAAAAGAATGAAATGAATGCTGTGAACCAAGGACCCAATTATTACTCAGGTAGGCCCTAAAATCTGTAGGTGTTAGTGGCCAAAGAGTGTTTCTGAAGTGTTTCAGAGATCTTCAAGTTCATTCATTCATTCATTTAGATCAAACCTACCATGTGCTGGGTACCACGATAGTCCCAGGGTAGGGCAGGGGGGCGGGCATAAAGAACAATAAAATATATATCTTCTCAAGAAATTTATATTTGCTATAGATTTTTTAAAATATAGAACATAGGAAGGTATAGAAGCCCAGAATTTACAGCATATATAGTACTACTGTATGCAAACCCTCCTACCTTGGGGGATTTACCTACTTGCTGGAACTCATTCACAGGCCTGGCTGAGGGTCAGTGATGCTGTGGTCTATAAGAGAAAAGTGGAAGGCAAGTTGCAGCCAAATGAAGAGGCTTGCCATCTCCATTTTTCACTCAACAAAAGTACACTGAGTGGCTGGGCACGGTGGCTCACACCTGTAATCCCAGCACTTTGGGAGGCCAAGGCGGGCAGATCACCTGAGGTGAGGAGTTCAAGACCAGCCTGACCAACATGGAAAAACCCCGTCTCTACTAAAAAAAATACAAAATTAGCCAGGCATGGTGGCACATGCCTGTAATCCCAGCTACTAGGGGGGGCTGAGGCAGGAGAATCGCTTGAACCTGGGAGGTGGAGGGAGGTTGCAGTGAGCCGAGATCATGCCATGGCACTCCAGCCTGGGCAACAAGCACGAAACTCCATCTCCAAAAAAAAAAAAAGTACATTGAGTCTAAGTAGCCCTTGCATTTCAGCAGGATGGAGTCCAGTTTATTTTTCACTTAGAAATCTTCCAGAAGTGTGAGGTGTTCACTGAGGACTCAAAATATCCCTAACCACCATGACTACCACTGGTGCTCTCTAAAGCGGCCCTCTCCTCAAGCACCATATTGGTTATTAGTGTCAACCACAATGGTATACTCTGAACTGGGCACATGCTTTAAGTAAAGTTCAGAGACACTTATTGGAAGTTGACAACAGCAGTTTTTGAGAGAGAGAGAGAGAGAGAGAGAGGCAGAGAGAGATCAGCTGGCTATCTTTCCAAGGTGTTTAAATTGCTGGTTACAATTTGTTGGATGATTGATTGGTTCAGGCGCTCACCTTTCAAAGATTGTATAGTCAACTGTTAATAAGTAAATTTTGACAATCTGCAACATATTGTTTATAGGTACCAAGTTAAACACAGTTACTGCCCATCATGTTGCATTATTGCCAGTTTTCAGTTACTCACCCTAATTTTTTTTAGCATACTGTTACATAGAATTTCTCAAGCCAAGCACTGTTCTAAATGCTTTGTAAATAGTAACACAGTACATTCTTACAACAATCATATGTGAGACATCTACTAATACCATTCTTATTTTACAGAGGAGGAAACTGAGGCACAGAAAGAGTAAATGGTTTACCCAAAGTCACACAGTTAGTAAGTAGCAGAGCTGACATTTAAACCCAGCAGCCACACTCCTAGAGTTCATGCCTTTAACTACTATGCCACTATAACAATGCACAGCAACATGAGGAAAGGAACCTATATAGAAGTAATAGTATGAGCCGGGCACGGTGGCTCACGCCTGTAATCCCAGCACTTTGGGAGGCCGAGGCGGGCGGACCACGAGGTCAGGAGATCAAGACCATCCTGGCTAACACGGTGAAACCCCGTCTCTACTAAAAATACAAAGTGAAACCCCGTCTCTACTAAAAATACAAAAAAATTAGCCGGGCGTGGTGGCGGGTGCCTGTAGTCCCAGCTACTCAGGAGACTGAGGCAGGAGAATGGCGTGAACCCGGGAGGTGGAGCTTGCAGTGAGCCGAGATCGCACCCACTACTGCACTGGAGCCTGGGCGACAGAGCGAGACTCCATCTCAAAAAAAAGAAAAGAAAAGAAAAAAGGAAACAAAATAATAGTATGAATTGTGGTAGTAGTGGTGGTGATGGTACAGGTGGAGTATCCCTTATCCTAAATGCTGGGGCCCAGAAGTGTTTCAGATTTCAGATTTTTTCAGATTTTGGAATATTTACATTACACTGGTTGAGCATCCTTAATCTGAAGAGTCAAAATCTGAAATCCTCCAGTGAGAATTTCCTTTGAGCGTCACAGTGATGCTCAAAATGTTTCAGATGTTGGGCCATTTCGGATTTTGGATTTTTGGATTAGGGGTGTTCAATCTGTAGTAGTAGCAGTAGTATGACAGCAATGGTGGTGCTATTATAATAGTAGTTGTTTTGTAGCAGTAGTGTAGACACAGCAGCAGCAGCAGTGCAGAACATAGTAAGCACTGTAGTCCTATTGTCCTGGTGCAGCGGTAGAAGCAGCCATCGTTGTCTCCGTTGCCCTGGTTGTTGTACTCTCCTTTCAGACATGAAGATATTGAGGCTTAGGTAGACCTAATAACGAGTAGGTGGCAGAACAGGATTTGTGCTCACAGGTATCTGAGTCCTTTGCTGCCCCTCAGGATGTTCACGTAAGAAGAAAAGGGCTGTTCTGTAGCCTGCAGAAATTCCTGCTCAGCGGCTTGGCCATGAGTTTGGCCATGCTGCCATACACTATGGCGCTTGAAAGGTTTGTTGTCACTGTTGTTGTTGTTATCCTTGGCTGAATCTCTGTCATGTTCAAGCCACCAGTTTGTTGGAAGTGTGAGGGCTGGTATGTGAATAGAGGGAGGTCCAGTGGGGAAAGTCAGTCAAATTAGTTGTGACTGAACTAGCTTGTCAATTCAGTGAGACAGATCAAACCATAGCCCCATGTAGACACCACCAGGGTCTGTACTACCCGTCAGTAGGTCACTGAGTCATGCCCCTGTGAAATCCCCCAGCCACTTAGAGCAGTAAAGATTGATTAAACATGTTTATATGCAATTTGAAAATGGTTCTTTCAGGAAATGTGTGGTTCTTTAAAGTCGCTTTAACACGAGAGACTTTAGTTTAGTTTATTTATATTCTAACCAAAAAGAACCCAAAGTTGAGCACAAAGTCCCATGATGTATGGAGTCCTCCAGGAGAAATTGTCAGAGCTGGTTTATGTATTTGTACCCTATCAATATGGCCTTTCACAGTTCCTAATTAGTTTTGTTAGTTGACTTACAGAAAAGTGTATTTAAAGTGAGACGTCAGTAATTCCACTGAGGGAATAGCATTAATGAAAAACACACAGTCAGGAGGCCAATGGAAGAGCAAATGGTTCAGTCCTGAGCACCCCTAATTTGTATGGGGGTGATTAGCTCAACTGCTTCTCTTGTTAGGAAACACTTTGGTAGAAACCCCCGGAGATTATTCAGGCAATGGATACATGTGTTTGTGTGTGCATACAGGTACAGGCACGCAGATACATATGTTTTGTTCATAAAGCAAGTAAATAAAGATTAATTGAGCTTTTGGAACACCTACCCGGTGTACTTCTGACAACATATATGCCACAGAGATTGTACTGGAAACTCAGCGGAGTTTGAGCTAAGATATGTTATATCATGTCAAGTAAAAGGAAATAGCTCCAAAACAAAGAGAACAAACAATAAAATATAAATTTACCCAATTTTGATGTTTACTTCTGCCAGCTATGTGAACTCTGAGTTTGGTTATTTATACTTACACGGGGCTTCTTAGAAAAATGTATTTGAAGAACGCTGTCTCAGAATTTCAATAGCCAGAGCAGATGTGCAGTGTTCTTTGTGAGGTTTACAGTAGATATGTGCACTCTACCAGAAATTATAGATGCACAATTAGATTTTTACAATGTACACATTCATGCAGATCAAACCATGTTCCTTAAATGAGAGCTTAGTTTTCTTTATTTCCTGCTGAGTTTACCAAGTAGAGCATTGGTTGCCAGCATTTCTAGCTAAGTAAGTTTGCTGCAAAACCATTCCCATTCATTTGTGCTCAGGCGAGGATGGAGGGTCACTTTCCTTTGTATAGAGAATGCAAAACAGGAAGGTCTTGTGTCATCACTTCAGCTTTTCTCTGCTGCCGCAGCTCTGGGCAGTGGGAACCGTTCGGAATTTACATACCACGCAACTTTTCAGAATGTGTGACATGCTCAGGTTTATGTTTGTCTGTGGTATGCCATGGTTGTTTATTATGTGGAAGAAATGGAAAGCTTGCCAATTCACATCACTAATGTGAGTTTGACTAATGACATGGGCAGTAAATTAGAATTTAGCTTCTAACCACATACAAATAGGTCTCAGGCTGCTGGTTAATGCCATGATGTCAGTTCTGATGCCCCCTTCATTAGCTGATGTGCTTTTAAAGGTAGATGCCAAGAGAAAGAATTTGGTTTTGTTTTCCTAATGCACAAAACATGTTTTGAACAATAGAAATACTTCTCTATCAACAGTTTTCCGGCTTGTTGATTTCCCAACTCTGTTAATTATACCCTCTGAGTCTGTATTTCCAGGTCTTTATTAGAACACAACATTACCTACAGGGGAGTTGATTTCTAAATCAGATTGAGTTTCCACACACACCTCTTTCCTCTCCTGGGAGACTCCACTGGGTATCTACATGTGGCAGCAAAACCAGACCAACCAAATTATTCTACAGTTCTGATGCATCACGGCAGGTTAAGACAGTAGCCTAGCCAGTGGGGAAAGATGTTTACAAGGTCCCACTGATTATACCACCTTGAAGATCCCAGAGAATGATTCAGACCCGCCAAAGTTTTTGCTTCAACCCATGCTGCCTCCGCATGTTTGTGTTCATCTGATGGGCAGTCTTACCATAACTCATGTAGGGCATATATTATCATTTGTGGCTGTCTCTTTCTGAATCAGCATTTACCTTGTTAGTAGACTGTTTTGCCACACACGAAAACCTATTAAGAAATATTTGCCTCCAAAATATAGCATTGTCTTATGAATATGTGTCCACTCAGGGCAGGTCTGTGTCTAGAGACAAGAAGGAGTAATAAAAGAACTGAATAAAAAAGAAGAAGAAAAAGAAAGTAGTAAAGCCTACCTATGACTGGCTTTCATAGTAATGTCTCTATGAGCCTACAGTTATTTTCTTGGCACAGAAGCAAATACAAATGAAATTGTTGCGGAATATAAGAGAGAAATTTGATTAGGTGTAATAATAATGCTTTTCATTTTCAAAGCACTTTGAAAATGCTAACTAATTAATCTTCCATAATAGTTTCAAGTAGTAGGAACATATATTATTCTACTTGCACAAAGCGTAGCACATACAGGGGGCTCACATTACAGGAAAACCCTTAGAGACTTTGCTACATGTGCTTCCTCCTGCTAGCCACACATTTAAACCAACATGAACGTTGTCAGGTAGAGAACTGACAAAGCACACAACAGTGTACAACTGACAGGGTTAGAAAGAGAGACAAAGAAAAGGAATTCAAATATCCAGAAATTCTAAATAAATGAGCATATGCCCAGTGATCCCAAGTTTAAGGGGAGAGTCAATTAAAGTGGAAAGAAATATATTTTTATATGTAGTTGACCCTAGATGGGGTTCCACAGTTGCTGCTCACCAGTGATGGACCCTTGGGCAAGATATTAACCGCTCTGGACTTTGCTTTCCTCAACTGTAAATTGCGGGTGTTAGAGAGAAGGTCTCAAGATCCTTCTTGATCTGAAATTCACAGGTTTCTGCTCAGGGCAGATGGCAAGTCAATAGACAAGGCTTCATTCCTGAGATGGGTCTCAGGGGAATGTTTTCTGAGGGGGCAACTTTTTAGCTGCTGAGCAGGAACATGGCATAAATCCCCAATCAGTACATTTATCCAATTAGATTTAAACTCAAGCCTCAATTAAAGATTTCTCTTTCATGGCATCGTACCAATATCAGAAATGTAAATACTGTATGGGGCTTTTTTGGCTGGAGCAAGTCATATAGCTAACATTTTGTGACTGGGAGAGAGTCCAAATTCTTTCCTATATGTAATCACTTTAAATGATTTGAGGGGTGTGTGTGTGTGTGTGTGTGTGTGTGTGTGTATCATTTGTTTTATGGAAATATTTGTGTGTGGGGGGGGTCAAAAGTGATAACTCAGGAAAATAAGCCAATTGTATATGCCAAGACTTGAGAAGATTTCAGTGATTCCTTAAATATTTAAATCATTTTTGAAACTAGTGTGATCCTGCTTGCTTTGGGAAGCAGAATAATTTTTAGAAATGAGTTTGCAACATAAAGATAAAGTAGTGTGAAACATGTGAATCTAAATGTAAATAACTGGTTGGGGATAGAACTGATCTCATTCTGAAACGTCTAGCAGAAGAAAGTTTGTAATGAGGAGAAAGGCAAACTTACCAGCTAAGTCATTTAAATGAAAGCTTTATATATTTTCCCAGATATTCATGCAGCATTGCAATGGCACAACCCATATTTGTATATTTGTTTTTTAAACTTATGGTTACCACATCTGGCATAAACTATTATTTTGGTTGTCAATTTGGGTCGATGAACTTGAAAACCCCACATTTCAAAGTAAATCTCAAGATAAAATAAATAATTATTTTACAGAAAGAAATTTTGTATGGTTAGAATTTTAAATATTTAGATGTCAGAAATGATGTGCTCACATTTTCAGGTTACATTACTTTTAAAGGAATTTTCAATATATTGTGCTTGGTGGTTTGGATTAACTTTATTATTTGCTGCTGCTAATGTTGACAGGGACTTAAAATTGTACATGCAGCATTAAATGCAAATATCCTGCTACAACACAACTAATTATATGAAATTTAGAGCAAAATAATGTTGTGATAAAATTTTAGTGACCATTTGATAATTGTATTTCTCTATCACCATGCACGAGAACCTTCTGTGCTTTAAACCTTCCCTTCTACCCAACACAAAAGAAAACAAAACAAAACTCCGATAAACCTAAGTGGATTGATCTTTCCCTAAGCAAAATAGCCATCTGTCCTAAACTTAAACTCTTGGCTGTGGTTTTTTTTTTTCTTCTTCTTCTTTTTTTTTTGAGACTGTCAGATGACTTTGATACAATATGAAACTGAGAGAAAGTGCATTTCTTTTCATTCATTTATTTCTTCACACATCTTCAATGCTCCATTTTGCTTAATAGCTATAACACATAACAAATCCATTAAAGACTCTTGGCTCTAATCACTGTTTAGAATAAATACAGTGTCCCCAAAGATCTTATTTATAGTCCACTTAAGATGTGGGCCTTGTTTCTTACCTCCACAGCATTTACCCAGACAAGACACACAGATTGTCAGGAGCTTTACCAAAAAATTGGGAATTGTAACAGAAAGAGGCCTAACCTTGCTTAAAGTATAACTTGTGCATCTTGTTGGTTCCAGGGCATCTTGAGGGTGATCAGATCAGAATTTCCCTTGTCTTTCCTGTGAGGTTTTTCCTGATTATCTATTCCACTCTTTAACATAAAAACATGCAAAGAAGAAAATCATCTCAAATAAGAAAAGCACTTAGATGTGTTTCTGCATCCTTAGTAGCTACTGATAGGTATTCAAATTGTGACATGTACATACATTATACACACGTGCCTGTTTACTTTTAGGACTGCCATACCTTCTATTTCAAAGAAAGTCCCCCTTTCTTTCTATAAGTTGCTTTTAAAGACAGACCACTATTTCTTAGGAGCCTGGGGAGAAAATTTGAGTCTTTAGGAATAGAAAAACCTTGGGCTTATTGCTTTAATACTGTCAAGCAACTTGTGAAGTTCCCCATGCAGTTAAATACTTTACCCTAAACCTTCAATTAATTATCCTACCACACTTTAGCCTTTAAAAGCGAGTCTTGCTACAACATATAACGTTTCCTCTGTGCCTTGCCACTTTATAGCACAGACCTGAACTTAAGAAGGGCCCTTGAATATATTTTCAGTGGATTCTCAGTATTTCTGTAAATTATCCTGCTCTTACTCTGAGGTTTTGGTGATCTATAACAGATACTTTTCCAGGAGAAAAGTTTCCTTACTTTTTGTTATTATTCATGAGATTTGAAAGCATGATGTCATCACTGTGGGGATATTACTTTTTTGTTTTTTTATTTTTTTGAGACAGGGTCTTGCTCTGTCGCCAAGGCTGGAGTACATGGCATGATCATACTTGCTGCAGCCTCAAGCCCCTGGACTTGAATGATTCTCTTGCCTCAGCCTCTCAAGTAGCTGGGACTACAGGTGTGCACCACCATGCCCAGCTAATTATTTTTTATTTTTTGTAGAGAGGGTCTCACTATGTTGCCAGGCTGGTCTCAAACTCCTGGCCTCAAGCAATCCTCATGTTTTGGTCTCCTAAAGTACTGAGATTCCAGGCGTGAGCCACCATGCCTCGCCTTAAGGATATTATGTTTTGTCAGTAGTACAGAAATTACATTCATGGTGCTGGAGAAGTTGTCTTCAAGGACTACTCAATAGATACAAAAATTATTTTTTATTGACCTGAATACACTCCTAGGTTCTTTAACATTCTCTTACTCTTTTTTTAAAATTTCAAGCAAAATATAAATGATATAACATTAACATTATAACAAGTTACACAGTTTTACACATAAGCCAGAGCTGAAATGCAGGAAAGGCCCTAATTCTCCGGTAAAAAAAAAAAAAAAAAAAAAACTGACCCAGAAGTTTACACTTTTAATTTACCATTAGCCATTTGGGTTTTGGATGCCAAACACAACACTTTGCCAAGCTATAAAATTCATAATGTTTAAGAGAAAGATCAAAACTAAAACCAGAGAGTTTATTTGCATAAATATTTGCTTGGTGCAAATATTCCTGTTGGATGGTCTTAGACTATTTGATTTCGGTGGGTTAAAAGAAAGTCTGAGCTATAATTTATTTGTATTCTATTTTCATATTAGGCTTTCCCACTT
The DNA here is from genome assembly GCF_008728515.1 of Papio anubis. Taxonomy (NCBI): domain Eukaryota; kingdom Metazoa; phylum Chordata; class Mammalia; order Primates; family Cercopithecidae; genus Papio; species Papio anubis. The sequence continues at coordinate 98,849,229 of NC_044979.1, forward strand.
TTTAAAACTCTTTGCAAATATTGATTTGTAAAGCTACTATCTCCCTATGAGAAATAAATGCTCCTCTCCATGGATTGACTATTAGATTTTTTAAAACTTGGGTCAGTTTTATATGTTTTCATAGGTAATTGAGGATTTAATTCTTTTCACTAGAGTCTAAATATAAATGTCGATGACAATTCCTGTTTACATTGTTTAAAGAATTTATTTCTGAGAATAATGAGATTTAGAAGGGTCACTTACACTTTGTTACTGTCTCATAAATGATGTTTAGTCACTTCGGTGTCTTAGGTGACCACAGTTTTGCCGCCTTTCATAGTCTCTCATAGACGTAGGTATGCAGCCTCGAGCTCCGAAATTCATACTCCAGTTCTCTGCTTAGGCAGCCATGAAACATCTAGAATATGGATCACCAAAATGATGACAAAGATGAGCCGATTATCTCACTGTATTTATGTCACTGACATTTTCATTATTTTGAATTACAAAATATCTAAAAGGGTCCCAAAGCAGGCTTGTTGTATCAATGTGTGTTTACATTTCATCTATTGTGGTCATGTGTGCCATGACAGAAACTGTGTATGGAGTAGAGGTGATGGTGGATATATTCACATGGCTCTCAGTCTGGTGTGGTATGAACACAACCTAGACCTTGGTGCAGGGTCAGAAACATAAGAGTCTGTACTTCCTAAGTGTTTTACCCTTGTACAAATCCAGCACTTTAAAATGTGACAATATTTATTCAAGATCATTTATCAACATTTCATTCCAACAAACATGAATGTGTTTTAGGTGTGTAGTGAAATATTTAGTTGTTGTTCTTTCTTCATTTGGTATTCCCCTCTCAGGTGGAGCAAATGCCACAAAATCACATTTGCCTTATCCATAACTTTGTGTGTACATGTATTTTTTCTCTCCCATGGAGCCATGATATAAGTGGACAGGAAGGGAGAAAGGGGGGAAAAAAACTGAAGGAGAGGGCTAGCACCAGCAATAAAAAGACAGGAAAATATTTGGTAGAGATATGAATGGCTGCAGAGAAGAAATCTCTTCTTTGCCTGTTGGTATTTATAGCAGAGGTTTCTCAGATGTTGCACCAGATCTCAAGACCAGCAGTGTTTATGATGGGCACACAGTATTGTGCCCGTAGAGAGAAAATGATAACAGATAAAGTATGTTTCCAAATATGGGCCCCCACCATGCCTCAAGCCTCTTTCTACCCAGTGGTGGCAGAGAGCTGCAGCTATTGCCCATGTGCAAGACAGTTCGAGAGTTAATATCAAATTGTCACTGACTCTAATCTCAGACATTTTCTTTGGGTGGTGCAGCAGGGAAAAGCAAGGGCCTTGAAATCAGACTAGTGTGTTTAATACCTTAGGCAAGTTACTTAGATCTCTTGGAGCTACATTTTTCCAGAGTGTAAAACAGAAGTCCTAAAACACATCAACTAAAAAAAAAATGAGATATTTGTATGTTCCTAAGCACATCCCTAGGGCATAGTGAGAACTCATTACATATGTTTAGCCACTATCCTTATTTTCTTTGTTATGCACCATCTCTTTAAAGTTACTTTAAAGATAAATGAGAAATAAAAAACAGTCTGTCATCTTTCCCTTCTGAAGAAAGGGAAGAAGGTCCCTTCCCTGCACAGGCACCCCCTCCTCTGGAACAAGCTCCCTCAGACTCTGCCTCCTCACCCCAACTCCACTAGCCATGAGCCCTTGGGTGTAAACTCAGTACTCAGTCACACTAAAGAAAACACATTTATTTGGGGACTGAATGATAAAGCATTAATATGCAAAGTCTGTTGAAAAGATGACAAAGTCATGCTTCTTTTCCCAGAATTTTAGTTAAATTTCTCAACTGGTTCTCAGCAAAGGATTTAAACAGATCTCTCTCAAATGCCTTCTAATTGTTATCCAGCTTACCCTGGAATGTGCAGGAAAAGTTGAATGTGTTAGCGCATAGCAAACATTGGAGCACCCACGGGCTGGAATGTCGACCCAGACTGAATACTGCCCTTCAGGCTGTATAGCTGCTTGGTTGTTGAAATGGAAACCAGAATGGCCCTTGTGGGTAACTAAGCCCTAAATAGTGAGGAGGAAGACTCCCTCAAGCATCCAGCTCAGCCAGATTGGTAAACTTTCCTGACTTTCTGATCCCATCACCCACTAGTATCCATGGGAAAAGGTAGGGATGATCATGTGTCTTCATCAAAGAGAGGTTCTATTTACAAGATACCTCTTGGGGACAGGGTGATATCATACTTCAAACCTCTCTAGAGTATGGAGTAAGGACAGGTCATCTGCACTCCAGTTCAAACACCGAATTGGACACTAAACGTTATTTCTATACTGATGTCAAGTTCTGCTTCTTTTGTTTGTGTCTTTGTTTTAACAAAGAGCAATACACACTTGGTTTTAAACTGCATACTAGGGGAAAAATCCTGGAAGGAGAATTGCCCAGGACCTTGTGTTTTGTCTTCATGTCATGACTTAATTTTTACAAAATCAAAATGACTTCATTCACAATTTATGTACCCACGTAACTTAGCCCATTTTAAAATTCTTGCTGCCCCACTCCATGTATGCATTTATTTTTGTTTTTTATTTTCATTGTAATTATGTGTACCAGACTGGGCTACAGGCAGTGTGACACTGACAAATTGGAAAGCATATTGAACATAGAGAGAAAGAGAATGGAAATTCTGAGATGGGTTAACCAGCCTCTCTTGAGTTGATATATTCATGACATTATTTTCTTTGTTTGAGCTTTGCACTATCCTTTCAGGAATCTTCCTATTAGAAAATATCTTAACAAACCTGGGTTTATTTTGAACTTGGCAATGGTTCTGATTAGAGATGTTGCAAAATAACCATTCAGCCCAACATGGCCCTAAAGACTCAGAGTTTCCAAGATGAATCAGGGCAGATATTGGCATACGCTGAGGAGCATTTTTAACCTTTAACATGGGGTGGGAATGGGGGGAGGAGCGACACACTGCAAATTGGCACACATCCTTTCTACTACCCTCAATTTTATTTCTGTGGCTTTTTCCACATAAAAGAAAGTCACTTTCAGAATTATTAAGTTGCATCGCATCTGTATCCATCCAGCCCAAGCTGCCAAGCTCCCAATAGGGGAACAAAAGCAGCTCATTTTGCCTAATGCCTCTTCAACCTAAAAGTAGTTTCTAAACATCAGTCCTTCCCATGATCCATCTAGAATTTAATCTCTGCACAAGGGATTTTTGCATCCATTCAGATCTTACAAATATGATAAAGTTTAATTTCCATTATAAAAAGATAAAATTTAAAGAACAGTCTTTAAAGTATTTGAAAATTGGTCTAAGATCCCCATAAGGATAGGAACTAATTCTATCATTTATAAAATCTAAGGATTTTGCATATTTTAGCCCTATTTGGTTAAAAATACAGAATTAAGTCTGAATTGGATATGCCTTATAGAGAGGAGTTGGGGTGGGGAGGCAGAGTCTAAGGCATATGTTCCAGAGTAAGGGGTGCATGTGCAGGGAAGGGACCTTCTTCTGTTTCCTCAGAAGGGAAAGAAGACAGGCTAGTGAAGAAAAAGACTCTTGTGGGAAGTAAGAGGATTTGCGGATGGATGCCGTTTAAGGAGGGGACAGTGGTAATTGGAGGAACTTACACCCAATGCTTTCATCTGCTCATGAATGCAGAAGTGAGATGAAGTTCTTGGGGGAATAGTTTTCTTTCTCAAATGGGTAAAGAATCTGAAAACCATGTCACAAAACAAAAAAGGTTGACGGAACCCCAATATCTAATCTGAGATGAAATAATTATCCTCATATATTTGAAAATCTGCAGTGTGAGAAAGGAGGTAGAGTTTCAGGAAAACTGATCTTACCTTGAGGTGGAAGAAGTTGCTTTATAGCCAGGGAACTTTTCCTGAATTAGAGGATAAAATGGTAACCTTCCGAAGGTACTGTGTGGGTGTTTGGGGGAGAATTCTTGCATAGATTGTCTTCCAGTTCTGCTTCCAATGGTAAGGTTTTAAGCACTCACTTCCTGACAAGTGTCAAGAAGGTCCTACAAACACTGAAATTTGGTCATGAATCCAAACTAGTCCCACCATTGATGATGCCACTTGAGAAATTCCTCCCACTCCAATGAGTTAACGGTGTTGGCCATCTTCCCAGAAGGAGGTGGTTTCATCCAGTTGATAAGATCTGAGTGGAGCTGCTTGCATTTAGGATAGCTTTCCTTCAGCCTCAGCCTCTCCTCAGGCAGCCCCTAGGGCAAAGCAAGAGCTTTCTCATTCTTCCAGACCATTCAGAAAACTCTGTTGTATAAATGAGTGAGCACTGACCACTAGCTGTGAGTCCTTGAGTGTAAACTCAGTCCTCTGGTACACTAAAGGAAACACATTTATTTGGGGTCTGAATGATAAGGCATTAATATGCAGAGAGTTGGGGAGATACTAAAAGAACAACAGTTTTTTCTTTTTCTTTTTCTTTTATCAAAACTCAACTGGATAAATTACCTATGCTCTGACCAGGCCTGAAACTATAGCTCATTCAGTGGATATCTGGTTTGCCTATGAACCTTTAGTGCTTGTAAAAAACGTGTCCTAGACTAGTGTTCTGTGGCACTACAAGGTGACTATAATAAACAACAATTTACTGTATATTTTCAAATAGGTACAGCAGCAGATTTTGAATGTTAACACAACAAAATGATGAATGTTTGATAGATGAGAGATATGCTAATTATCCTGATTTGATCATTACACATTGTATACGTATATTGACATGTTACATATACCCATAAATATGTATAATTATGTGTCAAATACTAATAAAGTAAAATTAAATTAGTAAATTAATATATATTAATTTAATAAAAATTAATTTGAAGATTAATTTTTTTAAAAACAAAAAAAGTCCTAGGACCCCAAGGTCCTGTTGATGCTTTGAAATAGTTTAGTTAACTGTACATTCAGGTGGACAGAATAAGGCTTGGCATTAACTCCTTATTAAAGAGAATCAGGGAAGGCTCCTTGGGTACCTGGCTAAGATGTAATTTTTTGGCCATGTAAGGCAGTTAAAGTATGACAATGGCTAAAATGAAGAGAGCCATTTTTTATTTCAATAGGACAATCCAGGAAGCTGGAAATTCAGATCAGATTTAAAAGATGAGTGGGATCACTAGAGCATTCTTCCAGCCTTAGAATCAGACCTTTCCATGACCACAAAAGAGACTACTATTGCCAATGGTGAAATTGGGACAGTTCTTGGCAATAGGCTCCATAGTTCTGTACAACTGTGTCCAGAGTGAGCCACTGCTGGCCCGTGACAGACATGGAGCCTGAGCTCAGAGTGGAGCAGGTCCCCACAACAAGTTCTTGCAACAGCCGTATTCCTGTCTCTAATGGAAAATTTCGTATAGAAGGTGACAGTTGTGAAAAAGTGAGCTGTAAGGAAGGGGAGCCAGTAGAGAAAGGGGAGAGAAGAGTGGAGTTAATATGATAGGGCTTCATCTTCAACTTGGTCTGTTTTGCCTTCCAGAGCAGACCTGTGGCCACTTGGAAGAACAAGCTCACTGCAGTCTTTTTTGGGCATCTATGAAAGCCTGTAATACTGGAGCTTCTAGTTACTAGTAAGCTTAATCTCACCACTAGAGTTGGGTAGGGAAAGAGAAACAACAAAACCCAGAGCATTTCCACATTCTCTTGTAGTTCTGCCAAGGAACATCTGTGTTAGCCAACCCTCCTGAGTAAAGTATGAGAAAGAGAAAGAATGGAACTTTTTTTTAATATGAGTGGGTACATTTATACCTTTCATCATGATCCATTTTTTATTCATTAGTCCACTTAATGTTTTGGTTTTCATGACTAGGAAAATAACTAAGGAAAAGGGGAGAAAACCCAATTGTGGTAAAGATAGTTACATCAATGATCATGCTATGAATTGATCATCTAATGATGGTTTTTGCCAATGGGAAAAATGTGGGTGGTACGTAAATTTTTAGTTGTGACATTAGCAGTACATCTTTTCTCTCACAGACTGGGGTGTTCTCTCTTATGTTTAAAAAACATATGTGGTGGTTACCAGGGGCAGGGGGATGGGAGAATAGAAGAGATGGTCAAAGGGTACAAACTTTCAGTTATAGAATGAGTAAATTCAGATCCCATATGCAGCATGGTGACTACAGTTAACAATACTCAAGGTATACTTGAAATGTGCTTAAGTCTTCTCATCATAAAACAAAATAAGCAGGGGTAACTAGGTGAGGTGATAGATGTGTTAATTGATTGTGGTAATCATGTCACAAAATATGTGATAGCAGATCGTCCTGTGGTGCACCTGAAAATCACAAAATTTTATTTGTCAATTATACCTCAATAAAGCTGTAATTTTTTAAAGTATGAAATAGTGGTACAGCCAAAAATAGGAGTTTCGCCACTAATTAGTTTCTTTCTTTGAATAAATCACCCTACATCTCAATGCCTTAATTTCTTGCTTTGTTCTGTAAGGGTGTTTGGATGATCTGATATCTGATGCCCCAGTGGTTCTGTAAGCAGAGAGAAAAAAAATGGCTCCGTCTTTAGGGGAGAGATACAGGGCTTGAAATTCCAGGGCCACATTTTCAAGACTTTTCAATGAAAAAATTCAGAGTCAGTTTATGTTCCCTCATCAAGGGAGCCACCTTAGAATAGGGGGATTTTATCAAATGTGTTTTCTGGTTGTCTTCTGGACACTGCCTGATGTAGACATGGGATTCACGAGGAGGCTGGGGGTGTCCTTCCTCCATTAGGGCCACTCATCCTCTTTAACAGGAAGATAACGATGCCTTCCTCAGGGAGTCGTTGCATGAACACACGAAATGGTTCTTATCAGGCTCCCCGTACATGTGAGGAGCAGGGCAACCCTTCTCGTGTCATGATCTCTCTGTGTGGGCATTTCATTTATAGCCCTACCCCTTCCAGAAACTTCTAAGTGTATTTTTAAATGGCAAGTACCTAAAACAAAAAAGTATCTGTATTGAGGTCCAGACCTGGCACTTCATAATGTTTAAAGCATCAGCTGCCAATTTGCTGTGCCTGTAATATCTAATTTATAGTTCCCTGTGCGTGGGTGGGAGGGTGGGGCCAATCTCTCAGGAGAAGACATTTTTCTTGTCTGTAACATTTTTCTTTGGTCATTTAAAAAAGGTTTAGTAAGTGTGCTCCATAAACTCAGGGAGCATCCCAGCCTTCCTCTGCGTGGCTGATGTGTCAGTCTCTATTTTCCCTTGGCAATAAATTTCCCGTGAGGAGGAAAGTCACCTTTTTCTTCCTGGCCTGGTAAAAACTAGACAGCAAAGGGCAGTTGTCATTCTGTAAAACACTCCCACTTTCTCGGGCCACCACCTACTTTGGCTGCCCAGCCCAGACGTTAAGGGACATGGGATAGTTTCACTTATAAAATCCACTTCCTCAGAGAGAGCAGACACTGGTGGAGTTTCCTGAAATTTGGTGGAATTTCCAAATTTCCTGAATTTGGCAGAATCTTTCTTTAGAGAGACTCTGCTTCAGACGGCTAGACACTTGGGACCTGTTGGCTCAGGTTTAAAAAATGTTCAGGTTAGTAGCCGAAAACCACTGGAAGTGGGGGCAAAAGAGCAATGAGGGCTGCAGGGTGACCTGGGCAGCTCGAGGGGTGACTGCTTGAGGCAACACTGGGAGTGGAGAGCAGGGCGCTCAGGAGGCCAGGTGGAACAGGGAGCCCAACTCACTACCAAAGGCTGCGAGCCCAGGTGCCACTCGAGCCTCACCACTTTTTAGGTGCAGCAGAAAGGCAAGAGTGGTGGGAGCAGGTGCGCCCAGCACTGAAAAACTGGGTAGTCCAGGCATGAAATTGCCCATTCATTCCACCAAAGACTTGAAAGGAAACAGGCAAAAACTGTTGTAACAAAGGAAACACAGGAAGGTTTTAAATTCTCTTTGAAAGACATTTTCAAGCTAATGTCTTTTTTACATTTTATGTAGCAAAATTCTCGATTATAAGTTTCATAGTGCAAAGCAGTAAAGCCTTTATAGAACACCAGCGCTCATTTTTTGATAAACTAACTGCTATCTGGAGAGACTAAAAGTCTCGTCCAGGCTCACTCAGGTTTAAGATGCGGAAGCTCAGCTTTCCTGAGCAAGTCCTCCTCCTCTCATCCACTGCACTTCGGGGCGGGCGGAGTATGGAAAATACTTGGATTTAAGTGACACTTGTGCACCAGCTCTGGCCTACCACTTCACTACTTGTTGATTACAGGCAGCTCTGTAACCTCCTAGATCTCAGGTTCATTGTTCTCAAATGGGCTGCATTGTATCTAATGTATGAGTTATTGTAAGGATTAAATACGTGATTACAAGGCAGTGTTTTCGAGAGCTTTAGACATTGTTAGTGTTATTTTCAACATGTAAATTCCTCCTTTTAGCCCCCATTCAGCATTTCCTTTTTAATATCTGTTTTGTAAAATTAATACTTTCTTAAATAGCTTGGTTTCCAAAAAAAAAAAAAAAATCTCTTTAAGACTGTTTGACTATGTGGAACTCTATCTACCTCTATTGCCAGGTTCTTTTGTGCAGAGCAAAATTTTTTCAAAGCTAGGACCAAATATATAACATATATTTACCCTTAATTAGGAAAGTAAAATAACCATGAATAACCCAAGGAGGTAGTTTTCAGGTCTAAAGCTTAAACATAATTACCTAAAGGTTGTTTCCGGTTTTAGAGCTATTCTTATAAATTATTAATTAAAGTTTTTAATAACTGAAGCTATTCCAGATAAATAGTATATTAAAGTAGAATTGGACAAACTTTTTCTGAAAAGGACCATATAATCAATATTTTAGGCTTTGTGAGTCATATGATGTCTATAAGAACTACCCAAGTCTGAGGCGGAGCTTGCAGTGAGCGGAGTTCGCACCACTGCACTCCAGCCTGGGCGACAGAGCAAGACTCCATCTCAAAAAAAAAAATAAGAACTACCAAAGTCTACCATTGTATCACAAAAGCAGCCATATGCGATACCTGAATGAATGGGCATGGCTGTGTTCCAATAAACCTCTATTTACAAAATCAGCTGGCCATAGTTTGCCACCCCCTGTCTTAAAGAAACCCATATCTTTCTGCTTTCCCTGTTTGGAATGGTTTTAATTGTCACCCCTGTCCATTGAGTTCACAGTATTTCGGACCAGCCCTTAATATGGCTCCAACCAGGTGAGTGACTTGAAGGACTTAGGGAACACTTAAATTCAGGGCTAATTTTTAGTGAGGAAAGTTGGCCAGTAAGAGCCTTAGTCACTTAATCTTTTCCTAGCGTCTTTCATTTCAGTTCCCATGCCAACGCCTTACAATGTCGAGGTGGATGGAGGTTTGTTTTCCAACATAAAGATTTCAGCTGGAATACTGCCCAGGTCATTTCTCTCCTATTTCCCTCCACGTAGAGGTTGTTCATTCACTGATAAACTTGTAGAGGAGAGTTTCATATTCTTGACTACCAAGGAATTCTTTCATCTTTCTTTCTTTCTTTTAACTGAAAGGTCACCAGTATGAGTTATTTTTTATGTTGACTTACCTTCTATTTCATAGTTGCTGTTAAGACTTGGATAGTTTTCTGTTTTCTATCAATAAGTTGCTTTCACATTTCCAGAATTTCAACTGGTGGGTAAAACCAATGGCTACTGCAAGTAGGAGTCTAGACTGAGCAGGAACAATAAATAACTCAAGTCCTGTCCCGTTTTTCTGCGTTCATCTGTCAGGGCCATGTCACTTCACTCACTCCGGCCTTCATTTCCTGGGCTAATAAACAGGACTATCAAAGGCCAAATACCATTCACAACATTGTCTATAGGTCCTTTTCAAAGACGAACTTGTCCTCGGCTTCTCTTCAAACACCCTGCGTGCTCTTCCTGGAATCCTGCATTTACAGTATGGACATGTGTTATTCTGAGACTGACTGTTGCCATATGGTATTACATAATTATTTTCCCTTTAGGTATAATTACGGAATTGCCAACCCTTCGACTCTGTTTTGCATTATTTCACACGTATTTTCTAGTTTTGATTTAGGTCTCTGCACGGTATGCCATAAATCAGCAGAGTGGGGGTGGGTAACGAAAGGACATCAAAACACAGCCCCCACTGCTATAGAATGTTACTCAAGTGACACTCCATAACTCACATACTGCAAACCATGGGGTAGCCAAAGCAGGGCACTACGACAGGATGCGTTGTTTTTGTTAATAGAGATGAAATTATGGGTGTAACTAGCTGGCAGTCCTCAAACAGACTTCAGCAAACTGTTTACTCAGCTGTCCTCAGGCAACAACTTAATACTTGTGGATAAAATTATTCTCCCACCATCTCCCAAGTGGTATAGTCCAGGGATCCCAATTTGTTCTCACTAATAAAAAGAAGGAACAAGCTTGCAATCTCCAAAGGCAGTTTGAGATTCTGGTTATATTTTGTTTTTAGTGTATCAGGCTTTTGGCACCATGATTCATGAAATTTTCTGTGTCCTTTGAATTCTGCATTTCAAAAATATATAGGAAGTGAAACCTAAAATACTCTGTGTGTCTTAAAGAAACCTGTGGTCCCTAACGCTAAAACCTTGACATATTTTATTTTTGTACGCTATTCCCGTCGCCTGCAATACCTCCTGCTTCCTCTCTGCCTGTTGAAATTCTGAGTCTTTTAGGCTCAGCTCAGCCACCTCCTCCTCGAAGTCTTCCCTGATCCCCCACCTCACCCAATAGAAATTGACCTATCAATTTTGCCCTAGTCTAATTTTTAAAAATTATTATTCCATGTTTAAGACATATAGAACTGTATAAGAAATGATACAATAAACATCCATCTACCCACTACCTATCATGCAGAAGTCCCCTGAGAACTGGAAGACCATTATCTGATTTGGGTATATTCCCATTCTCACATAATATATTATGCCATATTTATATATTCCTTAACCATACATATATATTAGCATATTTTAAGTGTTCTATAAATGGATTTTTGTTTTATGTATTCTTCTGAAACTTGAGTGATTTTAGGGGGTTCACATTTATGTTTAGCAGATTTATCATGTTGACTTTCTTTAGTTCATTTCCATTGCTGTAGAATATTTCATCATTAAAATTTACTGATCATTCTCTTGGTATACATTTAAGATATTTTCATTTGATCTCCTATAACTTTTAAATCACTATTATGACACTTACTACATTGTACCATAGACAGGTCAGTTGCCTATATACGTTTTGCCCTCAGCCTAGCACAGTTCCAGTAGATGCTTTATGTATGTTTGTTCTTTTGAATTAAATCCTTGCAAGAGAGCCAGCAAATATTATCACCTTTTTACAAATGGGGAAACTGTCCCATTTATATACATGGGACAGTATATAACTGTCCCATGTGCACAGCAAATTAACATCTGATACAGAATTAGAAGTTAGAATTTGTGGTGAGCTTGACTAGAAAGTTAAACGTGCTATTTTAACAATCATTCTCACCTATTATATTCATAAAACTTTGAATTTTTTAGTTCAGAATTTGGCATTGAAAAATTTTAAATTTATATTATTTCTGCTTTTTATTTGAAGGAACTGCATCTCATAAGAAGGCAAGAGAATTTTTTTAAACTTTCTTTAAACCGAGCTATAATTCACATACCACAAAATTCACTCTTTTAAAGTGCACAGTTCAGTGGTTTTTAGTATATTTACAAAGTTGTGCAACCATCAACACTATCTAATTTCAGAATATTTTCATTACCCTTTTAAAAAATCCCTTATCTGTAAGCATTCCTTTATCTTGCCTTCCTCGCCAGCGTCTGGCAACTAGGAATCTACTTTCTGTCTCTATGGATTGCCTCTTTGGATATTTCATAAAAATGGGATCTATTATATGTGGCCTTTTGTGGCTGCCTTGTTTCACTTACATAATGTTTTTAAGGTCCATCCATGTTGTAGCATGTGTCAGTAATTCATCCCTTTTTATTGTTGAATATTATTCCATTGTATGGCTATACCACATTTTATTCACCCATTCATCAGTGAATGAACATCTGGCTTGTTTCCACTCTTTGACTATTATGAATAATGTGTCTATAAACCTTCATGCACAAGTTTTTATGAGAACAAATACTTTCAGTTCTTTTGGGTATATGCCTAGGAGTAGAACTGCTGGGTCATATAGTAACTCTGTTTAATCTTTTGAGGACCTGCAAAATTGTTTTTCAAAGCAATTGAACCATTTTACACAGTAGGTTCTTATAAGGAACTCAACACTCCAAAGACGTTTCTAGCTTAATTGTCTTCATTGTGGTCCTCAATTTAGTGTTCCAAACCTTAAAACAATGTTTGAACTCATTGTACAGTGATGTGCTACTATCTGGTGCTTATAGCTAACACTTTTATACTTTCCTTTCCATTTTGTGAATGAAATAGTCTTATGCCAGGTTTCATTTTTACATTAGCCTCAATTCAATATGGCTTCATTGTAAGGAAAATCCTTGTAGTAATTTCCATCCCATGTTTATTTTATCATCTAAATTTAAATGGCTCTGATATATAAAGACTAGTAGAAAAATACCACCTGGTTTAAAAATATAGAAGCATTGTGTAACTACATTCCATTAACAAGGTAGCTTGTTCATATGTGAATGAAAAGAAAAAATAAGACAGTGGGAAGTCTTGCAAACACCACTGCAAAACAATCAGGAGAACAAATTAATCCGCCTTCCAGATGTTTGCCTGTCAAAAGTTCTGGGACTTGTGAATCACTCTCTTTTGGAGGCTTTTCTTTACTGCATAAATAAAAACGTTCGCAATATTTCTTTCGAATTTTTGCTCAGCGAATTTTTAAAATTAGAGTATTTATTTTTTCTGATTGAAAGATATATGTGTTAATAACAAAAACAATTTTAGGTAATGCCAAGAAAAGATAAAAGAAAATAAAAATAATAGTAAGTAGCTTGGAACTCAGTTACTCAGAGACGACTATTGTCAACAGAATATTTTCTTTTGGTCTTTTGTCTATGCATGCATATTCTTTGAAAACATAATTTCTCTGGTTGAATGACATGTCCCATACTAATTTACTGTGATTTATGGAACCATCCCCAATGGAGAACGATTTATTGATCTTTTCCATATTGTTTGTTGATGTTTCTATACTGTTTTCATATTATGGTGGGAAAAATGGCACAGGCATACAGAACCTGCCTAGCCTTCCCCTAGGAAGAATAGAAAACAAAGTTTCATAAGAAAATACTAGGAACTTGTAGTAACTTGAAAACATCTTTATGTGAACAGAATTTTCTAGTTGTACTTTGTAATTTACTATTCAATTAGTAAAAAGGTATGTAATATTAAACCCACCAGTGACAAGGCATTAGCTTTTGAATTAAAAGCAGAAGATCCCTTGTGCATAGAAAGAGACCAAGCAATACTTTAAGGATGTCTGGCACATCAGATTGGTAGAGACGGGAAGTTACTCCTACACACCTGAATTTTAAGATACAGCTATCGATTATCGTTAGAACTAACCATTGTTATAAATCTGTGATTCTTGATCATGGTGGAGACGTGGCACTAGTTAGATTTAATACAAATTGTCATGCTTTTTTTCAACAAATCTACTTACGGATATTAACACAAGGACTATTTCCATGGGCCTATAAATAATAAGGAGTAAGTATGAAATGAATTCAAATTACTTTTATCATTTTGGGAACTCCTTAAGGAATTAGAAAATGTTCTAGTATAGTGCCAAAAACAACAAAACATGACTGGGCATAGAGGGCAAAGATCACTATTATAATTAATTAATCAGATCCAGAATATTAAACATTATTTGGATAATTAAATACAATGAAAAAGAAAGCCAACACTTATTTCAAAATGGTGACTACTCTTCCCATTCTTCATTATGAGTCAGATATAGCAAATGTATTTTGACTTTATGTTAGGATTCAATCACATATTTTTATAGATTTTTAAACTTATTCATTCTAAACTGAGGAAATTGATTGTTATTATAGTTGTTGTGAAATACCCGCCATGCCAAGACAGAGTTCTTCCTTCTGGATGCATTTGCAATCTTACAAAGAGCTTCTGGTGACTCAGAAAATCCCATGCGTCCATTTTCCAAATTGGATTTTATGCGATTAAAAATAAATTTAAATCAAACAGAGGCTTTGGTGTGCTTCTGAAAATTCTCATGTCAGGAGTTGGCATGTATCAACCATGTGTAGGTGTGTGTGTGCTCACTAATACTGTGTGAGCATTTAGGACCTTATTTGAGAAGTTCTTTCCTGGAAGAAGAGCAAAGGGTACTGTTTTGGAACTCAGCCTGCCATATCCAGCTCTGTTTCAGAGGAGAAGAAAGCAGGGTGGATAGACACAAAGGAAGTTCTCAGTTTAAAATGTAAAGAAAAGGGCTCACTGGACTTGTTATCTTGAGATGTTTATTTACTGGAATTTTTGTTTCTGCACAGCCCTCCTTAGATAAAGGAGAAGAGAGGAAACTGAGTATTCTTATAGCACAAATAATGCATTTTTCTGAATCATGCTGCCTCCCTCATCCAGGTCTGTCAACCCTAACTGCCCTCAATTGGTGACAGTTCCCATGTTTTTGTTTGTTTGTTTGTTTTTTAACAGATGAAATTGATCAAACAAATGCATGCCCTGCTTTTGGTTAGGAAGGTAGACTTAGATAGGTAATAAATAATTGGGGTCACTGTAAATAATGAGTCTTGGTCATGAACAGAGGAAGAAAAGAAGGAGACATCTTCCAAAAAGCTCTTTGTCAACTAGACTAGTTCTCTAAGCCTTGTTAGAAATTTGGAATTTGTTCCTCTCAAACCCTTCCATAAAACCCATCCAAATTCCAAATTGGATTTTATGTGATTAAAATCACATAAAATGATAGCCAGATACTGTCAGGCTCTTTCTTCTCTGACACCCACTTTCTCTCTCTTTCACTGATTTGACACTTGTGCCACTTTGATCGTTAAGCTGTGGTGTGTACATTTTTTTGTTTTTATTTTTTATAGAGACAGGGGTATCATTATTTTGCCCAGGCTGGTCTCAAACTCCTGAGCTCAAGCGATCTGCCCTCCTCAGCCTCCCAAAATGTTGGGATTATAGGCATGAGCCAGCATGCCCGGCCATGCGCATACTTTTTATTCCGCCAACTGGACAGTCAGTTTCTTGAGAGTAGGAGCCAGATCTTCTGCTTCTCTCCACTCCTTCTCATCTCCCACACATCATCAGCCCTGTTTGGTTAGTTCCTGTGGCTTAGGCAAGGAAACTGCAATGAGAAGAATAGGGGCAGACCCTTGCACTAAGGAGACGAAAGAAGCTGAATGCCATTGCAACTACCCCAACAAACAATGGCCTGCCAGAGTCAGTGTACTCTGCACTGCAGAAAACACAACTTTCCCACTTAATGGAAGAAATAGCCTTCAACTAAGTAATAGAAAAGGTATTCCACAATTCACAATGTAATTAATCCTATATTAAAATGATTTAAAATCAGGGCTGGGAGCAGTGGCTCATGCCTACAATCCCAGCACTTTGGGAGGCTGAGGCAGGCAGATCACTTGAGGTCTGGACTTTGAGACCAGTCTGCCCAACACGGTGAAACCCCATCTCTACAAAAAATACAAAAATCAGCCAGGCGTGATGGTGCGCACTTGTAATCCCAGCTACTCAGGTGGTTGAGGCACGAGAATCACTTGAACCTGGGAGGTGGAGATTGCAGTGCGCCGAGATCGTGCAATTGCACTCCAGCCTAGGCCACAGATCCAGAATCAAAGCTTATTAGATTCCCTGTACTATGAGTCTAGTGGTTCTTTCAACTCTTGTTCTTGAAATATACTGAAACATTTACCCAGCATACAAGATAATGCTTTTTTATTTCAGCATTCAGTAACTGCAGACTATTTTCTCCCTGTTTGCACTGTAGTTTTGTACACTGTGTAGTTTTGCATTTAAGATGGCAAAACAGTAAAACATATTCAAACTGTCTTAGCCAAAATAGGGCTAGGTTCTGAATGCATATTAAATCAGAACTTGAGGAATAGAATTATGTTATTTCTGTAACTTTGAACTCTGAGGGAGAAAATATTCCTTCCTGCTAGTACATCTCCAAGTATTTTGCATCCTAAAGGAGGTGTAGACTGGATTGGCTGTGTTGTGACATATATTGGAGCCCAGACTGTAGCTGAGTCGACTCTCTGAGCGACAGACACTCTGGAGGATCCAGAGACAGTAATGAATGAGGCCATTTGGACAGATCAGTGCCCTTCGATTATCCTGCATTCAACAAAGCAGATGGTATTCCCATTCCTTATGGAAAATATCAAGAGAAATTCTGAAAAATCCCTAATGTACCTGATTTATATGGAAATTATAAGTCTTGCTCACATAGAGCTGTTTGAAAGGCTTCCATGGTGAAATTAAAAATTTCTAAAATGTTAATGTGTGGTCTTAAGGAATCTACATGAATGAAATGATCTGGCAATGTTTCCGTTTTCAAAGGAATCAGGCTTGAAATGTAAAATTCGTATTCAGTCATAAGAACCTTCCAGAAGCAAACCCCAGAAGTCAACCTGAGAAATACTTTTGTGAAGATCAAGCAGTGCCCAGGGATGAATCATCCACAGCATTTCCTACCAAAGTTGAGAAGCCAGACCTTCAGCGCTAAGGTGGTCTCATGCTAGACAAGAATATTTCTCTCACTTTTAAAAGTATGACTTTTCATTTCAAATAAATCAAGAGGCTGGACAAGATACTTGTAAAGAGGAGCTATGAATGCTTCTGTGAAATTCCCTATCAATCAAATAGTCTATTGTTTGGTACGAAAATTGATCTTTTTTTTTTTTTCTGGAAACAGTATACATAGTATTTAGACTGTACTGGGGCAGAGGGTTTGGACTGTTCCACAATTTTAAAAACTTAAAATGAACTTTAAAAACCGAACTTTACTAGAGATGTTGCTGAATACAAATATTCATTAAATTTCAACAATGTGATTTTTTTTTCTTTTTTTTTTTTTTTTTTGAGCCTGGAGTCTCACTATATTGCACAGGCTGGTCTCAAATTCTTGGCCTCACGAGATCCACCCCTCAGCTTCCCATGTAGTGGGATTACAGGCATGCACCACATGCCTGTAATCCCAGGCAATCCCCAACAATGTGATTTTTAAATTGAGCAGTTTTTTCTACATAAGGGTAAACTTCTCAACCAAAAATGAATGTACTTACCATACATCACATCTGTCTGTCCTTTTGCTGGAAATACAGTAAGAGTGTTTTTGACCCAAGACTGCTGAATACATTTTTGAAAGGTTAACAAAGCATCTTTTTAAGATACAAAAGATTAAAGCAATGCAAGGGTAATTATTATATTGGCCTTGCCATCTCCAGATATAATTATCACACAAAATATTTAAAATCTTATTTTGATATATTGTCAGCAGCAGAAATTGAAAAGATACTTAATTATAAAATTTGAACACATACAAAAAATTGAATACCTAAAATGAGATAAAATATGTCAGTTTTAATTTTTCTTTTTTGCTCAAGCTGATCTGAAAATAAAAAGAAGAAATGAAAGAAATACTAGTACATCGCCCTAAAATGCTTCCTTCCCATTTTTGAAAGCAGAAGCTCCCCACCAATTGCAAGTGATGAGGCAAAAGAAGTGAATAGGAAGATGGAATTTAATTCCACTTGATTGTATTCAACTCAATAGACACTCTTTAGGTATTGGAATGCGAGTGTTGGAAATATCATCAAAAAGAGCTAACATTAAGGATTTGGCATTTCTTGGGGGAAATTTTAGAAATTAGCAGATTATCAAGGGAAAAGCTAAGTTCAGCAACCAGTGAGCCAAAAACTGAGCTGGCCAATGGTGAGGGAAGAGAGACAGCACAGGCTCTTTGATAAGTTGTGCAGGGCAGACAGTCCAGGAGTCAGCAAGGTGATCCTGCTGCGAGTTTTTCCACACCCATTTATCAGTGCACCTGACATTTTGTTTTATTCTCAAACGTGGTACTGTGTGCATGAAAGATACAGGGAAAGAAGGGAGGGAGGGAGGAAAGGAAGATGATGATTTAAGACACTTCCAGAAGTTGAGAAAAACCTTTGCTTCCATATAATTGGGGATTGATGTGAAACAGTGAAGAGGTTCAAACTGTTAGCATGTTATGGAGAAGCTAGCGAAATACTCCTCCAGAATACTAATGTTCAATAAAATACTCATGTGCCTCACTCCACCCCCCGAGACCTGGCCCCAGTACAGCATCAAAAATCACATTTCTCCTTAATATGCAATGTCCACACTAAAGTTACAGATGTGGCCTTATCAGTGGCATCATTTTCATGTCACATTTGCTGCTTGATTAGCCAGCTGATGAACCAGAAAATTTATCATATTCTTATATTAGATTCATTTCTCACCATCCATTTTTTTATCCACAATGTCACTTATTCTATAATAAATGATGCATGACAATTAGTATTCTTATACATTTGTCTAGAATTTGACTTCCTTCATGTTTGTAAAGCACTTTATTTGTAAGACTCATGAGAAAAATTGTCATAGTCTGAACAAAAACAAAATCAAATGCATGCATTATAACCATTTGCTTACCATTAGGTTATTTTGAAATAAAAAAAGTAAAACTTTCCCTCCTTTTCTTTCTTCTTCTCTACTTGCTACTACAGGGTTAGCAGCAGATGTGTCATCTAGAGTCACCAACAGCTGCACTGAATTGAGAGGGGCCTTGGTGGGGTGCCTTGGGTAAATCCATTACAATCTCTACCATATCCGACTCACTGGTAAAATGGGCCCAAACCTCATCTACCGCATGGGAATTAACTCTAACCGGTAGCCTCAGTGAAAGTACAACAAACGGAGCTTGGCACGAAGCAGGCCCTTGATAAACTTCTCATAGATTTTCTTAAGCCACTTACAGAAGGAATGATTTCCCTGATCCTGGGCAATGCTGGCCTGGACAGAGTGCTGATACACTGGCAGCCTCATATATATTTAATAAATACCCACCAACTAATGAGAACAAAGCAAAGGCAACCACCAAAATGCACCTAGAAAGGACGTAGTATTGTATCTGAAAGTGGCCCCTGCAAGGGTAATGAACAGTGATGACTGCCGTCACTCAGATGACTTTGTCCTGTTTGGAGCATCTTTCTATTCTAGTATTTCATTGCAACTGATGGACTTCTTGTCGTGCTCCAAGCATTCAGGGTAAATACAGCTCGTGGGACACTTCGAGTCTTGGGGCTGAGAATGTGTGTTTCCACTTGCCTGCAGGGCCCGTGAGAGAGACAGCTTGACACAGGCATCCTTTGGCTTCTCACTGCCCCTGCTGACCCAGCCCTGATAAATAAGCCAGCTAATTGAATTAATAAACAACTCTTTTTTTTTAACAGCCAGCTGGAGTGCAATCAAAATGTGTGATAAATTATCTGTCACTGCTTTAACCACAGCAGGGAGAAAGTGGAAAAATTAGCCACTCTAACCCTTTTTCGGGACTCCCTCCCTCCTTCTCAGTTTGCTTAGCTATAGGATTTTTTCCCCCTCCTGGTCTTCTCACTCTGGCTGAGGTCCAGGATACAGTCGAAGTGAGTGGAGAAACGTATCTGGCTGCCCTGATAATGGATCCTTAAGCCCCGGCACGGCGGTGGGATGCAGAAATTCTGCGCCAGTGTGTGGGAAAGCAAGATTTGTCGGCTACCCTGGCAGGAAAGGTTCGGATATGAGCCTGTGGTTTAAGCCCACAAGATTCTTGTTAAGGGAGGGGGTGTGATGTGGTTGATGAGCGAAACGAAGGGTTATGATGTCTGCTTTCTGTCGCTCAACCTTTAATGCCAAACAGTTTTTGGGCCTTTCTGGAATGAGTGCAAAGGCCTCACCAGAGTTGTGGGGAATCGAAGCGGCTGCCTGATGCAGCTTTTCACCCAGTTTTGCACCTTAGCAACCTGCTTTAGTTTCTCCCTCCACCCTCTTTTCTTTGTATCCTAGGGCCTCATTTCAAGTCACAATTGTTAAAGGTATTGATTTTTACAAGCCGTTCTTCAGGATTGTTCACCGGAATCACGCAACCTATTAATAGTCCTGTACAATTTAAGGAGGCTTTTCTTTATTCATTTTTCTGATGATCTCCAGTGCAGTTTCTCCAAGTTAGAAAAATAAACAGTCACCATCAGGCTAAATTCGTGTGTAGACATCATTAGGCTTTTCTGTGTCAGCTCACTCTGTGGTGTGGAGACCTCCCAGGGCTCACTGGGGTTGGGAAGCATCTGGGCCGTATGTCCCAGTTTAACACCATAATTCTCTTAGAGGTGCTTGCATTATAGGATGTCGCCTATGTGTAATAATATACAAATCATGTGCATGGAACAGCCTGGAACTGGCAACAGATGTAGGTTGCGTGAATGCAGGGTTCTCAATTTGTTTGACTCATGGGCTTCTAAACACACTTTGAAGGAGCTCTTCTCCAGAGCATAGGCTCTTCACTGCCTGTATGGAGGAGAACTTCCATCCACTGCCCTAAAATGGGATAAAGCGACGGTTTTTTGCAGGAAAACAGAGCTCTGGGAAAACTTCATGTCATTGCTTAAGTCAGACCTTGACCACTATCAGGCAAAACTTGAGCCCACACTCTTTGTTAATGTTTGATTATATTCTTATACTAGAATGTTTACTGCGGGGTTTTGTGCTTTCATTGGCATTTTCAGTCCTGGCTGTGCTAGGCCCCTCCGCAGATCCAGGGCTTCTTAGTGGGGTGGGGGTGGGGCAGTGGAGGGAGGAATTAAAGTAATTCTGAACCAACAATGTGAAGTATTGTGCTTGTGAAACTCCAGGACATTCACACCTCTGTGGAACTGTAACCGGCTGCCCTGAAGAATGCACTTGAACTCCATGGGACAGAATCCAAAAATTCCAATAAGGGTCCTGTTTAAAGGGCCATACAGAAACCTCTGAGCAGACTTCTACATTATATCTAGAACGTGGTCATGTGTCATCATGCCTCCTTCCTCCCCTTACCCCCATGGGGCAGATCCAATGGCATCAGGGGGACAGATGATGATAGTTTCAAGAAGATTAGTGATCGTGTCAGAAGGCTGAAAGAAGATACAGCCAATTTGTATTCAGTTTCATGGCTGCCCATTTTACAGGCCTTTCTCCCCACCTTTTCAAAGAAAATGAGTAGCATAAAACAGAACATTAAAACTTAAAGTTGGCTTTGATGTGCCCTGGATTTTACAGAAGATCTAAGTAGAGAAAAGAAGGGAAGTTACCTACTTACTTACTTACTTTATTTATTTATTTATTTTATTATTTGAGATGGAGTCTAGCTCCGTTGCCCAGGCTGGAGCGCAGTGATGCAGTCTCGGGTTACTGCAACTTCTGCCCCCCCAGGTTCAAGCAATTCTCCTGCCTCAGCCTCCCAAGTAGCTGGGATTACAGGCACGGACCACCACACCTGGTTGATTTTTTGGTATTTTTAGTAAAGACGGGTTTCGCCATGTTGGCCAGGCTGGTCTCAAACTCCTGACCTCAGGTGATTCACCCACCTCAGCCTCTCAAAGTGCTGGGATTATAGGCATGAACCACCGCGCCAGGCCTATGGCCTACCTAGGTACTTTAATTTGAATATTTCCAGGCCCCTCTCTTGAAATTCCTTACAGATAAAAGATAGAGTGGGGATGGAAGGCAAATCCTCCTCCCGACTCTTACTGACTAAGAAAATGTTGAGTCTGTCTTCTAAAAAGGTTTATGTGAGTGTTATTGGAAAATTAAAGTGTTAAAGTCACTACCTAACTCAGGGCCCCACTATCATTGTTCTCCTATGAACAGTGGAGTCTGTGCCTCTTCTCCCACCCCACGAGCCAAAGTCCATGTGCAAATCTACTAAGTCACCGAGAAGAGAATGTCAGGACTAAAGCTTTTCATGTAATTGCTTTCGGAGAACTTCGTAGGGTTGGAGTTACTGAAAGATAACAGAATATAGTTTAAAACCATGTTAGGAAGCCAGTGGAAGAAAGCTGAGAGAAGTTCTCCAGCTGCTGTTGGTCAGGGAGAATTGGGTGATGGCCTGGATAACACTCCTGAGTTCTAGGGTCTGCCCGTACCTGCTGTGCAGATGAGAAGGTTGGCAGATCCTACCTGGACAGCACCTGTCCCCAGCTGAGAAGAGACATCTGCCTGTGGGTTTAACTAACTCTGCCCCTCCGCATGTGGCCCGGTGGCTGACATTGTCTCTGTGGCTCCTGAAAAGAAGTGACCCAGCCTCAAAACACATTGACTCAATGCCACAGAAATTACATAGTACATGGTCTGTTAGCACTTTCATACTTCCTCCTTGTTTCTTATTTAGTATTCTAGATGCAGTTGAGTGCCAGACTAGTCCCTAGGGCAGCAGAGAAAGCCTGGACTGGCCATCAGGAGGCATGGGTTCTAATACACCTTCAACCTTAAACTTGCCATGTGTCACAGTGGCTTTTAATCTTACTGGCTCTCAGTTTTCTAATCTGTGAAATGAAATATTCTTGGGCCAGGTGGGCTCCACATCTCTTTCAGTTATTAGATCCTACGGTAATAGAAAACTAAATTCTTTTTTGTTGTTGTTGTTTTTTGAGACAAGGTCTTGCTCTGTTTCCCAGGCTAAAATGCAGGCTGCACTGCAGCCTTGACCTCCCTGGATCAAGCCATCCTCCCACATCAGCCTCCTGAGTAGCTTGGACTACAGGCATGTACCACCACACCTGGCTAATTTTTGTATGTTTTATAGAGACAGGTTTTGCCTTGTTGCCTAAGCTGGTCTCAAACTCCTAGGTTCAAGCAATCTTCCCACCTTGGCCCTCCAAAGTGCTGGGATTACAGGCATGAACCACCACGCCTGGCCTGAAAACTAGACTCTTAACTCTGCTATCATCATTGCCATTCTTGAACCACAGAGTGGTTTGATGAACTTCATTAAGGACAGAGAGGATATGTCACAAAGACATTTTGTTATTTAGCTGAATTTTGATACCAGTCAATTTTAATACCACATGATAGTGGTCCTGTGGTGTCTCCTTCAAAGTAATAAAATAAATAACATAGATAAATGTCGTTTAGTCATGGTTTAGTTAACCTGGCTGTCAGGTTAAGGCAGGGTTTCTCAGCTGTGGCATTATTCACATTCTGGGCTGGATAATTATTTGCTGTGGGGCGAGGGGGCAGGTAGTCTGTCTTGTACATTGTAGAATGTTGTTTAGCAGCGTCCCTACCCACTAGATGCCAGTACCACAGCACCCTCCTCCCACCCCAAGTTGTGACAATCAAAAGTGTCTCCAGATATTGCCAAATGTCACCCAAAGGGAAAAACTGCCCTCAGTTGAGAACCACTAGGTTAAGCCATGACCAGGTTAGGCCAGGGTTAACTACATAGATTTGATGTGTTACCATCTAAAAACACTAGTTAGCCCCAGAGCAATAGTACCATCTATTTAATTCAAGTTAGAACAATCTAACCTCATTCTAAAATCTCGACAGAAACAATCCCTTTAATCTATCATGTTACAGTGCATCACAGGCAATGGACTCTACTGCATTTCGAGTTTTTTGGAAATAGGCAGTATCATCTTTGTCTTGGTATTCTTACCGTGCACAGAGTAAACGCTTAGCAAATTATTGAAAGAATGAACAACTTGCTCCAAAACACCAGAGAAGTGCAGAATGAGGAGCTGCCATGCTCAGGCAGTCATTCTGCATGATTCTTATTCTACAGGAGGAAATGAAGCAAGTGTTTGCCAGTTGGAAGGGTAGAAGGAATCTTTGGGAGGGAGGCTGCCATTACCCTCGCTGAAGTGAAGCCAGGTTAAAAACCTCTTCTGGTTAAAAAAAAAAAAAGGCCATGGAACATTTAATGACGAGCCTCAGTACATCACAGCCCACGCTGTACATCACCCAGGCTCCCTAAGGGGAAATAAGAGTAAAAGATTCAGTTGCTTTACGTCTTCTGTATTCCTACATTGACGTATATTTTGGTGGCATGGGACTGTGAAATCTCAGATGTGCATCTGCCATGTTAATCTCCCTAACATGGGAGTCCTACTGTTTTTTCTGATGTGCCTGAAGAGTATGACTTTAAGTTGCATTTGAAATGTTTCACTCCGTTGTCCTGACAAGTTAACTTTCTCAGAATACACAGAAACCACCTGTATGTGTCACTATAGATGCTAGTACTGCATTGAGTTTGTTTTCATGTTTGTTGTTTTATAGGTATTATTTGAATCACTGAATGCAAGCATTAGGTCTGATTCATGAGGTTTGTGGATTTCATCTGATATGACTTTGTAATCATTAAGTTCTGAAATGAACAAAGTTGATTTATTGTGAGAGTGTTCACCTCTTAGCTGGGTATTCGTCATTTAGGAGGAAATCCACCAGACTAGTGCTCCACCGTATCTTTCAGTCCCCTCTCCCCGTCCTCACCGGGGATGTCTTAGTTTCAGAATAGGTCTCCCCAATAGGTCCATTTATTGAGTTTGAATGGCAAGTGCTTTGGAAACACCCTGCCTTATCAGCACTCTACAAAATGTTCTCTGTCGTAGCATCCTTTTGATAATATAGTTAATTAACAACTGATGTTACAGAGATTTTAATTGTGAGATCAAAATTAAGCAAAGAGCAATGGAGTAGAAAGAGCACATTTGTAGGACTTACCATCTCTGCACATGAAACCAAGGCTCAAAATTAGGATTCAAAGAGAAGTGTAACTGTCATTTCAGAAGGTGGATTCGTACAGCAATGAGTATCAGTTTCATCAGCATGGGTCATGAATACACATTCCTAGAGTCCCAGATTTCTATCTAATGATACATACTCTATCCTTAAATTAAAAAAACACAAATAGATCAAAATTTTAGAACCTGGGGTGAGAGAAGAAAGAGACTTAGGAGAATGAGAATATGCCTCTGTTTCCATTTACTTTCCCTCTGTCTCTGTCTGTCCAATCTTCCACCCCAAGAACACCAAGGAAATCAATGTTGTAGACCCAGATTGAATTAAACATTTTTGAATAGAATGAATGAAAGCACTTAGGTGCATTTTCTCTTGTTGGAAACTGATTTTAAAACTTTTTTTTACTTTTGTTTAGGGAAACAGTTGGGGTTGGTTGCAGAACGGTATAATATTTATTTATTTCTTTGTTTACAAATTGAATTTTAGTACGTATCCCTCCTTCTTCCAGAAAGGATTTTAAGCTTCTAAATAATACAAATCAGTTCAGTTCATTTAAAAAATAGTCCTACTCATAGCAAATGTTATCCAACCATAATAAATTGAGTATTTGGCTATTGACAGTTGCCCTCCTTGGCAAAGTATGCAATATGTGGTGTCTCACCAAGGAAGCTTAATGATGATCTACTTCCCGTAGTGAATGGGCTTTGGAAGGCAATCAAAGGATACATTTTAGCAGAAAGAAAAAAGAAAGGGAAAAACTAGCAGGCACTGAATCAGTACCAAGGAAAACAATCCCTCCTCTACTTTAAAAAAGATTCACACTCAGATGGGCTTGGTCCCATCAGTTAGTCAGACCAGAACCAAGTGGTGAGCTCACTTTTTGGGGACATGTTGGAGGAAACGTTTCAATCCAAACCCAGAGTAGCAACATCTGCCTAGCAGGAGAAGCAGTCACTAAATGCAGAAGGCCCTTCCCCTGGTAAGTTGAGCTTCACCTTTGTGAGCTCTCCAGATACAGATATGCTCCTTAAGCATGATGCTGTTCATATGAAGTCAGGCTGGTTGGAATATGTCACAGAAATGGGAGAACTCCCCACTGCTAGACCTGCCATCACCATTTCCACTTGGCTTAGCGGTTGACACATTTGGTTAACCATTTTGTTAGCCTCTGGTTAACCACTTATGGTTTGAAAACCTTACAGAAGTGGGAAAATTTCCATACATAATCTTATGCATATAAAAACAACCCTATAGGATGCAATTCCTTCCTTATCTGACACACCAAATCCACACCAAATCTTGCTGGCATATGGTGAAAAGAAGAACCCACTTGATAATAACCCTTTGGTGATTAATTTATCTGGAAACTAGGGTGGAGTGGACAATTCTCCAAAAAAAGGAATTGAGCTTCTTTTGAGTTTGGAATACTTTGACTCAATCTTGTATTCACTTCTCTTTTGGAAGGATTCTGCCTTATCATTATACATTTATAAATACTAGTGCCCTTGGATCATGTATGTTTTCTACCTTCAGCTAGAGCTAACTTGTTTTCTTTCTTGATACTCTCACGCATCTTCTTTCTTTCTGTCTGTCCTTGTTTCTCACCTTTCTTCTTGCCTTCCCCATCTTGCTCTTTATCATCCACTATCTTTCTTTTAACCAAGAGGCTCTCCAGCTAAGTAGGTCACACCACAAAGAAAAGCAGGAGGTTCAAATTCCTTCCCTTTAGTGACTCCTAAGAGATCACTTAACATTTCTTCACAGGAATTTTCTACATCTCCAAAAGGTAGGGAATAATTTTTGTCACCTATTTCATAGTTTAATATCTGCAAGGTACTGATTTAGGGCAAGCTACTACATATTATTGTCAGTCCCTGGTGAGCAGTTGCTTAAAAGAAATTTGGAGTCAGAAAAGAAATTGCTTGAGCTGGAAAGGAAGACAGATCATGAAAATGATATCTTAAGCTTGTAAGAAGATAAATTTTTAGAGAGGCCATTTTCAATTAATAAATCAACCAGAAAGCTTTCTATTTGGCATTTTTAGAATGGTACTCGGTTGTGACAATGTGATTTAAAGAGATGGTTCCACACTTTCCACCCCACCACCCCCATTACTTGTGTTGTAGGCAGTGAAATAGTAGATTCAGATATCTGGTTCATTGAATTGTACACCATAAAGACAATAGAAATGGAGATGTAAAAAGATAGCTTAGCAAGGGCCAGTGATTCTACTGTCAAAAATGTGCCAAATAGGATGGGTGTGGTGGCTCACACCTGTAATCCCAGCACCTTGGGAGGCCGAGGAAGGCTGATCACTAGAGGCCAGGAGTTCGAGACCAGCCTGGTCAACATGGTGAAATCCCATCTTTACTAAAAATACAAAAATTAGTTGGCATAGTTGCAAGTGCCTGTAATCCCAGCTACTTGGGAGGCTGAGGCATGAGACTTGCTTGAAACTGGGAGATGGATGTTGCAGTGAGCCAAGATCATGCCACTGCATTCCAGCCTGGGTGATAGAGCAAGACTCTGTCTCAAAAAAAAAAAAAATTGCCAAATAATTAATAATTGTCATATCACATGGAAAAAGAAAAAAGCAAAACTAGAAAAACTCTGAAACTAGAATAAAGCATAGAATGCTCAATATTTTCTAATACCTGATTATTACTGAAATTTTAACAATTTGGTTGAGAACCAGTATGATTTGGATGCATATCAGCTCAGAAGGAAGTTGTTCCTCATTTTTCAGTTGGAAATGCTGTGCACTGTCATCTTCTTGGGCATAATTCAAAAGCTCTTTTTAAGCATAACTTTCTAGACACACACACACACACACACACACACACAGAGCACCAGATTCTTAGTAGATTATGAATGACTCTTCTTTAAATGCCTTGAATGTAGACATGAAGGGGAAAGAAGAAAAGATTCTGTATGTTTTGTTCTGGCTTTCTTGAGCACAGCTTTCTTCTCCTTGGTGTGGTTTACCTGAAATACTGAAGACCATGCTCTTATCAGTGATGACTGGCCTCCATCCTGTGTCCCTCAGAGGCTTCTACAGGTCTGGCTCAGGGAGACCAGGCAGTGGACAAATGGCATCATGGATTCTCATTGTGCTCAGAGTCCAGGAGCTATTTATAAATGGGCTGTTTGGGTAGTCAGGTGACTGCTAGGTTGGGTACCATATGATCCAGACCACTCACAGGCAGACCTCCTCTTTAGCAGGATGGTAGAACTGTCACAGCAAGTTGATTTGGCTATTGGTCCGATGACTTTGGACCACTAATAGAAAGTCCAAAAAGGAAGTAAGGCAGCTGCTTAAGAATCAGAGAGTATTGCAATCCCTCTCTCTCTTGCTTCCCCTGACCCCCACTGACTTCTCCTCCCTCTCACCACTCCCCTCATATCAGTGGTGAGTACTGGGGGCCCCCACACTTTGAGGTCTCAGGCAGGGGTGAGATTCAGAGGCAACAGATAGCAAGGAGGACCCAAATACACCATCACTCTTTTCCCAAGGAGAAAAAGCAGGACTGGACGCCCACAGAGCACATTAGACAGTCTCAGATATGGATACCAAGGGACGAGACAATCTAAACTTCCATACAATCAACTTACCCTATCATTAGAAAAACCAGGAGACTTCTTACTAGAAAAAGTTTGAGGCCCTGTTGGCCAGAACACCAAATGTCTACAACAGGGGCCCAATGGTACACATCTTGCTATTTCCCAACAACTGGAGGGAAGCCAGATGACAGCTGTCTGGAAGGGCAGACATGTGTTGGGAGAAGGTTCCATCTCCAGTCCCCTAAGGGCTTTTTAGTCAAATTTCAGATTCAAAAGTTTAAGCATCAGTTACTGAGATGCCCTCTGGGAATGGAGCAAGGGGCAGTGTCCATCAAGCAAGCCGAGCATAGCCACCCTCCCAGGGGCGTGGGGGAGGATCGGCTAGAGAGCTGGGTGATGTGGTAGCGATTGGCTGTCCCACCCAAGCAGCACACTGCCAAATCCTGCACCTCCTGCAGCACGCACTGCAAAGGGACTGTCGTCACGATCGTCACCAAGCACATACCCAACAACTACTATGCATTGAAAAGGTGCCATTTATGTAGCTAGAGTTGCCCTCTGTCCATCTTGCTTGGGATTTGGGGACGTGTAGCATTGAAGAGAAATCCTTTCCATCACTATTCATTGCACCCCTTTTTGCCAAATAATTAGGTCACCCACTCAGGAAAGGCCCTGTGATACACATGTGGAGTAAAGTTTGCTGTGGGAACTTGAACTCCGAATTTCCTGACTTCTGTGCAATTAAAACCCCAAAGTTAATTCTGCATTAGCACGCATTTTCCATGGTGGGTTATAAATGCAAAGTTCTATGTTTCATATGTATTTTTTCTAACATATGTTACTGCCTGTGTTTCTGATTAAAAGTTCATCCAAAATAAAATAACAAGGGATTACTTTTTTCCAATAGAACTTTCTTCTTCTATAAAAGCTGGAAATAAGCCCTCACCTAAAGTTACCCAGGTTTGCAGGTGCTGAGATTTTAGAGGTGAGTAGTGTTTGTTAGCAAGACAAAGGGCATTATTCTCCCTGCAATCACTACCAGAAAGTGTTCTTTCTGTAAAGAAAATTATAGGCCACAGCTTCAAAGATATTACAAAATTAGGCACTACTACTGGAGACTTTCAGGCAGCAGGCAGGCTGGCAATCAACAAATATTTATTCTACATCCATTGTGCATTTAGTGACTTTAAAATTCCCAGGGAAACTAGGATATAATATTTTCTAGATTCAAATTAGTACCTGAGGTTATGCCGTAATGCTTAAGGAGCTCAGTGGCCAGAAAGGAACAGGGGATCTATAATATCTCACCTGAGTATGGGGATATTGATGGAATAAGAAAATCAGACCCCCGAAAAGGCTTTTTAAAGCTGAACTTGTCAGGGCATTTCTTCCCTTTAGATATCCTTTAAGAGACACCCAGCCTTCATTCCCTACATGTGCACACCTGCACACACACACACTCTGTCACCACCACCACTGTCTCTGCCCAGAAATTGAACCCAACTAAATGGATCAATTCATCAGATTTTGTTAAAAAACTAATGAACACTTTTTAGAAATCATCAAACATGCCAAGATGTGTATATAGGGATGTTCATCCCAGTGTTATAGAGGAAAAATAGAAACAGCATGCCTGCCCATCAATTCAGAATTGAGATACTCCCCTAGAGAAAAATCCAACACTATTAGATGTGATGTTTAGATCTTTGGTGGGGGCAGGCAGGTGAGGGATCTGGACTTGTATGGCTCACATCATGGCCCTGCAGAGAACAAGACTCACTCTCTTGAGTTCTCTAATCTAGTTTTATTGATACAGCAGAAAAATCACATCAGCTATTTTGATGTCTGCATTGCATAATGATGCTTTATGAAGTCAAAATCCCCACAACCTTCTGTTATAGATATGTTAGCCCCGAGCTATATATTTTCTAAGCTGCTTTGGATAGTAGATGCTTTTTGTTTTGTTTTTGTTAACCAAGCATAAGATGTTATACTGATTCCTGTTAAATTTCTCATTAGACAAGATCTTTGCGGATACTGATTCTTCATCCAACATGTTAAACACTCTCGACTAGCTTTGTATTATACACAGTCGGGTGGCTGTGGCTTCTGCATTTTCTCTTTGGTTCTAAGCCAGCTGGTAGATAATAGAATTGTAAGAAAAGGAGGGTACCAGCATCTGGCAGAGGAGCCAAATTCTGAGGCAAATACTAAAAGCCTGGCATTGACTTTAGCCATTCTAGGGCAAATATCTTTTTGGTCTTCATTGTTTCATAATACAGTATTTCACATAAGGTGACATCAAAATAAATAGCAGTAAGTCTCAGATGAAGTCAAGTGTTCTATATCAGCCCACTGTCAGAAGAGGTTCTCATTTTGCTTTATTTTTAAAAATATTTTTAAATTGAGATAGAATCCACAAAAAATAAAATTAACTGGTTTATTTTTTTGCTCTATTGCCCAGGCTGGAGTGCAGTAGCACGACCTTGGCTCACTGCCACCTCCACCTTCTGGGATTCAAGCAATTCTCCTGCCTCAGCCTCCCAAGTAGCTGGGATTATGGGCCGCACCACCACATCCCGCTAATTTTTGTATTTTTAGTGGAGACAGGGTTTCACCACGTTGGCCAGGCTAGTCTCAAACTCCTGACCTCAAGTGATCTGCCTGCCTTGACCTCCCAAAGTGCTGGGATTACAGGCATGAGCCACCGCACCCACCCGGCCCAAATTAACTATTTTAAGGTGTGCATTTTGGTGCCATTTAGTACATTCGACATGTTGTGCAACTATCATCTTTGTCTAGTTCCAAAATATTTTCATTATCTCAAAAAGAAACCCTGGGACCATTAAGCAGTGACTTGATCCTCCCTTCAGCCTCCAGCAATAAGTAGTCTGGTTTTTTGTCTCTATGATTTAAGTATTTCTAGGTATTTTATGTAAATGTAATCATACAAAATGTGACCTTTTGTGTCTGGCTTGTTTCGTTTAGTATAATGCTTTTGGGATTCATCTATGTTGTAGGATATATCCGTGTTTCATTCCTTTGTATGGACAAATAATATTCCATTATGCTTTATTTTTCATCAAAAGTTGATTATTAACCTCACCCCTACCCACCCACTCCTCATCCACAAAACAACTCTACTCAGTTCCATCGACTCTGCTGTATATCTTTATGGTTTACACAGATTCTCATCTCATTATGTACCCCCATATCACAGAAGAGGAATTTGAAGCTTAAGGTGAATACCCAACATCCTGGAGCCAGGCTTTAAAAGCAAGACTTCTCACTCTAAGTCTTCTGTTGTTTTTCTGAAGTTCTCTGCAATGATAACTTTTCTTTCTTTGTTTTAGACATTCACCCAACTCATTTCTCCAACAGATTTCTTTACTTAGTAAACCTCAGCTTGGATCCTTTTTCTGATGAAATAGGGAATGAAGAATCCTGCCCTCCTTTGTTAGATAGATGAAGGCACATGGCGCTAAGTGGTTTACTTCTCTAAGGACCTAGAGCTGCCTTATAATAGAGCTAAGACTAGTTCTGGCTCTCAGGATAGCAGTTTGTTCTAAAAGTTGCTAAAATGCACAGCCTCTTAAAATGCTCACCCTCCTGCTGAATTATAAAAGACAACCACTGAATATAAGAGACGCAGGGAAGTGGTATCTGAAATAAAATAATTCTATAAATGTGCATTCATTAATTTCTTCATTCAGCAAGAATAAATTAAAGGCTCACTCTTACAGAACTGTAATTAATATATGATTTAGATATTAATATGAAAAAGGCTGGCAGGGAAATTGCTAAGATTTGTCTCTGGGGTTTGACTTTTTAGACATCAAAGTGCAATGTATCACCTAGCACTTAGGTCTGATCAAGCACCAAATTCTTCTTCTTGCTTACATGAGATCTGCGGAAGTTACACTTTTCTGAAATACCGTCCTTACTCATGAGCTAGTGTGGTACTTCATCCTGTGATACTTCGTGCATCATTTGCCAATGGACTAGAGTATTGATTTATATATAATACAACTCCTTTGTGTTATTTACTAATTATATCCTTTCTAATATCTTCAGTTAATAAGTTTGAATGATGTGATGTGACAAATGAAAGGAATATTTATTTTTCTAGGTCTTATGGAATCCTTTTCCTCCTGGGTAATGTTTCCTTCCAACCTGGCGGACTTATTTGAAGTTTTATTAGCAAACCAAAATCTAAATCAGAATACTTAAATTGTAGAACCATCAAAACTGAGTTACCTTATGAAAGTTTTTAAAGGAACAGATTTTATTCCAAGTGATTAAGCCAAATATGATCTTAGTTAATCCCGTCCACAGCACGGAACAGTTGTTTTTCTGTCTATTGCCACATCTCCAAGTTTTGAAAGCATTGGGGATCTAAGCTGGCCATTTATAGTTGTTAAAGTCAGTGGATAAATATCAATTTGGGCTTCTTTAGTAATTCAGAAAGAATTTCAGAAATCTTTGATACCTAGAGGAAGTCGGTAATCATTGCTATTAAAAGCAATGAAGTGAAGGCTTCATGCAGTGAAGGCTTTTGGTCTCAAACCACTGACTGGACCATTCAGAAGCCTGTGTTGACTGCTTTTGTGGATCAACGGTGTTTGGAAAGTGAAAAAAAAAGAGAAATTACAGTAATGCTTTGGAAAGGCTACAGAGGACAATTATTTTGTATTCAAAAGGAAATATGAATTCAGATTTTGTCATATTTGTATGTAGACAGCCTCTTACTTCTGTGGTCAACCCAGAAACACTACCTTTTGATATTTTCACATTTTTTTTCTGGAGCAAAAACCAACAGCCATTTATAATTAAAACCTTTCTGGAAAGAATACTCCAACCTTCCTCACTCTCACTCAATTGAATTTCAATTAATGTTTAATAATTCGGCTCGGCTTTCAGAGTCTATAAAGCATAAGCAGTCAGCCTTGTCGAAGATGGAGAAGTGATGTTTTCACAGTTCCACAAATGTTTCTAATTGGCATGAGCCACTTGCTAATGGGAGATAAATTGCCCTGGGTGGGTGTGGGTGGGTGGGTGTGCTCTGTGTGTGCACACTCACGCAGGCACACAAGCATGCATGCTTGTGGCGGTAATGACGTGTGGGTGTACCCAGGCTTCACCCGACATGCCATGATGCAAACTTGAGCTAAACGGGAAATTAAAGAGGGACCAGGGCTGGGCCATGACAGCAGTGGCCACACTGGGATGGGAGGAGGTGGACAGTTGGTTCCTTACCAAGAAGCCGGCAGCAGGCCCACCCTCCCATCACAGACAGTGGACAGGAGCTTAGAAAATACATGGACCAAATGAAAATGACCCCTTTCGACTGAAACTAGCTGTGCGTCAGGCTTCTCGCCGCCTCTCCTAATTTTCTCTCATATAAATGAACATGGTAAGCAGATGACAGAAAGTTGACAAGAATCATATTTCTTTCTTTCTTGCAGTCATGTCAGTAATAGCCCTGGGTTTTATAGCTGAAAAATATATGTATATTTACTCATTAATTTTCCTCTCTCTTGGCATTAGGTGGAATGCTGCCTTTTCTTGGTATTAGGTGGAATGTTATTTAAAACAAGACACAGTTCAACTTCAAAAAGAAAAATCATTCTGCAAAATACAGCCTAGACCCATTTACTGGTCATTTATCATCCCTAAGAGAGTGGAGTAGAAATTTCTATATTTGGGAGATTTGAATGATTTACAGTGCAACTGCGGCTCTTGTTGGCACCAGGATCCAGGGACACAGTAGGCTCCTTAGGACTTTGAGGAGTGTCCCAAACTGTTTTGAAATGACACGGAGAATATTCAATGTGGCATATGCAGAGCAGCTTGATAATCACTTATCTTCACTGCATTCACACAGGCTGCTGCTCAGAGGGTAGACTCAACCCAGAGGCCTGTGATTTTCTGAGGGGTGATCAAAAGTCTTCATCTCCACATCTAAATGTGTATTTCTTCTCTCTGGTGTTTTTAAAAACTTGGCTTTATGCATCTTCCATTTCCTTCAAATAGTGGGCAAATAACAATGTGCCTATTATGGTACCTGGCACATAGTTGAAGCCCAATAAACATTTGTTGAGTAAATAAATAGTTAAGTAGAATGTTATAAGCATTGCTAGCATTATTGTGTTGGCCTGAACAGTACAAGAATAGACTTGAGGCAATCAAGTAATTTCCCTTAACAGTATAAGCTAATTATTTAAGAGATGAAGATCTGGTGCATCATATTTATTTGTCAGGTTCCATTTGCTCCTAATTAAAGGTGGAAAAGTTGTTTGTAGCTTTGAAGGGATGGCACAATGACCCACTCCTACATAGATTTTTTATTTTCCTTGCCAAATTTTCAAGGAAAATACATCAAGATAAAATTAACAGGCATTCCTCTTACTTACTTCTGTTTTCTTTTCTCTGTTACTGTTTTCTAGAGGGCAGGCAAGGTGTGGAGCAGGAAACTGTTTTGACTGTATTTTTACAGCCCATCTGCCTACATGACTTCTGTAGTTGATTCTGCTAACCTTGGTTGACTAATAAAATCATCCTCCCACATAAATAGCAGATACAGTGATCCAAGATTAAAATGCTGCATTTATCATAAGTCTCAGAAAGTTTAATTCATTCATTCCTTCATTCATTCCACAAATATGAATTCAGTGTATCATATGTATCAGGCTCTGTGCTAAAGCTGTGAATTTAACACTGAGCAAATTCTAACATGGTTTCTGCTCTAAGCTTACAATCTGAGATGGTTGATGAATATTAATTAAATAATCATACTAAAAGTATATAGCTACAAACTAAATTATTTTTTAAAAGAAATATGGTTCTACTAGGATCATATAACAGGAACTGATTTACACTAGGAAACCAGGGAGAAGTTTACTAAGGAGAAGGCTGGACTGAAGAAAGGGAATGTCTGAAGAAAGGGAAAGAGCATCCTAGGCAAGAAGATTGTGAAACACGAAGGCCCCATGTCTAGGGGTGCATGATGCACTGAAAGTTGGTCAGTGTGGCTGGCTGGGAAGAGAAAGGGCTGATGGGAAGTCAGGCCTATGCCCTGCAGGGACCACAGCTAGGCCATATTAAGGGCTTTGACCTTCATCCCCTGAGCATTAGACAGACTTACAAGGGTTAAAGCCAAGCGTGAGGAAGTAGAGGCAGGGAGAACGGATGCATGGCCCTTATCATGTCTGTGTTTTGGATTGGGGAAATGTAAGTATCAATTCTTCACAAATACAAGGGAGATGAAGATGCTGAGCCCTGGATAATCCTTTCTTTGCTGCAGATGAAGTTCCTGGAAATTCTTTACCATCCATTCTCCCTTCCACTAAATTTCAGAAAGAGCGCATCCAGGTCCCTAGCTGTGTGCTGAGTAACACTTGCACGTGGCCATTGCTGGACCATGCAGCAATAACTTCTCCTCTTGTCAGCTCTTCTAGCCCCTTCTCACTCTTTCTGCTTTTCCTTTTGATGATGGGGCGGT
Organism: Papio anubis; assembly: GCF_008728515.1. Taxonomy (NCBI): domain Eukaryota; kingdom Metazoa; phylum Chordata; class Mammalia; order Primates; family Cercopithecidae; genus Papio; species Papio anubis. The sequence continues at coordinate 98,885,068 of NC_044979.1, forward strand.
GGCAAAACACAGTTCATTTCTGTTTTTGGCAAAGCGTGAATGGCATGGCTTGTGGCACCTTCTCTCCTGGTTTAGAGAACAAGCTTTGGAGGTAGAGTGGCTTTGCCTCTCGTTTAGCCTTACAGGGTTGTTCTGAGGATTAGGTGGCTTGATATTTGTAAAACATATAGAACAAGAACTGGCACATAGCAAGTACTTAGCTAATGATAGCCATTATTATTACCTATTTTGTGGATATATTGCTAAAGGGACAAAAAGCAAGATACAAAACTATGTATTAAAAGGGCTTGCACAAATGTATCCTAATAAATGCAAAGCAAATGTCTGAGGATATGTGGTGGTTATAACTGGGGTTTAGGGGAGAAGGCTAGGCAAGTGGCTTTTACTTTTTCATCTAATATTGTTGTAGTAATTGATTTTTTATTATAAAAAGTATACTTTTATAGTAATGAAATTACAAGGAATAGTTTAGAAAGTCCATCCATACTTTCCATCATGTCAGTTTTTTTAAAAGGCATGATGATTTCAACATAACCTCTTTTCATATTTTTTCATCCTTAAATTCGGAGATATCATCTAAAAACTTCTCTTAGGGTAAAGAAACATGTATCTAAATCCCAGCAATTTCCCGGATTTTCATTTCTTTGCTATGCCATAGTCAAATAAAAGTTTTTATAATTACATGCTATTTTAATTCCACAGTTATAAAATTATTCTAGTTATTCTTTCATCTCTCCATATACATATATAGAGTTGTCTGGAATGCTGTTCACCCACCAGATATAAACAACGCGTTTGGCTTCATTGTTGCTGACTTCATTGCAAAGCATTGCTTAAATTTTTATAATAAGCATTTTTATAAAAACAATGAAATCATTGCTCAAAATTGGAGATGAGAAGTGTTAGTTCACTCTTCTGTTTAGAAGTAAACATGGCCGGGCATGGTGGCTCACGCCTGTAATCCCAGCACTTTGGGAGGCCGAGGCAGGCAGATCACGAGGTCAAAAGATGGAGACCATCCCGGCCAACATGGTGAAACCCTGTCTCTACAAAAATTAGCTGGGCATGGTGGCACACGCCTGTAGTCCCAGCTACTCGGGAGGCTGAGGCAGGAGAATCGCTTGAACCCAACAGGTGGAGGTTGCAGTGAGATCGTGCCACTGCACTCCAGCCTGGCAACAGAGCAAGACTCCATCTAAAAAAAAAAAAAAAAAAAAGGAAACACAATACCCAGCAGCCAGCATCTCATCTTTTCCAGACATTTAGGATGCTGAACGGCTTCAGGATTATGAAGTTGAGTAGTTGTTGTGCAGTATCTGTTGCTCATGAAAGAGGCAAGAAGTGGACTATGTGGTTACTGAATCAGGATGCGAAAATATTTGAAATGATAATCTCATATTAACATACAATCTACCATCCTTTCCTCTTGTTTTTTATTTATTTTTTTCTTAGCAGGTAGAGGCTTTTTATGTTTAACTAAGGATTTTGATTAATTGAATTGGTATTTTTCAATAGTGTATGTAACCGGTTGAGAATCATTAATATTGTACAATGTTAGCACATGGTAGCTTTGATCATCATTTAAATACAACTGTTTCCTTGCCCAGCAATTATACACCACTATCATGGATCAGATAAGAACATAAATCTGGAGAGAACTTTGAGTCCCCTGGTAAATACTTCATGAAGTCAATGGGAGCTTGCCAATTAGACAATCATCTCTGCATAAGATATATTTCCAACGAGTAACTGCATTATACAGTCCTTAGCATATTGTGCCCCTCGGGATATGATGATAATTGACTGTGTCACAGAAGAAACAATTTGAAGAAACTGGGACTAAGCTGATTATCAACTGAACCTTTAGAACAGGGTTAGCAAATGATGGCCCAAGGGCCAAATCTGGCCCGCTGCCTAATTTTGTCCAGTGCATGAACTAAGAATGGTTTTTACGTTTTAAGTGACTGGGGAAAAAGAATCAAAAGTAGAATAACATTTCATGACATGTAAAAATTATATGAAATTCAGATTTCCTGTCCCTGAAGTTGTATTAGAACATAGCAGATTCATTCATTTACACATTGTCTGCAGCTGCTTTTGCACCACAGTTTCAGAGTTGAGTAGTTGAGACAGAGAAGATAAGAGAAGAAAATATTGACTGTCTGACTCTTTATAGAAAAAGTTTGCTGACCCTTCCTTTAGACTCAGGTACAAGTTATTTGTGTACATGTCTGCTTATGAATGGATAATGCTTCTGTGTTAGAAATATATCTGGCCGGTTGATGTGGCCATCAAAGGAGGTACAATACTCCATATTCTTCTATTTTCCTCACTCTCTTCTCAAAGTCAAAAGAAAGCTATTGAGTGAGAAAAATTAGAGTATTGGAAGGGACCATAAGAAAGATATTGGTAACAGAAAATACCTACACATTCCCTCCAAAGCTCGTAAATTACTAACTCTAATTTTAAGCCCTAAAATCAGATTAGTTCTCTACATTTTAAATTTTGAAATTATTTATTCTCTGTGTCTGAGAAATCTTTTGAGAAGCAAGAGCATTTGTTCTTGTGACTCTTACAAAATACAGTGGCTGGCCGGGCGCAGTGGCTCACGCCTGTAATCCCAGCACTTTGGGAGGCCAAGGTGGATGGATCACAAGGTCAGGAGTTCAAGACCAGCCTGGTCAAGATGGTGAAAGCCCATCTCTACTAAAAATACAAAAATTAGCTTGGCATGGTGGCAGGTGCCTGTAATCCCAGCTACTCAGAAGGCTGAGGCAGAGAATTGCTTGAAGCCAGGAGGCGGAGGTTGCAGTGAGCCGAGATCGCACCACTGCACTCTAGCCTGAGTGACAGAGTGAGACTCCGTCTCAAAAAAAAAAAAAATTAAAAAAAATACAGTGGCACACCAGATGGAGGCTCTTTGTTCAATGGCATTATCATATTGAATGGTGCTCTTTGGTGTATGCTTGCATTCAGTTGTAGATACGATATAATGCATGATTGGATAATAGGAAATACCTTTTAGTAGAATGTGTAATTCTTGATAGGATATCCTGTCCATTGGCTTTGACAGTTGAATTAACCTATTTGGCTGACATGGACCCTCCTAATGACCACAATATGTAAGAAAATATGAAATTAATACAAAAGCTATCTTGTACTGGTAGCAAGATAGCTACTGGTAGGAAACATTAACAATAGTATCTAAAATATAGAATTGAAAATGTGAGTCATTTTGCTTTTAAATCTCTATCATGTACATGACTGACTTCAGTTGTTCCCTCCCCTCCCTTTTGTTCTGTTTCAGAGGTTGAAGGCTGCACTGACTCACCACCCTGCTGCCATGTCAAATGGGAACATGAACACCATGGGACACATGATGGAGATGATGGGCTCCCGGCAGGACCAGACGCCACACCATCACATGCACTCGCACCCACATCAGCACCAGACACTGCCACCCCACCACCCTTACCCACACCAGCACCAGCACCCAGCGCACCATCCTCACCCTCAACCCCATCACCAGCAGAACCATCCACATCACCACTCCCATTCCCACCTTCATGCACACCCAGCACATCACCAGACCTCGCCACATCCGCCCCTGCACACCGGCAACCAAGCACAGGTAGACCTTTTCTGTGATCTCTTTCCCCTTCTTATTCTCTTTCTTAACAGTGCAAGCTCTAATGCTGGGGTCATTTGCAGCAATCTTGTTTGACAAGCCCAGGTGTTCTATCTCACATTCTAGGGAGCTCTGTTTATCTCCTAGGAGGCAACCCTTACCCATAAGACCCTACCAGATCACAATTTCTATAAATAATATACTAAATAATATCAGGTCTAGTCTCTAAGGGCAAGTATAAACTTTAAGTTCTCCAAAATCTATTTCTGCAGTGTGTCAGAAAGTTAGCCCCTCCCAAAAGTAATATGAATCGATGGATTAGGAAGAACTTAAATTTGTGAAGAAAGATGTGAATTAAGAATGAGAAAAACAAGTTAATTCTAACCCTGGTTCTAGCTGCTGTTTTAAAACATCATAGAGACTGAATTTTGTCACCTGTAAAATGGAAGTTAAATACAACAGGCAATCTTCTGAGTAACAGTGAATGTTAAAAAATCTAAAGAGTAACAATTCAAGGCAGACAAAGAAGCTCCATCACGGATGCTAGGGCATAAGGTGCTGTGTAAATGGTGAAGAGAGGTGACTCATCCCCCTGAATGAGAAATGCGTTGGAGGGAACAGAAAGAGAGCCAAGTTCTGTAGATGATCAGACCAAGAGAAAGGCCAAATCCCAGTGGGGGAGAGTCACCAGGAGTGGCTGTAAAGAAAGCCAGCATTTAGACAAAACTGAAAGAGGGTTGGGGGACCAGGCAGACGTTATGTCACCCACGGCCAAGAAGAGAGGCGAGTCCTGTACTGGAGTGAGTTTTAGTAAGTGGATGAAGGGCATGTCCAGGAGCATGGCTGGGCCTAGACACTTTGGATCCTCAAGCAGAATGACCTTCATCCATACCCTCCACCCAGTCCACACTGCCAGCTTCCAACCAGCTGGATCAGAAGGGTGTCGGAAGCGTGGAACCATCAAATAACACTTATTCACCGTCTCCTCTGTCATCTGCCCCTGGAGACGAGACCTTACACCAGGCAGCTTTTTGAACTCTTGAGCCCCCCTCCATTAACGTGCACCAAACCTGGACAGCCATCCACAGAATGGATCAGGCACAAGCAACTCTCTAAGCTATTTATTAGATAAACTGTCTTTTACAAGGTCCTTAGAGGTGTTCTACATTGTGAATAAGAATTGAGCATTAGAGTGAGATAACCTTAACTTTTTTCCTGGCTTCCTCACTGTGTGATTGTGAACAGAAACGATTAACCTCTCCAACCCTCAGTTTTTCCATCTGCAAAATGGGGCTGGGTAATAGTAGACTAAACTCTAGGCTCTTATGAGTATTAAATAAGAGAATCTCTGTAAAGCCCTTGGCACAGTGTTCAAAATATGTTATTCCAAACCAAAATAATAGAAGTTTAGCAAATTGTATAGCAATCAAACGTTACCCAGAGAACCTTTTTGGTCACATTTTTAGTCAAATGCCATACTAGAACATGTATTTAGAAAGGAAAAAAAAAAAAACAACTACAAAGTCAACGATGGTCAAATTGATTCACATAGGTACTTAGTTTATAAGGAAACAAGAACATCAAGGTTTGGTCACCTTTGTGGGCAAGTTATTTCACAGGGCAAGTTATATAACAGTTCTTTGAATATAAAAGCCGTTCACTAGCTAATTACCAATTAGCCAGTTGCCCTCTGTTTCAAGTCAGTAAGTGGCCAATTGTATATGCAATTAGTTAATTGCTATTATAATTAGCTTCATGAACAGTTACTTCTTTTAATTGTATACTAAAAAGAAAGAGCCCAGGTTGGTCTTGCTAAAATTTGAACCAGATCATTTAGGCAGTATCCCAAAACACCACTTTTAAATTGTATTAACTTGGCTGATTACTGAGATCTTGCCATTTTTCTTAATTGTATGATTATCTGAAAGTAGGAATAGAATCCTTTGAACTCTGAGATTCTAAGATGATTTGGAATAAATTCTGCCTTTTTGAAATTATAATTGATTACTTTTGATCACAATTTTCAGAGCATCTATGCCAAGAGAATTCTGCTTTAAAAATAAAATTACAAGCAACAATAATTACCAGTTACACAGATTCTGGGTTTAGGAATGTATTTGCATTTTCTCCTGGCTTCTTGTGCTCCTCCTGCATGTAAGGATGTGATAGTAGAGTGCTGGTTTCAAGGAATTTCTCTTAACCAATCGTGAACCTACATTACACCTGAAACCACGTCACTTATGCCTTTGGGTGAAGACACACGAAAAGTGTCATGGGTTACACTGATTAAACTTAGGGTAGGAGGATACAGAATTGAAAGATAAGTCCCTGCAATGGAGATGTGAAAACATTTTTTTCCTATTTGAGGGTTTTGTCTGGGGCTGGCAATAAGAGATCATAATTCACAAAAGGAAACAGTTAAAGGCAAAAATATCCAAGCAGTTAGCACATTCCCTCTTAATGCTTTTCTTTGCAGTAGTTAGCTCAGGAATTACCATCCGAAATGGCAAGTGGTAAGCCTTTGCCAATAACAAGGATGATGTCTTCACTAGCAATTTTGATGACTAAGACCTTACACAGTTAATTTATTTTGTTATTCTTCTGTAATCGGGAGGAAAATAGTCACCAACAAACAGTTCTAGAAAATGTCTTTGCTGGCCGGGTGTGGTGGCTCACGCCTGTAATCTCAGCATTTTGGGAGGCCGAGGCGGGTGGATCACGAGGTCAGGAGTTCAAGACCAGCCTGGCCAAGATGGTGAAACCCCGTCTCAACTAAAAACTACAAAAATTAGCCAGGCACAGTGGCAGGTGCCTGTAATCCCAGCTACTTGGATGACTGAGGCAGGAGAATTGCCTGAACCCAGGCAGCAGAGGTTGCAGTGAGCTGAGATCATGCCACTGCACTCCAGCCTGGGTGACAGAGAGAGACTCCATCTCAAGAAAAAAAGAAAATGTCTTTGCTTTACATAAAATTACTGAGATGCAGTTCAACCTCAACCCTGGGCCTGATTCTTTTACAGTTAGTCATAGAAGGTTTGATAGAGTTTTGGATTAAAATATATCACCATCAGTCAACTGATGTCAACCAGTAGCCATTATTAGTGCAATTACAGTCATTCTGATTGATTTCAATCATAGTGCTGGAATGTGGTAGAAAAGATTGTTGGGCTTCATTTTTAAAACTTTTGGCCTGTTATTTCTGCAGGTTAAATGTCTCTTGTAAAACAACTTTATAGGTATTACAGTCATAAACCTGAGTGACTGAGAAATGGGAGAGGGAAAAAAACCCGCCTTTTATTGAGAATGAAGAAGGAGGAAGGAATGAAGTGCATGAGGGAAAGCATTAGGTGTCCAGACATATAAAGAGTCAGTCGTAGAAATTTCACAAGGTGCCGTGTGTCTGCCTTATGAATAGAAAAAAAGCTGTATGTGTGGAGGTCTCTAAGCCTTAGATGTTGCTAAGTCTCACACAGACCTTGCAAGAACTCTATAAGCATAGTAAAATTTTTTAATAAAGTGCTTTGCCACTCTTAGGATTTCCTTCTAATGTAAGTGTATGGTAATGCACAAGCAACTCTCACTATCTCATACACACAGGGTATGACAGGGCTCAGTGCTGCTTCAGGCATCGATTTAACACTTTCAAAGGCCCAGCTTCCCAATCACCTAGAAAGCTCTCCTGGATCTCCTTTCACCCTGGTGAGCCCTCTGAGGGGCAGGCAGGCCCAGCTGGAGTGTGCAGGTCCGGCTAGTCCTCTGCATTAAGAACTGTGAAAGAGTCAAAATAGGATTTCACCTGCCTTCCTGGCTTCATGGGCTTCTTTTGATAGGAGCCACAGTGGCAACGATGTCCCAGAGGTGTGTTAGCAACACAACTTTACCACTATTAGAATGAAAGGAGCCCACAACCTGCTCAGAGGTTTTCTGCAGATGACAGTTGAGTCATCCATATTGTGATAATAACCCTGACCTTTCTGTTTTCACTCTGTAGCCATACATTGGCTATTTTAAAGTTGTTTATTTGTTTTTTTGTTTTTTAGAGACAAGGTCTTGCTGTGTTGCCCAGGCTGGAGTGCAGTGGCACAATCATAGCTCATGGCAACCTCGACCTCCTGGGCTCAAGCAAGCCTCCCACCTCAGCCTCCTGAGTAGTTAGAACTGCAGGCATGCACCACCGTGCCTGCCTAATTTTTCCATTTTTTTTTTTTGTAGACACAGGGTCTTGCTATGTTGCCCAGGCTAGTCTGAAATTCCCAGCCTCAAATGATCCTCCCGCCACACCTGACCCTTACTTTAAAGTTTTTAAACACACGGTCAGTAAAACATTTTTAATAGCTGAAGGAGAAAAATAAATGTTTCCTTTACCATGATTCGGCTAAACGCCTGTCAGGGAAAAATCCATCTGACTACATCTTTTCACAAGTCATTCCTATATCTTGCCAACACATCACAGAATATATAGGTCAGTGATGCTTTTTCTTTTCTGAGTGTGATTTCATCATTTATTTCATTCATAGGAGGCAAGTCTCATATGCTGACTGAAGCGATAGACTTTCTGTGCTTTGCATTTTAACATCAGCTTGGGTTTCTTCCCTTACCTAACACGTCCTTCCCTATCCCCATCACCTCCTCCCTCTCTGTCCCAGCAGGTTTCACCAGCAACACAACAGATGCAGCCAACCCAGACAATACAGCCACCCCAGCCCACAGGGGGGCGCCGGCGAAGGGTGGTGGACGAGGATCCGGACGAGAGGCGGCGGAAATTTCTGGAACGGAACCGGGCAGCTGCCACCCGCTGCAGACAGAAGAGGAAGGTCTGGGTGATGTCATTGGAAAAGAAAGCAGAAGAACTCACCCAGACAAACATGCAGCTTCAGGTGCAGCCCACGGTGTCTTTCCCCGGGACTCAAAGGCCCTCTGCTCCGCGGGCATTTCCGGCCCCGACAGGCACTTGTTGACCTAAGCAGTGATGCCACACACTTAGTCCACAGAGGAGCCGCAGCCTCACTCCTCGAGCTTTATTAATTCCGGGACACTCTACAAAACAAAATTAACCGTTCAGTTTTTCAATCAATTTGCCCACAGAGCTCTGAGAAGGGGGGACCTACCCAGCTAAGTTGTAGGCTGGGAGCACAGGCTTTAATCCGACAGAGATCCAAACCCTGGTTCAGCAATTACTTGCTAGGTTTAACTCGCTGGCTCTCTGTTTCTTCCTCTATAGAATGGGAATCATAACTTTATAGAGTTGTTACATTAGGGGGAATAAACAAACTAATGTCTCCAAAGCAGTTGCCCAGTGCCTGGCCCATAATAAACCTTCAACTGAAAAGGAGCTGCTCCTTATATTCACTAGGTTGAGGGGGTTGCCTTGGCTTATACTTGATTATCTCTATTTTTGTTTCACATGGAAGAAAGAAAGGTTTATGGTCATTATGTAGCTCTGAAAGAAAAGGCATGTTTTCATCTCATTTGCCAACTCACCAAGATTTGAATCTTGCATAATTTTTGCTTTTTATGAATGGCTTCACTGGGGAGATTTTATAATGAGGCCCAGAAGTGTCTGGGCGTGTCTAAGAGAAAAGGAAGAAACTCTAGTACCCGGGCTTCTCCGGCAGACTTTATAGTTTATAATGATGTAGTTTAGAGCATTTGTTCTAATGTTAAAAATATGTGCACTATTTATCAGCAGAAAAAAAGGGAAATAAATAGACACGTATGTGACCCACAGTCCAGGGATAGCATTAAGAGTTGTGGATTATACTCCAGTGCTTCCAGAAGCTGAGAGAATGGCCAAAGAGAGTGGGGCAGGGAGGAAAGTACCCTACATAGGGAGACTCTGCACTTTAAGAGTTCATGGGGTCTGGGTGCAGTGGCCCACACCTGTAATCCCAGCACTTGGGGAGGCTAATCACTTTGGGAGGTGGCGGGATCACTTGGGGTCTGGAGTTTGACCAGCCTGGCCAAGGTGCAGAAACCCTGTCTCTACTAAAAATACAAAAAAAATTTGCCGTGGTGGCGCAGGCCCATAGTCCCAGCTGCTCAAGAGGCTGAGGCAGCAGAGTGGCTTGAATGCAGGAGGGAGAGTCTGTAGTGAGCCAAGATCGCATCACTGTACTCCAGCCTGGGCAACAGGGTGAGACTCTGTCTCAAAAAAAAAAACAAAAAAAAAAACCAGTTAATGGCTAGGCATTGGTAGGTTACTTTCATCTTCTTCCCACACCTAGTTCTCTGTGCATCCTTAGAAAGGAACAGTTAGGGTGCCAAACCCCAAAGCCTTTGCATATTCAGTTTCATTAAATGGAGATGGCTTGGGGCTTCCAGTGTACAAATTGAAAGTATATAAGGAAAGTGTGTGTTGTATGAGGGCCCGAATTTCATAATTTATGGATGTTCATTTTTCCCCCTAAATGTGTCATTCTTTTTGTGATAGACATGATGAGCAAGAAACTGCGAAACATATAGCAGATGTGAGGAAAATAAGATAATGATTCCTGCACTAACTTGCATGCTGCGGGAAGATTGGGACTGTCTCTTGCTACTCCCTCCGCCCACTATCTATCTGCTGTTTATAGTGTGGTGTCTACACTCAGTAACTTATTTGTTGAATAAATGAATGGGTTCCCCTGTTTATAGTATAGTGTCTACACTCAGTAACCATTTGTTAAGTAAATGAATGAATTCCTCATTGCTGGAGTGTCTAAGAATTGGCTGCTTGACTACTTGGCAAGGATGTGATTGCAGGGAGTCAAGCCACCAGAGAAATGGCTGGACTCAAACACCTTTAAAACCACTTGTAGAATCTGATAGGCACAGTAGTATCTGAGAAACTTTTAGGTAGAATGTGGTTAAGCATTTTTCTTTTTTGAGACAGGGCCTCACTCCATTGCCCAGGCTGGAGGGCAGCTTACTACAGCCTTGACCTCCTGGACTCGAGTGTTCCTCCCACCTCAGCCTCCCGAAGTGTATATCACCATGCCTGGCTAATTTTTTTTTTTTTTCTCTAGAGACAAGGTCTTATTATGTTGCCCAGGCTGGTCTCAAGCAACCCTCCAACCTCAGCCTCCCAAAGTGTTAGGATTATAGGTGTGAGCCTCTACGCACAGCCAAGCATTTTTAATATTAATAATCATATTTTAATTTTGATGTGTATTGAAAAATGTAATTAGAAGATCAAATCTGCAGTTTCAAAGATATTAGTAAGAAGGCTAAATTATTCAAAATTGAGTTAATTTGCACAAACATGTTAAGTAAATAAAAGTTCTTATATATGTGAACCTAGTAAATATTACAGCAGTGGTTCTGTGATAACTGAAGTTGGGGAAACCCAGGAATTTGCCACCATTTCTGAGGTCTGCAGGAGGATGATGCAAACGTGTAGGTTTTCTCAATCTTGGCCCTATTGACTTCTGGGCTCAATCATTCTTTGTTGTTCCCTGTGCATTGCAGGCTATTTAGCAGCATCCTTGGCCTTTACCCACTATGTATCAGGAGCACACCTTCCACCTATGACAACCAAAGCGTCTCCAGACATTGCCAAATGTCCCCTAGTGGTGATTGGGAAGGGAAGTTGGGTGGCAAAATCAGCCTTAGGAACCACTGCTTAGATGAAGGAGCCAAAAATAGCCAGCTGGCACATATCAGCTGCCAAGGCTTTAAATCAGTTTTAACTAAAATGAGTCCTTGCAGAATTCCTTCAGGGTATTGACTGTGATCCTAACGCATGCAAACATGGAGGGATCATAGCAGAGAGCCAGGAAAGTAAAGATGTCCATTGATTTTTGAGGCCAGAGGTGTTCGTGACTTGGCATATGCGTATTTATGACTGCTTTTACAAAATATACAAGGTAAATTTACCCTTTGCTAGACCCTAATGCACTGATTTTTTTTTTCACATTTCTTTAGAGCCAAATGGCTGAGGGAAAAAAGGAACTAGAACTCTAGCTCCCAAAACCAGAAAAAAAAAAAAAATTCCTACTGAGTTCATGTGACAGGCACCAATATTTTGGTAGTTAAAACAGTACCCAAAAAAGGGACAGTCTCTGAACAGACTAAATTGTTGATATTTTCCAACCACCGCTTTGCCTTGGAGGGACAGAAGCCACAACCGCCCAGTGTTCTCTGTGAAGCTGAGTGTCCTGCATCAGGCCCTGGGATGCTGGAGAGGATGCTGCAGATTCTGCTACCTTTGAATGACCCTTTCCCTCTCACTGGACCTTTGTCAAAAGAAAAAGGTGGCTCTCTTGAGGCTGGACCAGTGAGCCAAATTTTAAGTAAACAGAAATGGAAGGTGCTAAGCAAACAAACTCCAGCCAAATGGAATATCCAAGGTCTGGATGGCCAGCTGCCACTTTTGAGTTGTTTTCCAGCATAGAACCCTCTAGTTAGGCTGCAGCATTTCAGATTGGAAAAACCAGACCTAAGAAAACAAAATCAAACTCCCAGACTTCATTTCCTAGTCTCACAACACATCTCTGCCCAAGAGGTCCAAAAAGGTATAGGAATTGGGGAAAATATTAGAAACCACCTAATCTGACATTTTATGGAGAAAGAAACTGAGGTTAGGGAAATGAGGGGTCTTCCCTAATGTCACACAATGAGTAGGTGGCAGAATGAGGACTCAGGGAAGTCTCCTGTTGACCTAACCCACTTCTTTGTGGTCTTTTATTTTAGAAACTCCGTAAGCCAAAGAAATCCATGTTCTTTTTTCTGATACTAAGTGACTAAGATCAGCTCTAAATTCATCAACTGCTGATGTGGTACTCAGTAGAACGTCTGGGTTCGGTAGAGGATATGGAAATCATCTGGTCACCCATGGAAATAATTGCTTTTCTTTTTTAGTGCAAAGACACATGGTCTAAGTTGCTGCTGAAATTTTGGACACATGAGCCCAGGTCTGGGACTTGGCAAGCGAATAGGCCAGATGGGAACTGTTGCTTGACAAATTGAAAGTTCTTTGTTTCAGAGTGAACCAAACCTGGTCTCAGCTAATCTACCAAAACAAAAAAGCTGGGGGAGGGTATATTGTAGGGCCCATTTTGATAATTATTTTTTTGGCACAAACTACTGCTTACACCAAAAAGCACTGTGGATTTATCGTATAAATAATGACATCCCCAAAGCTGAACACTGCAAATGTAGCTATTAGGGACTTGTTGGAGTGCTTGCTTAAAGTATGTTATTGTAGTATTGAATATCTCTATGGAGTGCTGCTTCACCCCAAGGCAAACTATGGGTTTAAAAATAGATCAGTCCAACTGGATCTTACAATTGCTAAACAGCTAACTGCTTTAGAGGAGCAAACTCAAATTCATTTAGAAAAATGAAAAGATGAAGAGTTGATTTCCACCAGACAATCGATATGTATTATTAATACCTTGTATTTACAAAGTACTTTTATATTAAGACCTAAAACTCTGATTATAACCTACATAGGGGAATAAAAAATGGTGATTTTCCTCAATTTATAAAACAAGGTAATTCAGAGTAAGAAAATGCCTCCAGAAGGCCTGGTTTTTATTTCCCTACTAGACTTCCAGGCCACATTTGATTTCTTTTATGCATTTTGAAACATTTGCTATCTGGTTGTTCTCTTCCAAAATGAATTCAAGGTGATTCCACTTATGTTCCCCTGAAAAGGGTTTTTACTTAAAATATAGTCTAGTATTTGTGCATTTCCTATACTAATCATTCTTTCACTGTGGAATCTTTAAGATGATTATGCATGTGCACACCACACAATTCATTCTTCTTTCTCCAAGATAGTGATTTTTGACCTTTCTTAAGCCAAAGACCCTTTATGAAATATAATGAAGGCTCCATAGATGCTGTCTCAGCAATATGGACACATAAATGGACATACAAAATTTTGTTATAAAATGAAACTATAAATGTTGCTTTGGAATCTGCCTTACTAAGATTTGGAAGCATAAGAGGTGATAGAACTGGCTCCCTTATGAAAGATAAGACCAAAATTATAAGCATATTTGAGCATATTGAAAGTAGTTAAGTAATGAATAAAAGTCAAGATTGAATCTTTCATTAGATAATTGGGTAATTTGCTTTCTCAATAGAAGGTGACACAGAAATGCTTGTAGAATAAAAAAAAAAATTCTTTCTGGAAGGAACTTAGAGAAGTAGTTCTCTACTTCTATACATGAAGTATAAAACCATCGTGTTTTATACTTGGTTGGCATGGCAGCTTGAGAACTCAAACCCTATTATTCTCAACTCTCAGGCGAGAGTTCCTTTTCCTATTGGATGCTGCCCCATGAATTTCTATGGCTTCTGTGGTTATTAGGCCTTTATTTAGTCCTTGCAGCATCGTAGTTACGTGTATATGGTATAAACAAGAAGCTGATTGCCCTTCTCTACTGACATTAATTGGTGTTCATTTTCCCACCATAACATGGCTAAATAACATAATTATTAACATGTTACATTAAGAAATATGTCCTGCCAGGCACAGTGGCTCATGCCTGTAATCCTAGCAGTTTGGGAGGCTGAGGCTGGAGAATCACTTGAGGCCAGGAGTTCAAGAGCAGCGTGGGTAAAATAACTAGACCCCATTTTTGCAAAACATTTTTTTTAAATTAGGTGGGCATTGTGGCACATGTCTGTAGTCCCAGCTACTCAGAACACTGAGGTGGGAGGATTGCTTGAGCCCAGGAAGTAGAGGCTGCAGTGAACCATGATGGTGCCACTGTAGTCCAGCCTGGACAACAGATCAAGACCCTGTGTCTATAAAAAGAAAAAAGAAAAAAAGAATATGTTCATATTCACATATATCTTTAAATGATGGTCAGCTGTCTCAATATTCTCAGGGTTCTGCATTTTTACAGACCCTCACAACACTCAGGCCTTTGGTCTCTGTACTTACAACATATTGCTTTATTAATAAAGTGTTTTGCTGTTCATAGACTAAATGCCACCAAAGTCATATACTTTGTATGGGGTTTTGGTGATAGGCCAGGGCACCACATGTGCTGACTGGTGCTCTTTTTATAGTAAAACAGCCTTATGAAAGCAAAAATTTATTGTGAAACTGTTTGGGGCATGCCAAATATCATAGGCAGTTAGCTCTTTGCTAACTGTAGAAACCCAGAGAATAGAATTCGGAGTGTTTTCTTAAGGAAGGGGCAATGAACACTTTGTGCCTGGGAGATTGAATGCTGCCAAGAAAGGGTTTCACTGCCCGGGACATAGTGGGGGAAGAAATGGAGACTAAGTTCAACCTCTCCAAGATGCCCACAGGCGGGGGTGTTTTTTCTTCCAAAAGTATAAGAAAGCAAGAGAACCCAGTTTTGTTTTTAATACTTTTTGTTGTTGTTGTTTTCTAGGTAGAAAAGTGTGGATTCGCTAGAAATTGGAACTTGATTCCATTTTCTAAGATCCATTGTCTACATTATCTGCAGCTGAGAGCTTCTACTCAGGGGGCAAGGTGTCTGGCAGTTTTGATTTCAGAAAAGTGTTATTTCTGTAGTTTAATGCAAATAATATGACATTTCCTTCTGAAGTAAATATACATAAATACACACACACACACACACACACACACACACACACACATAAACACATCTCTGTTTCCTTGTTTTGTTTTTGTTTGTTTTTGACAAGAGATTGCCTTCATATGATGGTCTAGAAGTGACTTTCTTTTATATGTGCTATTTTGAGCAGAGGGAGAACTGAGAAAAAGAAGGAAGGCCATCTGAATTTAGATAGGTGTAAAATCAAAGAGGAAGAAGGTAGTATTTAAGGCTAAAATAAATTGTCCTGTAAGTTATCCCACTGACCCTGGAATTGACAGAGTCACTTTTGGTTTCCACAGAGCCCCTTATCAATCACATTCATTTGGAGTTGGGAGGTACAATTTGCCTTCTTGTATGTTCTGAGATGTAAGACCAATTTTCTTGTTTGATTAAGTGATTTATTCATCGTTAAGGCTAACTTCCCAAATAGTCATTTTTATTTTGTAAAAATAAAGTTTGGAAGAGAAAGGGAATGAGATGAGATTTGTAGATGAGATTTTTATTCTTGTTATTGTTTTATTATTATTTTTATTATTTTGTTATTAATATTACTCAATATGTGGTTGCTTATAATGTATTTCACAAAGAAATTTAGAAATGGGAGATATTCCTTAAAAAATATTTCAATTTTTTTTAGAGTAACTTCTGGAATCCCAAACATGCATTCCTAGGTGATAAATACATGGCTGAAAAGCCAAGTTCATATTGAAAGTGTAGGTACAACTTAATGACAGCAATGTTAATCGTGCTTTTCTGTGTGCATGCATTTTTTAAGTTTCCAATATGTGAAGTACAATGCCTGGCAGTCACAAATAAACCTTGACCAAAGAGAGGATATTACTGATCACAATTTTTAAATGGCTTATTCAAGACAGCACTACATTTACAGTTCACTTTTATCAAGTGGAAGCATCTCGGAGCCGCCATCTATTTTGTGTCTATATTTGTAGACAATGGATGCCAAGTTCATTATTCTACAAAGCTATGAGCATGCCTCTGTGAATTACTATTAATAGATAAAGTAGAGATCCGAGGCACTTACATGAGTAAATAGAAGAAAACCCCACACCATCCACAATATCCTGATATTGAGGAGGGAAAGAGTATTTTATAGACCGAAATTGACCAAATAATCAATGCACTCAATCAAATTAATTCAATCATGGCCCAAAACTTCATTGCTTCTTGCCACCCTGAGCTGACATCATCCACCTGCAGCTGACCAACGTGTGCACTATGTGCTTCCATGCCTCCTGCTTAGTGGGCATCAGGCAAGTGGACGTGCTTTGCTCAACAGTAGCCCATGAACAGCAATTGAGTAGGAGATGGTGGGGGTAGCAGGGATTCATGGCTGAAGGTCAATTTATTTTCAGATATTCCTTTTAGATTGAGCAACACATACTTCTTTTGGAAAGTCTGATGGTAGATGAGTCAGGTTACTCTGATTGCATTTCAGGTGGAAGCCACAAATCCTACCACATAATTCTGCCCACTGCATGCCTCATATTCACATTCTCAATTGGATGTCAACCTGAGCTTGTGAAGGTTACGATAGTTAAATGTATTAAGTGCTTAGTATGTGCTGGGTATTGTTCTGTTTCCCATCTATTACCGTATTTAATCCTCACAGTAACACAAATAATGTTGTACTCTTCTTATCACCATCTTATAACGAGGTTGCTGGAGCTCAGTTGGGTTGTGTTATCTACCTAAGGTCATGCAGTCAGTGTGGAGTAAGGATTCTCACCTGGCTTCAGTTCTCATCACCTAAGGGTGTGGTCTAGCCTTTTAATAAGGTTCAGCTCTTGAGTTAAAACCTAATCTCTTCAGAAAGGCCCTGGTAAATATGAGGGCCAAATTAAAGGTAAGCTACAAACTTTCAGGCGAACCACAGTAAATAATGTTCTTGATGTCATTTAGACATAACAGAAGACTTTGCCAGTTTTGTTGTTGAAAGTGCACAGGGCATTGGGTTTGTATCCTCTGGTCTTCTCAACATGGTTTTAATACATCTCTTTTAGAATGAAGTGTCTATGTTGAAAAATGAGGTGGCCCAGCTGAAACAGTTGTTGTTAACACATAAAGACTGCCCAATAACAGCCATGCAGAAAGAATCACAAGGATATCTAAGTAAGTCACCGACTTTTTCACTTTTCTTTAGTGTCCAATTTTTTTTTTGCCACTAAGTTTGCACTGAATTTGATTGAAAGAGCAAAAGTAAAGTGTAGATTATACTTCCAGGCAGATATACAAGAATTCTTGAGTGGCTTCCAGACTATTCTTCCAAGGGGATCCCTTTTTCCTGACCCCTGTGCAACACCATGCCCACCACCTCCTGATAATTTCTGGCTACTCCTTCCCTGGCATTTCGAAGTATTAAAAAAAATACCAAATTCCAATTTTGCAGCCAGGAAGAAAAGAGCCAGCTGAAGCCCAAGTACCAGTGGCCCAGCAGTCTCCTTCAGAAATCTGTGGGCTGGGGCCCAGGCCTTGGGTGAATTACATCCAGTGCCTCCAGAAACACTGCATGTTACTCCCTGGGCTGAAAAGCTAGTGACTGACCTCAGTTTATCAATATGTAACATGATCCCTTCCTTCAGACCCCGGTTTCTGCATCTGGAATGCCAGTTGGTTAAATGATAGTTGAATAGGGATGGTGGGAGGAGCAGGGATTCATGGCTGAAGGTCAATTTATTTTCAAATAATTTTTTAGATTGAGCAACACAGATTCTCCCACCACATGTGAGTATTTTTCCACATTTGATATATGGATGGCTATTTAAAAGACAAGATGGGGAAGTTCACATGTCCATGACTTAAACACATCAAATCATTTTACTGATACAGAAAGCATGGCTTTGCTTGTAGATATAAACTGGAAAGGCATAGCATTGTGACAACAGTTGAAAATAAAGTTTTGAAATTAACTTTCAGAAGAAAATGTGCGAAACTTCTATTTCAAGTAAATATCCGGTACTATTTCTCTGAGGAGTCCACAAGTCCATACAAAAAAGACCTATATTGGTGTGTGTGTATGTGTGTGTGTTGTCTTTTTTTTTCTCTCTCTAGGTCCGGAGAGTAGCCCTCCTGCTAGTCCTGTCCCAGCTTGCTCCCAGCAACAAGTCATCCAGCATAATACCATCACTACTTCCTCATCAGTCAGCGAGGTGGTAGGAAGCTCCACCCTCAGCCAGCTCACCACTCACAGAACAGACCTGAATCCAATTCTTTAAAATGCACCATCAGACCTGGCCTCCAAGAAGAGCTGTAGCGTACCATGCGTCCTTTCTTTTAAGGGCATTTTTAGAATTAACTCAGACCTGGAAGACTCCTCAGTTCTTCAAAGACTGGCTTTCATTTTTATAGTCATTATGGAAATGTTGTCTTTTATACTTAGTTATATAAGAAAAAAGGGAGTTATGCAATTAATATCTATCAGCTTGGGAAACGCTTTGGTGCTTTTCTCCAATTTTCTGGTACCAGTTACTTGTTTATAAACTGAACCTTTTCTGTATATAGCCATGGTTTCATTCTTATCAGTCCAACCCTTTGCCTGAAACACTGAATCTTGTTAAACCACAGCTTTTAGCCAAAATGAGGCATATCTAGATGTCAAGTAAGACAGATCCAAGGTAACTGGGTAGAAAATCTTTTGACATCTTAACTCATGTTGAGTTTGTGCTGTGGTGTCACCAGAATCCCAGATAAACACACAGCCTTTCCCATAACTTTTTGTTTCTTACTATAAAATATTATAAGATTCATTGATGTCCAAATAACACCACCGAGCGTCTCTTCACTTCTCCTTCTCCTCTTGGTCCACTTGCTAATGCCCAGTTTTCTTCTCCATTTCCACTTTTTCTTGGGCTCCCTGTTTACTCTTCATTTTGACTTCCTTCTGTTTTATTTTTTTTCCCTTTAGCATTGCATGTGAAGAAGAAAATAATGTTTAAAGGAAAAAAAAAAAAGCAAACCTCCAAAACGTGGACCTAACCATTGCTTCACTTACACGTCACCCACAGCTGGAGTTCATTCAACTCTTGCTTTTCACAAAATAGTAACCAGGAGACGTTTAATGTGCCTGATTTAATGTTTTTAATAATCAGAGCAAATGAAAGGTGGCTTAGCTATAAGTGAAGCACGGTTGAATACCAGCTGGGGAGACACTAGGGAAGGGAGCTTTGTAAGCCTTGATTGTGAAAGTCCAAATTTTGATGTGGGGCTATAACATGACACCCTTGGATTGCAACTGGTTTTATATGACCTGTCTATAACATTGAAAATCCATGTACTATATAATAATTCAGAAGGGCTCTATTCACTACACGGATTACATTGTTCAATCATCAGCTGCTAATAGCCTAAGATTTATTATTTTTTTTTCTTAAGCCTATGGAACAGGCTTTGCTGTTCTGGGGGGTGAAAATAGACTAACTACTGGAGAAACAAAGAGAGAAAGAAAACCCAGTGTTTCCATAGGGGCACTTTTAGCCTTCCCACGACAGTTCAGCACTCTTTGACTGCTGAAGGAACCCCATGGATGAGGCGCAGGCTACTTCACTCTTTTTTTTCTTTTTTTTGAGACAGAGTCTCACCTATTGCCCAGGCTGAAGTGCAGAGGTGCACTTCACAGATCACTGCAGATCACAGATCACAGAACACTGCAGCATCAACCCCCGAGTTCAAGCGATCCTTCCACCTCCGCCTCCCGGGTAGCTGGGACCACAGGTTCACACAACCATGCCTGGCTACTTTATTTTTACTTTTATTTTAAAATAAAAGATAAGGTCTCTCTTATGTTGCCCAGGCTAGTCTCAAACGATCCTACTTCTTCGTCCCAAAGTGTTGGGATTGTAGGCGTGAGCCGCTGCACCCAGCCTACTTCCCTCTTCTGAATTATTCTGATTTATTTTCAACAACTTTTGTGAACTTGCGCATGATACAAAGCAGATAGTCCCTGAACCACAGTCGTGCCTCCTTGAAACAAGCCATTCTACTGTGCTAATGTTTTAATATCGCATCTCACAAATAACAGGGGTGAATGTTTCTCTCTAGCAATCTAGGCAGGTGCTGGTGTTTCATCTCCATTTGAATGCTTGACCCCTTAACGTGTGTTATGTGTGTGTGTATGTGTGTGTGTGTCCATGGGTTTTAAAAGAACAGTATTTTACAAAAGGTGTAGCTTTTATAAGAGTTCAGAAAAGGGAAGGATGTGTTTTTTTCTCTCACTATAGTATAAGAATCTATTTTGGAGAAAAAAAGAAAATATGAGGGTCTCGAAGCATGATTTTTATATAACTAGTTTCAGTTTTATCTAATAACTTACTTTTTAAATCAATATTTATCAACAATCTTTCCATGTATGCAGTGCTTTCAAAAGATGGTTTTGAGTGTCCAGTGAAACTTATGACTTGGGTATATGGTTGAAGAATCAAAACAAAAGCAAAAAAAAAAAAAAAAAAAACACACACCAAAAAGAGAAAAGAGAAAAAAAGAAAAAATGCAAATGAAATAATTTTCTATTATATTTTAGACAAACATATCATTTTCAAGTATTTTAAATACTGAATTCATAGTTGTTGTTTTTTAAATTCCAACAGTAACAGCTGAATGGTTTAATCTGACTGGCTTCCTAAGAAATGTTTAAGACTCAGCTTTAAAAAGAAGTTAACATTCATATCTCTGTTTTGAAATCAAAAATAATATTTCAAAATTCTTTCCTAGGACTGACTGTCTGTCTCCCCTCCCCCTACAAAAGGAAAAAGAGTGCATTAAAATGTTTAGTTGGGTTTTTTAATTTTTAATTTTTATTTTATGTTTTGCTTTAAGTAAAATTTTTTCTTTACTGCATGCATAGCACTTAATAAAATGGATTTTTTAAAAATCCACTAGTAATATCAGAATGTCCAGGGAGTGATTGTCGTTACAATGATGGTTTAGTTTACTTCTGTTCCACCTTTTGATTGAAATATTTAGTTGTTAGGCTGAAAGCCTCTGCAGTTAAGAACTTGCCTGAGTTTTCTTCGTTCAGCAACTTGACAGTTTGACTGATGTGCATTATATATAGCTCAATTATGTCTGTTTTTTATGCTAAGTAGGAAAACCAACCACACACATTAGCAAACCGGCCTCAACATATAATTAGAATAAACTGTCTTCTTGTTCTACTCAGGGCCTTTAGGTGTGTTCATTCATGGTATGGAAATACAGTAAATGAAAGATTCCAACTAGTTGTCAGTGCTTCTTGAAAATTCCAAACAGAAAGAGACATTGGTCAGATCCAACACATGGCTTATCAATATTAAGTCTTTTACCTAAAGGCCCAGCAGTCACCAGACAACAGAATAATCAATCTGCCTGAAAAATCCCTCCTCCTTGTCTTACACTTTTTGCCTATTTGGGAGAATATCTTTGTACTCCATTCTCCTCCCTCAACCAGTTATTGTGTCACCCATCCATGTGTTCATTAATCAATTATCATGGCCTTCAGAGCACCTGTCCTAAGGAGGGAAAATCCTGCCACACTGCCTCTCCCCATTCATGTGTGGTTTTCTTGATCGGCGAGATCTGTCTCTGAAGTCACTGCCAGCCTCCCTGGGAACGTCTATAGTACCTCCCCTGCCTTATGTGATGGGAGTTAACAACTCAGATAAGTACACCTGAGAGCATTTCTACCAGGTAAACTCTCACCTAAATGGAGGTGTCCACATCTTAATTGTTTCTCCTTGACATATTTTTCAATCCACGATGCCAGGAGAAGTAGAGCGAAAATCCCAGCCATGGATGAATGTACTGATTTGAAAGCCAAGTGTTAAGTTGGAAGTTTTCCCGTCACACTACTACTCAGCCCTCTCCTGCTCCCACATCAATGGATGCAAGTCACAATCTTAACACAGCCTGTGGGAGACAAGCAGTTTGTGTGCTCTCACAGTATATATTATAGTAATTAGGGTGACTTAGAGCAAATACTCTTCAGATCCTATGTAGTCAGTGAAACAGGGAGAGTGTATTCTGATAGAGGGATGTCGATGGTGAATGTTCTGGTGGTTGTTGCCTGTTAAGTAAACTTTAGTGTGTAAGTCGAGTTTGTCATTAAAATCATAAACCAGCTACGGTAACAGACAAGCCTTTGGCTGGGGAGTTTTAAGCCTCAGTAACTGCTATAAAACTAGCCATCCAGTTAGGATAGAATGTGTTTCTTTCTGGTTAAAAAAAGAAAAAACCATCTAAGAAAATATATATGTATGTATGTATGTATACAGTGGAATTCAAGGACCAAAGCAAAATTTGAACAGGAATCTATTAATTTAGAATTTTATAAGATATTTATTAATAAATGTTATTTTTAAACATTCCATTTGAACAGTATTCTGTAGGATCTACTTGTTTTTAAAGTGTTAGTCCATAATAAACTACTATAGTTGTGTGTATTTTCATTTTTCAGGGTTTCAAGTGGCTATTCTCCATCATTTGGTGGAAATGTTTGCTTAGATCTCTGTGCATAGACATTTCAAGGATTTTTATTGCTCTGTGAGTTATTTTTTAATCAACACTCTGAACAATTTTATTAAAACATTTATTTCTTTTTTCATTTTTAAAGTAAGCTCTTTCATTTAGGAAGCAGAGTTCAGCTAAAGGGAATCAGTAACTATAACTGGAACAGCTTTCTTGTAGAAGTGTAAAAACAACTTCATCTCTGCCTCTCTCCATCCCACCCCAATTTCCTAGAAAGCCTTGCACTATTCAGCTCCCTTAGTGCTTTTTGTCCCTTCCCGAACAATATGCAGTAGCTTTAAGCCATTCAAGCCCCATTATGCAGTATATCTGAGAAGGGAAAGGAAACAACCCATTTAAATTTGAATAAAACTGTGCCTATGCGAACAGCAATTTAGAATCTCTTTTCTGCTTTTAAAATAATTTATATTTTAAAATTGCACTTTAGCTTTTTGATCCCTTTGTATTTCTCTTACTCCCTTTCTAACCTCTTCTCTGTCCTCAAACTTGCCTTTGCTCTCCTTTACAATGCCCCTTACCCCTCCTCCAAGGCTCTGAGCGGCATCATTTAAAATACTTTACAGATATTTGCACCAGGTACATTTATGTGCATCCATTGGTAGCACAGCTGAGACCTGTGTCTCACATCAGCCTAGGTGAAGCATACTACAAGAATGCCAAGGAGAAGAGCCAGTACACTATATGGTTTATACTCTTTATCCCTTTATTCATAGCATGTTTTTTAAAAAATATTTTATTATGCAACAGATGTGAGGCAGCAGCTAAGCTAGACTTAAGAATTTTCTCTCATCTTCCAAACCAAAGTGTCCTGAATAAGCCAGGAGACTTATTCTTTTGTGCGCCCTGGTGCACATCTGACTGTTGTCCTAGCCATAGACTCTCTGAGGGCACTGAAAGAACAGTGGCCCTATCGATTTCATTCCTAGGTCTCAAAAATACAATGTTGCCTTGTAACATAATTAG
This sequence comes from Papio anubis, assembly GCF_008728515.1. Classification (NCBI taxonomy): domain Eukaryota; kingdom Metazoa; phylum Chordata; class Mammalia; order Primates; family Cercopithecidae; genus Papio; species Papio anubis. The sequence goes on from NC_044979.1 coordinate 98,908,699, forward strand.
GGACAGCACCTCTAATTCACAATTATAATCTAAGGTAGGATAAGACGACACAGCAGCAATAAACTTACAAGTAAAATTCAATACCAAAACAAACACAAAGAAATTTAAAAAACAAAAAACCTAGCTCGTCATGTTGTGAAAATGAAAAAGTGTATGTCCATTCAAAATATTTTACTATTTCTTGTGGAGTTTTTCAGTGCTGTAATGCTTGTAGCCAAATTGCTTAAAGAGTGTTTATATATTTTTTTCCTTATAAATTGTCTATTTTTAAAAAAAAAACTATTTAACCACAGCTGAAGTGGGGGGTAAGGCCAAATTGCCAACATTTGTTAAAAGATTAATACTCTTAAGTGGCACTCTGATACCTTTCCAACTTGTCATCAGAAAGGAATCAATAATTACCAACTGTTGTATTTAGACCAACTTACAATATCTAGCTCATTAGAAGCCAGGATCTAGAAAGCTCCTTCTAAGCCATTTAAGATATTCTTACATTGAGCTTCATATTATAGAACTTTATAGGATTGGATTTTTTACAATAGAATAATTTAGCCTCAGGACTGAGAATGTGGAAGCTGAATAAATTAGCTTTAAATACATCATTAAAATCTTATGCACAATAAGCTCATTAGATTCTAGTTTTCTCCTTTAGAATACCAATGCCACAGACACTGCAGGAGATAATGAAAGGTATCAGTTGTGCTGAATGGAGTGGGTTTAAGAGAAAGGACCCTTCCCAACCAGCAGCCAGTAAAAAATACAACCTACTCACTTTTTTCCCTTCTAAGTTCTGCTAAATCACATCTGCCTCATAGAGAAAGGAATGTTGCCTTTGAGAACTGTCTTGGAGAAAAGATAAGCTTGAAATGTTCTCTCTAAAGAGGACATAGGGTTTGGGATCCTCTGAAAAGGCCCAGAAAAATAGCTCAGTTCTAACACAATGTTCTAGGACAATTGGGATATAAATATTGTCCAAAAATATAATTAAAAGAAAAAAGTTTAGCACTGTGTAAAGTAAGTGTTAACAGAGGAAGTCCCAAAAAGGTGCTGTCACTTTAAGTTCTGGACTTGGGGTTGTTTGTATTTGTAAACAGCAAAGCATTTGTGTTTGTTTGTCTATTTGTAAAGCAACCACCTTCCTTATTGGAAGGAGAAAAAAAGGGGTACATACATGTAAATACTTGCTGCAGCATTTAATATGTTTAATTTTGTGTTAAGCTTTTTGTTGCATCGTGAACACATTTATTGTTACCAATGGACAATGAGTTCATTAAGACTGTTCAACTAGGTCAGATTTTTACATCTCTTTCTAGCAAGAAGAGACAAGATTTTGTGCATTTGTACAAATGTTAATATCACTGCAATTCCAATATAATAAAGCACTCAAATGCAAATAATATATGTCACCTTTGTATGATGAAATTTGGGATTGGGGGTAATGACATGTATTCCTCACATACTCTTGTCAGAGGCATGTGAATCAGAGCAACTCCATCTTGAATAGGAGCTGGGTAAAATAAGGCTGAGACCTACTGGGCTGCATTCCCAGATGATTAAGGCATTCTAAGTCAGTGGATGACATAGGAAGTTGGCACAAGATACAGGTCATAAAGACCTTTCTGATAAAACGGTTTGCGGTAATGAAGCCAGCTAAATCCCACCAAAACCAAGATGGCGACAAGAGTGACCTTAGGTCATCCTCACTGCGACACTCCCATCAGCACCATGACAGTTTACAAATGCCATGGCAATGTCAGGAAGTTACCCTATTATGGTCTAAAAAGGGGAGGCATGAATAATCCACCCCTTGTTTAGCATATCATCAAGAAATCATCATAAAAATCGCTCTGTCTATGGAGTAGCCATTCTTTCATTCCTTTACTTTCTTAATAAACTTGCTTTTGCTTTATGGATTTGCCCTGAATTCTTTCTTGCACGAGCTCAAGAACCCACTCTTGGGGTCTGGACCCAGACCCCTTTCCGATAACAGTCTCATTCATGACTTATAAACCAAGGCTTACCCTTTCAGGGTAACCATTATTTATGGACAAAAGGAGATCAGATTTTCTCCTTCCCAAACCAGCACTACATTCCCACTGCCTCTTCCATCCAACTTCCCAACTGAGGCCACTAATCCAACACATTCACAGTGGGTTGGCCATACAACTTAATTTCACTTTAAGTGAGTTTGGAATTAGCAGATTTTAACAGTCAAGAAATAAAAGCAGCCTAAGGTCATGTTCCAGCCATGTCTAGGAACCAAGAATCACGTGCTGGCTTCTCAGACAATCAAATCCTGGGGTTCTTTCTTTGATCTCCAGAGGAATCCTAAGGGTAGTTTTAGTCCTTTTACACATTCTTTTAGATATTACCCTTCCTTTCTTCCTCCTCTTGCTTTTATTCCTTTTTCTTTTTTTAGTCATTCTCCTTTTCCTCTTACACTTGATATCTGATCCATCAGCAAGATCAGAATCCAACCATCATGTAGCACCAATCTTACAGCTATGCCCTGACCAAGCCATCAACATCTCTCACCTGGATTATTACAATAATCTTTTCACTGGCAACCAGAGGAAGCCTTTGAAAATGGATGTCAGACCACGTCCCCTCACTGCTCAAAACTCTGCAAGGACTCCTCACCTCATTCAAACCAGGTAAAAGCAAAAATTCTCCCACCACCTACTTTAAGTTCTGTAACAGCCCGACGTAACCCACCCCCACCTCATTCATTGCCTGAACTCATCTCCTATCACTTCTCTTCCCTCTCCCCCTCGCCAGCTTCACTGATGTCTTTGCAGTTCCACAAACCTCAGAAGCACCATCCACCTGAGAGCCTTTTCACAACCTGTGAAGAATATTCTTCACCCCAATATGAGCATAGCTCACTACCTTTAGCGTCTTCCTATCAGTAAAGCCTTTTCTTAGCTTCCTATACAAAATTGTATCACTTGTCTACCTTGCCCAGACTATCTTTTCTATAGTATTTAGCACCACCTACCATAATTTATATTTACTTGTTTTTGTTGCCACCACAAGAGCAAAGGTATTTTCTATTTTGTTTAAATTTGTGCCTAAGATCTAGAACAGTGGACACACAATGGGCACACAACAAACATTTCTGGAATAGATGACCTGTCCTTTTCTATCTTCCTCCTATTCTCAGAACATTCCAACCCTTCCACCTGTTCCTGCAGCCAAAGCAGCTGTATTTTTTTTTTTTTTTTTTTTAAGATTGAGTCTCACTCTGTTGCCCAGGCTGGAGTGCAGTGGCACGATCTTGGCTCACCACAACCTCCACCTCCTGGGTTCAAGCAATTCTCCTGCCTTAGCCTCCTGAGTAGCTGGAACTACAGGCACACGCCACCATGCCTGGCTAATTTTTGTATTTTTAGTAGCTATGGGGTTTCACTATGTTGGCCAGGCTGGTCTCGAACTCCTGACCTCGTGATCCACCCACCTCAGCCTCCTACAGTGCTGGGATTACAGGCGTGAGACACCATGCCCGGCCAAAGCAACTGTATTTTAAAACCAGTACCAAGACATGTCATCGGACACATGGCAGTGGGAGAGGATATTTGTAATCGGTACAGAAACAATTGGGGGAAAAGATCGCTGTTCTAATGGCGGTCCCATCTGTTACATTTACATTTAGACCACTCAGTATTCTCATAGTTCCCAGGAGTGTCTTTCTAATGCCCATTCCACACTCATTTGCAATTTCAAAAGCCATTACTATTGGTTAAAAAAATTGTTATGATCCTACATTTGTACTTTGAATGCAGCCAATTCTAATCTCTATCCTACCTGTCATCTCTGTGGGTCCCTGGAGCTTTGTAGTGTTCTTTATCTTACACTTGCTGATGTGGCTGGTAACTGGTTGATGACTAGATCACATTTTACTTTTGCATTACATATTCTCTTATCCAACAAAAATAATTTTTTATCAAGTTGACCTGCTTTGTGTGTTGAGACCTAAGTATGTTTATTAAGAGATTGTAAAAATTTGGAGCAACGATGGGCCCTCTTTTTAAAGTCGTTGAAAACAAGCCATTTTGATAGGGCTGTTCCCATGGCAGTAAGGTTGATTTTATCAAACCAGCCATAAAAACTAGGCTGCCAAAGAAGCTGGGGGAAAAGACTAAGTTTAAATCTATAAAGATAGAGTCTGGATTCAGACTTGCATACTTCAGAAGATACTTCTTTTCAGCAACTGTAGATGGCTTTTCAAAATGGCTGAAAGGATGGATAAATTATAACATCTGAAAATAGTTGTCTGTTAGCTAGTAGACCTAGCAAAACTTATTATTGAAAATTGTTATATTTAAACCTAGAAATAAAGCCATGAAGCTTTTAGTAACCATAAAGTTTCATCTTATATGTTGTCAAATACTGTCTTCACCAACATTATATTTCCTCATACCTAACTGGAGGCTGAATCATAGCAATTGTCAGCAATCTTCTATAAATCTTTTTACTCCAATATTACTCCAATATATAGATCCAACAGGCTATAAAGGGTCTCCCATAAGTCACTTGCACTTGTACTTCCTCGGAGGGAGAGTTGCCTACATGTTCATTTAAATGAATCAAATAGGAATATTCTAGTTCATTCATAACACAGTCTTATTTTTCAATACTCTTACAGCAAGAAAATTGTTCCAACCATCTAAGATTGATTGTTCTATTGCATATACACAGGACAAGTCCTTGATCTACTATTACTACATTTGGGTTATTCCAAACAGAGCATTCTCTGTTTAAATCTAGTCCACCAACTTTGATCTTGATTGATTCACCTCCTAGTCAAAGTGGATTTGCTTTAAGAAAGAGAAACCTTATAAAGTAGGCTCAAATGATAGGAGATTACTTATAAGGGTATAAGGGATAGCTAGTGGAGCTCAACAGGCACTGTGGCAATTATAGGAGGCTCCCAGAAGGTCATTAAGTGGCTAATCTCCTGGCTTGTCTCTGGCTCTGAGACCACATGGTTTCTCATTCTGCTCTGTGCCTGCTTCTCTCTCTGTGTAAATTGATTTGTACACTCACTCAACTGCTTCTATGTTGGCCCATCATTTCTTCTCCAAAGCAATAGCCTCACCCCCACCCCCCAGCATATCTATGGGCTTCCAATTCAAGCACCCAACCAACTGATAATGCCTCCATCTTTCTATTCCAATTTCCCAGGAGAGAGAATCTGATTGGCCATATCAGATGAGGCCTGTATCCCCAGTCCAACCGACTATGTGTGGGGAAGCAGGATTACATGCTCTTACTTCTGGAGACAGAGCAGGATTTCCAGAAAGGAGAAAATGATTACTAAAAAGAAATAATTGGTGGTTCTAAAGCTAGCTCATAAGAATCTAGTCACTTTCCCTTAAAACCTACCAAGGGATTAAAGTACAGTGAGGAGACTAGCACAAAATTAGACATCTAGTAGATGGTAACAAATGTTTGTTGAATGAATGGTTAATGAATTCTTGGTTTTATTTTGTTTATTTGTTTGGGGAGGTGGGTGATGGAGTTTTGCTTTTGTCACCCAGGCAGGAGTGCAGTGGTGTGATATTGGCTCACTGCATCCTCTGCCTCCCAGGTTCAAGTGATTCTCATGCCTCAGCCTCCCAAGCAGCTGGGATTACACCCACCACAACACCCAGCTAAGTTTTGTATTTTTAGTAAAGACAAGGTTTCACCATGTTGGCCAGGCTGGTCTCTAGCTCCTGACCTCAGGTTATCTGCCTGCCTCGGCCTCCCAAAGTGCTGGGATTACAGGCATGAGCCACCACTCCTGGCCCTACGAATTCTTGTTTTATTGAAAGCTTTGAAGTGAAGCAAATCGAATATTCGTGGAAGATAACATAAGTAACTTTACAAAGCTAGAGATTCTGTGGACGTAATAGCTTAGCTTGTAGTCCATAAAATCCAGAATATAAAAGTTAACCATCAGCAAGAGTGAGATTTTATTTTGCCATGTTTTATAATGATTTACTGCTCTCTTACTTTAAACTGATTTTACACATATGCTTTCCAAGAAGGACTACTGCTATGTTGTTCTTATAAACTCATAGGTGACTCCAATGTGTTAGTGTTTATAAGGATGTTGGCATAATGTCTCTCTAGGATGGGGTCAGGAAACACTCTTGTCCCCAGACTCCCTCCAAGTATTATATAACTATCTCAATAAATCTCTGTGACAAGGAAACAGGGCAGTTCCCATCAATAAGCCTCCAAGAAAGCAAAGAGTATTGCTACAAAGAAGAGTAGAACAAGCGCTTAACGAAGAATCTAAAAACCTGGAGTAAGAACTAATAGTTCTGTATTTTAATACCAAATTATCTATTGATTTCCTATATGACCTAAACAAACACAAATCTTTGGTTCTTTGTCTCCTTTGTCAGTATAAACATACTCAGGGTGAAGTGGGCATAATTTCTATAGTGGCTTTCTATGGAACTCTGCCCAACACCACAACTACCTCCTTCTCTGGAGAGTTTCTCTTCCCCCAACTCCATCCAGCTGGCGTCTGCAAGAGATTCCATAACCATGCCTCCAGGCTTATGCTCTTAGTCTAACACTCGGCCCTTAGCTCACAGTGGAATCATCAATCCCAACAACTAGATATTGGGACAGGGAACCTTGAGAGTTGGGTTTTCTCTCTGGCAGCTGAATCCAAAGGATACAAAACTTGGGAGCTGCCAGAAGCCATGTTTCTGTCAGGGAAAGGAACTCAGTAGCGAGAGAGAGAAGTCAAATCAACACAGTAGACACAGAAGGAAGAGGCAGAAAGAGAGTTCTGGAAATGCTCATTTCCTGTTTAAATAGTTCTTTTTATCAACTTTTTTTTTTTTTTGAGAGATAAGCTGTCACTCTGTTGCTCAGGCTGGAGTGCAGTAACGTGATCATGGTCACTGCAGCCTCAACCTCCTGGGTTCAAGCAGTCCTCCCGCCTCAGTCTCAAATAGCTGGGACTACAGGTGCACTGCCATGCCTGGCTAATTTTTCATTTTTTAATTTTTTTTTGTAGATACGGGATCTCACTGTGTTACCCACGCTGGTCTCAAACTCCTGAGCTCAAGCCATCCTCCCACCATAGTCTCTAAAGTGTTAAGATTACAGACATGAGCCATGGAGTCCAGCCTTGTTTAAGCAATTCATAATAGCTCATTGCAACCACAACCCTCCCTGAAGCATGATTTTACCATCAGATAGCCCAAGGTCCTTCTAATAAATGTCTCCTTTTGCTTACATTAGTTCAGGTGGGTTTCTATCACTTAGAAGCAATAGAGGTCTATTCTTAAAGTGACCATAAGAAGCCACTTGAAGACCATCTTCGGCCCTTAGGGTCTATATTACACTGGCATAGAAGAGGAGATGTGAAGTTGCCCAATCAACACAAGGACATGCAGCTCCATACATCAGAGTGTTACCATACTTGAAGAGAACATGCCCTAGAGGTGGCTCCCTGGACCAACAAGCTGTATTTATTCTAGAATATCCACACCTATTTCACAGACAATGAGTTAAGTTATTCTTCTTAAGGAATGTTTGCAAAATTAGCATTATACTTGCCTACTTTGATGAATGGATAAAGGACTCCAAGGTAATGCTTTTCATTCCCTATGTGTCCTTAGGCATATAATAAAATGAAAAAAAAAAAAGTATGAGTTTTGACTACAAATACGAGACAACCCAATTTCCAGTGGCTTAAACAAATAGGAGCTTACTCTTCCTGCATAGTAGGAAATCTGGAGATAGAGCCTTTGGCATTAATTTGGAAACCGTATTGGCAGCTCTGTGGTACTATTAACATTTCAGTGATGTTTGTCATCTTCTGATGACACGATGGCTGCTGAAGCTCTACATCACATCTCCAATGAAGGCAGGAGAGAAGGGGAAGAATCAGTACCAGACACATCCTCTTTTGTCCTCTTTTATCAATAAAACAAAGATTTTCCTAGAACTACTCTCAACCCTGGCCAGAATGGGGTAATTTGGCCACTCTTCGCTTTAAAACAGGCTGAAATCATGGGGAACAGGCTCATTATGCTTCCTTTGACCCACACTTCCCAACTAGTGTGCTATGTTGAGAAAGGCCTATAGGTTACAGTTATTCTGTGTAAAACTGATCTGCTCATTTCGAGCCTCCTGGCTGGTTGTTTATGGCTATAAGCACACTCTTCTAGAGCTCCTTAGAAGGTGGCCTGAGTGAGTGGCATCCAATGACATCCCCTGTGGTCTCTTCAGATGAAGAGCACAGGGAGAAACATCTGGTACTTGTTGGCCACATGGGAGCATGTCCCACCTGGGCATTCACTACAGCAGTCAGCTTCAGGGCCTTCAGTGATACGTGGGGACAGGTGGCCTGTGGTGCCATCGAAGAGGTTTCTATAGTGTCCAAGGAGGAGACTATACCACCCAAGGTGTACTCATTAGGGTTTGGGGATCAGGGAATTTAAATGGGGGTTCTGGCAGACTGACCTCTGATAGATTGACCACCTCTGATTTCAGCCTTCACCTGTGTCAGAAACTTTTGTCCATGTGCAATTGACGTATTGTCTTAGTAGCATCCAATCTACCTGCAGGCTGAGGACACATTCTGCAAATTAGAGCTTCACTGTAATTTTTTAAAGTAGATACAAGGTCTCACTAATTTGCCCAGGCAGGTCTCAAACTCCTGGCTTCAAGCAATCTTCCTACATTGGCCTCCCAAAGTGCTGGGATTACAGGCATGAGCTAGCATGCCCAGTCTCATCATGATTTTTAAATACTTAATATAAAAAGTTTGACTGGATTTGAAACACATTCTCATTATCACATGAAACTTTATATTACATTTGTCAAGGAATGTTAAACATTTTAAAAGTGATTTCAACTACTACAAATTTTGAATGGTTATAAATATGGTTCTAACTTTTTAGCCACTGATTTTGGTGAGCAAAATTGCAATAATTATCAAGAATTTGAAGAAATCATCATTAAAAATCTGTATGAGAAATTACATTTAACCATTTCAAGCCTAAAAACTGATTAGGAAGCTTTTGTTAATCAGCCACCTTGAGTTTCTCATTTTAAATATTTAGAAAATATTTTATGTGAAATTTTATCCAAATTCAATAATTCATATATTTCAAAATATTAATATTTATTTTTCCTATAGTAATTATATGATATGAAGATAATATAATAGGTTATTTTTTTCTCCAAATCTCATATTGATGTCTCCAAATCTCCCCCTGCCAGGTTAGTAGAGAGTACTAAGCAAGTATAATGATTTTCTATGTGGCAAGTTTTAAAAAAAATGTTTGGAAACACTGGCTGAGACCATCCGCCATCCATCCATAGAGGCTGGGCATGTCACAATCCCAAACGCATAGAGGTTCCTTTGGCAAAGAAGATTTAGAAATGGACGGCAGCCCAACAGCATCTGCCACAATGGGTTATAAGCGTCCACTCCACTGAATTCAGGGCATTGATTAATTATGTATGTTTTTCTCTTCAGCTCTCATTTAAACGTATGTGAAGACTAGACCTCCTGTACAAAGCAATTAAATAGAGCTTCTCCTTGCATAGCCCCTTCCACCAGGGATATGTCTTGGAGAATGGCCCAATTACCTTCGAAACAATCCTACAAAATAACTCCATTTTGAACCGAATTCTTTGCCAACCATAAGCCAAAGTTCTGGCTAAACTGGGAGGGCTACGCTGTTTCCTATTTCTTTGCCATTTTCCAGCCTCTGAGAACAGAGATTGTAAGAGCAAAACACCTCATGCAAAGCCATGCTACCTGCATCATGGGGACAGCTGAGTCAGCTTTGATCATCTTAAATTCTGTATTATTTATGGCCCTCACTTTTTGACCTTTGGTGTAACTTGCCAAGCATTTATTTAGCACTGACTGTGTGCTAGTACTATCGAGGGTACAAAGGTGATTTAGACCTACTGCTGGCCTAGGATGCAGGGAAATGATGTACTGAAACTGGACAGACAAAAGGCCATGAATATTGGGGTCTTATTCTGGGAAAGTGATTTGTCTAGTAGGGTAGGGTGTGAGAAAGAGTGAAGAAGGAAACAAGCAAGATGGTAAAGGTCCAAAGAACTTAAACTCTGTATTGTAGACAACAGACAACAGGAAGCCATCAGAGATTTTAAGGCTGGGAATAGTTTAATTTTTTTTTTCAAACTGATCTGATATAGCTGATTTGGGGGATATGTTTGATTTTTTGTTTTTTTTTTTAACCAAACTGATCTGGGAGTAGTGTGAAAAAGCAACATGTCATGTCATATTATAATGTTTTCCAGTTTGCAAAGTGCTTTCACACATCCCCTTTCAGGTGTTCCTTAGTTTTCAGTTAATTAATTTGGGCAGGTACCAAGAAAGACACAGCTAGATGAACTGTCCCTCTAGTCAGGCACATGCTTTCAGAGCAACAAGTAAGAGTGTGAACTCTGGCTTCAAACTGCCTGCATTTGTAGCTTGGCTTTGCTGCTTTATAGCTGTCTGATCCTGGGCAAGGTATTTAAACTCTCTGTGTCTCAGTTTACTAATATGGAAAATGGGGATAATAATAGCATCTACTGCATAGAATTGCTCAAGGATTAATAAAAAAAAGAATATATATATAAAGCCCTTAAAATGATGCTTAGTCTATAGCAAGTTCTTAAAATGTTATTACTTGTGATATTATTTTTAATCTCAGAGTTCATATATTTTAGAAATAGATTACATACATACATATTCATGTACATAGATATACACATGCTTATGCACATACACACTAGCCACATGATTTCCCCCACTAGAATTTAGATCCATAGGAAGAGAGTAGGTTGCCATACTCCAGTGCCAGCTATGGTGAAATGGTATGGAGTAGCTCTCAATAAATATTTGTTGAATTAATGAACTGTGGTTGAGACCATGCTATGCAAATCTTTTTGTCTTCCTTCTGGGCAATCACAGGTGGATTATGTTTCCTAAGCCCACCATATCCAGGTGGGGTCACATGACATGTTATAGCCCATGGAGTGTGCTTTGGCCCCTAACACCTCTGCGAGATGCCCCAGACTCACATCACTCCCCTGACAAGGATTTTGCAGAGGATTCAGAGGACCTACAGAAGGACAAAGGAGCATGAAAAGTGCCTGGATCCCTGAGTCACTGCACGTAGGAGGGATGCCCAAGAGAGCTGACCAACATGTTGGAGTTTGTAGAAGTAAGAAGTTAACTTCCATTCTGTTAATCCGTTAAGGTTTTTGTTTGTTAGTTTTGTTTTTAATAGCAGTTAACCTAATTTGAGTAATGCAGAAGAAAGGGAAAAACATTTACGTTCATGCTTTTTTCTAGTATAAATAAGCAATAATAGCAAAATCAGATTTAAAACTGGAAAGAAGCTTCAGAGAGCAGCTAGTTCAAATTTATCCTTCTACCGTGAGGAATCAGAGGCCCAATGTGGTTAAATGACTCAGTCAAGGTCACACAACTGAAACTGGACACCAGGCCTCCTGATTTCTAGGCCAATGTTTTGTTTCGTTTTGTCTATTGGCCCTAGGAATTAAACACATTATTGCTTTCCAAATTGAGTTTATAAAAACAAAATAAGAATATTCTCTTTTAAAATAAAACAGAAAAGGGAAAGAAAATGGCATTTAACTAAACTTCAAGTAAATTAAAACTGGCTATGGATTGATTTTTTAACTCATTCACATAAAAGTCTCCCAATATTGTCCAAATTACATGGCCTAATTTGTCTATTTGGGTAAGCAGCCTGCCTCTAAAATCCTGGGAACTTTGAAATGGGAGGACCAGTTACTATAACAATAGTCTCTAAATGCAAGCACTGTGCACTAAGCATTAATGATGGAATGATGATACTTAACTCCAATGAGCCTGGGCCCGTTCTTGACTAAATCAAATAGCATTAACTAATAAAAGATTAAAATATTTATATTCAAATTAGAGAGTTTCCAGAAACAATCTCCCAAAGCCACTTAGTTTTATTCATTTTCTAAACAATTTTAAAGTTCTTCTAAACAGTAGAGTGCAAATTCATCAGGAACAATAAAAATAAAAATTAGAAATGAACAATGCATTAAGGAACATTCTTCAAATGCACAAATCCCACAAGTCAGTGGAAAGTATAATGGACCTGAAATCAGCACTTCCAGGCCTGAATGCTGGTTCTATCACTGGCTGTTTAACCTGCAAATTAACCTCTCAAGGCCTCAGCTACTGCATTTGTAGAAACAGGAAAACAATACATATCGCATGAGATGCCTATGAGACGTTACATGAATGCCAGCCCACTGCTTAGAAAATGTTTGTTTTACAACAGTGAGGAAAAGCCTGCAGATTAAGAAACTCGGACTTCCCCCATGTTAGCTACAAAACATAATCGCTGAGTATGTTGACTATAGGAAAAGTTCCAAAAAGTCGACAATTTCATGGAAGTAGCCAGATCTGTCTTTGGCTAACGTGGATGCTGAAAACCCAAGTTGAGGGGATTCAGAAAAGATCAGGAAGAAGACATTTATCTGTACTCCTGATTCCTGCAAGCCTATTGTCAGTACACCAGCATCATTTCCTTACTTGCTGAATCACCACTCTGTAGAACAGCCTGTCAGTCTTCACCTCAACAAACTTCCCTTCCATCCAAGTTTTTCTGCTGGCTTATGACCAACTTGAGAACCTAGTCTAGTATCCTATGAGTGCCTTAAATACAGAAGATGATCAATGAAAATTTATTAAACTGCCTGCTCAGCAGCTCACTGGGATTGAATATGCATCTGGCATTGAAAAGAATTGAAATTATACAAATGAAGGCAGCTGGCAAGTTCATGTAAAAGGAACCACCAATATCATCCATTCCTTGGGCTGCGAGCTACTTATCACTGACACACTGGTGATTCAAAGGCAGTCATGGGGGTCAGTGCCTGCTTTTTCCTAAACATCTTCGTGGCCCAGAGGCAAGGGGAAGGTTCAGAAAACTACAGGTGACTTCAAAACCCAAAACTCAGTTAATGAGATTTGAAAAACGAAGACAAACTAAGAATTTAGCACAGGAGAAAGAAGCCTGTCTCAGAGAAAGAGATTTGAAAAACAGCAAAGGAAAGCATTTGCTAAATAATCTCCAGCTACAAACTAGAGAGTGTCAGGACCACTTAGATGAAGTGGAGAGAAACATAAAACTCCTAGCTTAGTATGTGGCAGCAGTTATACAAGCCAACCAAATATTTAATGTCGTGGCTGTAAGATAAGAGGATAAAGCAATGATCAGAAGAAATTAATGTGATGCTTTAGGGCCCAATTCTGCACAACTTCACTGGTTCATGACCATGAAGCTGGCCTTGGTGGTCATGGACCAGCCTCACTGGCATCACCTAGGAACTGGTTAGCCATGTAGAGCCTCAGGCCCTGCCCCAGATGTAATGTACCAGAATTTGCATTTTAATAAGAACCCAGGTCATCCATGAGCACTTTAAAGTTGGATATCCTTTAGAGTTTCTCCATCAGGTGGCCTTGGTTTGGAAACCTTAATTATACAAAGGACATAGCAGAAACAGGACCAAAGAGCCTAAGAAGACCACAGGTACTCACTGATACGGTACATGTTTCATCCACTCAAATATGCTGCCTCTACAGACTCCTTCTTTTAACATTGATAATTTAATATAACCCGTCAAGACAAACAGCAAGGCAGCCAAGAGCTTTCATAGAAAAAACCATGTAGTAGGCAGTATCTACTATTATTTCTAATTCAGCCTTTCTCTGCTCCTTTTTCACTCCTCTCTTTAACACTTGCCTCAGACCTTCTTTCTACCCAGTGACACTGCTTGGCCCTAACTTATGCCTCTGGTCTCCATCAAGGAGAAATATTTTACATTTTGAATGCCTACTTTAAATTTTTTATCAAGTAGCAACTCATTCCATTGATAAACAAAACTCATAAATAGAAATGTCAACAGTCAATTCACACTTCCCTTGGGAAAAGAGTCCAGCATTTCAGGTTGCGTTTCTCTACCACTTACTCTAATTAAATACACCTAAGATTGTCATAAAAAGTTTACTTTCTGGTAGAGATTAGCTAGTTTTCTGAATAACAGAAATCAGAGGAGGCTTCTTTTCTTTTTTTTTTTTTTTTTTTTAGTTGATCAATTATCGTGAAGGAAAAGCTTCCATTAAATTCACTGGACTGCTAGGGGCACCTATGGGGTCTGAGAAATCACTGAATTTTGCGACTCCAAGTGTGGTCCTGGTGTGTCCGGAACTGGTGGATTCTTGGTCTCACTGACTTCAAGAATGAAGCCAAGGACCCTTGCAGTGAGTGTTACAGTTCTTAAAGACAGTGTGTCCGGAGTTTGTTCCTTCAGATGTTCAGATGTGTTTTTATTCCCTTATCGGCCCTACCTACATCCTGCTGATTGGTCCATTTTACAGACAGCTAATTGGTCCGTTTTGACAGAGTGCTGATTGGTGCATTGACAAACCTTTAGCTAGACACAGAGTGCTGATTGGTGCGTTTACAATCCTTCAGCCAGACAGAAAAGTTCTCCAAGTCCCCACCAGTCCCAGAAGCCCAGCTGGCTTCACCTCTCACTGGCACTCGCAGAGGGACTTTGTGGCACCTAGTCCAGGCACTCCTGCAGTCCAGAGGGAGCTCATCCCAGACAACCAAGAGGAAAAGAGGGGAAGCGAGAAAGAGACGGAGACCTGCCATCTGGGCCAACGACCCTGCGAAGAGGGAACGGCGGTCCACACACGGGACCCAGCCTCTGATCAAGCCCGGCAGGCACCGGCCGGCCAAGCCGAGTGCCGGGCCCGCTGAGCCCGCGCCCACCTGGAACCTGCAGCCCCGGTTCCTGCCCGCGCCTCTCTCTCCATACCTCCCCGCGAGCAGAGGGAGCCGGCTCCGGCCTGGGCCAGCCCTAGAGAGGGGCCCCCACAGCTTAGCGGCGGGCTGAAGGGCTCCTCCAGGGGCCAGAGCAGACGCTGAGGCCGGCGCCGAGAGCGAACGAGGGTTGCTAGCACGCTGTCACCTCTCAGTGGGACCAACAGCAGCTGCATCACCTGGGAAGCTGTAAGAAATGCAAAATTGCATGCTCTTCCTCAGACTTTTTAAACCAGAAACTCTAGGAGTGAGGCAAGCAAGCAGTGTCTTCACAAGCCCTCCAGGAGACTCAAATTTGAAAACTCCTTGGAGTTTCAAAAACTCCTTCTTTTAACATTGTTAATTTAATATAACCATCAAGAAGGCAAACAGCAAGGGAGCCAAAGAGCTTTCATCGAAAAAACTAGAACATGCTGCAAATGTTTCCAGCTAGGATCATGGTTCCCATCCTAAGAGCCAGCCTACTCAAAGGCAAGCCTTGAGACATTCGATTGTTTAAACATTTAGGTGGAAGTACTTGTTTCCCAGGGTGGTTTTAATTGGTAGGAAACACTGAAATATTTATTTATATGATGTTTCCCAAGCAGACACTGTGTTATAATCAGCTAGCCAACTAGAAAATATCTAAAAGGATCCTGGCCATTTCTCAGAGTAGCCACAGGAGGTGTTGCTTCTCTCATTTGAAGGTTTAAAAGAAATGTTCTACTCCTGGGTCATTTCATTTTATTCTTGTTAACTTACAGTTTCTGGTTGCAAAACACTTAATAATCAAGTAGAGTGGCTCTTCTACATCCTATAGTGCATTCGGCTCTTTCAGCTAATGGATACATTTCCACTCACCTTCCAAGTGTTCAATTATAAGAAGCATTTGAACTCCACTTTCATATGCAAACAGCCAAATCAAACAATTAGACCGTGCCCGGTTCTCCAGAACAAGCAGGCAGCATAGACACAGGTTGAGACTATGTGACTTTATGTTCAGGAGTCCATTACACCAGCTAAGGGAGATGCGCTTAAGTACACTATTCTTTAATAGCTGTCTTTATGATAAGGGGAAAACCAACATCTTAATACCCACCTGTAGTCTCGTTATCAAGTTAATCAAATGTTTAATATTAGAATGCATATTAAAGGCATATTGCTTAGTAGAAGCCAAGACCCTTCTTTCTCCCTCATACCTTGTTCTGTAGGCCACACAATGCCATGTTAGGAAAACTACCCTTTAAACCTGATAAAATATTACAGATATGTGTCCTGATATTGTTATGTAAGCAAATACCAAGGAAAGTCCAACCATTAATGAACCTGAGCAGGTCAGTCTCTAAGGACTGGGAGAACAATTCAGCAGCGGCCATGGCGCTGATAGGGAGAAGAGATTGTGAAGGTGTGGACTACCACAAGCTCAGAGCCCAAACACCCCAATATGCTTCTTGAAAAGCAATTCTCCAATGTGACTGTCTCTTATTACTTTAGCTAGGTTCAAGAAAATTTGCATCTAGGTGAATCTCACTTAAGAAAAATTTAAATATTTGTGCCTGAAACATTGCAATCAGGAAAAGGTAAAGAACAGGTGTTCTTGCAAGGCTACGATGCTTTAGCTTACCTCACATATCTTTCAGGAACCAAATGGCTATACATAGGTATGTGTACACACACATGTGTGCATGCATGCACGCACAAGTGTGCATTTCTCCTTAGTGGGGAGAATCCCTGAAACAATCACTCTTTCTTAGTGCTCTTTTTCTAAGAAGGAAGAAAGGAAAGAAAAAAAAAGGAGGGAGGAAGGAAGGAAGGAAGGAGAAAGAAAGGGAAAAGGAAAGGAGAAAAGAAAAAAGAAAAGAGAGACTTATTAAAAGGCGAAAGATTTATACGATTTGAAGAGAAACCAGAGTATAAGAAAAGAGAGAGTTATTAAGTCATGCTGAATTAAGTGTTGAGAATGAGGGGATCAAATAACTTTATGAGATCTTTGTCACAGGTAGCTACTATCTGGGGCCAGTGACTGAGGCAGTAAAGGAATGTACCAAGACAGTTATAGGTAAAGAAAGGCAGATTTATTAAACTATGAAAATACATTGCAAGGTTGCAATGGGCAGCACAGTAGAGAAGGGGCTGTCTGCAGAGACGGGCTGGGGAGAAGTTTCAAAGGATCATGCTGGAGGGGGCTTCGTGGGGAACGAGGGAGGTGGTTGTGCCCTAGAAAGAAGGTTCTTGTGCTTGTGGGTTTGTGATTAGCCATCCCTCAGAACAACTTCTCATTGTTCTTTCCCACTGGGGGCCTCCCACAACAGGGGCCCTTCTACATTGTTGCTTATGTATCTTATCAGGACTCCACAACCTTCTTCCCACAGATTGCCAAAGAACTTCTTCCCTAACGAACCATTTATTCCCCTGGATTCATGGATCACTTCTAGAAGAACAACTCCCAAATCTCTAACTTTGAACCTAATTACTCTCATGACGCCCTGCTCCAAGCCCCTGAAGCACCATATCTGCCCTAGTCCTTATATCTCAGTCCCTAGTTCAGTGCCTGCAGCATGCTCAATAATCGTTTGCCAAAGATTTGCCATTAATCCAATTAACGAATGAATACTTGGATATGCAAACTTGTTCCTTCTTCTCCTTCCCCATCTCAAACCTGGTAAGACTATGCCAGTTTGGTGTTTCAGAGCCCCTATTCATACTTCCCATGCCTTCACCCCCCCATTCTAATGTTAGCAAACCCTAGCAAGTTTGCTTCATAATAAAACTTAAACCTGCCTCCCTTTTACTGTGTCCACTTCCTTTTTGTAGGATCTCATTAGCTCTGAGCTGAATGACTGCAACGCCCTACCTAGCCTGCCCTGCTTCCATTCATGTCCCTGTAACCACCAAACTGCCAACCCGGTATTTTTTAAAGCACAGATCTCTGTCTCTCTGTCTCCCTCTCCCTCCACCCCATCTCTCTCTCTGACATTTCACACAAATACACTCACCACACATGCTCGTGTACACACACATACACACACTCAAGCACACACCTGCCCACACACACAAAACATACTCCCACCCCAACTTAGACACCTTCAGTGGCCCCTCTGTGTCTACGAAGCAAAGCCCAGATTCAATAATTTAGAGCATCCAGATGTGATTCTGTGGAATCACCATAATCTACCTTTTTCCTCCATCTTCCTCCATCATCTACAGCCTCTTCCCCCTAGATTCTGCCCTCACCAACCCAGTGATGCCTTTTCCCATGCAAGACCTGTATCTTCTCCAGGGATAATTTTGCTCATACATTTCCCTCTTCCTGGAATCCCTCCACTACCTGATCCTCTACCCTGATTGCTGCCTGCCAAGCTCCTGCATTCTCCAGGCCCAGGCCCACTGCCTGTTCTTTCACAAAGCCTTTCCAAAAATTGCCAATTAGAGTGTTATCTCTCCAGCTACTTTCACGGTACTTCAGCTGTGTCTTTATCATAGCCTTATCAAAATGTACTTCATATCAATATTTGTGTTTATCTCTCTTTCCCACAAAGCTATAGCATCTGTGGGATTGGTGTTGTAGCTTACTCATTTCTATAACCCCATATGGCACCTAGTACAGAGCTTGGCACTGAGAAAAGGCTCAGAAATGTGTTTGAATATGTGCCACTAACTTCCATAATAATGTCAGAAATATACACAATCTATCTGCCTACTATCTATCTCCCTAGTGTCTATCAATGTATCACCTCTATCACCTGTCTGGCATGTACATACACATAGTTGGCCCCCCCATAAAATGAAAATTTAAAAATCCTTTGTAAGGGCTCTGATACCCACATGCAAGAATATTTTGCCTAACAATGCACAGGCTATGCCTTCACTTTTCTCATAGAACTCCTTCGGGCAGTTCATATAATAGACATATGATGAACACGTAACTTGCAAGCTCCCTGAAAAAGCACATGTGGATTGAAGTGCACAGGGCAGCTCTTGGCCATCTCTCACTGGCTTTGCCTTGGGAGAGCCATTCATCCAGGGGTTCAGAGAACTCTCCAGCCCAAAACCACATGTCTGTGCTCCTTCAGGAGGTCACATTGGGCTCCCTGGTTTGCATTCCGTCTGAATGGTGCCACCATCCCTTTGATTCAGTGGGTCTTCTTACCCCAAATCAGTCATTTCCCGACCTCATGTCCGATAGCTTTGGTGCTACCAATTTTATCAGATAAGCATGTTAAATGGTGCTGAATTTGGGAGGGGTTTCCTAAGTCTCCTGTAGTATTAGAGCCTCCGGTGACCTCACTGCCCCCACCTGCAGTACTTTCTGCTCAGAGCAGATCACTAACTTTCCCTTTTTATCTGGGCGTTCTAATCCGCTTCCCAATTAGGCAAGCACAAACTTTTGTCTGCATTCTCCTCGGTGTAACAAATAAACCATTCTGGACAGTAGGCAAAGCTCAAAGGTGATAAACTACAGAAACGCAATTAAAGTGCCAGAAAATTACCTTGCAATGTTCTGAGCAAAAATGACATTTGGCCTAAAGGAAAAAAATAGACACTGTAGAGCTAAATATGAAATTTTAAAATTGCTAAACATAAAACCAAAAATATTTGTTTTCATATTTTCCCTGACTCCCAGCTCAAGGTGGAGAAAATTATCTTTCTTCCAGATAATTTCCTCCTAAGAGGTTCTAATTGGCAGCCAGAGAAGTCCTAATTCTTTGATTGGTACAAGCTGCTGAAAACAATGTTTAATTAAATCATATTTTCTGGAGATAAACAAGCTAGTTAGCTGCTATTTGCAGTTCTTCAATTCTCTTATCAGTGGTATTATCAGTTGAAGGAGATGTGGATTCATTTCACCCCCATGCAAGTAGAATAAAAGCCTTCTCGGCCTTCTCAGGTTTTTTGTTTATGGTGAAATGTATTGGAAGAAAATAATATATGTAAAATGCACTGTAATATGTCCTAGATTTGAGAAGTATTAGAGTAATTCTAGTCTTTAACTTCCCTACAAAAAGGCTGTAATGTTGATCAGTGATATTACTATCAAAGTCATGTTTTCAGTGCCTTTTTCTCTCTCCCTCTCTCTCTCTCTCTCTCGGTAGACAGCTAGATATAGATAAATAGATAGGCATGCATGTGTGTATCTGCACATGCCAGTGTTCTGAATAACAGAAGGAGTCCTTCCAAGGCCACCGACCTGCAGCCATGTTGGTGTAGGAACTGTCTCCAGGCAGCCAAAGTCGAAAGATGATGGCAATGGGAAAAGGAGAGCTAAAGCTGGCTCACCCTGACTTGGTGACTTCCTTATCCCTACCTTTGCATCTGAAAATCCAGGTTCTCTCTGCCACTTCTGGAGACTAAAACACTCCCACCCACACACCAGTCTTCCCTTTCCAGTTTATATTCACTTATCTGAACCAACATGAACGAAACTATCGAGCCAAGCTCCTGGAATCAGGCTAACATTCATTCATTTATTAAGCCAGTTAATGTAAGTTAACTGAGCTTTAAGAAACTCACTTAAAGCGGCTGGGCGCAGTGGCTCACATCTGTAATCCCAGCACTTTGGGAGGCCGAGGCAGGTGGATCATCAGGTCAGGAGATCAAGACCATCCTGGCTAACACGGTGAAACCCTGTCTCTACTAAAAATACAAAAAATTAGCCGGGCGTGGTGGCAGGTGCCTGTAGTCCCAGCTACTCTGGAGGCTGAAGCAGGAGAATGGTGTGAACCCAGGAGGCGGAGCTTGCAGTGAGCCAAGATGGCGCCAGCACACTCCAGCCTGGGGGACCAAGTGAGACTCCGTCTCAAAAAAAAAAAAAAACTCACTTAAAAGCTACAGAGACAAATAAGACAAAGACACAATTATTGCCTTGACTCACAATCCAGCAGTGAGAGTGCACAAGGAACGTTAAACAAGTGGTGTCTGAGAGGTGAGCACAGGGCTGGAGGCCGAGAGCAAGGGTGACTGATGGTCTGGTGGGCTTCAGGGAAAAGTGGGTGCTTGAACAAAGGGACTCTCATGGAGGTTCCCAACGGGCATTGAGGAAGTGGGATTTATGACAGAAATGCAACCTTTGCTGTCAGAGTGGAAAATGAACACTTTATAGATGATGATGTAACAACAATAAAAACTTTCTTAAGCATAGCTTTTAGGTTTTTGTTTCTTCCTGTGACAAATGATAGTTTCCAAAAGTGACAATACCTCTCATCCCACATATCTTTCTGCTGTGCCCCAGTAAGAGGAGGAGTCTATGTGTCCACAGCCCTTGAATGTGGGTGGGCCCTGTGGCTGTGTTCACCAACAGAATTCAGTGGAATCAACATTCATTGTTCTGGGCATGGCCTTTAGCTGGCTTGACTTCTTCTACTTCCTGCCTCTTAGGAGCCAGCCAAGCCACATGTAAAGGTTCTGGAGGATGAGATGACATATAGGAAGGGAGGAAGGGAATGGGGAGGGAGGGAGAGACAAAGAGAAAGAGAAAGAGAGAGAGAGAGAGAGAGAGATGCCAAGGAGCACAGAGGTACCAGACATGTAAGTGGAGAAGCCATCTTGGACGGGAGCCTCTGGTCCCCAAAACCTGAGCTGATGTCACATGGATCAAAGATGAACTGCCCAGCCAAGCCCTTCCTGAATGCCTGACCCACGAAATAGTGAGCAAAATAAAATGGCTGGCTTAAGCTACTATGTTTTGGGATATTTTGTGCAGTGAAATGTTCACCAAAACACCAAGATCCTAAGATGGATATATAATGCTAAGGGAAATAGATTCTTAACATGACTTAGGATGTTAGCCTGTTAGCCCATACATATTAAAAGAGAAATCTGAGTTCCTTTGTATTCCCTTCTACTTGGTGTGTGCTTGACTCTCCTTCTGGGACTGATCTTCTTTTATGTAGGTCAAAGGTAAACACTATTGCAATTCATAATATTCCTTCCTCATGGGTGAAAGATCTTGTGTGGAATCTGTGGACGCTACCAGTGTGTTGTCTTCTTTGTGCCCCCACCTCTAAATAAGTTACTTAAGTGTTCGCTTGTCAAATAACGGAGGAAATATTTTTTGTTCATTTTTTATCTCCAAAAGTATTAACTCCAAAGGCATACTCCTGCACAGATTAATAGACTTAGATCTTCATCCGATGTCAACAGCATGATTTCCTGTTTTGAAGGCTTTTGAAGTCCCCCAGAGAGCAAAGTCATGTCCCATTGTAGTGTCTTAGAGGAGACAAGACTAGAATCACGTGCTATGTGACTAAGAGTCCCCATTCTACCAAAAACTGAGGTGTCCCCCAGAGCTTTCCAAAAAGCAGTTAACTCACCCAATACATTATAAATGTATTAAGGTAGACTGAATAGTTCAGTCTTATTCCTTCGTTCCCTGCCCCCTCCATCCTCAGCCTCAGCTGAGTCCAGGATTCATGGACTCTGATTTCATCCCACTTGAAAACAAGCAAATGGTGAAACTGACCAGGAAACTTGTCATCAGACAGGACTTTTGTGAAATGGCTAATTAGCCATTTCATATTTTTGTTATTTCTTTTGCAATTCACGTTAAAAATATGCTCCATGGATGCCAGTCTGCTAGGATGCAAGGAGCCCTTGTCACTCAGCAGTAATTCCATGAAATAATAAATACCTAGACCAGCAGCTCCAGACGCCTGCTTCAGTTCATCCCCAAACGCCCTGGGACATGTGGCCAGGCTCCCACACCAGCCACCAAGCTCTGCGGGGGGAGAGTGTCACCACCAACAAGGGGATGTGGCCACCCAGTGGACTTCTCTGCACAGGTTTCCTTCACCATGGGTCTGTCTCCTGTTTCCCAGGTCAGCCAAGGACTGGGTGTGAAAGGCCATCTTTATTCTGCACGGTTATCACAGGCAGCCCATCTCCTGAGTGACATTTCAGGAGTGGAAGTTCCTCAGGGAAAGATGCCATTTCATCCACTAAGCCGCATCAGCTGGAGCTGGGAGGCAACCGGTTACATATGTGGAACAGCTTGGGCCGGGACCGTGTGTTCTGTCAGCTTTTAGGTGGGGTCCACTCTCAGGCTCGCGCCAGGATTTCAGCCGGGCCCTCCCTGCTCCCCACCCTGGCCTAGCTGACCATCTCAGGAAAGAAACAGTAACTTCCCCGCAGAGGCTCACCCGGCCTCATCTGTGTTAGGAAAACAGGGAACTATCAAAATATGACAGAGGAAGATGTTGTTGAGGCTGCCCTGGGCTGTGATCATCCTCACTGTGACAGCAAGCCAAATGTGGCCCAACTTACAGTGGCCCTCCCGGCGGGAGATGATGGAGGGGAGAAGGCAAGGAGGGACAGGGGATCTGGCTTCCTTCCCCACCCCACACAGGACTGGGTTTTCATTTACAACCAGGGTTTTAGTCCAGACTAAAACTGGAGATGTCAGTGAAATCAGAGAATTCCGTAATAGGATTAGAATCACCCTAGATGTATCTTCACCCAGCGACACTCAGAAGTACTCTTGTTCTTTCTAGAACTTTCTGTGCACACTGGACAGAGCTTTGGTTAGACAGCCCTGTTTTCTTTTGTACCCTCCTTAGTGCACATGCCCTAGGGAGGGGGTCTTGGGTGCTTTTGACTTCATAGCATTCTAGAAAATACCAGTCTCTTGTTCCAGCGCCATAAGTAAATGACAATGGAGATGCTACTGAAAAATCATGACTCGTGTGTTCTAAAATGACCAGAAAGGGTAGCACGGAGGCAAGCAGTTTTGTAACTCCTTCAAGGCCCCGTGGGGTGTGATCAAGAATACAGGCAGTCAGTGAAATGTTCTAGCCATTTTTCTTCTTGGCCTTTCTAAGCCATAATTTTGTAATTTGAACATCTACAAAATAACCATCATTTTTTAAAGTTCCGTATTTCTTTCACCTATCATTTCCAAATGAAGAATTGAAGTATTTTACAAATAGGTTTTTTCTCAGACTTTGTCATTGCTGCCTGCATGACAAGGTAACTGATTTTAGAAGTAGATTTTTTCATAGCAATATGTGGCTTCCTAGAGATCTTCACTTTGGTCAAGGCTTTCCAATTGTTTGGTGACTTTTGTGGAGTGATTTGCTGTCTCTACTTGCAGAATGTCTTATTCCCAAACTTATAAGTCATGCAGGCAGAATCCATGTATTCCATAATTTCTTTTCCTGCCACTCCAAACATGGCTAAAGAAACCAAATTTACTTTAAAACTATACTGCTCAGGGGGAAGATTTGAAGCACTCTATTGCAGCAGAATAATGACATAATGAAAAATGGGCTCTTGAGTGCGTGCATGGAGTTTTTAAAACTGGTCTTTGCTGGAGAGAGAGAAAGCACTCTTCACCACTGTTTGTAAATTATGATGGCATACCCAAACAAAAACAAACAAACAAAACCAAACAACCCCCTCCAAAACAGTATAAATGGATAATTATAGAAAGTTGATTAAATTAATTTTGATATGTATACATTTTCTTTTCACCACAATCAAATCAAATGTTCTAAAATCTTTTAAAATAGTCATGAAGATTCTGTATTTATTCATATCAAAATGTGCTCCTGATACATTAAGTAAAAAAGTAGTTTAGACTGTATAATATAAATGCATATTTTGGGCTGTAAAAGGCGTGCATATATCCATAGAAAAATGTCCAGACAAAAATATATGTCAAAATGCTAACAGTGGTAAGCACTCCCCATTCCTGAGTGTTGGGGAGAATTATGAGGGTTATTTGTTTTATTTCTTATACTTTTCTTTATGGTATGACTTTCATTTTAATTCAGAATATCCATTACTTTGTATTAAAAGAACAATATTTTCAATTAAAATATTTTTAATGTGGATTTTTTACACATTTCTAAATGTGTTAGCTTTTTATTTCATTCAAAACAGAAGGTTCTGGGATAGCTAGAAAGATCTCTGTCTTCACAGACACTTTTACAGGGGAAGAGTGTATAGAAAAATTGGCATAGGTGATAAAGATGTGTTCAAGATATAGAATGGTAATAAAGAGTGAATGATCATATATCCAGGCTGTTTTAAAACTCTCAACCTAAACAATTTTTTGGAAATGCTACAGAAACATTTTATTAATTAAAACCACACAAATTCAGAATTTGTAAAAAGTCTTTTGGGGCTGAGTGGAGATTATGTTTTGAATGTTAGTAAATAAGAAACGTTTATTAAACAACAAGTACACTGGATTCCATAGTGACTTGTTTAATTTTTCTAAGACATCCGACTGTGCCTTCTAGGGAACAAGCTGGATTCTTCTTATTCCTCATGTAAATTCACTCTGGGCAGAGCCAGTTACCTCAAGTGTGCTTAATAAGTTTTAAAATTATTATTATTGAATGACATAATATACATGGCTTATATGCAAATGAGGCTACTTACAAATGGAAGTTATCAATAGTCAGTCAAACCCACTTGGAAGTAAAACTGTGAAAAGGGCTCTTCTCATACCTAAAAATAATTCAACTTCATTTTATAATATTCAGGCTTTCAACTATTTTTTCCCCTTTTAGTCTACAAGATTCATATGTTACATAATTTTAGATTGAATTAATAAAATTATTTAAACTGGT
The DNA here is from genome assembly GCF_008728515.1 of Papio anubis. Classification (NCBI taxonomy): domain Eukaryota; kingdom Metazoa; phylum Chordata; class Mammalia; order Primates; family Cercopithecidae; genus Papio; species Papio anubis. Next base: position 98,934,128 of record NC_044979.1, read on the forward strand.
AGTAGAATGTTAGATGAGTAGTAATCAAATATATTTCATCTGAAAAATCAGATGCTTTTACATATTTTGCTTTTTTGACTGCTTACTAGTTTATTTGAGTACATTAGCACTTTTCACCACAATCAAACAATTTTAACGTGAAATGTCATTTTTATGCAATGTACTGTTATGGTATAACATTCTTTTCATACATAGCATTGTAATTAGTATTGTTTGCCACTGTCATTGAATTCCATCCATTATATTGAGGTATTACTTTTGCAAAGATAGAACATTGGGATGTTACACAAAATGAGATATTCTTCACATTTTCATTGTCAGCCAACAGTGGTGATATTGAAAGAGAAAGCGAGAACAACTGTGTATACACAAATTTCTCTCTGAACTTTTTCAGTTTTCAATCTATAAGTCTTGGGTATCACACACACAAGTCAGTCATACATTACATCCCTGACACTGTTCATACACTACATCTGAAAAATGGTAGAACAAAATAGTCTCCTACAACTGTCACCAATTTTGAAAAAGAAGGGGGGATTTACTTCTCTATAAAATATTCTTCTTTAAATTCATTGTGAATAATAGAAAAGTAAAACATGTAATATTCCAAAGCAGAGGCTTTCTGCATCCCCAATTCCTCTCCCTTTCTCCTACTGCCCAGGCCGCTTGTGTCACCTTCACACACATATACACACACACCCTCTTCATGTGCATGAAGATATTCACAGCACTTAGCTCCCTCTAAAAAATGGGCTGGAATTCTATCGTCAAAAAATCTAGATTCAGACCTCTGACTCCAGTACATGGGGCTTTTCCATGCAATATGTGAAGTCAGACATCTGTCATCTGAGACGCAGAACCCTGACTTGTTACTTCATGACACAGCCAGTGGTTTAACTACTCCCATCTTGATTCCAGATTTAAACACACAGTTGAAAAGAAATGTAGCCCTTCCTGAATTGGAGAATCATAAATGGGAAAATGGGAACCAAAATTCCCTTTAAAACCTGCATCTTATCTTTACTTTTGTTGTTAACTAATAGTCTGTAGTTGATAGCTGAGCACTGAATGAAAATTAATTTTAAAATTGTGAGAATTGAACATTCTTGTATTTTAATTTTGTTCAAAGGTATTAACATTTTTTTCTTTTTTTGTAAACAAACAAACAAAAAAAAGCACAAACTTTCTTCTGCCTGAAACTTTTCATTTGGGTAAAACATCTGTTCTAGGTATTTGAATTCACTTTTTGGATGCAAGAAGAAAGGGTAAGATCTTGATGCAGGAGAACGGCATTGGCTCACAGATGCTATCTGCCATGCTTTTGTGCAGCTTACTTTATAACATACATGGGGCAGGATTTCTAGACTCTACCTTTCCACACCTAATAATTCACCCTTTCAGTCCCCATGCACATATTTATCAAGGTTGGGAACTTTTTTTCCGATTATTTAAAAGTCGTCATTGCAGTTACTTCCTCTGAAACAGACCACCTCTTTCATTAGGAATATTTATGGGAAATAATATATTTGTACAGTTGAAAGCATCACCTGTTTTGCTAAGTCAGTTCTTGTCTGAATTCAAATATGCTGTTAGAGGGTTTACTCAACAACACTCACTAATGGAAAGCACTAATCAAAACTTTTCTACAGCAGTAAATTTTTATATTCTTTAACCACTGGATTCCAATTAAATGTATTCAATATAGCAAGCTTTGATTAAACAAATTTTTAAAAAGAGATTATGTATACAGCCCTGTGGAAAACAAGGCAGGTTAGGTATGCAGGCACTTGTATATTCTTAATAGAAGTCTTTACCTGAAGGTAAAACCCAATAAAGCGTACCTATAATGTGCTAGAGACCCTATGTTGATTTACCTGTGTTACACCGTCAGCAGAAATCAACTTTACCAGGTACACACCATGCTTATATATTTAATGCATATAAAAATGCATATAAAAGATCCTTTTTTCTTTCTATAAAGAATTACTGAATTTCATTAGGCCACATTTTTCTCTAAAAAAGTTCTTTGTTAACCATGGGATAACTGATTGCAAATAAAGGAAGGTACGGCACTGTGCTGATGTTTATAAAGGGGGGGAAATCCTTAATGTGAGCCTACAATTTCGATGAAAAAGGAAAACCATCATAACTACAAGGGTTGACCTTACCCTAACATACATTAGCAAGATCTTTCAAAGGATCTCCCTGCTTTCACTGACATAAATATTTTCCTAAATGATTCAAAAAAAAGATGTTATGTTACTTAATTGAAGTCTATAAGGAGAGGTCTGGGAATAGGTGGATGAAAATCATTTAGTTTTTGTTTTGAAAAAACAAAAAAAAATTCCGTTTTTCCTCATCTAAGGATATTTAAACACAACATCTCTATACATTTGCCATAAAAATATCACAGACCTTTCATATGTCAGATTCCCCTCCCCCACTATATTTAAGTTTCAGGATTAGTTGCAGCCTTAGAAAAATATTTAATTATCTTTGCTCTGTGACTTGGCTTAATGAATCTAGGTTGAGTTTCTTTAGGAAATATAAGAAGCTTCTTGACAACTGAGAAGCCTCCCAGACACTCATTTCTGTCAGAGTTTTCCAAAACCACACAAATAAGCTGTGGCCAGGGAGGTGCCTACATCAGACAAGAAAAGAAGAACACGGGCTTCCCTCCCTGACCTCTGCTATATTTGAGTGAGAAATGTGCTTATTGCTTAGTCTCACTGAGTGTTTAACTGTTCCAATTGTGCAAATTATGAGTACTCTGAGTGAAAATTATGAGTTCAGAAGCCCTTATCATTTCCAACTGTCTGATCTATTTTGTCCTTGTTCACCACTACCTTTGAGAATTGCAAAAAAAACTATGCCAGTTATTTTTGTGATACTACCATTGCATTTAAACCTTTAACCATAAAGTCCTCTAGTGATTTTTCTTTCCCTCAAAATTTATATTGCTTTTAAAAGCATTGCATTAAGATTCTGCACGTTTAACGGAGAGAAGGGTGACATTAGTATACATCCTTTATAATCTCCTGATTGAAACAAAACAAAAACTACGCAAAAGACCTGATTCTTTGCCTCGGGCCCTGACTTTTCTAGGGGGCAGGGGCTGCTGCGAGGGGTGGTTAAGTGGGAAGGAAGCGCAGATCCCGCTGCAGTCCGCAGCAGCCTAGGTGCAAAGCGCGGGGAGGCGGCACCTCGCCTGAGTCCTGGTCACGATGCGCACCCACGGGGGATTACAGGGAGGCGGTGGCCAGGTCGGGGAGCGCATGCCGGGGCCGTCCTCCCGGGACAGCTAGCCTTCTGAAAGCCCAAGCCCCAGGAAAACTTCACCCTGGGTCTGAGACTAAGAGGGAGGAGCCAAGAGCGTGGACTAGAGAGGCTCAGAGCCTCCCGGGCCCTGCGGCTGCCCCCTCCCTCCGCAGCAGCCGGGGTACCTCTCCCTCCCTTTACAAAGACACGCGGCCCCTTTCTCCCAGGAGTCGGCCTGCCCATCCCTGAAACGTGCACGTGAAGGAGGTAGCTTTGGTAGCCAGGGAAGATGGGGTGCCCTTGCCGGGGCCACGGGGCTGCGGGAGTCCTGGGCGTCGCCGCACCTGCTGGTCTCCTCTGGGAGTCCCAGTGCCGAATCCTCAGCTCGGGCGCCCTCTGGCGCCGCCGTGGGGAAATCACCCGGCCACAGGCGCCATGCCGCACAACACCGTGGAGCAGCCCTGCCGGCGGGGTGGGTGCCACCTACGGGGCTCTGCCAGGAAACATGGTTCTTCCATCAGCGTGTCGGGGCTGCAGAACCTCAGGGCATGGTTTCCCAGGACAAGGTGTTAGACACCAATTATCCTCCCCCGACAGACTTGTGAGATTTCAAAAGGAAGAGAAAGGATGGTCCCATGACTTCCAACTCCCTCTCCCTCCCTCCCTACACATGCGCGTGCACACACACACACACGCACACAAACACACACACACCCTATTCTTTACCTAGTCACAGGATCTCTAACATTATTCTTAACCCCATGTGATGGCTTTTGTGGTAAGACAACTTGACTAAGCTAAAGTTCCCATTGATTCACCAGACACTAATCTAGCTGTTACTGTGAAAGGGTTTGATGATGTCATTCAAGTCACTAATCAGTTCACTTTAAGTAAGGGAGTTTATACTGGATAACTTGGGTGGACCTGGCCTAATCAGTTGGAAGCCCTCAAAGCAGAGCCAAGACTCCCCAGAGAGAGACAGAGACAGAGAGGAGGTGCCACCCATAAACAACAGCTCAGGGGTGCCCAGAGCTCCACTCCGCTTTGAGCTCCCCCTCCTGACTCCCTGTCCTGTGGACTTTGGGTGTGCTTAGGCAGCTCCCACAACAGCATAAACCAATTTTTTTTCTTTTTTTTTTTTTTAAGACGGAGTCTTGCTCTGTCTCCTAGGCTAGAGTACAGTGGCAGGATCTCGGCTCACTGCAAGCTCCGCCTCCCAGGTTCACGCCATTCTCCTGCCTCAGCCTCCCGAGAAGCTGGGACTACAGGCGCCCGCCACCACGCCTGGCTAATTTTTTTGTATTTTTAGTAGAGACGGGGTTTCACCGTGTTAGCCAGGATGGTCTCGATCTCCTGACCTCGTGATCCACCCGCCTTGGCCTCCCAAAGGGCTGGGATTACAGGCTTGAGCCACCGCGCCGGGCCAGCATAAGCCAATTCCTAGTAAGACATCTCTGAATGGATATATTGGTTCTGTGTCTGAGGTTAAACACTAGCTGGTACAACCCACGCAATCCAAATCAGAAAAAGTACTAAGGAAATTCAGAGTGCCAGAAAATGCCACCTCATCCCTCCTATCTGTCAGTCAGTATTCTCTGAATGTCGAGCAGTGGCAGGCACAAGACACTGTACTCTGGAGATGCCTCCAAGGACAGAGCACACTGGGTTTCTTCTTTGATTTGGGCTTCAGTGCCTGCTGCTAACCCCATGTGCTAAGTTAGGTGGGTAAATAAGAGAGGCAGTGGCTATAAAGGTTTGTGAAGCTCTCTCTCTTTCTCTCTCCCTCTGACACACACACACACACCTCCATGTGACAACTTTGGAGTTTTAAAACCTAGACCAGAAGCCAGCTTTAATTAATGGTTTGTTGTGGGTACTTGTGGCATGCTTGGAGCTATACAAAAATACAGTAGGAGGAGGACGCCAGTGAGGAGAAGCAGACAGCAGTCTTTGCCTTGCGGGCCCTCAGTCTATCACCACTAAAGGTAAAATGCTGTTTATCCATTGCCAAACCTCCTGAGTCATCCACCCCCACAGTGCATTTTCTTTGCACTTACTGTTTCTATACATGGCAAAGGGGTGACACACTGATAATGGATCAGAGCAGTAAAATGTTGGCAAAGACTCAACCAGGCTGGGAAGAGGAAGCCTCCTCTCTAGATTGATCCAGGGCTACTGGTCCTAGACCAAATTGGAATGTCCAATAAAGACCTCATTCCTTCTCTAACATCTACCCCTTCCCTGAGCACCAAGGCCTGTTCCAGGATGGCAGTAACCCTGTGTATTTCCATCCAACGAATGTTTAATGAACACCTACCATGCTACAAGTCCACCCTCTACAATCCGGTGTCCTGAAGCCGCTTTCGTAATTATCATTGGCCTGCAAATGGCTTGCTATATTAAGTGGATAACTTTCACGGATACTCTATTGGCTTCTCCATGAATTTTTAACTCTTGGCCTATTTTCTCCTGGAGATTCACACCGTCCCTTGGGCTCAGTCACAACTCTTTCTGGCTTTTATCTCCTGTTTGTCTTGTTTGTTTCTTTTCAGCCCTCCTTGGAAGGATTTCCTTCTCACCCCCACTCCTCCAGATTTTAAAGTAGGTGTGTTCAAGGGCTCTGTATTGGCCACCTTCCTGACCTTACTCCTATCTATTCTCCCTCCTTGAGAGACGAACAGACCTCTGCTGACCTCCAAATCTTTTTTTTTTTTTTTTTTTTTTTGAGACGGAGTCTTACTCTGTCACCCAGGAGTGCACTCACTGGAGTGCAGTGGCGCAATCTCGGCTCACTGCAAGCTCCGCCTCCCAGGTTCATGCCATTCTCCTGCCTCAGCCTCCCCAGTAACTGGGACTACAGGCGCCCACCACCACGCCCGGCTAATTTTTTGCATTTTTAGTAGAGATGGGGTTTCACCATGTGTTAGCCAGGATGGTCTCAATCTCCTGACCTCGTGATCCACCCGCCTGGGCCTCCCAAAGTGCTGGGATTACAGGCGTGAGCCACCATGCCTGGCCTCCAAGTCCTTATCTCTAGCTTGGACCTCTCTCCTGAATTCATTATTCTTTTGCTGTGGACACTTGGGCATACCATAAGAACCACAAATGTAACACTTTGTTAAGGAAACTCTTCTTTCCCTTGCTTCTAACCTCTTAATCATCTGGAAAACACAAGCTGAATTAATGATGCCAGAAACTCCCAGGAGCCCATAAGAGAAATTTAAGAGGCATTCGAGATTTCCTCTTGCTTAGCTCTCGCATCCAACTGGAACCCAAGATGTATGGGTTCTCTGAAGAGTACCTCTAGTCCCTGCTCTTCCCTCTGATCCCCACACAGGTTTAGGCCTTCACAAATCTCCTCTTGGGGCAAATAGTCTTCTAATGGTCTCTCTGCCTCCATATTGCTATTCTCTCTCATTCGTCTTCCTAAAATGCAAATCCCCCTATGATATCTCCCTACTTTAAAAGAAATGTCAATGACAAAAATTCCTTCTTTAAGGCTGAATAGTATTCCATTGTATATGTACACCACATTTTCTGTCATTTGCAACAGCATGGATGAACCTGGAGGACGTTATACTAAGTGAAATAAGCCAGGTATAAAAACACAAATACTGCAAAATCTCACTTATACATGCAATCTAAAAATGTTGAACTCATAGAAGTAGAAAGCAGAACGGTGTTTGTCAGAGACTGCATGTGGGGATGGAGAAGGAAGGGGGAGATGATAGTCAAAAGGTACAAAGTCCAGTTAGACAGGAGAAATAAGCTCTGGTGATCTATTGCACAGCATGGTGACTATAGCTCATAATAATGTATTGTACATTTCAAAATTGCTAAAAAATTGAAGTAGATATTAAATGCTCTTGCCACAAAGAAATGATAAATATGTGGGGTGACATCCTGATTTAATCATTTCATGATGTATACATGTATCATAGCATCACATTGTACCCCATTGTATGAATATATGCAATTCGTCTTTGTCAATTAAAACTAAAGGCATTTTTTTAAAGTGTCAGTGGTTTCTTGAAAGCGTTCTGCGACTCTCTCCACTGCTTCCTACACCCTCTCTGGGCTAGCTGGCAGGTGGATTTCTCTTTGTTCCTTTCATATCCTAAGTTAATCCCTACCATTGCTCTTGGCACAATGTAGCATTTTCTTATTTAATAAGATATTTCAAACATACATAAATATAACAAAATAACAAACACTCACATACCTACCAAACTGAACAAAATTTTATTTTATTAATTTCAGTACATCTTTTTTTTTTTCCTAAGATAGGGTCTGCTCTGTTGCCCAGGCGGTGGCAGTGGTGTGATCATGGCTCACTGCAGCCTCAACCTCCCTGGCTCAAACAATCCTCTCACCTCAGCCTCCCAAGTAACTGGGACTGCAGGCGCTTGCTACCATGCTTGGCTAATTTTTATTTTTTCTTTCTTGTAGAGATGAGGTCTCACTATATTGCCCAGGCTGGTCTCAAACTCCTGGGCTCGAGCAATCCTCCTCTCTCTGCCTCCCAAAGTGCTCAGTACATCTTTTTAATAGAAATTCTCCATGATAAAAGTAGGCGAGATCCCTATGTGATCCATCTTTCACTGAAGCTACTGCTGCCCAAGTGTGTAGTTGATTTTCTTGCCTAAGCTCTTGCACTTGGCCATCAGCTCCTCAAGAAAACTTTCTTGTTCATCTCTGAATGCCCAGAACTTGCCAGATTACTTGGCACGTAAAAGGACTGAGTAAACATTTGTTGAAAAAATGCGTGAGTGAATAAATTCACAGTCATTCACTATTCCTGAGAACCATTCTTCACCACATTAGAATACAATATGTGAGTTGATTGAGTATTAATTTTAACTCACATGATCACAAGGTCCCACAATAGACTGTCTGCAGGCTGAGGAGCAAGGAGAGCCAGTCCAAGTCCCAAAGCTGAAGAACTTGAAGTCCAATGTTTAAGGGCAGGAAGCATCCAGCACAGGAGAAAGACGTAGGCTGGGAGAATAGGCCAGTCTCTCACATTTTTCTGTCTGCTTATATTCTAGCTGTGCTGGCTGCTGATTAGATTGTGCCCACCCAGATTAAGGGTGGGTCTGCCTTTCCCAGCCCACTGACTCAAATGTCAATCTTCTCTGGCAACAGCTTCACAGACACACCCAGTATCAATACTTTGTATCCTTCAATCCAGTCAAGTTGACACTCAGTATCAACCATCGCAGGCATGCTACTTATGTCCACCATCTTGATTTCACACCACAACCTCAGTATTTCTATTATTTCTATTTTACAGATGAAGAAAGTGACAATCATAGCAATCAGGTAAGTTGCCCAAAGTTGTCAAATAGCTAATTACTGGTAGAGGAAGCATTCAAAAAGATCTTTTTAAATGCTTTTTTCTGCTGAGTCAGTCTTCTTAATCCACTTTGACTGCCCCTGGAGAGGCACAACTGCCTTCCTCACCCAGCATTCTGAGAACTTTGGCTCTGAAGGCAAACAGCCCCTGGACCCTGCTTTTCCTATGGCCCCACTGGTTCCCACCATGACCATAATCCCGTGCCCTAACTGGACTGTCTCTCTTACAAAGCCCGGGATGATGAGAATTTCAAATACTCTTGAAGAAAGTGGCTGAAGCCTGACCTTCCCAGTGCTAAGACCTGAGGCTTTAGCTGTCAATCCTGCTTCTGTTTGGGGTCATTTGCTGACACTTGCCGTTAACTCCTTCCTGTGTGGCTGCCAGAGACTCAGAAAGGTGGAATCACCCTTGCCTTTGCCCACCACACCCTCTTTGGCCATAGAAATTACCCCTCCCCCTTCCTCCTTAGCCTCTGTTCCTCCCTGCCTTCTCACACTAGATAGCTTTTTCCGTGACTGTCTTTCTTTTACTGGATCAGCATGGTACCATTACACCAAAAATATGGAAGACTTAACCACTGAAGTTATACTACTGCTTTTTTATAGGGTGAATAATTCCATGTTAATTAAAAAATATATGTATCCACCTTAATATAGCCATGCTTAGAACAAATACTGGAAGCACATACATCAAATTTAGCAGTGGTTATCCAGAGGTGGTAAGAGCGTGTGTGATTTATCTCATTTTAGGCTTTCACGTGTTTCACACTGCTGCCTCTTTTATCTCCTTCTGCTCTTTCAAAGCAAGCAAAAGAGGAAAATACACATCAGTATTTACTCAGAGTACTGATTTCTTTATGGGTGTAATTCACACACTTTTAACAATATTGTTTGAGCAACAGGATTCTACTGTGGGAGAAGCCAAATGCATCATCTTAGAATCATAGGGCACTATGGTTTGAAGGGATCTTGGAGATCACCTAATCCAGGAATGCTGCCATGTCAAGAGAACTCAAACTGGAAATATGTGGCACTGTCTCAGTGGTTAGGTAATGGGCAGGGAGGAGATTAATGTCAAATTGTGCAAAAATCGTAATCCATACTATGCAGTCTGTGGCCTGCCATGATATAGGAAACCATGGTGTAGGAGGTCGCAGGAGTAGTGAGCCTACTGCTTCAGGGAAAAGAAGTTGTTATGGACTATGTGTGGCAAGATGTTAGGAGAAGCAGATAAGCTCAAGACGGAAATGGCTGTTTTGCAAGCAGAAAATAAATAAAATACATTCCAGAAATTCAAGACCTGATCAAAACTGGTCAAGGGACCACTTCTTGATTCCTAATAGTGCTAAGAAAGCATTTGAGCAATAAAGACACAAAGAAAACCAGGACAAAAATGAGACTCATGCTGTGGCGTCCAAGAAGACCTTTCTGTTGGGTTGAAAGACTCATGTTAAAATCCTCCAAAAGGGACAGTTTTCCCACCAAGCAGACAGCACTGTTAACTTGAGACATTGGAGTCGTGGAGAGTCGTGCAGAAAGCAAGGAAATAAAGATTAGGTCATTTCTCTAAAAGAACAGTGGAAGGTTATGTTGCCGATGCATAGAATTGACTGGAAGCAGACAGATGAGAAAACTGCTCTCGGTTTGAAAGAGACTATTTGAGACTTAAAATGACCTTGGCCCCTAATATTCTGCAAGCAGGAGACGATCTGAGAAAGCCACACAGCTCTCTAGAAGGGCACATTCCCTCACACTCACTTTATATTTGACCAAAGGGGATAATAAAAAAGGAAGAAACTTCTAAAGGGTGGAATCAAAGACCATGGAAAACTCTGGACTTTGGTATTGACCAGAGACTGCTGTGTGTCCCACAATCTTCTCTTTGCCAAAAGGGAGCATGTTTTTTTCCTGCACCGCTGTTGTATGCTGGGTGTATATGGGGAGGAAAAATCACATCATTTTAGTGCAGAGGTCTCAGGACCACAGTGAGCCTCACCGTGTCCTGATGGACACATCACCTAGACATCCTGGACTTCAAGCTAGATGAAATAACCAGACGGAATTTTAGATCATTACCCCGGAGAGGTGTTAGTTGTCTCATGTGTGTTCAAGGTAGACTATGGCAGAGACATTTTCTACTCATCAAATATTCATTTAATCCTTCATTTTGCAAGCTCCCTTGCAATTTATCAAGATCTCATGGCGAATGTTGGCCAATGGGCAGTGATCAGAAATAGTGTATGTTGCTTCTGGGCCAAAGTATTTAGAAGCTGGAGTGGGAATGGCCAACTCTCTCTTCCCCTGCTGTGATGATACCAGGAAGCCACTCACTGTGATGACACCATCATAATATCTAAGCTGCCCCCATTGTTGACTTGCCACATGGAGAAGAGGTACCCTAGAGAGTGACCCAGCCTGCCATGGAGTTTGTGTGAATAAAAGCTTTTGTCTTATTAAGCCACTTCGGTTTTGCACGTATTTGTTGCTGCAGCCTAGCCTAGCCTGCCTAATACACTGGCTGTGATTTCTGGTGTGTCATTCTGTTATCTATGTGACTGTGAGGCTCACCGAGCTGTGGCTGACCATTTTCTTAATATCACCAGAGAGACCGATCCAGCAATGTCCTCTCCCTGGAATGCCACTCAGAAAATCACTGAGTGGGTAATAGAAATGAATTTTCATTACAGCTGAGGACCCAACACATAAGTATTAGCAGGTGAGCCCTCTTTTATTCATTTCCTCAACAATATTTATTGAGCTTCTACAATGTACCCAACATTTCCAGGTGCTAGAGATCCAGTGCCCAAGAGTGGCAACGTCCTGGGTCTCATGGAGCTGACATTCTAGCTACGATAACCACAGAAACAAAAAGAATACATAAGATAATTTCAACAAGCGGGTAAGTGTTACTAAGGAAACAAGGTGGTAGAGAGTGAGGGCAGTGAGAGGAGATCTCTAGGAAAAGGTGACAGTTAAGCTGAGACCCTATTAATAGAAACTGGTGATGCAAAGATCTGGAGGTGGGACTTCTAGACAAAGAGAACAGAAGCTGCAAAGCCCTGAGGTGGACAAGTTCGTATTTGGTGGCTTTGACTTTTCAACTTGACAAAATTCTGAATTGGCTGAAATGCCGTAAGTGGAGAGTAAAGAGAACAAAGAGACCTAGCGGGGAATCATTTCAAGTCTTTTGAGCCATCACAAAGTGGTTGGATTTTATTTTAAGGGCAATGGGAAGCCATTAGATGATTTTAAAGAGAGAAGTTACAAGATTTAATTGGGGACTGATGAGCAGAAAGTTGTGGCGGTAGCCCAGGTTGAAAAATGGGGCTTGAAGCAGTGATTGGTCATGGCTGTATTTTGGAGAAACAGCACTTGCAGATGGTTTGGATGTTACAGGAGAGAAAGACATCGAGACTGACTTCCAGGTTTTCAGCTTGAGTAACAGATAGCAGTGGTACCATTTACAGAGACGGCAAGGCTTGGAGAAGCCTGCGCTGGGGGCATTGGAGAAGGTACGATATCAAGAATTCTAAGTTTGCAATGCCTGGTAGACACTCACATGACTATGGGAGGGAAGCAGGTGGAGTTTCAGGGCAAGGTTAGGCCTAGAGATATAAATTTGGGGCCCATCAGTTTATAAACGTTATTTAAAGCCACAGAACTGAATGAGATCACTTAGGAAGAGAGTGTAAATACAGAAGAGGTCCCAAGACTGGGGCCTTGGATCCAACATCGATCCAGAGGGCAGGGAGAGGAGGAGCTGCTCTTCCAGAGTAGTGAGACCTTTTCCACTCCAGAGGGCTGTTTGCTTTTTAAAAGATGTCCTAAGACATATAGATTTTTCCACATATCTTAGTAATAAATGTTACAGCAGCGTCTCCTGTGAGTTCTAAGTCACATGTGTCACTTCGGGGAGGCAGCTGTGGCAAAGTAGAAAATGCATGCAGCCGAGGGTCAGAAAACCCTGGATGCTTTCAACCACTTTGCTGCTCACTGGTGACGTGACAGGAGTGAGTCACCGCCCGGCTGAACCTCACTTTCCTCCTCTGCAGCTTGGAAGTAACGATGCCTCCTTATTGGGTTGCCATCAGCGTTCATGGAGGCAATGGATGTGAAGGGGTTTGTCCACTCCTGCCGCACTCTCTGTTTAATAGCCACTAGCCACTGGCAGCCGCTTAAATTGAAATGAAGTTCAATTAAATATTCAGTTCTTTGAAACTAAGGAGACATGATGACCACAGGCAATGTGGGGTCCTGGATTGGATCCTGGAACAGAAAAAAAAACGACTGTAGTAGAAAAACTGATGACACCTGAATAAAGTTTGTGGGTTAGTTAATAGCATTGGGCCAAGGTTCATGTCTTCGTTTGAGTGGGTTCTGTGAGATGTTCACATCAGGAAAAGCTGGGTGAAGGGTGCACAGGGCTTTCTGCACTTGCACAATACAAAGTTGAAGAAAATTCAGTTCCTCAGTCACATTTGCCACATTTAAGTGCCTGTTGGCCACATGGATAGTGCTGAGATGGACTATCCCACTGTGACAGAAAGCTCTATGGGAAGTGTTGTCTGCAATATAAACCAATGTCTGGTTTCACTAGATAAAGCACTGACCACTACAGCATGCCTCAAACTTATTTCTGTGGGACAAATTCAGTGGTTCCCATTAAAGGCTAAAAGTCATATCTAGAAATAAAACTCTAGTCTTTTCTCTTATGCCCAAACTAGTCATGTTATTTTAGACTAGACTCTACCTCTCTTTGGCTTCTGTTTTCTTTTCCAAAATGTGACAGGATTAAACCAAAGGGTCTCGAAAGGACTGTTTACATCTAACATTGCATAGGTCTGAAATAAACAACACTAGGAGGAAATGGCTCATTATCTCAGCAGCCCATGGGGAGGTGTTCTAGTGGCAAACTAAGTGTGCTTGGGTTGGGAAGGAAACAGCCATTCCCCACACTGCTGGATCTGCCTGGTTCCAGCCCATTCAGCCTCAGTACTGATGCTGATACAGAAAGGACCCGAAGACCCACTCTCCTTGTCAGCAACAGGCTGCACACACAGGGCTCAAACGAGCAGACAACAGAGGAGAATAAGTAGGAAGTAGTCTTTTAAAATATTAGACGCATACTACTTTATGCTAATTGTTTTGTTCATGACTCTCAGTTTTAAAAAGTGAAATAACTCAGGTCAGACCACATAGGGATTTAGAAAACACTATTGACCAGGGAAGTTATGACTATTGATTTTTCTCCTCTTCATCCCCCAGTGAGCAGTCAGTAATCATAACCTGCTGTCCTAACAGAGCACTTTCTATCCAAGCCGTTTAAGACAAGGCACGAACAATAACCCATTTATTTCCACCATGTTCATTGATGTTAAAATATGTTCTTTTCCTATCTGCTATTTATGGGGAGGAGACTAAAGAAAATGTCATTGTAGAGGGGAAGATAATTGTGTGCTTGAATAGAATTTGCCTCAGTGGAAAGTTCCGTTCCCACTAGATCAACTTGGGGAATATAGAGCAGAATTGATTTTTTAGTTTTTCTTCAGGTTCACAGTTATTAAGTATGTCTTAAATTCTGATCACTCTTTACTTACTTTTATTTATTTATTTTTTTTGAGATGGAGTTTTGCTCCTGTTGCCCAGGCTGGAGTGCAATGGCACCATCTCAGCTCACTGTAACCTCCACCTCCCAGGTTCAAGAGATTCTCCTGCCTCAGCCTCCCAAGTAGCTGGGATTATAGGCGCCCACCACCACACCTGGCTAATTTTTGTATTTTTAGTAGAGAAAGGGTTTCGCCATGTTGGCCAGGCTGGTCTTGAACTCCTGTCCTCAGGTGATCCACCCACTTTGGCCTCCCAAAGTACAGGGATTACAGGAGTCAGCCCCTGCACCCGGTCTATTTATTTACTTCTTTTCTTTGTTCTTCATAAAGTATACATCAGTTAGGATCCTTAGTTAAAAGCTAAAGAAACATTTTCTGGCCAACTTAATCCAAATGCATTCTTACACCACAGATCTGCTAGGAGGCTTCCACTGAGATCCATTTTCCCCGAAGGAAATGGGAATGCAGATAGAAACGGGCAGGCAGAAATGAGGACATGCCCACCACAAAGTTCAACCCATCTACACTTTGATTTCTTATTTATATTCATTTTATATATTAATCATCAACTGAATGCATATTTTATTTTTTAAATTCCCAGCATACTTTCTGTCTGTGTTTGCATGTGTATCAGAAAAGGTATATGTAGTGATTGATATTCACCATTGCCTTGAGTTAATCAGCAAATAAAGATCCTGTTAAAAGCCCTTCATCTCTCAATACTATAAATAGGGCAAATTAGATACATGAACAAATGAGTAGATGCCAGTGTAAGGTATCATTTACCAAGGCTTACTCAATATTGGTTTGATGTGCTAGTAAGTCTTATAACAGAAACTATTGTTCAAGTAACCAACTATTTGCTGGAACAAATGTGTCAAAAGAGATCCTTTCTACCAATAATCTAATGATTCTAATCATGGAAGACATACCATTGCTAGCAGAAAGACCACAAGAAAATTCTATTGTTCTTCTCAATTGCACGCTTGCAGCTTATGTATATCTGGAAACTAAGCTCTTGACTGTAATTTAATAGCTGATGCTTGTAAACTGGATCTTGTAAAAACCCTTAGGGGTATAAAGGAATTCCTTCTGTTCTATCCAAGTTTGGAAGGAGGCAATATTATTTCTCTTTGTTACAATATTTGAGTTTATTTTAACAGCATGTCAGGGCAATCATTAGGAACAGTGGCTTCATAACTTTCTCCATCTCCACCATTGTTACAATCCTTTCCACCACCGCTTAGAAATGATTCGTCACATTTCTTAAAGGTTAAACTACCACAGAACTGCATGTTATTTTATGTCTCTTGAGATTAACAGTGTCTTCCTAAGAAAAAATGCAAACATTCATCGCATTCCAGAGGAAAGACAAAACTTGGCCAGTGAGATTCCAAGCCGTCACTGAGCATTATCGTATACTTCTGAGGGCGAGGGTGCTGATGTTCGTCTTCCACACCCTTTTCTACAGGCGTATCATCCAGAAAAGACCCAGGGAGCCATCATCACTGTGAATTCCCTCTCCCAGAAGGTAACAGGACTGTTAATGATATTGTTAGTCAGCTCAATGTTCTAATCACATGGGGACCATATCAGAGATGTGGCTTAAGCATGCTAAGCATAGGCAGCCCCCTCCTCTGTATGGAAATCTCTTCTGCATCCATTTAAAAGGCAAGACTTGGGGTTTGAGAATTTCAGAATTACTCAGTATTTTTGACATTGACATTTGTGGAAGGCTAACACTGTAAGTCTATCAGAGAATACCTTGGCAAGGATTGCAGATTGTTAACCCATGCTGGTAGCACCCCAGGAACCTAACAAAGTCTAAGGAGGCACCCCTAAGAGCAGAGTCTGTGCCACGGAGAACCTGCTCTCAGGTCAGGTCAACCTAACAGCCCTAAGTGAGGGTCACAGTCAAGAGAAGGCAGGGGCAGAGCTGGCAGCTAGGCATAAAGAGTGAGATGAGAACAATATGGGGAAAGGTAGATGGCTAATAAGAAAAGGTCAAGACAGAATCAGCTGCAAGGTCCTCCAGAGTTGCTGTTTGCTGGGCACCTTTATGTGGGATACAAGGACTCCTCATAGCTTACAGGAGCAGAGCCTTTCCTGACCAGGTATAAGGAAACTTATCCAATGAAGGAAGAAGGAGAGACTGATAGAGAGTGCTAAGCATGAACGACCCCATATCTGAAGAAGCCTTTCCTCTCCAAGCCTTTGAAATTGCTCTTCCTTCAGCCCTGAACACTGTCATCCCGGGATCAACAAGGCTCCCTGCTGCCCTCATTCAGGTCTCTGCCCCATGTTACCTTAGCAAGAGACCTTCCTTGACTATCCTATCTCAAATAGTACCTTCAATACGCCCTTCCTCTCATCCTACTTAATTTTACTACGTAGGTCTATCCCAATTTATAAATATTTATTTGCAAATATAAAACTCAATCCCACTTAAGCAGGAACTTAGGCTGTTTTGTTTATCACAGTGCCCCATAATTGAGCACAGTCCCTAGTAGGTGCTTAAGAAATCTTTTATAAAATGAATTAACTGAGACATTGTCCCTGAATCTCCATGTGGGTTGAATTTCCACTGTGCAATTCTCTTGCATTTGGGATGTAATTTCATGCTCTTTCCTTGTTATGTAGAGTAATTAGATATGCCATGCCGACTCCCTTTTCTCTGCTTTGCCCATACTCGCTTCGATGATTTTACTCCCCCATGCCTCACTTCCAGACCTGGCCAACCATAAGATATCTCTGTGTCGTGTATTCATGCATGCATTTAACAAACATTTATTGGACACTCGCTGTGTGCTAGGCATGATGTTAGATGCTGGGGATTTAATGGCAAAGCAAGAAACTAAAATCAGTCTCTGCCACCAGGAAAGTTACTGTCTAGTGAAGGGGCCAGGAACTAAATGTTAATGCTCACAAATAGATGTAAAATTGCCATATCATGGGGCTGCCAGGAAAGGTGCGTGTGCTCTGAGTACCTTTCACTGGGGAATGAGCTGTTCAAAGAGATCAGGGAAGACTTCCACGAGGACGTGATTTGCCCTTGCCGTGGGGCTGGGGAATTGATGGGGGTCAGGGTGGCTGCAAAAGGAGGTAAGAGAGATCACACAGGGCCTCGACAGCTGTGCTGATGACTTTAGCCATTATCCTGAGAGCTGAAGAGCACGCGGAATCCACTGGAGGCTCACAGTGGGTGGGTGGAGCAGGAAAAGACAGTGTGAGAGAAAAACATGAACCCACAGGTGGAAATTCAGGCAGTTACCACACATACACTGGGAGAGGTTTTTGTAAAAGACACAAAGATAAATGGTCTGTGTCCTCAAAGATCTTAATCCAAAACGTCCAATTTGCTAGATAAAGGACAACTTACATGGTATGAATATGAATGATTTCTGGTCAAAGATTCCGAAAGAATAAAGCTTATTCACAAAATAGCCCTGTTGAGTTCTTTCTGACCAAGATCAGGAGACCCCTGAATGATCTGGAATCAACCTGTTGAACCCTGCTACAGTCATGGGCTGAATGATGACGTCTCAGTTGACAATAAATCATGTAAGATGACAAAGGAGCTGGCGACCACGATCCTGACCCTGGGTGGGCCTAGGCTCATGTGTGCATTTGTGTCTTAGTTGTTAACAAAAAACTTTAAACAGTTTAAAAATTAAAAAAAAAAAAAAAGAATAGAGAAAAGCCTACAGAACGAGGATATAAAGAAAATATTTTTGTACAGCTGTACAGTATGTTTGTGTTCTAAGCTATGTATTAAAAGAGTCAAAAAGCTTAAAAAGTTAAGTTTATCATGTAGAAAATAATAACTAAATTAATAAAGATAATTTTTAAATAAATTGAATATAGCCTAAGTGTACAGTGTTTATAAAGTCTGTGGTAGTGTACACCAAAGTTCTGGGCACTCACTTTCACTCACCACTCACTCACTGAGTAACCTAGGGCACTTCCAGCTCTGCAAACCCATTCATGAAAAGTGCCTTATACAGGGGTACCATTTTTTGTCTTTTGTATACTTTTTTTTAACTGTACCTTTTCTATATTTAGCTATGTTTAGATACACAAATATTTCCCATTGTGTTACAATCACCTACAGTACTCAGTACAGTACCATGCTGGACAGGTTTGTAGCCCAGGAGCAATAGGCTATATATACCCTACAGCCTAGGTGTGTAGCAGACTACATCATCTAGGTTTGTGTAAGTACATTCTACCGTGTTCAAACAATGGCAAAATCACCTGATTCGTTTCTGAGAACATAGCCCCAACGTTAAGCAATACACGACTGTATTCCCACTTAATAAACATTTCCTTCAACAATTAAAATTTAAGTTTTCTGTAATTCTCATATTGACAACAGGGAAGACTCACCTGCCTTTTGCCTGTTACAGGCGCCGGCCCTGTCTCGTGAGGTTTTGTATGAAATACTGTGTTCGGTTGATCTAGACAAACTCACTGGCCCAGTGCATAGCTAGCATTAACCGTAATCAATGGAACCATCAGTTGTACTACAGAAGCATAAGGGAATTTAGTGCTTTCTGTGTGAGGGATATCACCCCTCTCTGAAATAGCTTAGGAAAATAAAAAGTGTTATTATACATCAGATTCATGTAATGCATACTCAGTTTTTTGACTTTAAAGCTACTTAAAGGATAAAAGCATCAATCCTTAAGTTTCCTCCAGCATCGGTGGAACACTACTAAAGAAATCTGAAAGAGACAATAGGCATGGAAGAAAAAGAGGCAGAATTCAGAAGTGAATAGGGAAAGGGACGGTGGTGCACTAATAGCATCTAAAAGCGGGTTCCTTGATAAGCTTTCAGAAGGGCCCATTGTCCATGTGCCTATAGTTTTATTTTTCCAGGAAAAAAAAAAAAAAACAGGCTGAGTGTGGAGTTGTGAAAGAGTGGAGAAAGGGGAGATAAAAATACTCTCCCCAGGAAACGTCTCTCTGCCCCTAAAATCCTTTATTCAAACTGAAAATACAGACAGCATGAAAACCAGAATCCCCACCATTCCCACAGTGTGGTTTGTGTTTTCGGTGATGTTTGATTGCATTTTAGTTAGCATTTAATATTTTCTTAATCTGGGCTGCCTTTTATCTGACACCCTGGAACGTTCCCTGTACTTTATTATTTCCTTCCCCTGCTAATGATGTTTCTGGAACAGAAGTACACTTTTGAAATGGATTCTCTTCATTAACAGAGGGAACACTGGGTTTGATTTATCTGCACAGCCCCTGGGATGTCTTTTGTGCTTACAGGTCAAAGAAATTCTTCATCTCCTTCTAAACCATTAATTTTATCATTATGGAAATAGCTTCCATAATTGATAAAACATTGTCAACTGAGTTTGACAGACTATTAAAACACTTCTGAAGATTTGTAATCTCAAGCTTCTGTCTCTTGGGACTTACTTAAAACACACACACCCATATTTATATTCTCTCTTAAATGTCAATGGGAAAAATCTTCTTGATAAGGTGATTATAATGCACGCAGACAGTGATTAAGAATCATTTCCCTCTGGTCCTGGCCAAGTTGTGCTATTATTAATAAAATAGGATAAGCCATTTATCTTTTCTCACTAGATGAGAAAGTTGAAGCTTTGCCATAAATAGGAAGAAGACCACCCTGTAAAAGGGACAGTTTGCTGTGAAGTCTGGAACTCTTTTTTTGTTTGTCACCCAGGCTGGAGTGCAGTAGTGTGATCTCAGCTCACTGCAACCTCCACCTCCCGGGTTCAAGTGATTCTTGTGCCTCAACCTCCTGAATAGCTAGAACTACAGGTGTGCACCACCATGCCCAGTTAATTTTTGTACTTTTAGTAGAGACAGGGTTTTACCATGTTGGCCAGGCTGGACTTGAACTACTGGCCTCAAGTGATCCTCCCACCTTGGCCTCCCAAAGTGCTGGGATTGCAGGCGTGAGCCACCGCATCCAGGCCGAGCCACTACACCTGGCCTGGAGCATCTGTTTTTTTAATTAAACTTTTTAATTTTGAGGTAATTGTAGATTCACATGCAGTTGTAAGAAATAATAGAGATCCCATGTGACCTGTACCCAGTTACCTCCAATGGTAGTATCTTAGAAAAGCTATAGGAAAATCACTCAGCCAGATTATTGACATTGATACACTACATCAATCTTACTCAGATTTCTCATTTTATTTGTACTCATTCGAGTATATGTGTGTATTAAGCTTCAAGCAGTTTTATCATATGTGTAGATATGTGTATGACCCCTACAGTCAAGATACAGAACAGTTTCAATACCACAGTCATCCCTTGTGTTGGCCTTTTATTACTACACTCACCTCCCTCCTCTTCTCCTCCCCATAGGGCATCAATTTTTCTTTGAGCTTTTCTGCACTCTTATGCATAATAAAGAGAAATTGAATTATGAAAATTATTTGTCCTCCATGAAAGCATTTGAGGTTTTAGAAAAGGAGGCCTCATTGTGTTGGATGCAGTCCAATGGTGGATGCAGTCAGAGCTTGATTCCTGAACACAGACTCGATTTCAATCCTCCATTCACCTCCCTGGCTGGGCACCTTTGTGAAGAGCATAGCCTGCTGTGGCTTTGCATTCAGGCAACAACGATGATAAGAGCCATCGCATGTTAGTAAAGCTTTGTCTCTTGGAAAAATTCAGTTGACAATATTCCATGGAAATAATAATGAATTTTCAGATAAATAAAGACATTGCTTCCAACCTCAGAGGTTTCTTAGAAATTTACAAGTAATAGCATCTAAGATGCATGATTAGCTTCTAATTGAGACTAACATGGTATCATTCTCTGGAATAACCGATTTACACTTAATACAGTCCATGAGAATTTCCAAAATTCTTCTTTTTTTAAAGTAACAAATCAGCTCCAGTTTCTACACTTTATTGCAAGCTGAGAGTTATAAAAAAAAAAGAAAGAAAGAAAGAAAGAAACCTCCCAGGCTGACACTCCCCATCTGCTACTCTAGGCATTTTTGCCCATCTGATATAAAATGCCAGCAAGGAAGTCCTCAAAGCCAGCCAATGGCTCCATAAAATATAGTCTTCTTGTCACCCTTAGTGCTTAAATCACTTGTTGTCAAACTGGGTGGCTTTCAGAGTTGACATTTACTGCTGTTTGCTGCAAAAGAGATTACAGCCTCAAGCAGAGGGCCAGAACTGTCATTAGCACTGCCAACTATGAGAACAAAGGCCTTGGTTAATTTTTTGTGACTGTTGCTGTCCTGTGGTTCTCAAGTGATGGATTTTCAACAAGAGACACTCATGAAGTGTTTACTCAGTGGTCCCAATAGTCTCATGAATATACAGACACTCAGGCCCACACAAACAAAGAAATGTTAAAAGATCCTTCACTCTCCCTCTCCTAACCCCCATCTCTCAACTCTCTTTCACTTCTTCCTCTTTCCAAAGTCTCTAGGTTAGCGCCTATATGGATATGCCCTTTATGCATGAGGAATTCATACCAGTAGTCACAATGAATTTAAAGAAGCTTTCAAAGATTTAATTCAACAAAGATGTATCAAGTGTTATTTGTTTATGACGCTATGACAATTGCTCCAGAGAACACCAAAATGAGTCTCTTCCCTCAAGAAAAAGAAAACTAATATTTATCAAGCGTTCCTGTGGAACCAAGCATTTCCTATTTGTCATTTCCTGCTATTCTCATGGCAACTCTGTGAAGTAGGTACTATGATTTCCACATCAGGAAACAGAAGCCCAGTCAGGTTAAGGGGTTTGTCCAAGCTCACACAGCTAGTAAGAGGTAAAGCTGACAGTTAACCCAGGTATATCTGACTCAAGTCCACGCTTTTTCTATACCACATCCTTGAAGGAGCTCACAAGGAAGGGATATAGAATTATAGAATATAGAAATGTAAGTATATATAAAACTGTAATACTAAGTAGATTATAAGAAATTGTGTAAGAAATGTTGAATTAAGGGATTATAAAGAAATCCAACATATGACTGATGTGGTAGATGCTGTGATAATCCCCCTTCAGTGAAGTGCCCATCCCAGCTGCTGGGAGTGCTGGGGGCATACAACCTTTAGCTGTCAGCCCCTTCAGGGACTGTCCCATCTGCAGAGAGCCACCTTGTCCAAGGTCATGCCCCTTCCTGAGAAGCCCACAGCCCTGCCTGATTGATATGGAAGTAAAAGACTTGATCACCTAGGCTCACTTGGGACACTTCTTAAGGACCACTCCAGCTCCCGCGCTCCCCTTGTGTCATCTGAATCTGTGGTTCATTGTAGCTCCTGCTTTCTTCTTCTCTCTTCCACGGGTGTTGAGCCAAGGGCATTCCTGAGGGCTAAACTTTAGCTCAGAGATTGCTTCCATGAGAACCAACTCACGATAGTTGGGTAGAAAATTATTCACAGTAAAGGTGCTGCATAAAGTAGGCCTTGGGTACAAAGTAGGATTTCAGCACAACAGCCGGGTAGTTATTTTCAGAAAAGCAATTTCTACCATTCTGTGGAAGGTCTGGAAGACTAGATGAGTCTGTACACAGTGGAGAAATCAAGATCCACTGAAGGCTTTGAGCAGAGGAATCACATGAAGCAGGCTGTGCCTTGGAAAAATGGTGTGGTCATACTATGAGGCTGAGCAATGAGGATGCAAGCAAAAGTCCAGAAGGCCATGGAGGAGACAGTGGTCCAGATAATTTCCATTGCCAGAGTGTTAGAGTTTCGGGCAGAAAACTTAGGTTTGAATCCTGGCTCTGTCACTTCCTCTCTAAGAGATTTTGGGAAGTCACTTAATTCCTCCAAATCTTACTTTCTTTCTCTGCCAACTAAGATAATATTTATAGTGTGCAATGTGTGGGAGTTTGCAAAGCATTAACACACATATCACACACACTCACACACACACATAGGCACCTATAAATCCCTAAACAAACATAAGTTCTAGTTGTGGAGATAAAGAGGGATGACCTAGAGCAGTGGTTGGCAAATTCAGTTAACCTGGGTTTTTTTGGTTTGTTTGTTTGTTTGTTTTAATTTATTTATTATTATTATTATACTTTAAATTCTAGGGTACATGTGCATAACGTGCAGGTTTGTTACATATGTATACTTGTGCCATGTTGGTGTGCTGCACCCATCAACTCGTCATTTACATCAGGTATAACTCCCAATGCAATCCCTCCCCCCCCCAGGTTTTTTTGGTTTTTTGGTTTTTTTGGTAAATAAAATTTTACTGGAACATAACCATGCCCATTCATTTAGGCTTCATCCGTGGCTACTTTCAAGCTACAATGGCAGAAATGAATGGTTGCAATCAAGACCATATGGACCCACAAAACCCAAAATATGTGATCTGGCCCTTTCCATAAAGAGTTTTCCACCTCCTGATCCTGAGTATCATAACAGAAGTAAAAAGAGGTGACTGATATAAAGGATAGAAGAGGAGCAAAATCTGTAAGACCCAGCAATGCTTGGGATTAGGGAGACGGTGACATGAAAAAGAACCAATAACTCTGGGAGTTCCACTGGTGTCCCAGTGAGAGTGGTATTGCCTTAACCCCACTGAATAAATTAGAAGGATAGTTCCATTTAATGACTGGTGCATTTTGAATTTCAGATGCTAGTAAAACTGTTCAGCAGGCAGATGAAAATGTGAATTTGGTTCTTTGGCAAGAGCTCAGAGATGTGTTGATTTTTGGAACAGAGTACATAGACATGAAAAAAATAATGAAAAACTGGTGATTCTGTGGGCAATATAATCCCAATGTCAATCTCCCACTTTTAAATGGATCAAGTTCTGTCTTACATTTGAGAAGTTATCCAAAGGTTTTAATGCTTAAAATTGGAGAGTTAAGGTAAGATTTTGCTAATTATTATCATACAAGAAGAAAATGAGAAAAGGGCAGTGATATTTTATTGTTGCTAGAAAGGAAATGTTTTAGAACCTGGCAAAGGCCCCTGCAATGGAGGGCATTTGACTATGCTGCTGACACTAAGCCACATTTGAAATCCGTTCTTCAACAGCTGCACACTAGCATGTCCCAAGTGATGTGGGTGCCGTGAGATATTGAACAGTTGTCTGCAAATCAAAGGATTTCAAAGTTAAACCAGATTAAAGAAATTTAAAGCTGTCTTTATTGTGGGACTTCTCAGATCCTTTAGTATGGTAATAAGCATTGGGAATACCCCAATACTCCAAGAGGTAGACACAGTAAGAAGATAAGAAAAGTAAAGTTTAAAGCAGTCACTTGCCCAGGATTACACAGTTATTAAGAAGCAGAGGCAGGAGTCAAATTCAGAAAATCTGCTTCAAAGTTCTCAGCAATGACACTCACCTACCAACCCAGCTTTACTGGGATATAATTGACAAATAAAAAGTGCATATATTTAAAGTGCACAATGTATTGTTTTGACATACGTATATGTTGTTAGATGATTACCACAATCAAGCCTATCCATAACCTCATCTAGTTACCTTTTCTGTGCCGCGTATTTGGTGAGAATATTTAAGATCTACTCTCTTAGCAAATTTTAACTAAACAAAACACTATTATAATATTATCTCTAATTACCATGCTATACATTCGATCTCTATAACTTATTCATCTTTTTTTTTTTTTTTTTTTTGAGACGGAGTCTCGCTCTGTCGCCCAGGCTGGAGTGCAGTGGCTGGATCTCAGCTCACTGCAAGCTCCGCCTCCCGGGTTCACGCCATTCTCCCGCCTCAGCCTCCTGAGTAGCTGGGACTACAGGGGCCTGCCGCCTCGCCCGGCTAGTTTTTTTGTATTTTTTTAGTAGAGACGGGGTTTCACCGTGTTAGCCAGGATGGTCTCGATCTCCTGACCTCGTGATCCGCCCGTCTCAGCCTCCCAAAGTGCTGGGATTACAGGCTTGAGCCACCGCACCCGGCCAACTTATTCATCTTATAACTGAAAGTCTGTACCCTTTGACGAAAAGTTTGTACCCTTGACGCTTTCCTAATAATGATGGTGATAAGAGATGATAATGATGTGTTGGTAAAAACTGCCATTACTGCCGAGCAGTCCTGGTGATACCTGATGTCCCTTGAAAGACTATGGCAATTCTTACACTAGGGTATCAGTTACCTGGTGTCAAAATAACACTGTGTCCACCACCCAAAACTCAGTAGGATACAATAACAAGCACGTATTCAGTCTAATGCATCTGCAGGTTGGCTGGGATAGCTTTGCTAATCTCATTTGTATTCGACTCCAGGCTGCAGGTCCAAATTAGGTCTGCTCTGTAGAGCTGTCATTTGCCTGGGACCAGCCACTGGGACCAGTGGCATATCTGTGATGCCTCCATTTGTGTCACACCTGCAATATTCATTAGCCAAAGCAAGTCACATGCCTGGACCCAAATCAAAGGGCAGGGATGTCTACCTCTAGAGGAGAGAACTGCAAAGTAACATGGCAAAAACTATGTATACAAGAAGGGAGAAGAAATGGAAGCCATTATTCAATCTACCACAACCCATGTGTAAAATTCATCATGGGAATATGCAATAAAAATTTAATCTATGCTGTTTAAATAATCCACAGAGCCTTGGAACTATGAATTCAAGTTCAGTTAATGCATTATGTGACAATAAACTTTTATTCATCTTATCCCAACTTATCTTCAGAATCTGCCCAAGCCTAGGCTAAAGAAGGTATGTACTCTAGGAATATAGCTCTAAGGATTAACTAAATGAATTAGTAAGTGGTCAAGTCCTTTGGTTCAAGCATCAGAATTATTCACCTGGGCTCTCTGCTAATGCTTCTGTGGATCTCAGGCTGCCACACTTGGGTGCTGCTCTTCAATCACCCCTCCCAGGCCAGTGGGACTTAAGGTTTGAATCGAGGTTAAAGTTGTAGGAGACTAGATACAGCCCACTTGCTTATGTGTTCATGAGAATCCCTGAGCCTGAGAGGACTGTCTGGGCCAAGGGTCCAGGGGAATGGTGAACAGCAGACAAGTGGCAAAATGAGGGGAGGAAGGAGGAGGGTTTAGTAAGTAGACACCGGAAAGGAGTCCTCTGAGAAAATGAATGGAAGGAGGTTAAGCTTTCTGTGAAGCTCTTGTGGCCTAGATCTCAAAACGATAGGGAAGTTGAAATAATATCTCTGAAATTGGCTGGTCTCAGTGGCTCACACCTGTAACCTCAGCAGTTTGGGAGGCCAAGGTAGGGGGATCACTTGAGGTCGGGAATGCAAGACCAGCCTGACCAACATGGCGAAACCCTGTCTCTACTAAAAATATAAAAATTAGCTGGACGCAGTAGCGCACGCCTGTAATCCCAGTTACAGGGGAGACTGAGGCAGAAGAATTGCTTGAACCCAGGGGGTGGAGATTGCAGTGAGCCAAGATCACGCCACTGCATTCCAGCCTGGGTGACAGAGCAAGACTCCATCTCAAAAAAATAAAATCTCCGAAACTTACAAGAGTCCTTGATGACTCTGATGATGATGATGAAGAATGAATGAAATATTTGATACATGAAAGAGAATATATGTAGCATATATAGACTTTGAAAATAATTATAAAATGAGCCTGTGACCTCATCACTCAACTTAAACCACTATATTACATTTATTACATTTATTGGTGTGCTCCACCTCCTTCCTGAAGAAAACTACTACGAGAATTTTGTACTTATTCTCTTGCTGTTTTTCAAAACGATTACATCCTGTATGTACATAGACTTGAACAATGTGTTGCCTAGTTTTCCTCATATTTGAGTTTTATAGAAGTGCTGTCATGTTATATGCAATCGTGGCACCTTGTCATCATTATGTCCCTGAAATTATTTCATGGTGTGGGAGCTGCTGAGTTTCATTCACTTTCACTGCTCCACAATGTCCTTTATTAGAAATACACCATAGTGTATGTATTTCTTCTCTTGTCCATAAACATTTAGACTGTTCTGTGTTTGCTATTATGAACAGTTTTGTTCTGAGCAAACTTGTATGTGTTTCCAGGAACACAATGACCAAGAGTTTCTCTGGACTATGTAATTCAGAGTGGAGTTTCTGGGCTACAAGGTTTTCAACTATTGCTTGAAATTTTATTCCATTAGTGGTTGTATCTGTTTATAAAGCCTCTAGCAGAGGATGAGAGTTTTTACCGAACCACAGTTTCATCAACACTGCATATTACCAAAATTCTAAATGTTTGCCAATCAAGAGAATATAAAACAAATCCCATTATAGTTTTCATTTGTATTTCCCTGATTACTGATAAGGTTGAGCATCTTTTCACAGTTTAATTCACCATGTATGTTTCCTCTTCAGTGAACTTTTTTTTTTTTTTTTTTTGCTTATTTTCTAGTTTCTGTTAGTTTCTTATCAACTTATCATAGTCTGCTATTAATACTGAATGTTAATCTCTTGCCAATTACGCACAGTATGAATATCTCATCCCATTGGGTGGCTTTACATTTCCACTCCTTTTTGAGTGACCTCTGGTAAACAGAAATGCCCAGCCTTGAGGTAGTCAAATGTATCAAGCTTTTCTTTGTATGTGTGTGTGTCTTCTTTAAGGGATTTATTCCTTCCTCAAGTTTATAAAGATATTCTCTTTGTCTCCTAAAAGTCTTGAAGTTTCGCTTTGTGCAATCTATTGGGGATTTTTTTTTTCCTATCATGTGAAGTAGGGATTCATTTTTTTTTCCTCCATGTAGATATCCCATTATCTCAATCAACATATTTAATGAGAGAGACAAACTCACTCACTCACCTCCTTAGTCATCTGCAATGCCACCTCTTCCTTGTATCAGATTGCCTCATGTGTGTGAGATATTGCTGGGCCCTCTATGCTGTTGCATTGATCAGTGTGTCTTTCCCTGCACCAAAACCACACTATCGCAATTACGCTGGCTTTATAATAAGTTTTGATATCAGGTAGGCCCTCCTGGTAACTGGGCTACAACTAGATTTTGAGGGAAAGAATGAGGTTCAAACATTCTAATTAAGAGAATGAGAGATAAAAAGATGTTAAGGGTTTAGGTCCACCAGTTTATTTACAAATGATATCTATTATCTAACTTCTGCCCCTTAAGGTTGGTCTAAGGTAGCTGCCATTGGAAATGCACACGAGTTACTTTAGCTTTTGCTTATACCCTATTATCAGGTCACTGAACTGTTGCTTTAAAACACAGATAATTCAGACTTCCCAGTGATTCAGACGAAGGTGGTAATTTGGTTTTCTGCTTTTGCTTCAAGACATCAGCTATTTTGCAAAAAATGATCAACACTTTCTGCTCCATTAGAAAATAAAGGCACATGAAAATGTTAACTTCTGTGCTTATTCTGAAGGGGCTTTAATGCTAACATGTCTTGCATTTCTTCAGTATTATTTATATAGAGCTTCATGTTTATAAAGCCAAGACAAGGTGCCTGGATGAACTGGATGCTTTCTCAGGGGGGTCCTAGGAACTCTGCTATAAACTCTCTCGGCTCTCTATGGACCACACATTGTATAATTCATTCTGTATAAACAACACAAATCTTCTGAGCATTTTCCATCAGTGAATGTTGAATAAATTCTTTTCAGTGGTGACATTGACTCCTTAGGCTGTTTATTTGGACTTCCTCAGTGGAGATATATTCATACAAACCAAATAATCTTCAATGTTGTGGCCGGGATGTATTGTAAGTCATGTTTATGAATGGATTTTATATTCTCTATGAAGGTACAGAAAGAGAATGTAGTACACATAATGCTCAGGCCAGTAGGGTACATGGTAGAGTGCATAAAAAGTAGCCCTGGGCATGTTAAATGTGTACCTATAGAAATGCATATTTTAAAGAACTTTGAAAATTGGCTAATGAAAAATATTAAAGTCGAAAACATTGGAAATGTATGTTTAAAAATCACTATCTACTAGAGGGAACATGAATATGGTTCAAGAGAGGGAATCAATACTAAGGATAAAATGGATAAAAAAAGAAAATTGAAATAGAGGCAGGAAATACATTTAGGCAAGAGAAGTGATGTAATGAAAAGAAAGCAGAATTGAAACCACAGCCTCTTCCATAACAAATGTAAGTGTTAAAATGATAGGGGATGATTTTTTTCAGTAATTTTGGCTAGAGCAGGAAAAGGGTGTGTCTATAGAACAGCACTTTTAGTGTTTGCTGAGGTGGACAAAAACAATCACAATTAATGAGCTCCAGCAGGGGACAAAGGCAATAAAAGGAAGTTTGATTTTTGCTGTGATTGCAAAGTAAGAGTAGCTCAAAATCCGTTCTCTAAAGCTTGTTGGGTGCTCCCAGTTTCCCAGCTTCCCCTCTTCTCTACCCAGGTTCCCAGAGCACCCATAAACTCTCTTCCCTCTCCACTTGTAAAACCTCCTTTCAGATCACACTTTTCTTGGTGCCTGGTAACCTAGGAAAATCTCTCCACTCAACAGTCTAACAGCAACATAAACTCTGCATTTAGGGGCACACTGGCCACAATAAATTAGAAGGAAATTTTACCAAAAGAAAGTAAGTATAATGTTTACATTTTTAGATCTGTATTTATGGATATAAATGTAAATGCAACTGGTAAGTGATGGCAATTATATAATAATCAAAATTCTTCAATATTATTTATAATTCTTGTATCAATAGAGTTGCAAGAGTTAGCAAATAAAATACACAATGTCCAGGTAAATAAATTGCAAAGAAACAGCTGTTTAGTATAAGTATGTCCCATGCAATATTTAGGATGTACTAATACTAAACAATTATTCACTGTTTATCTGAAATTCAGATTTAACTGAGCATCCTGTTTTTGTTGTTGTTGTTGTTATTGTTTTTTTGTTGTTGTTTTTTAAGATGGAGTCTCGCTCTGTCACCCAGGCTGGAGTGCAGTGGCGTGATCTCGGCTCACTGCAAGCTCCACGTCCCGGGTTCAGGCCATTCTCCTGCCTCAGCCTCCAGAGTAGCTGGGATTACAGGTGCCTGCCACCACGCCCGGCTAGTTTTTTTGTATTTTTAGTGGAGACGGGGTTTCACCGTGTTAGCCAGGATGGTCTCGATCTCCTGACCTCGTGATCCGCCCGCCTCCACCTCCCAAAGTGCTGGGATTACAGGCATGAGCCACCGGGCCTGGCCACGAGCATCCTGTATTTAGCAACTCCAATTAGTGGATCTTCTATATGTAGCTCCAATAAAACTGGGCATTTTTTGCACATCCCCTCGACCACCACCCAAAATTAAATACTTCATAAAGCTCTGAAAAGTAATATAATTACTTCACTGGCGTTCTCTTTCTAAAAATTTTCTTATCCCAACTCTCACCGGCAGATTCTACTCATCTTGGCTACTTCCCGAATCTCTCTTATCTCTCCTGACTAAAAACAACACCTGCCCTCTAGACTCTCTCCCACATTTCCCTCTGTCCTCCCTCTTACCTTCTTCCAACCACCAATATTCTTGCTTTCCGTTCACCAGATCTCCAAATTATCTTTCTTATAGAGGCCACTTGAGCCCTTTCTGCCACCTTCAATTCTCCTCTCCCCCAGTGCTCTGTACAGTACAATGAAAGTCTGGACATCTCACAGAATAAACAAAAATAGTTCTTAAAAGTTGAGGAAGCGTCAATACTGTGCATAATTGTACTTTAATATTTATATGCCTCTCACATACCACTAAGGTTCTTTGGGAATGTTCTCAGTTCTCTGAGACAGGATTTTCTCACCTTTCTCTCTCCTGGTCATTCAGGAGTCCGCAAAGCTTCTTTCAATCCTAGATATTACCAGAGAGATTCTCTAAGGCTCCTTCTCATGCCTGTTGTTAAGTGCAACGCTATTAAGATCACAGACCTCTGCTGGATTTGAGGCTCCTCCATTCAAAGGGCCAACCCTTTCCTGAGATTCTACCGCTTCTGAGTGCTCCAGCAGTCTCTGCCTTGTACAGGGTTGGACCTCCCCAGTACAATGTTGAACAGAGCAGTGACAGCAGATGTCCTTGTTTCATTTGCAATCTCACAGGGAAAGCTTTCAATATTTCTTTTTTTCTCTGCCTCCCAGGTTCAAACGATTCTCCTGCCTCAGCCTCCTGAGTAGCTAAGATTACAGGTATGCACCACTACATCTGACTAATTTTGTATTTTTAGTAGAGACGGGGTTTCTCCATGTTGGTCAGGCTGGTCTTGAACTTCCGACCTCTGGTGATCCACCCGACTCTGCTTCCCAAAGTGCTGGCATTACAGGCGTGACCCACCTCACCCAGTGAAAGCTTTCAATATTTCTACACTGAGTTGGAGTTAGATTTTTTTTTTCTTTTTTAGAGATATACTTTATTAAATTTGCAAAGTTTCCTTCCATTCCTAGTTTGCTAACAATTTTTATCAAGAATGGGGGCTTATTCTATCTAATACTTTTTCTGCAGCTACTGAGATGTTTTGGGTGTTCTATTTGAGATGTTTGGGTTGAGCTATTTAGGTGTTCTTCTTTATTCTAATAATGTGAAGAATTACATAGTTTTTCAAATACCGGTCTTGTATTCCCAGAAGAAACCCAAAGTGGTCATGAAGAATCATTTTCTGATATTTTGTTGAGGATTTTGAAAATCTGTTTATGGAAGAGATGGACCCATGCTTTTCTTTCCTTGTAAGGTTCTTTTTCAGGTTTGGTTTTATCCTTGTAAGGTTATCAGGTTCTGTTTGTTGACCTTATAGAATGAGCTGGAAACTGTTTCCCCTTTTTTAACTCTCCAAAGGAATTTGTATAAAATTAGCATTATTTTTTCCTTAAAAGCTTGAAGCTTTTCTCTACAAATGCCTCCCTCTTCATTCCCGATTTTAGCAATCTTTGGCTCTCTTGTTTTCTTGGTAGGAACTTATTGGTAGCGGTTGGTCTTTTTAAAGAACCAGCTTTTGGCCTTGTTGATTTTTCTCTATTATGCATTTATTTCTTATTACATTTATTCTACTTTTTATCTTTATTATTTCCTTCCATTTTTACTGGAATTGTCCCACTATTATTTTTATAGCTACTAGAGATATATGCTTAAATTGTTCACTTTTAGCCTTTTTCTCTAATCTACAGATTTTAAAACTATATGTATTCCTCTAAGCGCAACTTCAGCTGCATCCCACTGTTTGATATGTCATATTTTTATTTAGTTTATTTTTTAAAGTTTTTTATTGTAATTGCTTTTATACCAAGGGGTTATTCAGAAGTATATTGCTTAATTTCTAGACATTCAGGGATTTTCCCAGTGTTTCTTTGTTATTGTTATCATCCTTAATTCCATTATATTCAGATCATGTATTCTACATGGTTTCTATCCTTTCAGATTTGTTGAGACTTGCTTTATAGCCAAGTATATGGTTTCTTTGGGTGAATGTTGCATGTATATTGTGTTCTACAGATGCTAAATGTAGAATTCTATGTATATAAATTTTATAAAATTTGTTACTCTAGCTTTTCAAATCTCCTATATGTTTGCAGAATGTTTGCCTGTCATTTACTGAAAGGGATTTGTTAAAATTTACAGCTATGATTGTAGATATGGCTATTTCTACTTTTCAGTTCTGTTAATTTCTTTTTTCTTTCTTTTTTTTTTTGAATACAGAGTTTCACTCTGTCCCCCAGGCTGGAATGCAGTGGCGCAATCTCGGTTCACTGCAACCTCCGCCTCCTGGATTCAAGCAATTCTCCTTCCTCAGCCTCCCAAGTAGCTGGGACTACAGGCACCTGCTACCACGCCTGGCTAATTTTTGTATTTTTAGTAGAGACGGAGTTTCACCACATTGGCCAGGCTGGTCTCAAACTCCTGACCTTGTGATCCGCCTGCCTCAACCTCCCAAAGTGCTGGGATTACAGGCATAAGCCACCACACCCGGCCAATTTTTTTCTCTTTCTACAGTGTAAGCCTATGTTATTTATTGCACACAAATTCAGGATTGAATTTGCTAGATCTTTGTCCTTATACAATGTTCCTCTTTATCTCTAGTAATAACTCGTGTTGAAGTCCACTTTTCATCAGAATAAGATAACTATGTTAGTTTTCGTTATCTTAATATGCGCATTGTATATCTTTCTCCATCTTTTTATTTTTAACTTTTCTATTTTCTCTATATTTAAGGTAAGTCTTGTGTAAGTGGCATATTTGTTGTTGTTGTTGTTTGAGTCAGGGTCTCACTCCTATTGCCCAGGCTGGAGGGCAGGGGCACAATCTTGGCTCACTGCAGCCTCAACTTCCCAGGCTTGGGTGATCCTACCATGGCCTCAGGAGTAGCTGGGACTTCAGGTGCAGGCCACCATGCTCAGCTATTTTTTTGTATTTTTAGTAGAGAAAGGGTTTCGCCTTTTTGCCTAGGATGGTCTTGAACTCCTGGACTCAAGCAATCCACCTTCCTGGGCCTCCCAAAGTGCTGGGACTACAGGCATGAGCCACCATACCTGACCAATGTTTTGTTATTTATTAACAAAGTTATGTTTTATTTGGAGTTTTTCATTCATTTACATTGAATATAATTACTAATATGTTTGAGTTTGAATTTGCCATCTTGCCATTTGTTTTCTACATGTCCCACCTATTATTTGTTCTTTTGTGTTTTCCTATCTTTTTAGCTTAATCAGATATTTTTAATTGTCTCATTTCCTCTCCTAATAGCTTGTAAATAACATATCCTTCTATTATCTCTCATGGTCTTCTAAACAAACTCTTGAGATTGGTTTGTTAAATAATGTTTAAATGTATCTCTTTAACATTTTATCAGTGATGCTTTTGAAAGTACAAATGATTCAAACCAGAAAACATTTAGCTGTGAAATATGAGTCCATATCAGACTTCATATTTACTGGAAGAGAAAATCTTTCCAGGAAATAATGGGCTATGGAAGTTTACATTCTCATTCCTGAACCATCAGTATAAATTATTGCAAATTCATCATTAAGAATGCTATAGCTGAAAACTCCCATGCCAGGGACCACTCACCAAAGTTCTCTGGGGAAAAAACTTGTACGTAATGTGAAAAGCCTGAGTTCTTCAAGAAGGAGTGAAGGTTGTAATGATGAACTTCACTAGGAAACTGGAATATATATGGAGATCCCTGAAGGATATTTATGAGGACTTGGCCCCCATATTCTACCATAGGACAGACCCCCAGCTGCACTTGCCATGGGGAAGTCTATGGATAGCCTAATCTACCTCCTGCTCTACGTGATGGACTCGGAGAAAACGTACGTGGGAGTCCCTAACTTGCCCAGGGTTTAGCTACCATGGCATAGATGGTGGCATGGCAAACAGATCACTGGAAAATAAAAAATCCCTCCAGTTAGACCTCGGAGCCAAGTTGCTTCTAAGTCACCTCTGACTTTTTCCTACATGTACAAGGGAGGTGCCTGCCTCAGGAACAAAACTCTGCATAAGTGTCAAGTTCACAGAAAGCCTTGCCAGAAGCTGGAAGGGCCTTGAGATGAGGTGTGATTCTTGTGTCATTGAGCCCCTGCTTCGACTTCCTTTGGGCGTGTCACACATCTGCAGAGGGAGGTGCCAAAGGAAAGTTTTATGACTTCTAAGGGAGGAACATAAATTAACCTACCTATCCAGCTTGTGTAGTTTTTTCTTTTCCAAAACATTCACTCTCCTCTCCACTTCTTTCTTCTTTCCTTCCTTCTCTCCCTCCTTGCCTTCCCCCCTCCTTTTCCTTCTTCTCCCTTTCCTTCCTTCTTTCCTTCCTTCCTTCCTTTTCTTCCTTCCCTTCTTCCCTCCTTCCTTCCTTTCTTCTTGCTCTCACCTTTCATTTTCTCATTCTTAACCTGGATTTCTTGCTAACCTAAATGTTTTTAGCTTTTCAAACCAAGTTCCACCTTGGCTCATGGCACATATAGAATAAAGATGATTTTTCACTTGGACAGTTCTCATATTCGGACGCTTCGGTATTTGAATAGTCCTCTGGTGCCTACTCTCCCTTCTCCAGACTGGTGTGGTTCTCATTATCATCTGGCCAGGTGTCTTCCCAT
The DNA here is from genome assembly GCF_008728515.1 of Papio anubis. NCBI lineage: Eukaryota > Metazoa > Chordata > Mammalia > Primates > Cercopithecidae > Papio > Papio anubis. Next base: position 98,969,296 of record NC_044979.1, read on the forward strand.
TTGTAATCCCCTGATTGGGTAGTGTTCTTCCCCTCTGTGTGCATCTAGTGAACTGAGAAGAATATATTCAGTGTCACCCAGCTGGTTATTCCATTAAAATTCTCAGTGTTTGCCGTATATTAGCTGAAGAAAAATATTAACATCCTGTGACTGGATTGTAAGCTATTATTACAAGTTATAGTATATTGGTTACATAAATGAAGTGTACAGTGGAAAGAGATTCAAACTGGAGATCATAAAACATATAGAGAAAACATTTTAACTGTGTCATTAGTATTGTAATTTATTCATTGATGCTTGGTTTGCTGCTGATGTGTTCGTAAGTAACTGCTTGGTTCATATCTGTCTCTACTCTGAGAATATGGTGATGAGAAGCTTCCAATTGTCTCTAGAAAAGCATCCTTAACATCAATTTGAAATAAATGGTGTATTAGGGTAATAAAGGCTAAGCTGCTATAACAGAGACTCCCCTAGCTCCCTGCCACCACCAAATATAGTGGCTTAAATAAGATTGAATTTTATTTCTCTTTCACATACACAGATAGTGGGCAGTTCTGCTCCACAAAACCATTGAGGGACTTAGATTTATTTCATCTTGCTAATCTGCCATTCCTAAAATGTTGTCTTTATTTAAATTATCAAAAATGGCTTATTGCTTTGCCTGGTTTTAAACTCTTGAGGAAGAGAAAAATAGGAAAAACAAGGCAAATAATTTTCTTTTTGACAAGTAATGTGGAAATCATTCACATCTCTGAAGCTTACATTTCATTGGCAAAGAAGTCTTTGCCACATAGCTATACCTAACTGCAAAGATTGCCAGGAAATTTAGTCTCTAGCTGGGAAGCTATGTCTCCAAGAAAAAAGTAAAGATAAATTTGAAAAGACAAATATACCTCACATATCCAATTTGAAATCAATTACAATTACCATTAGCTCTATAAGACAGTATAACATAATGGTTAAGAGATCTAGTTCTGGAGACAGAAAGCAATAACTCCAGTTTGGACTCTACTACTTACTAGTTGTGTGGTCATAGGTGGGTTCCTTAACTTCCTTCAAACCTTAGTTTTCTCATCTGTAATATGGGAAACATAACAGAACCTGTGTTCAAGATTATGTGAAATATATAAATGGTCACATAATAAGTGTTCAATGAATGTTACCTGGCTTAGTTTCCTGAAGGGAGTAAATGAATCTCTTCTTGATAATAAGACTTTCAGGCCAATGGGAGGTCATCCAATAAAGAGCTTCTTTGTTTCAGCGAAATTTATTTAGCAAGCGTCTACTTTATAGAAAGCACTGAATAGTAGGTATTAATTTATCAGATAAGTTCTGTACTTTGAATGAGTTTTTATTATGTAAACAAGACACATAAATCACTCTAAATTCCTCCTCTATGTATGAAGATAACAATAGTTCTTAGTCCTTTTCTCACTGAATATAGAGGAATGAATGAGATAACGTTTGTCAAGAGCTTAGCTCATTCTCTAGCATAACATATAGTAAGTACTCAATGTATGTTAACTCCATATTATACAAGGCAAGTGCTAAATATTATTACAAGCAATGCTATGGGAATACAAAAGAAGGAACAATTAATTCTGGCTAGAAGGACTAGGGAAGATTTCAAGGAGCTTCTGGAACTTCTGTGGGGTTTTTAAGGATGAGTAGGATTTCAAAAATTTGAAAAGATTTTAAAAGGATGGTTTCATCAAAGAAAACAACATGAGCCAAAGCTGAAGGTGAGCTATTGTATGACATGTTCAAGGATAGAATGACTGGATCACAGATTCATGGGATAATGAATGGGAGAAGTTGTGGAGGAGATTCTAATGTGAGATCAGATAATGATGGACTTCCCTCATTAAGTAATGGAGAGGTTTCTGATGGGATTTTCATACTCTGAACTATTTATCAGGTTGACCACCTCTGTTAGCAGCATACAGCATAGATTAGAAGGGAGATGGGTATTTGAAATGAGAATCTGGAAGCACAGACAGTGGCTTCAAAAGTAGTCCAGGAAAAGGACAATAGGGTCTGAATCTGGGCATTATCATTGAGAATGGAAAGGAAGGACAGAGGAGAGTTATAGAAGAGGCAAAAATCCGTAGGTTTTTGCAACTCACCTAATAAGAAAAGTGAGGGAGAATGGAGACCTGAAAATATTTAAGATTTCTAATCTGAGTATTATAACCAGGGAAGATGTACAATAATTTCAAAGTGGGATCTGCTAAAACCAAAATCTACTAGGGCATAGCTATTCAGATTTCCAATCCCAGTGGCCTGAGGCAATGGCATTTCTTGCATGCTAATGTGGTAATCAGTTTCAGTAAAAATGCATAAATCCCCAATGTAAGTACTTAATTATCTTCAAAATCTAGTTTTACTGGGTCTTCAGAATTCACCAGAAAATAGCATTCACTTGAGAAATGTGACCTGAAGATAACTTCTGTTTCCAGCTTAATGGAGTACCTGGTATCAGACCATCTGTCCTGCTGAGGCCACCATCAAAACTGGATAGAATACACAGAGAAAAAAATCCAGTTGTTTGAAGGTCTCAGAGAATACCCAATGATGGCTAAGATCCAGGGGAGAAGTACTCTTAGGAGACCTTAAGATTCTGCATTAATTTCCACTCACAGTACTTGCTGATTCCTAAAATGTACATGTATAAGGTGAGATCTGTGAAACTAAACCAAAAGTATCTATTAAGTAGAGATTTTGACAGTTTTATAGTCCTGGGAAGATAAAATGGGGGCCCAAAACTTACAAAAAGAAGTCTTCAATGATTTTTACCTGAAAGCTTGAACAGTAACACACCTTGAGAAATTGACAGTTCCCAACTAGATCAAAGAGTGATTTTTTCATTTGTTATGTGCCCACTAGAAGAAAATTAATTTCCAAATTCAGGAAAATAACTATTCAGATTCTCTATAATTTTTCATACTCAATATAATTTTTCATATTTAATAAAACATTAACAGGCATTTTCACTAAGATAAAGAACAAGGCAAGGATGACCACTATCTCTTCTACTATCCAACATTGTACTAGAGTTATGAGCCAAAGTAATCAGGTAAGGGGAATCAATCAAGGCCTAAGAATGGATAAAGCTAAAGTAAAATGTTCTCTATTTAAAGATGCTGTAACAGTATGCTAGCAAAACCCAATACAATCAATGATGAAACTAACTCAAACAATAAAACAATTGAGTAAGGTAGCAGGATATTAAAATGACAGAAAAAATCAATAGCTTTCATATCCACACACAATGAAAAGTTAGAAGACATGATGGTAGAGAACACCTCATTTACAATAGTAAAAACATAAAATATTTAGAAATAAGCTTAAAAAGAAGTGTGTAAAATATTTGTAAGGAAAATTTTAATACACTCCTGAAAGATAAAAAAAAAAAAAAAAAGTAGATTCGAACAAATAGAAAGGCATTTTCTGTTCTTAAGCAGGATAGTTTCATATTGTAAAAGATGTGAGTTTTCCCTAAGATAATTTACACATGAAATGCGATCCCAATAAAAGTACCAACAAGCTATTTTATGGAGTTAAAGGTGACACCAAACTCAAGATAGAGTACAAGCAGTAACAAAGTAACTTACCTGTATTATAAACCAAAAACATGATCATATTTGTTTTTATGTGGAAAAACAAATATGTTGAAATAACCAGGAGATGTGGGAAAAGAATACTTATGAGGGAGGAGTAGTGGACATTAAAACATACTATAAACCTCTATAATTAAAACAACATGGCACAGGCACATAGCCAGTGAGGCGGACTAGAAAATTCAGAGATAGACTCATATAACAAAAAGTAGTATATGATGAGGATGGCATTTAAAACCACTGGAGTAAAGAAGTTTAAAAATAAATGATGTTAGACAATTGAGTAGACATTTGGTAAAAGATAAAATTAGATCCATATCTCACAGTATACATAAGAATAGACTCCAAATACTTCAGGGATATAAAGAAAAAAAGTGAAAACATAAAGTACTTGAATTATTCTTTAATCCTAATGTAGGAAAAAGCCTTGCTAACTATGACTCAAAATACAGACACAATAAAAAAAGAGATAAAAAATAACTTTTGACAAATAAAAAGGTTTTTATGACAAAAACAAACAAAATATCAATTTAAAAAGTCAAAAGATAACTGATAAACTGGGAAAAAATATTTGAACATATATTACAGATAAAGGGCTAGAAAATGCTTAAAAATTGAGGGCCAAGGAATCAAAAAAAATTTTATTTTTATTTTATTTCAGTAGTTTTGGGGGGTACGGGTGGTTTTTGGTTCCATGGATAAGTTCTTTAGTGGTGATTTCTGAGATTTTGGTGCACTCATCATCGAAGAGGTGTACACTGTACCCAATTTGTAGTGTTTTGTCATTCATCGCCTCCCACCTTCCCCTGAATCTCCAAAGTACATTATATCATTCTTATGCCTTTGGATCCTCATAGTTTAGCTCCCACTTATAAGTGAGAACATACAATGTTTAGTATTCCTGAGTTACTTCACTTAGAATAATGGCCTCCAGCTCCATCCAAGTTGTTGTGAAGGTCATTATTTCATTCCAGTTTATGGCTGAGTAGTATTCCATGGTATATATATACCACATTTTCTTTATCCACTCTTTGGTTGATGAGCATTTAGGTTGGGAAGCAAAATGTAATATAAAAATGGAAAAAGGCATAAACTATTCATAAAAACATATTTAAATGGTTCCAAAACATATGTAAAATGATAATCATTCATTAATACCATTTCTTAACAACTGATTAGCAAAACTTAGAAAGCCTGACAATACATTTTGTTGGCAAAGCTGTGAGGAAACAGGTACTCTCATACATTGCTGATGGAAATACAAATTGGCACAATCTTTCTGGAAGGGAATTTGGAAATACCTAACAAAACTCTACATGCACTTATTTTTTAAGCCAGTAATCTGACTTCTAGGATTGCTGGGATTACAGGTGTGAGCCACTGCGCCCAGCCTGGTGAATCCTTTCCAGAAGGTTACCAATTGACTTTTCCCAAATTCATCAAAAGAATCACTATCCATGGCAGCTATAGCCTTACAAAATGTATTTCTTAAGTAAGACTTGAAAATCAAAATGACTCCTTGATCCATGGGATGCAGAATAGATGTTGTTTTAACAGCCATGAAAATATTAACCTCCTTGTAGATATCCATCAGAATTCTTGGATGATAGCTCTTGGGTGAGTAGTAATATTTTGAAAGGAATATTTTGATCAGAGCAATAGGTCTAAACAGTGGGCTTAAAATATTCAGTAAACTATGCTGAAAACAGAGTGCTGTCATCCAGGTATGGTTCCATTTATAGAGCACAGGCAGAGTAGATTTAGCATAATTCTCATGGGCCCTAACATTTTCAGAATTGTAAATGAGCATTGGCTTCAATTTAAATTCACCAGCTGCATTAGCCCCTAACAGGAGAGTCAGACTGTCCTTTGAAGCTTTGAAGTCAGGCATTGATTTCTCCTCTCTAGCTATGGAAGTCTTAGATGGCATCTTTTTCCAACAGAAGACTGTTTTGTCTACAATGAAAATCTGTTATTTAGTGTAGTCACCTCCATCAATTATCTTAGCTAGAGCTTCTAGACAACTTGCTGCAGCTTCTCCATCAACACTTGCTGTTTCACCTTGTGTTTTATGTTATAGAGACCACTTCCTTATTTAAACCTCATGGACCAATGTCTGGTAGCTTCAAATGTTTCTTCTGCAGCTTCCTTACCTCTCTCAGCCTTCATAGATTCGAAAAGAGTTAGGGCCTTACTCTGGATTAGACTTTGGCTTCAAGGAATGTTGTAGCTGGTTTAATCTTCTATCCAAACCACTCAGACTTTCTCCATGTCAGCAATAGGCCTGTTTTACTTTCTGGTTATTCATGTGTTCACTAAAGTAGCATTTTTAATTTTCTTCAAGAACTATTCCTCTACATTCACAACTTAGCTAACTGTTTGGCCCAGGAGGCCTAGCTTTCAGCCTGTCTCAGCTTTCAGCATGCCACCTTCCTCACCAAGCTTAATAGTTTCAAGCTTCTGATCAAAAGTGAGAGATGTGCAATTCTTCCTTTCACTTGAACACTCAGAGGCCATTGTAGGGATATAGATCAGCCCAAATTTTAATATTGTTGTATCCTAGTAAATAGAGAGGCCTGAAGAGAGGGACAGAGATAGGGCAACAGCTGGATGGTGGAGCAATCAGAACACACACAACATTTATAGACTATGTTCACCATCTTATATGGGTGTGGTTCCTGATGCCACACAATTACAATAACACCGAAGGTCACAGATTACCATAACAGATATAATAGGAGTAAAATGTTTGAAGTATTGTGAGAATCACCAAATTGTGACACAAACACATGAAATGAGCACATGCTGTTAGAAAAATGGTGCTGGCAGATTTGCTAGATGCAGGTGTGCTGCAATCCTTCAATTTGTAAAAAACACAAATATCTGTGAAGCACAATAAAGTGAAGTGCAATAAAATGAGGTATGCCTGTACATTTGGCTTGTTGGCCTATTTCTTTATAAATATGGTTTATCTGCTCATAATTATTACACCTGTGTGACTGCCATTAGTATACCTGTTTACATTTGCAAAAATATGTATGTTATTATTATCTATTTTATTATGTAAAATGGCTTATGAAGTGTTCTGTTGTTTCTTAAATCCCCTTTTATAAATGTAAATAAATGTGTTTTGAAGAATTTTTTTTACAATTATTTTTTCCAGAATTTTTATTTCAAAGTTTTGATCTTTGGGGATTCTGATTTTTGAAATTTTAGACTTTAGGAATTTTGATCACTTGGGATTTTGGCATTCAGGGTTGTATCCTTTGAAATTACTGCCCAAACCCCAAAAGACAATACCCAAATGGCCAATAAGCATACAAAGAGATGCTCAACATCATTAGCCATTAGGGAAATACAAAGTAAAGCTCCAAGAAGATGCTACACACCTACTAAGGTATTGTTTTAAATAGGATGATAATATCTCATGTTGGCAAGGAGGTAGAGTTCTCTTATTCTGTGAATGGAGTACAAATTGGTATAACCACTTTGGAAAAGTATTTTGGCAATATCCACTAAAGCTTACACACATAAACCTGATGACCCAGAAATTCCACTCCTACATTTGCACCCAAGAGAAATGTCTACATATGTTCACCAAGAGACATGTACATGACAGATTAGAACAGTCCGATTCCAAAGGTAGAAACAAACCTAAATTCTTATCAACAATAGAATGGATAGATATATAGGCTTGTGTAGTCACACAATGGAATGCTATAGAATTATCAAAAAAGAATGAACTATGACCTCACATAACAACATGAATGACTCTCACAGATGTGGTGCTGCATGAAGGAATCAGATGCAAAAGTCCATAACTTATGTGATTAAGAAAATTCTGAATCAGTTAAGATTAATTATGATGAAGTCAGAATAATTAGAAGTCAGAATCATGGTTACCTTTAAGAGAAAATGCCTAGAAAAGAAACATGATCAAGGCCGGGCGTGGTGGCTCACACCTGTAATCCCAGCACTTTGGGAGGCCGAGGCAGGCAGATCACGAGGTAAGGAGATCAAGACCATTCTGGCTAACACGGTGAAACCCCATCTCTACTAAAAATACAAAAAATTAGCCAGACATGGTGGCACATGCCTGTAGTCTCAGCTACTCAGGAGTCTGAAACAGGAGAATCATTTGAACCCAGGAGACGGAGGTTGTAGTGAGCTGAGATCTCAACACTGCACTCCAGCCTGGACGACAGAGTGAGACTCCATCTCAAAAAAAAAAAAAAGAAACATGATCAAGCCTTCTTAGGAGATAAGAATGGTCTGTATCTTGATCTGAATGGTGGTGACATAGGTGCATCCACTTTGTTAAAAGTCCATTGAGCTTATGAAGATTTGTGCACTGTACAATATGTATATTATACTTCAATAAACGTTTTTTGAAAAGGCAGAAAGATGGCCCGGGACCAGATTTACCTTATGAATACTCTAAAGGTGTCTGTTCATTAGTTAAGCATAATCTATTCTAATTAATACTCTATTGCATATGAATGCTGCCTGACAGGGTGAATGCTAAGGGATACTGAATGAGATTATATCAGAGTAAAGCTGGGTAATTTCTCTTACAGAATATGATTGGGTTTAGGAATAGGTCATGTGATTTACCCAGGAGACATTTACTTTTAGTACATCTTTTCATTTCCATTTCTTGTTATTTTGAGAAGAGTTTACAAATGGAAAATCTTAGTTGATCTTTTCACTTCATCTGTTTCTGAAAGCTCCTCCTTTTAGGATGTGGCCCCTCGTCCATGCTGGACAACATCAAGGGCACCTGGCAAAGCAGACTTTTCTCCCCATGAGTCTGTGGAAGTGGTGGCTGCCGTGTTGCTCCTTGAAATTAGGGATAATTCTAATAATCATCATACAATGAAAACAGCAATATATGTAAATAAGGGCATTAATATTTCACAGTACATTTGAGAATGAATCCATGAATTTTCACCATGCTTTTAAGGTGGGTGACCAGTATCATGTCTGATACTTTCATATGGAGGAAAAGGGGCAGAAAAAGAATAAACCACTTTCTATCACCAACTCCATTCCTCCCCAGTGAGTACTTTCCAGCTTTCTTTGTGCAAGCCCTTCTCACTAGTTCACACTCTCATAACTGAGCCTTTGTTCTGGATTTTCTTTTACCAGAAACAATCTCCCTCTTTCTGATTATTTCACTATAACTCCTGGCCACCTCTCTGATTTCCCCAGCCTACCATGCCGCAGAAGTCATTGTTGAAAGCCCACTTTCTTTGAAAGCTCCACAATCCTGACACATTTATCCACCATGACACATTTTTCAAAAAATACTGGGTTGCAAATTGACTTTTCTCCCAAGAATCTTCACATTATGACACTCAGAGCTTATGTTCCCAACTCTGCTCCCTGTGGTAAGAAGAGAGTATATAGTATACTATATAGGGGAGGAAAACTCTTTGAAGTACACCTTTGAAGCAACATTTAGTTGAACAAACCAATCATTTATACTTGCTCTTACTTAAACTATGGTATGTGTGATAATGTCTGAGTGTCGTACTTAGATCTAAGGTTTTGAGAGCAACAAGAAACATTCAGATTACAGAGGACAGGGATTGAAGTTTTGCCACTCTTTGTCTCCCTGTTCACCAGTATAATTTCCTGCTGAGCTCCAGTTCAGAGCTTCCCAACAGGTGGGGCTTAATCCCCAGCCAGTTCTGAAGATTTAGCTCAGGGCCAGCTGCTGCCCCCAATCCCCTCTCTGACAGTTCTTGGGATCCCAGGCCAGAGGGAGGTGGAGAGTAACCAGAAAGACAGCAACTGCCCTGCTCTCATCAGAGCCTTGCCCTGCTAGCAAGTTAGCTCTTTCCCCACCACATTCCCCAGTGACGCTTCTGGAGGAAAAGCTCGTAGGTGCCTTCTCTGGCTTCTCTTTGGCATTTTGTCCTTTGATGTCACTGTGCTAGTTGATTAGGGCACTGATCCACGTTCCCCATGAAAGCAAACGGCACAGAGCAGAGAAACTGAATGAGAGCTGCTCTCAACTCTGTAGAGAATGGAAATTTTAAAACATCTAATAAGTTAAATAGTTACAAATTTTCCTTTGTTGAACACAAAACTTGAAATTTCCTTTTGTGTATGTGTATATGTCATTTCCTAACTTAAAATTGTGTTCCCATTGTAAAATATCCAAACAAATATTAGTATGCCGAGAAAAAAAATAAAACACCCTTTATCTGCTACCCTTCCCTCCACCCTGACCCCATTTCCACCTCTTCCCCAAAGCAACCACTCCCAACATTTTGGTGTACATCCTTCCAATTCTCTCTTTCTCTCGAAATATATACTGATAAATACTCAAATCCATTTCTCCTCTTCTATTTACATTAATGGAATCACACGATACACCTATACACTGTGACTCTTTTTTCACTTAATATTTTGAAAATCTTGCATTGGTCTACTTCATTCTTATTAATGACTATATACTAACGTATAGCCTGAATGAACCACAATCACTTCCTATTTTACTTTAAGTGTGTTTTCATATGCTATAGGTTGTGCCCCATCCCTCACAATTCACATGTTGAGTCCTAAACCCCCAAACCTCAGAATGTGACCTTATTTGGATACATAGTCTTTAAAGAGGTAATCAAGGTTAAATAAGGTCATTGGGGTGAACCCTAATCCAATATGACCAATATCCTTGTAAGTAGAGGGGATTCGGACACAGACACATACAGAGGAAAGACCACGTGAAAGCAGAGAGAGAAGTCAGCCGTCTACAAGCCAAGGAGAGAAACAGAGACGTCAGAATGAAACCAATTCTACCAACACCTTATTCTTAGACTTCTATCCTCCAGAACTGTGAGGAAATGAAGTTCTGGGGCTTAAGCCGCCCAATCTGTCATCACAGAAGCCCTAGCAAACTAGTACCCCAGTGTCTTACACTTACATAGACCTCTCTGGTGAACAGCTTTGCACAGCCTTGCACATACATCTTTGTGCACATGTGTGAATATTTCACTAGGCTATGTTACTAGAAAAGAAATCTCGAAATATATAATTAACTTTTAATTTTGACAGAAATTGTAAAACTACCTTTCAAAAAGGCTTCATTGGTATCATTTTGTTCATGTTAAACAATGCTGGACATATAAATCCTTTCCATTTTTACCAATGATAGGTAATATGCTGTATTTCGTTATTTTACTTGATTACTAATGAAATGAGGCTTACAATTCTTAAGTTGCTTGACCACTTACAGTATTTCTAGTGTGAATGAACTGTTTGTTTCCTGTGTATATTATTCTGGTGGTTTCTTGATAATTTGTTGTTAATAGGCACACTTTATAGATTTGAAAATTAATCCTTTGTCTATTACATAGCTATTTCCTTCCAGTTGGTTACATGATTTTTTATTTTATTTATGATATCACACAGAGGCTTTTTGTTTTGTTTTGTTGAGTTTTCTATCTTGCTTATTAAGGTCTTCTCTGTCTCAGGTTATGGGGGAAAAAAAAAAAAGCCTATATTTTTTTCTGATAGTTCTTTGGGTTTGTTTTCAATGTTGAACATTTTAAGCCATCTGGAATCTACTTAAGTACATGGTATCAAGTGGGAGTCTAGTTTTATTATTTTCTGAATAGTGAGTCAACTTATCCCAATAAATCCCAAACCATTTGTTGAATAGACATACTTTTCTATTTATTTTAAATACTTGTTTTTTATTTTTATTTTGTGGTGTAGAGCTGGAATTTGCTCCTAGTAGAATAGCATCTTTATTTCAATTACACTTTAAAAAAAAATTAGACACCAGTAGAAGGTATGTGGGAGAGAGATTTGGGGTGACGTTAATGTCTCTTTTCAATCACGCTTTATTTTTTTCAATTTTATCCTCAACAAATAACTACATTTTAGAAAGGCATCGAATGTATTACAAAAAATGTATTTTATAAATGCAGTGTTTAATGTAACCTGGAAGTTAGACAATAGCATTGCAAATAGTGAAGACTCAGGCCTCCGATATTTTTCAAGCTATAGAGTAGAACACATTACTTCATAGTCTCCCTGCCACAATCTTCATCACACCCCACTTTACCCATTGTCTTTTGGCTTCTTTAAAAGGCACACTGAAAGTCCTGTATGTACTCTAAGATTGCCTTTTATCACACAGAAGTGGGAAAGCCCAAAGAGAAAACTAAGCTAAGCAACCCTTCAGCAGGCATCATTGAGTATCTAGTGGTGACGCTAAGAGCTCCCACTTACCATGAGCCTCCCCGTTCCCATTGCTCAGTGTGTGAGGGAACTAATGATAAGTAAGACACAAAGGCCTTAAAGGCCAGTTTGTGAATCAGTCTACTAATGTAGGTTTGTTATATATATTTTTTAAATCAGATTCTGTTCAATTTGTTGGCAATGCCTGTGTAAGGCCAGATAGCACTTAATTGCAAATAATTCTGGAGCTTCTTGGCAATGTAGAAGTAGTCAAAATGAGAGAAAAACAAGCATACTTATATGATGAATAATATTAAGACCGAGGGAGCATTTAGAAGATGGAAAAAAAGAGTGGGTTAATTTTGAACCATTTTCAATTTCCATACCAGTCATTACCCACATTAGTGGATTTATTATGTTCTTTTTCTTTCCCTAATAAGAGCCTTGTAAAATTCAGCACATCATCAGGCAACCTAATAATTACTGTATTTAGGGGCAAATGTTAGATCCCAGACAGAGACCGTTTATTATGTTCCATTCCCTAAAGTTTGACTGAATGGCCATTTTTCTGCTTCCTCATTAATAATCATAATAAGTAAACTGCAAGAAAGAAGAGGAAAGAACTCAGCAAATCAAAACTTAGAAAACTAGAAAGGTCAGAGCCATAAAGCATTCTGCCATTACTCACCGACTGTGTGAGATATTAGAATTATGATTCTTAATTTTCATGACCAAAATTCTAAAGGGAAAGAAAATGGCACCAAATGAATCCATTCAATTAATGTGGAAGCCCAGATGGAAAAAAAATAAGCAAAATAAATAATTCCCTGAATCTGCCTTTCATCAACTCAAGCCCCAATTGTAGGCCTCCCCTGAGCCTAAGGATCACAAAACAAAAGCTTCATGTGACCAGTAATTTAAGTGTTTGCTAACCTTTTGTCCTTTAAGCTCTGCAGAACAACCACAAAAACATTACGTGATAAAGTTACATTGGTTAATGCACACTGAGTAATAGTATCAATCTTCCAATATTCCTGATCCAAGATTTCAGATACAGAAACAACTCCACCCCAAAGATTTTTTAGAGAGCACTTTTGTTTCTTTGGATTGCTCTCAAAGATTTTCTTGCTGATTTTCCAAAAGCACATTATTCATTTACTAAGCTTACCAGTTGCTTCATCACAAAAAATGTTACAGACACCTAAACTTTAACACAATACGATTCTATGTCAAGGAAGTATTTTTGAGTACCAACTAATTTTTTGGTTCCCCATGGTTTGGCTTTCAATTTGAAACTGTTTTCTGCACAGAGAATCATAAAAGCTTGCTCCAGAAGATTTGGTTTTTTGTTGTTGTTGTTTTGTTTTGTTTTGTTTTTTCCTGCCTTTCTATTTTCTTAGCCAAAAGTGAAACCAATAGCTTTGTTCCCATTATGGTCTTCTTTCTTCCTGCTAAAATCTGGGCATTTTGAGGAGGTGTTTAAAGACACCTTTTTCAAGTATTCCCTGAGGCTAAAGCAACAAGCCCTCACTCTGTTTTTGAAAACTTAGAACAGTTGGAACCTTTTGAACAACCACTTAGTGCCAACGCTGCCCTTGATCTTCTCTTTACAGTACATGGGGTTTACACTTCGTGAGCCAGATGCAATCCCAGTGGACCTCTGTTGGGGAACACAGGAAGAATTTTCCCCTCATGTCTGCAGGGAGCATTTTCCAGCCAGAATGCATAAACCATTGAGAATATCTCCCATGGAGCCCGCTGAGAGGTAGATAATCCATTACCCTCCAGGCATTTGGCCGGCTTAGGAAGGACTGGGCAGCCCCACCTCCAAAGATACTAATGGGAATTACATTTGAAAATCTCCCAAAAGCCAGATCCTGAAATACAGTTCTCTCTCCCCATGGGTTTTGCATTTCTCAGAAAGCAACATAAGGAGAGATAGAGAACCGGAATGTAAATCATGACCTTTAAGAAAATATATAAATCAAAAGAATGGATAAATATATTCTATTTTCACAGCCTGTCTGAAGAGCCGCATTAGCTAGATCAAGACAAACCCCCACGTCCCAGTTTCATAAACCCTCCCCACATTGGCCAGATAAAATCAGCCTCTCCAAGTGACTCCCAACTTTAACACTTCAAAGTGAAGCACAGAATTATTTTTATTATCATCACAGTATTTGACAGCAATCCAGAGAAGACCAATGAAAACCAGAACCCGAGTTAATGCCTTCATAGAACCAGAAAGCTGTGCGCTGTGCTGAGCACAAGCACATCATTAAGGGAAAGATGGGAGAGAGGCCTTCCTAAGCGCTGATGCTAAAAATTGAAATCCATTCTGTAAAAGACAGACCTTGTGTATTTTTTAAAGCCCAGAGCCATAACGGCTAAAGGGTAGTAAAACTCGTATATAAGACGTTATGGTAGTTAGATTGTTCCTAAGAACCCTTGATCCAGGATTTGGTATATATCTATATAAATGCACAACTCTACTCAGAGCTAGTGGAACTTTTCATATTGTAGGGGGTGGGTAGGGGAGAACCAAGAGTCTAATAGAAAAATGGGCAAGTATTAACTGCATGAAAACATGTAGTTCCCAGAAAATGAAATCTAAATGGAATACAAATATATGAAAAGATACTTGGCCACAGTCATAATTCCAGAAAATCAACTCAGAAAAAAAGGGAAGCTTTTCACCTAGGAAACTGAGGAGCTAGTTTAATGACACACAAGTTAAGTAGCAAAATAAGATGTGTATTCTCTGTAGATGGAAGTGTGAGTTGGTTCCGTATTTAGAGATATCTTGGGTATAAATGGACTCAACTTAACAATATTTAGCACAATAAAAAAGTACATATTTTTTGACCTGGCAATTTTACTTCCAGAGATTTACAAATGAATATGCTTGTACTCATATGCAGAGATAAATAATGTACACAAGAGCAAGTTTTTAGTAACAGAAAACAATCTAAGGGCTTAGGACTAGCCATGTTAAATACGGTACATCCGTTAGTGAAATACTTGGAGCATTGCTAAACATGAGGAAGACCAACAGCAAGCATTGATATGAAAAGATCTTCCAACTATACTGTTAAGGGTATTTTTTTTTAAGTATGATAGTATTCTCCTCTTTGTGTAAATAAGAACAAAATAATACAAGAATGAAAGAAAAAAGAAATATATATACAAATGTTTATATGCTTGTATACACATGGAAAAATTCTGGAAGGCTACATAAGAAATTACTGATAATGGTTGCCTCTGTAAAAACAGACATGTCAACTAATGGAACAGACTAGAGAGACCAGAAATAAACCCACATGTTTACAGTCAATTGATTTTTGACAAAGATCCCAAGAACACACAGTGGGGAAAGGACAGTCTCTTCAATAAATGGTGTTGGAAAAGCTGGATATTCATGTGCAGAAGAATGAAATTACCCCCTTGTCTCACATCACATATAAAAACTAACTCAAAATGGCTGAAGACTTAAATATAAGACCTGAAACTGTAAAACTACTAGGAGAAAACATAAGGGAAAAGCTCCACAACACTGGATTGTGAAACAGACTTCTTTGGATATGACCCTGAAAGCACAGTCAACAAAACCAAAAATAGACAAATAGGACAGCATCAAACTAAAAAGCTTCTGCACCTCAAAGGAAACAATAAAAAAGTGAAGAGCGCCGGGCACAGTGGCTCACGCCTGTAATCCCAGCACTTTGGGAGGCCGAGATGGGTGGATCACGAGGTCAGGAGATCGAGACCATCCTGGCTAACACAGTGAAACCCCTTCTCTACTAAAAATACAAAAAAATTAGCTGGGCATAGTGGCAGGTGCCTGTAGTCCCAGCTACTCTGGAGGCTGAGGCAGGAGAATGGTGTAAACCCAGGAGGCAGAGCTTGCAGTGAGCTGAGATGGCACCACAGCACTCCAGCTTGGGCAACACAGTGAGACTCTGTCTCAAAAAAACAAAACAAAAAGTGAAGAGACAACTCAGAGTGGGAGAAAACATTTGCAAGCCATACATCTGTTAAAGACTTGATATCTGAAATATATAAGGAACTAAAACAACTCAATAGCAAGAAAACAAATAATCTGATATCTAAATGGGGAAAAGTTCTGAATAGACATTTCTCAAAAGAAGGCATACAAATGGCCAAAGGCACATGAAAAAAATCTCAGTATCACTAAGCATGAAGAAAATGCAAATTAAAACTACAATGAGGATAGGCGTGGTGGCACATATCTATAATCCCAACTACTCAGGAGGCTTAGGCAGGAGAATCACTTGAACCTGGGAGGCAGAGGTTGCAGTGAGCTGAGATCGAGCCACAGTACTCCAGACTGGGTGACAAAGTGAGACTTTGCCTCAAAAAAAAAAATAACAACAACAAAAAACTACAATGAAATATTGCCACACACCTATTAGTATAGTATAGCTTTTATCAAAAAAGGAAAAAAACTGGCCAGGCACAGTGACTCACATCTGTAATCCCAGTACTTTTGGAGACCGAGGCAGGAGGATCACTTGAGGCCAAGAGTTCAAGACCAGCCTGGCCAACATGGTGAAACCCCACCTCTACTAAAAATACAAAAATTAGCCGGGCATGGTGGTGGGTGCCTGTCATGCCAGCTGCTTGGGAGGCTGAGGTACGAGAATCCCTTGAACCTGAGAGGTGCAGGCTGCAGTGAGCTGAAATCATGCCACTACACTCCAGTCTAGGTGACAGAGACAGACCCTGTCTCAAAAAAAAAAAAAAAAAAAGAGAAAGAAAAAGTAGGTGTTAGCAAAGATGCAGAGAAAAGGAACTCTTTTATACTGGTGGTGGGGATTTACATTTGTTATTATAAAAAATGGTATGGCGATTCCTCAGAAACCTAAAAATAGAACTATCACATGATTCATTAGTCCCACTTCTGGGTATATATTCAAAAGAACTAAAATCAATATGTCAGGGGAAAAAAAGTTCACCTTTATGTTCATTGCAGCATTACTCACGATAGCCAAAATATGGAATCAACCTAAATGTCCATTAATAAATGAATGGATAAAGAGAATGAGGTATATTTACACAATGGAATACTATTCAGCCTTAAAAGAGTGTGAAAATCCTGTCATTTGCAACATGGATGAATCTGGAGAACATTATGCCAAATGAAATAAGCCAGACATAGAAAGACAAATACTGCATGATCTCACTTACATGTAGAATCTACAAAAGCTGAACTCATAGAAGTCAAGAGTAGAATGATGGTTACCAGGGACTGAGGGTAGGAGGTGGGGAGGCAGGAAACAGCAATTTTTGATCAAAGGATACAAAGTTTCAGATAGACAGGAGGAATAGGCTCTGAGAGCTATTGCACAGCAGGATGATTATAATCCATAATAGTGTACTGAGTAATAACTAAGATAGTACATTTCAAATGTCTCATCATAAAAATTGATAGGTAATTGAGGTGATGGATATGTTAATTAGCTTGACTTAATCATTTCACATTATGTACATATATCAAAACATCACACTGTGCCCCATAAATATATACAATTATGATTTATCAAACAAAGTAATATTCATTTTTTTAAATGTTAAATCATAGTTGCCTCTGGGGAGTGGTAGTGTTATATGTATTTGATTATGTGCCTTTTTATAAAGTTTGAAATATTTTATCAGCTATAATGTGGAATTCTTTTTGTCGTCAAGAAAAAGTGCAAAGAGATGGGAAAATGGAACTGCGAAGATTACCACAGTTGACTGGATGGAAAACAAGGAAGAGGCCTCGGTGGACAGCTAAGACATAGACGTGCTGTTCTGGAAGGTGTCATCAGAGGACAGCTCAGTCGTGTATACAGCTGTCCCTCTGGGGTTTGGTTCCAGGACCTCCTGCAGATACCCAAATCCCTGGATGCTCAAGTTCCTGATACAAAATGGCATAATATTTGCATATAGCCTATGGAATCTTCCCATATACTTTAAATCATCTTTATATTACTTATATTATTCTATATTACTCATAATGTCTAATACAATGCAAAGGCTATATAAATAGTTGTTATACCAAAAAAACCTAGATATTATATTGTAAAATACTAAGCCACTGCTTTGAGTTACTTTTCATTGATATTTCTCACACATGATGTGCCCTCCACATGATAATAAACCTGCTTGGTTTTCTCTTGTTAAAAAAAAAAAAATAGTTGTTATACTGTACTGTTTAGGGAATAATGACCAAAAAAAGCCTGTTCATATTCAGTACAGATGCAGTTTTTTTCCAAATATTTTCAATCCATGGTTGGTTGAATCCACGAATGTGAAACACACAGATACAGAGGGCTGACTGTACTTCACTCTTAGAAAGTCTTTTGTTTTTTGTTTTGAGACAGAGTCTTGCTCTGTCGTCCAGTCTGGAGTGCAGTGGTGCAATCTCAGCTCACTGCAACCTCCGCCTTCCGGGTCCAAGAGATTCTCCTGCCTCAGCCTCCCAAGTAGCTGGGATTACAGGCAGGTACTAACATGCCCGGCTAATTTTTGTATTTTTAGTAGAGATGGGGGTTCGCCATGTTAGCTAGGCTGGTCTCAAACTCCTGGCCTCATGTGATCCACCATCCTCAGCCTCCCAAAGTGCTGGGATTACAGGCATGAGCCACTGCACCAGCCTAAAAGTCTTTTATAGGAGAGATTTTGCTATACCTCGCTTTTAATTGATGCCATGTACATACAGAAATGATTTTCATGTTTTAAAACTCTATTTAAAGTAGTAAGTACATGGACTCAAACAAAGTAAATGTTTTACCTACTTTGTTTCTCAAAGAAAGAATTTGTTTCAACAGATATTGTTATCAAATAAATGCTTCCTTTGCAGGCAGTTAGTATTTCCATGAGCTTCAACAAATAGTTTCAAATGCTCACTGCCTTTAATTAATCAAGCAGTTCTGTGAATGCCTGCTATATGCTTAGTTTGGAAGTGTATAGAATGGGTGTTAAATAAGGAAGAGGAATACACAACTAATAGTGATATTTCAGGTTTTCACTGATAAATAAGCATTTGAAATCCTGGAGTAATGTTTTTCCATTGAAAACATGGTGTCAATGTTTTATCAAAAAATAACTTCATTGTTCAAACATCAGTAGTGGGCAAACTTGCCCATATATCCTGCATGGCTGTATTTTGAAATATTAAAATGAAACAAAAGGGCTCAAGAACAATAAAGCTATTACAAAACTCTGAAAGAGGCATGGTGCACCTCATATTTGTTCATGAAATCAACAGAGAGAGAAATGAGAAGTGACCACAGGGAAGGTGATAAAAGAGCTTTAAGACTCTTTCATGGCTTCCAGAAGTCCTTGATTGCATGAAAAGGCTCACAGAGAAGCCAGCTGGCATATAGGATGGCAGGGTATCTGGCTTCAGACCTATAACCTCACCAATGGTCAGGGTTGATTTCAAGCCTCTCTTTTTTTCCTTATCACTCAAGCTTTGAGCTTCCAAGTTGGCTCAGGATTGCTTTCCATCGTGGCTACAAGTAGGGTGGCTCTTTGGCCAGGTTTACCAGGGATGACCATGGATTACTCCTGTAGTTTCTGAAGTAAATACTAATAGTACCCCCTTCCACTTCCCAAAGTGCCCTGGTTTGGATGATATATTATATGGTTACTCTAATAGAAGTGGATTAATGTAGGGAGTGAGAAGAAATGGTCCCTTGGATTATGACTGGTATATGGAAAACCTTTTTGATTACCTCCTTAAACTACTAACCAATTAGTTGGATATTAACAAAATTAAACTTATATTGATGAAAACTGACTGAATTTCTCTCCAGTAACCACTCCACTTGGCTCAAAAAAAGAAAAACTAATTTTTCTATTATGTACCTGAAGTCTGTTGCCTATAGCACAGAGAACACAATGTAGTATTTTTTAAGTCCTGCCATTTTCTCTGTGTAGTAGACAAACTTTTAAGTAGCCCTCAGTGATGCCCATCTCCTGGTGTTTGTGACCTTATGGAATCCCTTCCTATTGAGTGTTGGCTGGACCAAGTGACTTATCTTACCTAACCAGGTGAATATGGCAAAAGTGATGGGGGGAGTGTCACTTCATGATTAGGTTATAAAAGATGGTTTCCATTTTGATAGCAGACTTACTATCTTACTGGGTTAGATGAAACAAACTGTTGAGATACCTCAACCCAATATTCAACAAGAAAAGGAAGCCCTGAATTCATCAACATTCAAGGATATGAATTCTGCCAACAACTACATAAATAAGCTCAGAAGCAGACTCTTCCCCATTTGAGCCTTCAGATGAGATCCCATCCCTGGCTGATACATTGATTGCAGGGATGTGAGAAGACTTTGAAGCCAAGACCTAATTAAGCTGTGCCTAGATTCCTCCCCAACAGAAACTGTGAAATAATAAGTGTGTTGCTTTAGGCTGCTACATTTTTGAGTAATTTGTTACCTACATAGATAACTACTGGATCCTACCTGACGTTGGAAAAACCACTTAACTCCTCTGGCCTCAATTTTCTCTTTTGCATGGTGCATAGTAGGCCTGAATCAATGTTTGTGACCAGAATTAGTATAAGACAAAGGCATTAGATTAGATAACGTCTAAGACCCCCTTAATAAAAAGTCTGGACAATGTTTTGCTCACAAAGTGATAACTCTTGACAGATTATGAATACATGTTATACTATTTTTTTCTTTGTAGTTACTTTTTTCTATTCTTGTTTTAAATTGCCTACATTTCTTATTTGCAAAAACATAAAAAACACCTCAAAACAGAGGCCTCTTGTTTGAAACTTTTTCTCACCAACTTTTTTTGTTTTAAAACTATCCTGGCCTGTGGGTGTCTGTGTAGCCTGGCTGGAGGATCTCTGGGTACCCCAACACTGCCTTTGATGTAAATGGTCACATGCCCTGCACCCTTCAAGTAGATAAATGTATATTTTATGAACACTGTCTCACCTAGCTCCAGAGCAACACCTGTTTTCATTTAAAGGCCTTTTCATTGCAAGACAAATGCAGACAGGGCAGGGTGTTGGACACATTTCATTTTGCCTCTCTCTAAATTCACTGGTGGAAGCTTTTTATAAATCTCACAGGTCATTTCCAAGAATCTCTGGTACTAAAACACCACAGGTCTGTGCTAACCCTACTTTCCTGAGGATTAAACTTAGCTTCATTGTGGGTAAAAATGGTGTTTTACAGACTGGAAACAATGTCTTTGATGCTAAAATCATTCCCATAGTGAACTCTGAAAAATTTTTTGAAGGTGACACTTTAAAATCTTTAGCAAAACTTTTTTTTAACATTTAAAATTATTTTATATTATTCATTTTATTTTATTTTATTATTTTTGTTTTCTCTGAGACGGAGTCTCACTCTGTAGCCCAGGCTGGAGTGCAGTGATATGATCTCGGCTCACTGCAACATCCACCTCCTGGGGTTCAATCAATTCTCCTGCCTCAGCCTCCCATGTAGCTGGAATTATAGGTACCCACCACCACACCCAGCTAATTTTTGTATTTTTAGTAGAGACAGGGTTTTCCCATGTTAGTCAGGCTGGTCTCAACCTCCTGACCTCAGGTGATCCTCAGCCTCCCAAAGTGCTGGGATTACAGGTGTGAGCCACCAAGCCCAGCTTTATTATTCATTTTATAGCAAGTCATTCAGACAGTGAAAGAAATGTACTGCCACCTCAGTGCCATCCTGCACTTGTGCCCACTTCACAAGGTCCATGTCCAGTGAGAGGAGAAGCTGGCCCATTCTGCAGTGACTGCAAACTACCCCATACAGTAGTGCTGAGATAAAATATTCAGGCTGAAATTGTATTTTCTTTTATTCACATCTAGATATTTTGGCTTTATGTGATGATTCGTTGACCCATTAAATTATTCTTACAATGGTACTCTACAAAAGGGACTGATTTTGGTTTAAATAAGCAAACAGAAATGCTGCACAGAAATGTCTTCCTTTTTGGAAGTTTCTACACAACAAAAGAAGTAATCATCAGAGTAAACAGACAACCCAGAGAATGTGAGAAAATATTTGCAAACTATGCGTCTGATAAAGGACTCATATTCAGAGTCTACAAGGAACTCAAATCAGCAGAAAAAAATAATCCCATCAAAAAGTGGGCAACTGAATAGACATTTATCAAAAGAAGATATACAAATAACCAACAAACATATGAAAAAGTGCTCAACATCACTAATCATCAGGGAAATGCAAATTAAAACCACAATGAGATACCACGTTACCCCAGCCAGAATGGCCATTATTTAAAAGTCAAAAAACAACAGATGATGGCACAGATGTGGTAAAGGGGAAGACTTATATACTTCTAGGGGGAATGTAAATTAGTACAACCTCTGTGGAAAACGGTATGGCTATTTCTCAAAGAACTAAAAGTAGATCTACCATTTAATCAAGCAATCCCACTACTGGGTGTCTACCCAAAGGAAAAGAAGCCACTGTATCAAAAATACATCTGTTTACCTCAACACAGTTCACAACTGCAAAGATATGGAACCAACCCATCAACTGATAAGTGGATAAAGAAAATGTGGCATATATATACCATGGAATACTACTAAGCCATAAAAAAGAATAAAATAATATCTTCTGCACAACTTGGATGGAGCTGAGGCCATTATTCTAAGTGAAGTAACTCAGGAACAGAAAACCAAATACTGCATGTTCTCTCACTTATAAGTGGGAGCTAAGCTGTGAAGACATAAAAGCACACAGAGTGACAGAGTGGATGTGGAAGACCCAGAAGTGGGGAGGGTGGGAGAGATAGTGAGGGATAAAAAAAACTGCATATTGGGTACAATGTACACTACTCAGGTGACTGGTGCACTAAAACCTCAGACTTTACCACTATATTATTCATCCATGTAATCAAAACCACTTGTACTTCAAGAGCTATTGAAACAAAAAATGTATATATAAATAATAATATTACTTTAAAAAGAAACAAAACAAAACCAGAAAATAACTAGTGCTATTTTTAAAAATGTGTGCATTGTTGGTAGGAATATAAAATGCAACAGCAACTATGAAAAATATTAGGGAAGTGCTTCAAAAATTTTTAAAAAGATGTATCACATGAGCTCGCAATTCCACTTTTGAGTAGATATCCAAAAGAACTGAAAGAAGGATCTTAAAGAAGTATTTGTGCACCTATGTTCATACCAGCGTTATTCACAATAGCCAAGAGGTGGAAGCAACCCAAATATCTATCAATGG
Source organism: Papio anubis (assembly GCF_008728515.1). Lineage (NCBI taxonomy): Eukaryota > Metazoa > Chordata > Mammalia > Primates > Cercopithecidae > Papio > Papio anubis. The sequence goes on from NC_044979.1 coordinate 98,992,364, forward strand.
ATGAATGTATAAGAAAAATGTGGTCTATACACACAATAGAATATTCAACCGTAAAAGCTACAACATGGATGAACCTCAAGAACATTATGCTAAGAGAAATAAGCCAGTCACAAAATGACAAATACGTTCTGATCCTGCTTAGATAGGTACTTAGAGTAGCCAAATTCATAGAGACAGAAAGTAGAATGGTGGTTGCCAGGGGCTGGTGGGAGGTAAGAATGGGGGTTTATTGTTTAATGGAAACAGAGTTTCAGTTTTGCAAGGTGTAAAGAGTTATAAAGGCCGGGCGCGGTGGCTCAAGCCTGTAATCCCAGCACTTTGGGAGGCCGAGATGGGCGGATCACGAGGTCAGGAGATCGAGACCATCCTGGCGAACACAGTGAAACCCCGTCTCTACTAAGAAATACAAAAAATAGCCGGGCGAGATGGCGGGCGCCTGTAGTCCCAGCTACTTGGGAGGCTGAGGCCGGAGAATGGCGTGAACCCGGGAGGCGGAGCTTGCAGTGAGCTGAGATCCGGCCACTGCACTCCAGCCTGGGCTACAGAGCGAGACTCCGTCTCAAAAAAAAAACAAAACAAAACAAAAAAAACAAAAAAAAAAGAGTTATAAAGATGGATGGTGGTGATGGTTGTACATCCATGTGGACGTCCAGTATTTAAAACCACTGAACTGTACCCTTAGAAATAGTTAATCTCGGCCAGGCACAGTGGCTCACGCCTGTAATCCCAGCACTTTGGGAGGCCGAGGCAGGCACATCACAAGGTCAAGAGTTCAAGACCAGCCTGGCCAACATGGTGAAACCCTGTCTCTACTAAAAATACAAAAATGAGCCGGGCATGGTGGCGGCCGCCTGTAATCCTAGCTACTCGGGAGGCTGAGGCAAGAGAATTATTTGAACCTGGGAGGTGGAGGTTGCAGTGAACCAAGATCTTGCCACTGCACTCCAGCCTGAACGACAGAGCAAGACTTCGTCTTGAGAAAAAAAAAAAAAAAGAAAGGGTTAATCTCATAAATTTTACATTCTGTGCATTTTACCACAACTAAAAATTTTAAAATGTGTGTGTATATGTATATATAGATATACGTGTATATATGTATACACATATATGTATATATAGATATACGTGTATATATAGATATACACCTATATATGCATATAGATATACATATATACACATACATACATATATGGTGCAAAAAAAAGAAATGTTTTCCTTTTTGGGTAGAATAGCATGGAAAACAATGAAATGTATGTACATGAAAGAGATCATATATGTATAGATCATAACTTCATGTTTCTAGCATCATTAATACCTCTTTATTTTATCTTTTCAGAGAATTTAAAAGATTCCTCTTACCTCCCCACTGCAAGATCCTGTTTGTCCCCCAGGAGTGGGTTAATATGTTAGCCATGCCCTGTTCTCAGCAGAAGTCTGTGAAGTGGTGATTGCAAAGGTCTTATAGATAAGTGTATCTGGTGCTGATGCATTCATTTTACCATCCTAACCAGTGAGAAGTAGCAGATCAGACATATTTTGGTTATGAACAAGCACTTTACTACTACAATGCCAGCAGTTTCTGGTCAATGAAAAGAAGTTGCTAAGAAAGAGAGCTTATTAGTGCCAAGAACTGTGATTTCTGTAAACTGGTTTGTTTCGTGACCAATCTGGGTATAATTTTAAACACAAGCATGATTGTGTATGATGTTTTAAAAGTGTGGAATTTTTTATTTTAAGAAATCTTAGAAATCAGTTTAATGTAATTACCTCATTATCTGGATCGAGTTAATCCAAATCGTCAGTGAGTAAGCGACTCATGCAAGGTCAGACAGCAAGCAGAAGATTCAACACTCTGGCTCATTAAAAAGGCTATTAAAAAGGTGACTGAATGGCATTGGATATTATAAAGAATTCATGAGAAAACAAGATAGAAAGATTGCTAAAACATGAAGTCTCTATGTTGATAGTTTTTGTTATTGTTTAAAAAGATGTTTGTGGAGAAGTACATTAGAAAGATGTATATACAATAGTGGAAGAAGATACTCTAGTACCTATAACTGTTAGTGATTTCAGAGGGGACCTCCCTCGATGCTTTTCTAAAATCTATCCACTTCTAAGAAAATATGCAATCTCATAGTATCAAAAACTTAGACTCACAGTCACTTTATTACCATAGTCTCGGAAGATTTTTCATTAGCTTCTACTAATCACGGGGCTGGACTGAAAACGGAAGAGCAGTAAAGCCCAGAGGTTTGCTAGCAACACAAAACCCACCAGGCCAAAACCAAACAAGGCAGAAACAGGCTTTATTCCTCCCTGATGGTCTCTTCCGGTCTCTCTCTTGGCTCAGAGGCTGAGACTCAGCAAAACGCTCGAAAGCTAAAATTCCAATAACAAAAAATAAAATTGGCAGTAAAATGGTTAAGAGCAAAAGTGATGTTTTAGGACAAAAATCAAGGAGGTGGGTAAATATCTTGGAGGATCAAGAGAGAGGCAAAAACGACGAAGCCAGTAAGAGGCGGGAGCTGTGGAAGCAGAAAACGACATTGGACCTCTAAAGCTCTGGGACTCAGAGAAAAAACCCCAGGCAGCCGCAGCAGAGCTGATATCAAAGAGGTGACTGAAAAGAAGTGAATTAATACGTGTCAACTTTCCAATTTTAATAGTTAGAATTATGTAGGGTTCCGATGTTTTAAAAATAAAGCAATGAAAAAAACATGAAATAAGTCAAAACAGGAAACATAAAAATAAGCCAAACATATCAACCATAACAAAAAATACAAAAGCCTTAGTAAAATCCCCCTTTAAAAAATGTTTATAATGAACATGTAATCATTGTACATGTTCATGGAGTACGGTGGGGTGTTTCAATACCTGTGTATGCTGTATAATGATCAAATCAGGGTAGCTGGTATGTCCATTGCCTCAAACCTTTATCATTTCTTTATGGTGATAACATTCAAGATCCACTTTTCTAGCTATATTGAAACATACAATACATTTTTATCAGCTATAGTCACCTTAAAAAATCCCTTTTTAAAAATACTATTTTTTCTTCCCCCAACTCCTCCCCCCTGCCCCCCGAGACACAGTCTTGCTCTGTTGCCCAGGCTGGAGTGCAGTGGCATGATTTCATCTCACTGCAACCTCTGGCTCTCGGGTTCAAGCAATTCTCCTGCCTCAGCCTTCCAAGTAGCTGGGATTACAGGCATGCACCACCATGCCCAGCTAATTTTTGTATTTTTAGTAGAGATGGGGTTTCACCATGTTGGCCAGGCTGGTCTCGAACTCATGACCTCAAGATCTGCCTCCCTCGGCCTCCCAAAGTGCTGGAATTACAGGCGTAAGTCACCATGCCCAACCAAAAAGATGATAATTTTTAAACTGGATGTTGAACGTTTACATCTAGTTATATGCTGCTAATAAGGGACATGTCTAAAGAAAAAAGACAAAGAAAAGTTAAAAATAAATGACAGACAATTAAGAGAGTACAGCAATAGTCCAAGAATAAACAAATCGACCAGGAAACACAACAGAGTATTCAGAAGCACACTTTTACAGTTGCTTGACTTATGACAGAGGTAATAGTACAGTACAATACGGAAAGTATATATTTTTCAATAAATGGTGT